>NC_083352.1:62088165-62696819 GCF_030254825.1 Meriones unguiculatus | reverse complement strand
TTTATTTTTTTCTTTTTTTTCTTTTTTAAATATAATTGGTTGCCATTGTATAGCCCTGGCCTGGAACTTATTATGTGACTGGGTTTTCCCACCACAAGCCAAGGGTGTGGAGGTTGGTTTTTTTTTTTTAAGATTTATTGATTTTATTTTGTGTATGAATATTTTTCTTGCATGTATGTCTGTACCAGGTGCTTGGCTGGTGTCTGTGGATGTCAGAAGAGGGCATGAGATCCCCTGGAATTGCAGTTAGAGGTGGTTGTGGGCTACTTTGTGGATGCTAGGAATGGAACCTGGGTCCTCTGCAAAAGCAGCCATTGCTCTTAATTGCTGAGGCATCTCTTCAGCCCTGAGTGTGGAGGGCTTGGGAGCAGGATTCTCACCTGCATGTTGGTCAGACTATCCAGAAGGAGAGAGGAGCACCTGTATAATAAATGTGATTTCTGCCCTTCCCCAGCCTGTTCCAGACACAGCTTCTGCAGCAGCTGGCCTTTGAATTGGCACTGAGGAATACCATCACCACCTTAGCTGGCCGCTTACTTCTATTGGTGACCTGGGTTCAAGTCTACATTTCTGGTCTTGAGTTTCCAGGTGTGGGTTTTGTGATAGAGATATAGAGCTGTAGTTCTTTGTGTCCTCATCCTTATTTGTGTTCACAAATGGAACAGTTTTTCCCCCAGCTGCCTTTGGATGTTTGACTAGGAAAACAAAGCAGCAGAAAGCATTCTGTGTGCACATCCTCTCTCTGAGCCTGGAGCTCACTTATTTCCAGCTTGGTTGACATCCAGCAAGGCCCAGCAATCTTGGTATCTCTTCCCCCACTACAGCACTGGGGTAGGCACAAGCCTGTGATCCACTTACGAATAGCAGGTCCTTCTAGGTCATTTAGTAAGCCCCTGCTTCCTGTTTTTTGACTGTAGCCCAGGCTGGACTTGAACTTACGATGGTTCTGCCTCTGCTTCTTGAAGCTGGAATCATAGTATGTATCATGAGTGCTAGGTTAAGGAAAGAGCTGTTTGTCTTGGAGCTGGATTGAATTGGTTGAGTCACTTAGCCTGTGGCATACTTGGCTTGGTTGCCATTGACTGGATGCCTGCCCTTTCTCTGATGTCTCATTTGGTGCTCCAGCTTGTGAGCAGGTCTACTCTTACAAGTGGTGGGATTTCCTTAAAAGGGTTCTTGAGCCAGCTCCTTTTTGGGGGTTCTCTCATGCTCATTGATCAGAGCACAGTTCTTGGTGTGCTTGCCTTTTTTTCTTCATCTTTTTTTTTTTTAAGATTTATTTTTTTATTTTATGTGTATGATTATTTTACCTGCATGGATGTATGTGTACAGTGTGCATGCCTGATACTGGAAGAAAACAGAAGAGGGTGCCAGATCTCCTAGAACTAGCATTACAGATGGTTGTGAGCCGCCATGTGGATTCTAGGAATCGAACTCAGGTCCCCTACAAGAACAGCCAGTGTTCTTAACCACTGGACATCTCTGCACTCCCACTTGCCTTTTTCGTTTTCTTTAACTATTTTTTTTTTTTTTTTCCGAGGCAGGATTTTTCTGTGTAGCCTTGGCTGTCCTGGACTTGCTTTGTAGACCAGGCTGTCCTCAAAACTGAGAGAGATCTGCCTGCCTCTGCCTCCCAGAGTGCTAGGATTACAGGGGTATACCACTGCGCCCCACTGGCTTGCCATTTCCTTAACTTGCTTGATAGATGAACTTTTCATTCCAGGAAAGTTTGCTTGCTTGTTTGAGACAGGATCTCACTGGGTAGCTCTGACTGCCTAGAACTTTTGATATGTTGACCAGGTTGCTCTCGAACTCACAGAGATGCACTTGCCTCTATCTTCTGAGTGCTGAAATTAAGAAGAGTTATGTCTAAAAGGGATTATTTTTCAGAGATTTCCTTTTTTTGTTTGTTTGTTTGTTTGTTTGCATGAATGCGTGTGTACTGTGTGTATACCTGGTGCTAGCAGAGGCCAGAATAGAGTGTGGGATCCCCTGGAATTGGAGTTGTAGATAGTTGTGAACCACTATGTGGGTTGATATCTGGGAACAAAAGCAGCCAGTTCTCTTAACCACTGAGCCATCTCCAACCTGTTTTTGGTTTTGTTTAAACATTTTTGCAGCAAAGTTTTATGTAATCTTTTCTTCTGTCCACCTGTAGAAGTCATGTTTCCTGGGGAAGAAAGAGGTAGGAGCTTGACATCAGTAATGAGTGGTACTGCCTGCGTTATTTATTTTTGCTGTTTGAGATTGAGTCTTTCTAGGTACCTGACTGTCCTGGAATTCACAAAGGTTCACCTGTCTTTGCATTCTGAGTGCTGGGGTTAAAGGTATGCATAACTGCACCTAGATGTTTATTATTGTGTGTGGGTTCCAGAGAATGGACTCAGGTTGCCAGAGCTGTAGCACACAAGCGCCTTTACTATGCTTAGTCATCTTTCTGGCCATTTTGGAGTTTTTTTTTTGATACTGAGTCCTGAGTGTGAGTGACAGTTTTATTATATTTGTCATGCATTAAAAATGGAACTGTTAGGCCAAGGTGCTGCTTAATGGTACTAGCATGCTTGAGGCCCTAGGCCTAGCACCATAGTAAAATAAAGAGTAGCTTTTTGGGACTAAGGAGATAGCTCCTGGGTAAAGCAGGTGTGAGGGCCTGAGTTTGGATACCTAGAACCTCCAAGTAAAGCTGGATACAGAGCATCCACTTATAATCCTAATGCTCCTACAGATGTGGAAGTGAATATAGAATACTGGGATACTTCAAGGGTTAGCCATCCTATTGTAAGCAGCAGTGAATGCTTAGAAAAGGACATTCTGTCTGCAGGTGAAACCTTAGGTTTCCCCCTTACCTCTACACATGAGCCTTGACGTGTGTGCACCAGATTGGCACACACACAGATTTTAAAAAGCATCTTTTTGGGTAGCAGACAGGTAGGTGTACCTTCCCTCCTGGCTTTCCTCTGTGCTCTGCTCTGCTGAATCTCCAGTCTTCATTGTGAGCCAGGTACAGACGGGAACAAACTGGTACAAACTGGAGATTTAGGTCCCAAAAGGGGAGAGACTTCCCTCCACTGACTTGCAGAAGGAAGAAGCCTGGCAGCTGCCCCATCCTAGAAGATCCCTGGTCAGTCTGTCTGACCTGTGGTTTATTTTAGGTTTGCTCACACGTTTGATCAGTTTGTTTATATAGGTCCACTGGCCAGTTTCCTCCCTCCTGCCCTTGTCGGCATTTGAGCCTGAGGTTATTGTGGGTGTCTGCCAAGGAGAGGACAGGACATGGGGAGGAAGTGATGTAGGGCTGCTTCAGGAATCTCAGGGCTGCTTTCTGCCCCAGAAATCTATTGGATGATGGTTTAAAGTTTAAGCAGCGCTTCCCTGTCTCATTAGGAAAGTAAATCAGGTAACTGTATGCACACTTGAAGTCCAGAATTGGCCCTGACAATGGGAAGCAGCAAGCAGAGCACCTGTCATTCTCACAGCGGCTCTGACAAGCCAGTCCAGGGGGAGGTGAGATTGGCATGTCCTGCTGAGGGTGATGTTGGCAGAGCACTCTGTCCTGCATAATCCCCTAATCTGTGCTGGAGTTAGAATCGCAGGCCCTGTGCATGCTGCATGTCTGGCTGCCCCTCTTGTATGGCTTTTATGTCTGGAGAAGTCCAGTTTGGTTACTGGGGTGCGTCTCACAATTTCACAAGAGAGAGGGAGCCGAGGGCCTTCCAGGACTTCCAGGCTTACCTACCAGCCTTGGTAAGCACTGAGCTGGGTAAAGGGAGGAGGCATGATGGAGTGCTTTGAGACAAGGAAGGACAGTGAGAGTCTGTTTGGGATAGCAATTGAGTGAGGCCTGGAAGGATAATACAGATTCCAAGATTGGGTCTGAGTTTCTTTTTTGTTGTTGTTATTGTTACTGTTTTTGTCTTTTGTTGTTGTGTTCAAGACAGGGTTTCCTTGGGTAGCCTTGGCTGTCCTTCTCTTGGTTTGGGTTTGAATAGGTTACTTTTCTGATGCTAGAGATTTTGGGGAGTGCAGCGGGCTTTTCCTCTTTCTAGAGACAGGGACAGCAACAAGGATAGGTGGCTCCAGGCAAGGAACTTGTGGAATGAGGAACCTAGAGGCTGCTTCTTGTTGACAATGATGGAAGCTCCCTGTATGTTGTCCTGACTTGCTGCAGAAGCAGGAAGGAGACTGAGCTGCTCTTGGTCGTCAGTGAGACTCCTGAATGGGAAAGCCACTGTTGGTGTGTGTGGAACCCAAGGCCTTGTGCATGTTAGGCAAGAACATTAGCACTGAATGGGCTCCTATCCAGAGGCTGGCATAGAGCGCTTCCTAGCACAACTGAGGTTCAACCCTAGAAAAGAAACAGACAAATTTGTGGACATATAAGAGCCTAAGGTACCATTGTGATCCTGGAGTACAGTGCAGCTCAGGGTTTTCATCTCTATTGAAGTGACTGGCTGGAGCAAGGTGGGAGTCTCTGAACAAAAAGAGCTGCTTAAGGCAGGCTGGGATGGCTGATAGGAACACAAGTGTGGCCAAGTGGCTCCAGTCCCTGCCCAGTCACTTTTTTGGGCTGTGAGAAGCCTCTTCTTACTCAAGGGTTCAATAGGATATCTCTGTGCAACCTTCTCCCACTATCCTAGGCAGGGATATGGCTACTTCCCCTCTGGACCTGGGGTTTATGGACAGTGTAATGGGCAATATTGGGAAGCACAGGCTGTTGTCGCTGTTGAGTGCTTACATGGAAGAACCTGAAGTGTACCTGTGCAGGACTGTGTAGGTCTCTGTGTGAGGAAGCCCTGGGGGAGGGGAAGACTGTGGGCAAAGGCAGATTGACACTGTCACAACGTTGGGTTTGCCTGCCTGAGTGAAAGGGGATAGGTGTTAGAGACACAGTGGGAAGACTGGGTTAGCTGGAGTCAGGGACTAGCGAATTTTTTGTCTGTTTGCTTGACAGCTGTTGGGAGTCTCTTCCAGGCTCTGCCCTTGCTGAGTCCTGGGATCCTGTGATAGGAAAGGTGGCCCTCAGTGTCCTTGAAGGGCACTGAGCTGGGTAAAGGGAGGAGGCATGATGGAGTGCTCTGAGACAAGGAAGGACAGTGAGAGTCTGGGATAGCAATTGAGTGAGGCCTGGAAGGATAATACAGATCCCAAGATTGGGTCTGAGTTTCTTTTTTGTAGTTGTTATTGTTACTGTTTTTGTCTTTTGTTGTTGTGTTCAAGACAGGGTTTCCTTGGGAAGCCTTGGCTGTCCCAGACTCTCTTTGTAGACCAGGCTGGCCTCGAACTCAGAGATCTGCCTGACTTTGCCTCCTGAGTGCTGGGATTAAAGGTGTGCGCCACCACCACCCTGCTCGATCTGGGTTTTAGGGGTGCAAAATTGGTAGGCAGAGAGGGAGAGACCTGGTTCTGGAGAGGCTAGATGTGATGGAGGTAGGTCATAGCTCTGGGCGGCCTTTTTTTCTGAGTGGAAATGTGGTGAGCCCATGTGGCCATGTGACCATCTGCGTTCTGGGGAGCCCGACCCTGAGAAGTTATGTTTGGAGTCTAGCCTGTGCCAGGTGAGAATGTGGGGAGAGCTAAGATAAAATAATGGCAGGCCGCTAGCATATGCAGGAACAGCCTGGTGAGGGACAGGTGAATGCAAATTAGAAGGACCCAGGCCTTAGCTGGAAAAAGTGCTTTCCACGATCAAGTCCACAATCTAGGAAGAGGCTTGGATCCGATACTAGAGAACAGTTTGGGGCCTCATGTGGTCTATATTCTGAGGCTATTCAAGCTTGGAGGATTTTAAGTTGTTTTTATGTAAAATTACATTTTTGAGACAGGTCTCATGTAGCCTATACTGACCTGGCACTTGCTATGTAGTCAAGGCCAGCCTTGAACTCCAGTTTTCCTGCTTCCATATTTCAGGTGTGAGTCACCACGTCTGATCTGGCTTTTTATTTTTAGTCAGGGTCTCATCATAGCTCAGGCTGGGCTCAAAACTCAGGATTGTCCTGCTTTGGCCCTTTATGTGTGAGCCACTTTACCTGGTGTCCAAAATGAGTTTTGGAGCCTTTTCTAGAAAGACCCAGCTAGGATGATGACTTGGCAGGCAAAGATGTTTGGTTTATGACATGCACATGCATACCTCACTGACAGGGGGAGAGAGACAGACAGACTGACAGACTGAGAGACTGACTGACTAGAGAGATGGCTCAGCAGTTAAGAGCACTTGGCTTTTCTTCCAGTGCACACATATAAGACCAGGGCATGTAAGACAGTCTGGGGACCGGAGAGATCAGTGTCTGAAGTGCTTGCTATGCAAGCATGAGGACCTTAGCTTTGAATCCTCAGCGAGAGCAAAGGCTGTAATCCAATATTCACTGTGGGGTGACGAGATAGAGGCGGGAAAAGACTTGTAGTTTGCACATCCAGCTAGCTTGCCATAAGTAGCAGTGACAGGCTATGCCTTGAGGTGGAAGGTGAAGACTGACACCATCTCTGACCTTCATGTGTGGGCGCCCGTGTGCACACATACAAGATAATTCCCCTGAAACATGTTATTCTAGTGACTGTTGTGATGGTGTAATGCACTGCTCAGACGGTTTTGAGTTTTGGCTCTTCTGGCAGGCTTGGGAAGAGAGATGGGTGTTCCCCCCAGGACACTGGCTTGAAAGTGGGGAGGGGTGTGGTTGTAGGTAGGAGGCTTGGATCAAAATGACTAGGCATGTAAGTGATCACCAAGGTCTCTCTCAGGGCCCTGCTTGGAGGCTGGGTGGGGTGAGCTGAGCTGTGCTGTGCTCTGCTCTGGTGACCGCTTACCTGAAAAGTCCTCTGCACACAGTTTTCCTCCTCTGAAACAGGGTATCCTTATATAGTTTGGGCTGCTCTTAGCTTTGGATTCTGCCTCAGTTTCCTACCACTCTGGCTGCAGACATACTTTGTGTGATGACCCTAATTGGTTCCTGTGAGGTTTTGAGCTCTATCTATTGGAGTTGAAGGTAGAGATGGCTGTTGGCTTATAGAACCGGCCTAAGATTTGTCTGTAAGTCTCCAGACCCCTTTCCTCTGTTTGTAGGTTGGCAGGCATGCACTCTGAAGTTAGTGCCTTGTCAATAGGGGCTGGTGGTTGTTCGCTGTGCACCTGGGGTTTTTAAAAGAAAAGGCGAGGATTGATCTGCAGTAGTTCCTAAGTCTGCCTAAAGCCCCCAGATCCTGCGGGTGTATACAGGGCTCTACTGGGAGTTCTTGGAAGGTTAGTAAAGGGTTAAATCAGTGTGTATATTTAGGAGGGGACTCTTAGGTCTAATATGCCCATCTTAGTTTGGGGATGTTAGATGGGACACTCTACAAGTCTGATTGTTCGAAGTGCTGAAGTAGTTCAGCTCTCTGCCTGGGACTGGGCTATCGAGGGCCCAGGGATAGGGTCCCATCAGAGTCAGTAGTAGAGCCCAGACCCTCAAGTGCAAAGCATTCTAACACTGTCCACATCTGAGAGACCTGGGTAGTAGCTTTAACTTTTTAGCTTCAGAGTTTTTTTTTGTTGTTTTTGTTTTTTTTTTTTTTGTTTTTTTTCTTAATTTTATTTTATATGCATTAGTGTGAAGGTGTCAGATCCCTTGGAGTTGGGGTTACAGACAATTGTGAGCTGCCATGTGGGTGCTGGGAGTTGAACCCGGGTCCTTTGGAAGAGCAGACAGTGCTCTTAACCACTGAGCCATCTCTCCAACCCAGCTTCAGAGGTTTTTTTTTTTTTTTTTTTTTTTGCCTGTCAAAGGAAGTACCTCATGTGAAAAGTACAGTGATGGAGACATTGAGTGTCAGGATGGCAGTGCCTCCTAACAGTGGGTGGGTGGGTGGGTATCTCCTGGGTATGGTGGGGTTAATGTTGGTAGTCCTTGGCTCTGGTTATGGTACTCACAGGCTATTTATTGGACACGAGAAGACCAACCTTTAAAAAGCTACCAGCATGTAGACCTTAATTATTTTATTTGCTCGTTATCTTGGGTTGCCAGTCTGGTGGACACTTGCAGAGGTTCCTGAAGGTGCAGGTTTGTCCAGTGCTCACAGGTACCAAGCCCTGTTACCTGGGAATGTAGAGGTGCTAGGGTCATAAGGTTTTATTCCTTCAGAGGTGGTAGTTAAAGGGGAAGTCTTTACACTGCAGATCTCCCTGTGGCTGTTTCTTTAGTTGTAGGTTTTTTGTTTTAAATAAGCTTTTGTGGGACAATGAGGCGGCTCAGTAGGTAAAGGTGATTGAGTTTGATCCCTGGGTCTCACATGCTGAAAAGAGAACCATCTCCATAAAGTTCTGTGACCTCCTCATGCAGAGATATAATGAAGAGGGTCCCAGGCAGCTGGAGTAATGGCTCAGTGGTTAAGGGCACTCTTACAGAATACCAGGATTTGATTTTCAGCTCCTGCATGGTATCTCACAACAATCTGTAACTTTTCTTCTGTGGGATCTGATACTGTCTCTGGCATCTGTGTGTATCAGTCATGTGGTACACTGACATACAGGCAAAACACTCATACACATAAAAATAATATAAGCATGCTCTAGGAGTCAGACAGGTCTTTGTAATCTCATCTATTAATAGTGAATTTCTGGGGCTGGAGAGATGGCTCAGAGGTTAAGAACACTCACTGTTCTTCCAAAGGTCCTGAGTTCAATCCCTGGCAACCACATGGTGGCTCATCACCATCTATAGTAAGATCTGTTGTGCAGGCAGAATGTTGTATAAATAATAAATAAATCTTATAAAAAAAAATAGTGAATTTCTGGCCAGCTGAGGATATGTGTGTGTGTCTTGAAAATAAATGAGTAAATGAATGTACTTAAGTAAAGATTGTGTGTGGATGTGTGGGGTAGTTTGTGTGTGCACATAGAGGCCAGAGGCAAGATTGTCATCTTAAAACATTTCTGATGGGTGTGGAGGCACACACCTTTAATCCCAGCACTTGTAAGGAGGATCTGTGGGTTTTAGGACAGCTAGGGCTACAAAGTTAGACCCTGTCTTTTTTTTTTTTTTTCTTTTTTTAAATCTTTAAATTATGTGTGTGTGTGTGTGTGTGTATGTATGTGTGTATTTGTGCATGAGTGCACTGCCACATTTGCACATGTGAAAGATCAGAGGACAGCTTGCAGAAGTTGGTTCTCCTTCTACCATGTAGGTTAAAGGCCTTAAATTCAGGGTGACAGACATAGCTAGTCCCTTTACCTCAGAGTCGACTTGTGGGCCTCACCTTTTGTTTTGAGGCAGATTTGCTTGCTGAGCCTGTATCTCTGCTGACTTGGCCAACTGCTGGCTAGTGAGCTTCAAGGAGCATCCAGTCTCCACCTCCCCAGTGCTGGGTTAACCAGGACCTCACCTGGTTCTTCGTGCTGGGCTGCTGGGTGTTGAATTGCTGATTGTTCTCTGACTAAGCTGTTCGTCGCAGGCCCTCCCTCCCTCCCTTCTCTGTCTTTGTCTCCAGGTTCTCCCTGTGCATCTCTGGCTTGAACTCAGAGGCCCACCTGCCTTTTCCTCTTGAGATTAAGGTGATTATGCCACCACACCCAGCTTGCTCGATTCCTTCCTTCCTTCCTTCCTTCCTTCCTTCCTTCCTTCCTCCCTCCCTCCCTCCCTCTTTTGCTCCTACCCTCCCTCCCTCCTTCAATCCTTCTCTCCCTCTCTCTTTTCTTCCCTCCCTTCTACCCCTTCACCTTCTCTCCTCGACCCCCTCTTCCTGCCCTCTTCATTTTCTTTTGGGCAGAGGTTTCTGTGGCCATGAGTGGCCTTGAACTCCTGAGGCAGTCATCCTGTGTCAGCCTCCCAGGTATGCACCACTATACATGGATTTATTTATTTATTTATTTATTTTTTAATTTGCAGTAAGGCCTGAAGAGATACCTTAACAAATATAAGAGCCCTTGTTGTTTTTGGTAGAAGACCTGGGTTTGATTCCAGCATCCTCATAGTGGCTCAAAAATCCTCCTGGCCTCAGTGGTCACCAGGCACACACATGGCATATAGGCAAACGAAACACCCATAAAATCATAAAATTTTAAGACAAGGTTTTGCTTTAGTTCAGGCTTTGCCTCTGAACTCATAGAAGTCCCTGATGAGTGCTACAGTGGTAGGTAGCATTACCATGCCTGGCTTTTGAGTCACAACACGGTGTATGCTGGGGCCTTTTGAACTGTCACTGAGTATTGTTTTCCACACAGTCTCCTTGCTGGGTTCTGCCTGTGGGATAGACAGCCCTGGTATTCAGGGTTCCAGGCTGCAGATCAACATAATGGTGCTCTTGCTTTCCCTCTCCTGGCATCATTGGATGGGGGTGGAGGTGGGGGATCTGTTTGTCTTGTCCCCCTTACACGGAGTTGGTTGTGCTGGGAGCTGGCCCTCTGTCTAGTGCAACATTTTGCACACAGGCTTTCAGGAGATTTGGGGCACTCAGGTTTCCATTTAAGGGAAGAATGTGGCCAAGATGGAGTGGTTCTCTCTATTCTCCTGGCTGCTATCTTGGACTTCTCTTGATTGTGCTGTAAGGCAAAGATGGAACAGGTGTGTCCCCAGGGAATTGGTCTGCTGTGGTAGGCCAGGGCTAGCCAGGGAGGCAAGGCCCAAGGTGCTAGGACATTGCTCTTTTTTGTTTATTTGTTGTTTTGATTTGTTTTTGGCACTTCTTTTAGATCCCCAGCCATGACTTTTCTGCCGTGCATTTGGGAAGTTGCAGGGACTGATTAATGCTGGTGTGATCTGATAGGAAGCAGGGCCTAGGCCCCCCTTTGCACTTTAACATCCTTGTGCATGCATGATCCTGGAGGGTTCAGTGATACAAGTAGCTCAACCTTGACCTCATATAAGATGGCTTAGACCCCCGAGGGCACATGCTGTGTGATTTCCATCCAGAAGCTCCCTGAAATAACACTGTCTTTGCAGATAGAAGGCAGTGGTGGATGCCAGAGACTTGGACAAGGACAAGCAATAGGTGTGGAGTTTCACTTTAACAAGTTGTGTAAACTGTGATAGTGTTTTTACTTTTTATTTTTTACACTTCATTACATGTGTGGGCGTGGGAGGAGTTCACAGGATATCTTTTAGGAGTTGTGTGTCATGGAGGTTGAACTCAGGCTGTCAAGCTTGGCATCCTTTGTCTGCTGAGCATTTCACTGGTACATGTAAATTTTTCTTTTAGGGAGAGGGTTTCGGGTCACAATTCCTTTGTGTAGCTCTCGCTGTTCTGAAACTCATTCTATAGACTAGGCTAGCCTTGAACTCACAGTCCTTTCACAGACTCTGCTTCCTGAGTGCTTGGATTAAAGTGGCATGCCGCTACTTCCCAGGCCCCACGGAAACGTTTGTAATGACGCTGAACTGCACACTTGAAAGTGGTCACAATAAGCTGGGCAGTGGTGGTACACGCCTTTAATTCCAGCACGTGGGAGAGATAGGACGATCTCTGTACAGACCAGGCTAGCTTGGTTCAGGACAACCAAGGCTATAGAGATAAACCCTATCTCAAACAAACAAACAACAAACAAACAAAAAGTTACAATAAGAAGCCTGGCTTGGTTACAAGGTGAAGCAGGCAAACCTCAATACTATGGGTTTGAGGTCATTTTAGGCTATAGTATGAAGACCCTATCTTCAAAGGAGGAAAGTTAAGATAATTTTACCTATTGTGCATTTACTACACAAAAAATATGAGCTCGGAAATAATCTGTAACTATGAGAACATGGATCTGACCTTTAGTGTTAGTTTAGAAAGACTAAGACGTATACATTGAAGGCCTAACTTGTATCAGCTGCTAGGGGGTTTAAAGAAATGCATGTGGTTCTAGAAGGTTCATTGTGACACATCTTTGGTGTAGAGTGTTGGAGCACAGAAATTCCTTGGTGTTTCTTTAGCTCCTGCAGGGGCAGGACCTGGATACGCTTCCTCCAGCTTGGTGGGGTGACCCTTGAGCCCCTGAAACCACCAGGAAATACTGGGGAGAGTCTGAGGTCTCCTAGCTGCCCTGCTTGGGGGGATCGTAGGTGTTCTTCATTTTTTCTGTAGTTGTTTGCCAGTGTCTGGTAGTTGGAAGAGTGACACATACTAACGGGTTTTTGCAGAGGGCAGCCAGGGGAAACTGTCCCCACATTTCAGGCTGAGTCCTCAGTGACCTCAACAAGTGGCCCTTGAGCAGCACACACCAGCAGGACATCCTGTAATTCAGCTCTCTGCCCACAACAGCTCCCTGGAGGCAGTGTTACTTCCCACAGGCCAAGGCTTATTCTAAAGGTTACTCCCCTTTTTGTTGCCCAGTGAGGCTCTCCTGGGTTTCTGATGACTGTATATCAGTCTAGGTACCCAGGTCCCTCCTCCAACAGCTTATAGATTTCAAGAAGACACGTTCCTTTCCATTTTGGGTGTTGCAGTGTTGAGAAGGAGCTTCAGGGCTTATCAGGTAGCCACTCACCAGGGACTTCCTGTGCCCTGTTGTCCGTAAGCTTCCAGAGCCTCATGACAGAGGCACAGTTGGTACTTTTGGTACTAGGGACCCAGTAGTCTCCAGCCCCTCTCTTTTCTTTTCCACCCAGAGACTGAGTGGGCAGCTGACTTATCACTAGCCAGCATGTGAGCCTCCTTCATGACATGGGCACTTTGGAGGTCTTAAGGACTTGGAGAACTGCATGCCAGGAAAGGGGTGGGAGAAAAAGTTATCACAGGGGAGCAGTTCCAGATTCCCGGCAGAGAAGCCATTTCCTCTTTTTCTTGTCACACTTCCTTCAGGTGTCTGACAAGCTTTTCACATACTGAACATCTCAGTGCTGAGCACTTCAGACCTTTCTGAGGCCCAGAGACCCTGGCCTCTGTACATTTCAACATTCAGGTTTCTGCAGTTCCCATCTGCTGCTTGGACGTTGGGAGGAGCGTCCACATCCAGATAGGAGCTGAGACGTTTTGAGGAATGGCTTTAATCACAGTAGCCAAAGTAAGAAGTAGTGGTTTCCTGTGGAGGGGCTGCCTGGAGCTAGGGCTGTCACTTGGTCCACAGCAAGGGGCCTATAGGAGGGAGGTGGGCTTTGTCAGAGGGCTGTGAGTTATCAAGAGCCACAGCTGTCCAGAAGCACTCTTGAACCTTCAGGATGGCCAATAGGGAAGGAAGGGTGTGATGAAGGATCTTGCTTTCTGAGCCATGAGACGTTCTGGATACATCTGTGAGCTCAGGGTGGAATATTGTACCTCTGCAATAAGAAGGGGCGGTTTGGTTAGGGGCTCAGTAGAGACCACTTGCCTCCCATGCAAAGCAGAGGCTCTGGGGTCCATGTCAGCATTGCAGAGGAAAAAAGGGCGGGGGGAGGTGTACAGTACACCAACCACCAGTGTTGAGAGAGCAGTGAGTTCTCAGCAGTCACAGGGAGGAGGCTTTTCTAGATTCAAGGCTGGGCCTCTGGGACCTTCAGCTGTGAGAGAGGCTGAAACAACAGCTGCTCTCCGGGAGGCCCAGGCTCCTGAAGGGGATGGGGCCCACATGCCTGTCTCCTAGCCTTGGACTCTTAAGGGAGGACAGAATTTGTATTTATGATTGGTTTTGCTCCAAGTATGTGATGGAAACATTGTTTGTGGGTGCTGACAATAGTGTAGGGGTCCCAGGACAGGGTCTCAACTGTTGACTACATCCCAGTCTGCTTACTTTGGCTGGGTGCACTGGTTTGGGAATGCTTGCTTGTGTGACAGGGACTTGGCAGCAGAAGTGGCAAGAGGGAAGGAGTGGGTTTCTTTGCATGTCCGTGGCCTGGGCAAAGGTGGGCAGTTCTGAGGAGTCGGGGAGAGGCAGCCTTACTGGAGTAATGATGTGGTGTGTCTGAGTTTGTGCATGTAGTCATGTGAATCATCACAAGGAACTGTGAGAGGGCTGTGTGTGTGTCTGTGTTTGCCTGTCTTCAAGGATGTTAGGGAGGCTGTGTTGGCTCAGTGTGAGAGGAGATGATCCATCTTCCATCAAGGCCTTTGTTACCATAGGTAAGGGAAGACAGGGATTGTGGGTGCCAGAACTTGAGGTAGTGGGCAGGACTCTGTACATTCTCATCCTCTAGTGCCAGCTTGGGTTGCCAGGGGACGGGCTGTGTGGCCACTTTCCCCACTGGCTCCTTCGCTCTCCTGGGATTGTCTCTTTAAGTCTCTAGTCTGCTTACTCCGACATGCCCCTGCTCCTAGGGACATGGTTAACAAGGCTTTGTTCCCTAGGGAGAAGAAGTATTGCTTAGGTTCCCTGGGGTGACCTGGAGCCCAAGCCCAAGCTGTTCTTCTTGTGCTGTCCTCTGCCCCTTTCCTGAGCTGCAGTGCTCAGTAGCCTGTAGGGGGTGAGGTTCCCTCATTGCCATTTGAGACAATACTTGTGGTTTTAATTGTCACGTATGACTACTGCTCAGCTCTGTCATTGTAGGCAGACATAGTCAGTAGGAACATTGTTTTCTGTGTCCCAGGAAAACTGTTTGCTTGAATGTGGGTAGCAGGCAATAGGGTGCTGACTCCCAAGTTGGAAACTGAATGTGAGCTGGAGCAGAATTCAATGATAGCATATACTTAATGTGCATATTGCCAGCACCCAGGAGGTCGGGGGTGGGGGGTGCCAAGTTCCAGGCCACCTGGGCTACATTAAGAATTATGAAGCAGGCTGGAGAGATGGCTCAGAGAGGTTAAGAGCACTGGCTGTTCTACCAAAGGTCCTGAGTTCAATTCCCAACAACCACATGGTGGCTCACAGCCATCTATAATGAGATCCTGTGCCCTTTTCTGGCGTGCACATGTATGTGCAGGCAGAATAATGTATAAATAATAAATATATATATATATATATATATATATATATATATATATATATATATAAGAATTATGAAGCCAGCTGGGTATGGTGGCACGCACCTGTAGTCTCTGGCACGCCAATCTCTGAGTTCAAATCCAACCTGGTCTACAAAGGGAGTCCAGGACAGCAGGACCACAAAGGGAGATCCTGTCTTGAAAAACAAAGCAAACCAGCAAGCAAACAAACACAAAAAATTATGAAGCCTCAGCAGTGGTGGTGCACACCGTTGATCCCAGCACTCAGGAGTCAGAAGTGGGCGGATCTCTTGTGTGATCGAGGCCAGTGTAATGGAGCTAGTTCCAGGACAGCCAGGCTACAGAGAGAAACCCTGTTTTGAAAAACAAAACAAGAGAAGAATTATGGTTCTGTGTACCTGGGTGTGGTAGCACATATTTTAATCCTAGCTCCTGAGAGGCCATGGCAGGCTGAACTTTTGAGTTCCAGGTGATTCTAGTCTTCGTAGTGAGTTCTAAGTCATACCGTGTGTGTGTGTGTGTGTGTGTGTGTGTGTGTGTGTGTGTCTGTCTGTCTGTCTGTCTGTCTGTCTGTCTGTCTCTCAGAAGAGTGGGTATTTGGTTTGAGCTAATCTTCTGCCTTCCAGCACTATGGTGCCTCCTGCTGTGCTCTACTAGTGTCTGCCTTGGTTTTTCTCTTTCTGATGTTTTGAGTTCTATTCCTTGATTTAGTGGTATGGTTGCTAGGACCATTAGCACAGAGGGTCCAGGTAAGCTTTGTGAAGGAGGTAGAAACTGCTTGGTTGTGCATGGCAGGTAAAGTCTGGGTCTGGGAGGGGCAGAGATAGGATCAATGAGAAGTACTAGGTTCTTGGATCTGTCAGAATGACATAGGGGCCCAAGGTGGCGAATGTTTGGGTGCAGATGCCACAGGTGTCAGTGAGAGGGGTAATACAGTCATGCAGGGCCAGGCCCTTCCTGTAAAGTGCCAGTGCCTTCAGAGACACCGCCTGTGTTACCTTTTGTATTGGCTGTGAGTAACCTAAGGGACTCTTGCATCTGCCTTCATCCTGGAGCATTCTCTAGGCCTTGCCCCAAAGGGTCAAATGACAACAAAACATGGCAGCCACAGTGCCAAGGCTTGATTTCATGTTCATGGCTCTAGCTCCCATGGCTATCTTCCTGTCAAATGCAGTTTCTCATTAATTAGGACATGAAGTTACTGTGGGTTATAGGAAAGGGCGTGTGTGAGAGTGGAGGATCCAGGTGCAGGGTCAAAACCAAACCATAATGATTTATCAGGGGAGGTAAAAGAGTCTCCCATGAGCTGGTAATTGTGCACTTAAGGGTTACTTGATATTGTTTTAAAATGTATGGGTTTGACATAAAAACAGCAAAGCTGTCTGAACCCAGCTAGTGAGGTGCGATGATGATCACATAATTTCTCTTAGTTTTAAGAAATGCCCCTTATTGTGGGAATGCAAAATGGACTCTGCTGGGTCTCCCTTTACTCCTTGTGAGAATCAAATTGATTGATTGGAGGGGCTGCAGCACTGGCCTCCCAGACTGGCTCCTCCATCCCAGACCTCTTACTCAGCTGCAAACTCTGACAGCACTAGTTGTGTGTCAGATGTTCTAGGTTCCTGAATTGAAGTCAGGCAGAGTCTTGACTGCACAGCCTGTGCCTTACTGTTGAGTGGGAAGTCCACAGACCCCAGACCCACACTGGGTGGGGTTGGGCGGAGAGTACCTTCCCAGGAAACTCTTAAGCAGACTGGGCTTGGGGCCCGCTAGTGGGTACAGCAGGTGGCAGCAGAGCAGGCAGCTAATGAGTTCAAATACTTCTCCAGGATAGGGACCCCTGGAATGTTGTGAGGCTATGTGGATTAATCATTTATTAGATTTTTTAAGTGTCACAATGACCTGGTAGTTATGTTTTAGGTCTTTTCAGTTTAGAGTGGAGATTAGAGAATTGGTGGATTTCTCTATTATTTACAATCTCTAGTGTATTGTTTTGTTGCCCAGGCTATTGGCTCAAACAATCTTGCCTTAGCCTTCTGTGTAGCTGTGACTATAGGTGCAGGCACACCTCTCTTGATGACCTGGATTTGAGATTCTGTCTTCGCAGAGGAATTGCTTCAGATGTGAAACATCCACAGTGGTAGAGTACTTGGTGTATAAGCCTGCGATAGAAGGTCAAAGATGAGGTTCATTGGGTGAGTGGGGCACTGGGCTGGCCTCTGGAGTATGTAGACGATTACGTTCAGGTCCAGTCAACTGTTGGATTAAGAGTGTATATGGTTTGTATGTGTGCACGCTTGTGTGTCTGCAGGCATGTATGTGCCATAGTACACCTGTACGGGTCTGCTTGTGAGAGTCGGCGCTCTTACCATGTGGCTCTCAGGGATTGAGCTCAGGTTGTCAGGCTTGGTGGTCAGTGCCTTTACCTGTTGAGCCATCTTGCTTGTCCAGAGGCTTCTTGAGATAAGAAGCCCAGTTCAGAAACATTCTTCACCTCAGCAGAGAGGATGTTGTGGCCACCTACAAAAGTGGCTGAAGTTTCAGATATATTCAGTGTCAAAGCTAGTAGAATTGAGTGAGCTAGGGAGGATATTGTATTCCTCTGATCTCAGCAGAGAGGCATGATGATAGCAGTGAGTTTAAGACTAGCTCAGGGCTATGCAGAGAGTATTTTAGGTTATCTCTGAAATCAGGTGATCCTCCTGCCACTGTCCCCCCACTCTGAGGTTACAAGAGAATGCCACTCTGCCCTGCCTCTTTATATGGTGTGAATCCTCATGCTTGTGTGATAAGCACTTATGTCACTACCATGTGCCCAGCCTCTGCTGGGGTTTTATGATTGTATTTGTAGGTCAGTTGGGGAGAGAATTTATACCTCCTTGCCATGAGTAAGGGATCCCTTTTCTTTGGCTTTATTTACTTTTGTGATGTTGGAGATGGAACCCAGGCCTGGTGCATCAGGAAGTTCTCAGCCAGAGCTACGCCCCAGCTTTTTTATTTTTTTGAGACAGTGTCTCTGTCTTATGCTAGAGTCAAACCATCCTCTTGCCTCAGTCTCAGGTGAGTGCCAGGACTTCAACATGACTACAGTTTCTTTTTTCTTTTTGTACATCACGTTTTTATGCTATTATAAGCAGATTGTGTGGCTGGCTGGTGTGCCTCTATAGAAATACAGTTTGCTTTGTGCACTAATGGCCTGTGACTCCTGCTAAATCAGACCATCAAACCGAAAGGTACGAGCAGGAGTTGGCAAGGTAACTCAGCCAGTAAACACATTTACCACCACCTGACCACTTAACCTGAATTTGATCACTAGAACCTACGTGGTGGAAGGGAAGAACCAGCTTTTGAAAGTTGTCCTCTGACCTCTAAGTGCAGTTTCATGCTTTTTCTCCTGGGCATGGGACTGTAAGCTGGAGGTGTGGGCATTGCCACCAACTGTAAGACATGATCAGGTTACATATTGCTAGCCTAAGAACAAGCTGAGACTGAGAACTGAAAGGTGGCTTCTGCAGAATCTGTTTTTTTTCCATGGTAAAGTTGAAATCGTGACAGGGTGGGGTCTGTTCATGCTGGCCTTGAACCTGTAGACAGGTGCTTGGGCTCATACAGTAGGGTTTCCTGCCCCTGGCAGAGAAGCCCTAACCTGGTGGGACAGAAAAGTGAGGGTTAAAAGCATTCATTGGGTTTCCCAGTCTGCACTGATCCTGGTAGTGTCTATGGCAAGGGCCTTACATGTCAGGGGCCTTGTGTTCCTTGATACCCAAAGGTCTCTCTGGCATTCACTCTGGCTTTACTATGGAAGTTTTCCTGTGAAAATATTTCTTTCTCTCTTTCTTTTTAAGACTTATTTATTTATTTAATGTAGGTGAATGTTCTATGTGTACACCTTCACACCAGAAGAGGACATCAGATCCCAGTATAAATGGTTGTGAGCCACCATGTGGTTGCTGGGAATTGAACTCGGGACCTCTGGAAGAGCAGACAGTGCTCTTAGCCACTGAGCCATCATCTCTCCAGCCCTTGTGAGAGTATTTCGCACCTATGAGCCACAAATTACTGATGAGTTTTAAAAGGTTTCTTCTTGCTGGGCACTGTGGTGCATACTGTTAATGTCAGCACATAGGAAGCAGAAACAAGTAGACCCCTGAGTTCTAGATCAACCAGAGTAACATGGCGAAACTTTGTCTTACGAACTGAAAACTAAACAGAAAATGTTTCTTTAAAAAAAAAATGCCTATGTGTATCTTACCTACATGTATGTTTGTGTACCATGTGTGTGCCTGGTACCCAACTGGAGTTGTGAACTGCCATGTGGATGCTAGGAACCAAACCGTGGTTCTTTACAACAGTAGCCAATGCTTGTTACTGCTGAGCCATTTCTTTAAAAACAACAAAGGCCAGTTTCTTCTTGGTACATCCTCTTGGTAGTAGCACGAACACAAAGAGAACAGTGGTGATGTTAATGCTTGGCAGAGCCACATGCGTAAAATGCTGAAAGAGGGACCCAGCCTGACAGCACAGACTCTGGGACCTGTCATGGAGCCACTCTGCCTATGACCTGGGACCTTTTGAGCCATATGCCTCATCTATATGCAAGCAGTCTGTCTCTTCTTCCCTGGCAGTTGTGCCTTCCTCTTCCTTATGGACAAGCCTATACTTCTGCGGTGGTGGTGGTTCAGAGAGAGAGAACCTGGCTGGTCTGGGGGCGGGGTAGGTTTCCTGAGTATCAGATGCATAAGGTCCCTGTTCTGTAAAATGGGGTTTGCCCTGAGGCCATCTCCACATTAGATCAGCACTGTGCCAGCTTGGTTTACCATTCTGTTACTCCTGGCTTCTGTGAGGATAGAGCCTCTGAAGCACTCAGTGTGTGTTCTTCCTGATAAGTGGTATCTGGCCTTGGCCTGGTTACTCACTGTTGGCATGCTTCTATTGAGAGCTTCAAAGACAGGTCTGGGATGTTGTTCATAGGTTACCCCATGTCTACTAGGCTTAGAGGTTGATTTGCTTCTCTGGCCTCTGTTGTGGAGGGCAGCAACAGCATATTTTACTATTCCTGTGGCTGGAGGAATTATCTTCTGTTGTGGGTGCTAGAGACAGACCCAGGGCCTTGCTCATGCTTAGTAGGCTCTACCACCAAGCTACACTCCAGCACTGGAGAAGTTTGAAATTTCCCAGGTTTCCAGCCATTCTTTGGAACTCAGTGTTTTTCTGTCTTTTGGTGTAGGTTGGTCAGCACATTAAGCCAGAACGTCCACATAAGTTGCCTTTTGACAGAGCTGTGGCCATGGCTGCATGGTAGGACCAGCGTCCCGTATCCTGAGGCCAGGTGAGTGCTGGGGACTGGGGTGGTGTCTGTGGAAAGGAAAGCTGGCTCAGACAACCTCCACAAATCTAAATATAGCTCCTGCTTGTAAAGAGAAGGCAAGGAGTTGGGTCTCTGTGGCATCAGGTATGACCCTTGAGTCTTGGGGTTAAGACACCATGTTTATTGGTCACCTGCTCAAAGGCTTAAGGAAGGGGGATGAACGGGTTAACCTTTAAACTCCAGCTGTTTCTCTTCCCAAATGGCTAG
This sequence comes from Meriones unguiculatus, assembly GCF_030254825.1. NCBI lineage: Eukaryota > Metazoa > Chordata > Mammalia > Rodentia > Muridae > Meriones > Meriones unguiculatus. The sequence continues at coordinate 62,676,448 of NC_083352.1, read as the reverse complement.
AATTGTTTTTTAGCTACAGCTGTCATGTGCAAACTTGAGCTTTGCAGAACACAAGAAGCCAGAGCCCCACGTGGGGAGGAAGGGTGTTTCTATTGCCATCGGTCCTGTCAATGACATTTTGGTACCTGAAAAGGGGGAGGAATTGAGTGGTATCCTAGAAGTAGGACATAGCCTCAAAACCTCCTTGGACAGCTGCCTCCTTTTTCAGACTGTAACATACAGCTCAAAATAGGCAGGTGTTTTGCTAATGGCTCATGGCTATCCAATGGCATCTGGTTGGACACTGCTGTGACAGTGTTAAGGTTATGAGTTTGTTTTAGTTTTTTTCTCAGATTTATTTTGCGCCTGCATGTATGTCTGCATACCACTCACATGACAGGTACCCCAGGAGGTCAGAAGAGGGCATCAGATCTCATGGAAGTGAAGTTAAGGATGGCTGTGAACCACCATGTCGGTGTTAGGAGTTGCTGAGCTCTCTTAGGACCAGCAAGTGCTCTTAACCTTTGGGTCATCTCTCCAGCTCTTTATTTTGTTTTCTGAGACAGGGTATCACCGTGTAGTCCAGGCTAGTCTCAATGTTTTGCCTCAGATTCCCAAGGGCTCAGATTACAGGTAGGTGCCACTAGCTCTGGTTTGTTTTTTTGAGAGTCTTTTATTATGTACCCTACATGAACTCTAGGTAATCCTCCTTGCCTCTGCCTCCCACGAGCTGCGTTTGTAGGTTTTAGTTTATATTTTCTATGTATCCTGGTTTGATACTAGGCCACATTCATTTTTTTGTTGCAGCTGGGGTTTCCTGACTCTTGGTCTTCAGTGTGCTAGGCAACTCCTGCCCATTACCAAGGTGTGCACAGACCGAATGCCCACCTCAGCAGGTCCTTCTGCCTACATAGTCAGAGTTTGTCCTTGACTATCACTTGTTGGGATCCTTTTTTATTTGGTGGGGATGATGCTCATGTGCTGGATGTTACAGATCCTAGGTGAGGAGAGGCTTTATGCCTCCCAGAGAAAGTAGTACCTACTGCCACAGCATAGTTGGCACTGCCTTCCTGCTAAGGAGAATTGTGCATGTTGCAGAGTCCCTGAGACATCTTTGCTGGAAAACACCCGGCTGTGGGCCCTGGCAGCTCCTGTGGAGGAATCAGCTGTTTTTACCCTAGAACCAGCCCCCAGAGCTATCCTGTAGGTGGTGGGAAATGAGTGTGACGGGAAAGCTTGTTACTGTGCCAGCACCTGTGAAAGAAGTGTGGGAGTGAGGATAGAGATCTTTGGTAGAGGTTTTTGGACAGAGTTTCTAGGTAGTGACAGCACAAGGTGAAGGAAGCAGACACAGTGCTGGCTGGAGCCCATCTTGTACTTGAGCTCCTGGGTTCTGTCATTTATAGTCCTGCACAAAGCACTTCATGGATCCCTTTTCCTAAGGAAAGGGGTGTGTGTGTGTGTGTGTGTGTGTGTGTGTGTGTGTGTGCGTGTGTGCGCGCGTGCTGCTCTTGGTCCATTGCTGTGGGTGTCCGATGTGTGCAGGGCAATGCATACCATAGCAGGGTGAGCATCAGATGTTTTCTCCTATATTTTTATACCACATGGCAGTTTTGTAAAACTGATTTTTTAAGTCAGATTTTTGGTTTAGGGTAGAAACATGCAGGTTTTTTGTTTTTTGGTTTTTTTTTTGTTACATAGTATAGAAGAAACAATGTTTAACTTCTTTTGTGCAGAACTTGAGTCAAACTTCAGATCACTTGAGTTCTGAGTCTGCCCTGGGAATGTGGTAGTTGTGTCAGAAAGGCCCACAGCAGGGGCACAGATCAGGTAGGGTGGTGATGCCACAGTTAGATGTGTGGAGTCCACTGTGGTGGGCTGTGGTGCAGTTCATGGTAGAGTGCTGGCCTGGTATCTTTATCCCTATTAACATAAAACAAGAAACACAATTAATAGTGATCTGGATCCCAGGTCCAAGCTTTTTTGGAAGACTGAAGCAGGAGGGCTTTTGGGCCCAGGAGTCTAGTTAAGCAGCACAGTGAGACCTTGTCTCTAAATAAATTAAAAACATGAAAAGTCTCAACTCATGTTAGTGCTCAAAGAAAAAACCAGCTGGCCAAGCCCCCCTTTAGGGGATGTTGGGGAGCCAGTGTGGTGTCACATTGGGAGGAGATGGAGACAGCGTGTACCCTGATTCTCTAGACTGAACTTGCTGGCACCTTATCAGCTGCCTCACAGAGCCTGTGTTCTAGACCAGACTAGTCTCAGACTCATGATTCTCTGGCCTTAGCCCCCTGATTGAAGGGGTGACAGATGTGCTACACAGTAGCTCATGGGGAAGGTCTGTACACAGTGACCAGTGTGGACTGGATAGTATGGTGAGGGACTGGGACTTTCATACTAAGTAAGTGCCCTGAGTGGCCAGCACAGCCACTCATTACTATGAATGTAGAGAACTCTAAGTTTACTTTTACAGCTAAAGAATGAATCTTTTTGTTATTGTTTTGTTTTAGAGACAGGGTTTCTCTGTGTAGCCTAGGCTGTCCTGGAACTTGCTCTGTAGACCAGGCTCAAATTCAGAGATCCACCTGTCTCTCCCTCTCCAGTGCTGGGATTAAAGATGTGAGCTACCACTGCCTGGCTCAGAATGAATTGTTAAGAGGTTCAGACAATGATATTCAGTGGCCACCAGTGTCTGGAGGTGGGTTGAGCTTCCAGAGGGATATGCGCTGACCACTTTGTCTCAAAGATTAGTTTACAGGAAATGGAGGCATGTCATGTTAACTGCAGAACCATCATTCACAGACCAACTATGGCAGACAAAAAACAAAAGACTTAATTTATAGGGGGTGGAGAGAACAAGTATCAACAGAGAGGTAGGGATTGACTGTTAAGCGGCTGAAGGTGTCACCAAGTACGCGTTCGAAACATTGGCTTCACAAAGGCCAGTATAGGCATGGAAGACATAAGGCCAGGGAACTGGGGAGTGGACATGTTCTATCATGGCATCACTATTACTTTGTGGGTGTGCTTGAAAATTTCCATAACAAAAAGTTTAGGGTCATCAAGGTACTCAGCAGGTAAAAACACTTCACCCTAAACCTCTAACACCCCCCCCCCAATCTCACCTGTGTGGGTTGTAAGCTCCTCAGCTTGTGCCTCAGCAGCAGGTGCTGGGCTTTGGCTGAATGTGTGTTGTGAGAGTATCTTCAGTGTCTCTCAGAGTTGATTTTTGTTTGGTTTGGTTTTTCAAGACAGGGTTTCTCTGTGTAGCCTTGGCTGTCCTGGACTGGCTTTGTAGACCAGGCTGGCCTCAAACTCACAGAGATCCACCTGCCTCTGCCTTCCTGAGTGCTGGGATTACAGGTGTGTGCCACCTTGACCGGCTCAGAATTGATTCTTTTGATTTTAAAATTGTTAGTGCTGAGGCTGCTTCTCATAAATACGTAGTATAAAATGATAAGGGTTACGTATTTCAGACACTGTTGGAATTTTGTTCTAATCCCAAGCCAAAAATTTATTTAATGATTTTTATGAAATTCAGGCCAGCAGCTCAAATAGCAGGGGTTTTGTTGTTGGGTCTGGTGTCCTCTTATTTTTAAGCCAGGATCCCATTAAGTAATGCTAGCTGGCCTACAACTCACTGTGTAGACCAATCTAGCCTCAGACTCTCTTAAGATCTTCCTATCTTCTCTAGAGTATTGGGATCAAAAGGTATGTGCTCCCACACTCAAACCTTTTCTTAGTTTTTGATGGAGGATCTTAAACAGTAGCTTAGGGACAGCAGAGGATCACAGCCTTCCCCAGCACGGCTGCTCTGAGCTGTGCTGTCCATTCATGCTACAGGCCACACTGCCAGGTATTAGTACCTTTGGGCAAGGTTTGTAATCTTAATTTGTGTGGTGAATTGCTGTGGCCGTCCGAGTTCTCCTGATAACTGCCGTTGCTCTCTTGGTGGCTGTGGGCTCAGGGCTGTGCTTGATCAAGTACCTTTTTAAGAACCAGCCTGTGTTATTGATCACCAGGCTCAGCTAACTGCAGCCTTTGGGATTGGGATACACCCTCCCCCAACAAAACAAAAACAAAGAACCCACCTGGGTTATAACCATGTTAAAAAAAAATTGACACCTTCACCATTTCACAGTGCTTATCTGGTGGCAGCAGATGCTCCCAGTATTGCGCAGTTTCCCCTAATTTCAGAACATTCAAGTTTATGCACTGACCACTTTGGAGAGACGCTGGAGAGGAGGCTCAGAGGTCAAGAGCACTGGCTGCTCTTCAAAGGTCCCGAGTTTAATTCCCAGCAACCACATGGTGGCTCACGACCATCTATAATGAGATCTGGTGTCCTCTTCTGTTGTTCTGGTGTACATGCAGGCAGAACTCTGTATACATAATAAATAAATCTTTTTTTTTTTTTTTTTTTTTTAAAGCCTCCCTGGAGCTGCAGTTGGCAGGCAGTTTTGAACTGTCCCTTTAGTCCACTTATTAGTCATTTGAACAGCTATAAGAGATGTGTATTCAAGTGTTCTGATTTTTTTGTTTGTTTGCCGAAACAGGGTTTCTCTTTGTAGTCCTGAAACTCACGGCTGGAATCGAACTCACAGATCCTTAATGCCTCTGCCTCCTGAGCACTGAGATTAAAGGCGTGTGCCACCACTACCTGGTTGTTCTCCTGATTTTTGAATTGACATGTTTGGTTCTTCCTTAGAGTGGAAGCTACTGTGAACTCAGCAAGTTCTCTTGATTGTCTCCCTAGTTGTAAGAATTCATCCTTTGCTGGTATATTTTGGATACCGGATATTTTGGATACCAGGCCCTCATGAGGAGATTTTTGTGTGTCTGTTTCACTGTATTGGTATTTGTTCATTTCTTGAGACAGGGACTGAACTGAGTATGTGGACCAGGCCCATACTCTTTTTGTGAACTCTTTGAGATCCACCTGCCTCTGCCTCCTGAGTGCTGGGATTAAAGGTGTGTGCCAGTGGCTGGTAGTAGTTTTTGATGCACATAATTTTAGTTTTGGTGCAGTCCAAATTATCTTTTAGTGTGTGAGTGGGTATGAACTTGCATACTTGTTCATGTGTGTGTACATGTGTGCCTAGAGCTTCAGTAGTCCTTAGATGCCACCTACCTTGTTTGCTGAGAAAGGGTCTTCTCCCCAGCACCAGAATACCCTTTTTGTTGGTGGTGGTAGCTTTTGGTGAGGTGTTTGAGAACCTATTGTCAACCCCAAGGATAGGAAGTTTCACCCATGGCTTATTTTATTTTTTGAGATGGGGTTTCTCCATGTAGATCTGGCTGTCCTGGAACTCACTGTATAGATCTGAGATCCTCCTGTCTCTGCCTCCCTAATGCTAGATTAAAAGGTGCCACCACTGCCAAGCAACCCCTGGCTTTTTTAAGATTCTATAGATTTAGGTCTTTGTTTTTTTTTTTTGTTTTGTTTTTTTTTAAGTTATTTCAGTTGTTTTTATGTCACAGTGTTTCAGTCTGTAGCCCAGGCTGGATTTGAATTTAGACAGTCCTCCTTTTTGAGCCTCCCAAGTTCCAGGATTACCTATGTTGTAATCTCTCTCCTCTGCCCAGCTTGGTTTGGTTTTTCTGGATCATTGCTCTGCTCTTCAGGCTGCTTCTGGAGAACAAGGCTGCAGAAGTGTTGCCTGGCCCCCTGGCTTCTGTACGCTTTCAGTCACTGTCTTCCTGGCATGAAGACTTAGTTGATGGGAGGGGAGTGGGGGAAAGCAAGTATGCTCTAGTTTGTGTAGTGAGTGTGTATCCAATGCCTCTTCTGTGCTGAGCATTGTGTCTGTGCTGGGCCCTGGTGACACTCAAGAAAGAGGTGTTTCCTGTCTTTAGGAGAGGGATGGGAATATATCAACAGATGAACATGTAGATAGAGGCTGCAAGGATCAGCTGAGACTTGGTGGAAAAGCCTCATGGGCAGGGAGCAGAACCCCAGAGTATGTGGGGGTGGGGGCTGGAATGGCTATGGCCACCACAGATTACAAGCATTGTGGCCAAACCCTGGGCTGCTGTTTCTTTCTCAGCATAATATAACTGAAGATAGTTTTCTTTCATGACCTCCTGTGTGACACTTCATGTGGCCGCAGGTGTGTGCAGGGTGGGCTATCTGCCCACAGGCGGGCAAATGGTGAGGGTTCTAACCTGATTCTTCTTTTTCATAGGCTGTAGAACCTCCTTTTCTTAGATGGGCTTCAAAGCCCCCCTTTCTGCCCTGGGCCTCCTGTAGGGAGGAGCTGCAGCCAGAGGGAATTGTGTCAGAGGGAGCCTCTGTGCAAGGGATATGGGACACATCTTGGTCCCTCATATTTGACTCAGTGTATCTTGATGGGAATGTTTTTTCTGAACCTTTGAGGACTTCGTATGCAAAACCATCTGTCCTTCTCAGGCACCAGTGTGGATGATGAGTCAGGCTGGGTCCTGCAGGAGTGTTGGCCCGTAAGGGTTATGGAATCCATTCCATGGTGCCAGCAGTGTCAGGCTTAAGAGAGGCTGTGGCCTGCTCGTCCCTCACTCACAATGCTATCTCATATCTAGGCCTATTTGTTACACAGGGTTAATGTGATCCAGGGTTATTTTAAAGCTCTCAGCTTTTCTCTCATATACATGACCATACTGGGCAGCACATTTCTCTTCCTAGGGTGCAGGCCAGCACAGGACACAGCTCAAGGTCAGGTGTCTCCTATCTTGGCCTCAGACAGGCACACTGGGGAGACTGAGGACTCTTGAGATGCCACACATAGCAAACATGTTCACTATCTGCAGACTTGCTCTCTGCCTGCCTCCCTTGGGGCTCTGATCAGGTCAGATGCGTGGCCATTTCTTATTGCTAGACTAAAGAGGTGGCTTTCATCTTTGTTCCAAGAAGGGGGTGAGAGGCTGGGGCTGTACAAAAAAAGATGCAGCGTGGGCCAGGCTGATAGATGACTGCTGCCCTTTTGAGGTTTGTTGCACTTAGCTGTGTCTAGGGAGGCTTCTGTAGCTCATTGAGGGTTCTGGTATTTTCTGGGATACTTGTTTCTCCAAAACTGCTTTGTTCTTAGCCAGGGCAGTCTGTATGTCACTGTATGTAAGAACGCAACACAGAGCTTGACTGTGAAGTTGCTGAGGGAGAAACCCTTGATCTTGCACAGGATAAATGGGCGCTGCCACCAACTTCACTTAGGCCTAAAATTTTACTCCTTAAATATTGGCATTATACTTGAATGTCTTAAAAACCAGTGATAATTTGCTCTTCAGCTTAATTCTCTGTTTTTTATTTTTATTTATTTTGATACATGGTCTCTGTATAGCTCTGGCTGTCCTGGAACTCACTGTAGTCCAGGCTGGCCTGCCTCTGCCTCCTGGACACTAGGTTTAAAGGCGTGCAATACCACCCAACCTTTAGTTTTCTTAAATACATCTTAAGAAGCCTTACTGAATGAAGCATCTTTTTCCTATCTTCTACCTTAAAAAATAAAATTGTAGAAAAGTGTTTATTTGCAAAAACAAGCATGGGAACCTTCTGTCCTCTTCTCTTTCCCATATCCCAACTTGTACATATTAAGCAAGCGCTCAGTCACTGAGGTCCCCTCAATTCTGGATTTTTGTTTTTAGGCAGGGTCTCATTATAATCCAGGTATGACTGGTTCAGGCTCTCAACCTTTCTGCCTCAACCTCTTGAGTGCTGAGATGACGGGTGCCACTATGCCCAGGTGGCTTTCTATACTCAGGGACTGGTGGCTCAGGAGAGCTATCTGGTAAGCATGGTCATAGAAGACACACCTTTATTTACAGACATGGGCAGTAACTGGAAACCGGAAGAGGAGCCTGTGTGTGTGTGTGTGTGTGTGTGTGTGTGTGTGTACATATGCTAGTGAGCATTGGCAGTGCATACATGTATGTTTTACATGTTAGGTAAGGGTAGTTTGTGTGCCACCAGCTGGGTCTTTCTGGAGCTGAGGGTGTAGAAATATCTAGTGTTACCTCTGTCCTATGTTTTTGTCTGCTTGTTGTCCGCCCTTGGGGGGGGGGGTGAGTTGGGTGCCTGATGCTCTTCAGTCAGATATCTTGTTTTGGGACCCAATCTCTCTCTTTGCCATTGTTGCCATCTAGATATAGCCAAGTATTTCATGATCAGGTAGTCAATTGGAGGCGGGCAGGTGACTTTGGAAGTACGGCTCACCTCGTCCCATAGGACAGAAGCCCCTGTGTGTCTTTCTGGTTTTTCGAGATAGGGTTTCTCTATTTTAGACCAGGCTGGCCTCAGATTCACAGGGATCTGCTTGCCCCTGCCTCCCGAGTGCTGGCATGCATCACCAGCACCTGGCCTTTTTTTTTTTTTTTTTTTTTTTTTTTAAAGAGTCCATTAAGACGCTAGGTGGAAACCTCTTGTCTAGTCCCCAAATTCTGAAGTCCTGGTTTCTTCTGGGACCTCTGTCCTTCCCTCAGGACAAAGTCGACTCAGAACCTTTCCAAGAACGGAAGCCAGTGTGGTTCTCCATCCTCCTTGATGTCTCCACCTGATAAACAATAAACCATCTCAGGGTTTCACTGGTGCCCATGGTCCCTTCCCAAGCTTTAGGTGCTCCGAGACCCATTCTGGTTCCATCACAGGGCCTTCATAGGCTGTAGTGTGCTCAGGTTCTCCTGTCCCCCAAGTCCTCACAGAGGCATATCCCTGAAGCCCTTGGCTGAGCTCTGCATTGGAATTGGGCTAAAGTTTCATTCTCTGAAGCAGCTGAATTTGTTTATGGGACTTCTTTGCGGCCTACAGCTAGATGCTTGTCTACTCCCTTCAAAGACTAAGCCTTGGGGGCCTCAGTTTGGATTGAGTTTGCTACCTGCATGTCTTTTTGAACCCTCCTGCGTCTAAGCAGTTCTGCTCTGGGGTGTGTTTGGGGAAGCAGGCCTGTTGGCTACTGTATTAAGGGGACATTGGAACTGGGAGAAACATTAGGCTAGGTGTCTTGAAGGCTGGTGTCCCATCGTGATACATAGTTTTATTTGGACACAGCCATACCCACAGACAAGACCCGAGGACAGAGTCCTCCCCAGGCAGCACACGACCCCATCTACCAGAGGTGCTAGACTGCTCCCACAGCTTTTGAGACAGGACCTTACTATATAGCCCTGGCAAGCATGGAATTCACCCTGCAGTTCAGGATAGTCTCAAAGAAGCCTCTTGCCTCAGTCCTTTTTGAGGTTGGGATGAGAGGTTGTTACTGGTAAGCATTTTAAATTCATTACTCAGCCCCTTGAATTTTTCTCCTTCAGTCCTATCAATCCATGTCTTTTTCCATATGCTGGTAAGGTAGAGATGGGGAAACTGTTTTTTTCCCCTGGATCAACTTTTTTTCTTTTTTTTTTTTTTTTTTTTTGGCTCCTAAGTGAATTGGACCCATTTTCCTTGGCCTCTAAAAGTTGAGATTTGGGTTTTCAAGTCTGAATTCTTTCCAGAAGAGTCCCAGCCACTCTGTCATTCATACATGTGGCAGGAAGTGGCTTCCGTCTACCCAGGCAAGTCTGTGCCTGTTCTGCTCTGGAGGAGACCTGCCTGTCACAGCTTAGCTGCCTTCTCTGTTCTACTTCCCCAGATGCTCGGGGCCATGGCTATAGGAGCATAGCTGTACTGTGTGGTCAGAGTGGATGACGCTCCTGGTCATCCATTTGCTGGGACTTGCTTGGGCTGCAACCAGGCCTTCAGCCTGGGGCACAGCTTTCTGAAGAGTGCCACCTGCAGGCCAGGAGGAGCTAGGCATCAGGGCCTCTGCTCCTTATGATTGGTCTCCATGTGCTGCTAGGGGCAGTGGCACCGTCATTTGGCATGTCCTTCAGTTGTCCTGTCCTTGTCCTCTAACCTAGTGCAAGCTGCTTCATACAACCTGCTTTCTTTCAAGTAGGAAGTGAGGCCTCCTAAAGCCCCCAGGACAGAGGCTGCCCTCAAGGAGGGTTCCATAGTTGCATAGTCTGGAATTTTTCATCCCCATTCCGATAGAGTCCATTGCTCGACTAGAACCAGAAAAGGCCAGAGCAGTCCCCTTTTCCCCATTTGTAGCTTCAGAGCACAGCTGGGAGGGAAGTCTATGTGCCCACAGCACTGCCTTGCCCCTCTGTGCCCTTGCATCCTACCAGCCAGGTAGTTCTTTAAAGCAAGTTGTACCTCCGTGCTCCATGTCCGGACTCCCATGCTGAAGTCCTGTCACCTCCCCCACAGTCCATCTGGACTGTCTCCATTAGGACTGAGTTTCCCACCTGGCCTCTGCCTCTGCTTACTCTAACCACTCAGTCCTGTCACCTGATACCCTTGGCCATTTCAGTCTTTGCCCAGCTGTGCATTCCTGATCATGGAGTAATCCCCAGTCTGTAGAACAGCAGCTTCTTTGGTGCAGCTCATCTGGTAGAGGCCCAGGGCTGCCAGTTGAGGGAAGGGATGGGAAGTGTTTTCTTTCTCCTCCCTCCTCTTCTTCCCTCCTCCTCCTCCTCCTCCTCCTCCTCCTCCTCCTCCTCCTCCTCCTCCTCCTCCTCCTCCTCTTCCTCCTCTTCCTCCTCTTCCTCCTCCTCCTCTTCCTCCTCTTCCTCCTCTTGTTCTTCTTCCTCCCTCCTTCCTACAGTTCTAAGGTTCCCAGGTTACAGACATCAGCTGTCAGTTTGACCCACTGACTGCCACTCCTCTATTCCTGTCTGCAACACACATTTTGAAGTATTGCTAATTGAGGTTGAGCCTCCACAGTCAGGATACCGAAGTCTGAAACCTGTTGAGCGCTGGCATGCTGCTTAGCTTCAGTTGAAGAAGCTCTTCATTCTTCCGCACATACGAACACTGCAGAATCTGAAGCTTCTGGCCACAAGCACTGGTGGGAGACTTCCCTGTGGAGTGTCAGTATCATAGTTGGACTGTGACTTGTGTCTGTGGCTTAGCAGGGGATGATCACTGGCCTACCATGCTGAGCCCGTGCTGAGTACCTTGGCTCTAGAGTGCTTCTGAGAGGTCCTGGACCTGCTGCAGCATTCAGCGAGCTTCCTGCCCAAGTTCCTCCCTCCAGTTGCTTTGTGGCCTTTTACTGAAAGGAAGCAGCCTCCAGGTAGCAGCTAGTGCTGTTTGTACCACCCCAGAGACCCACGATTGGTGTACCACAAGGACTAGGCCCCTTGGTTCCAGGACTGGCAGAGACACCTGTGTAAGATTCCTACTGAGGGAGCACTGTGCTACATCTTCACTACCCACCAGCCTTCATGTTGCTGGTGTTGCTGGTGGGATTCAGCTCTGGGTGTTGGGAGAGAGCAGGAAGACTCTTGCTTTCAGTGTTCTAGCCCTACTCCTTTGGTAGCTGGCTGGCCCTTGTGACCTTCATATCTCTTAAAATGACCATTGTTTCCTGTATTTCTGCCTTGCGGGCAGTGCCTGGTGAGACCCATCCCCCAGAACAGGCCTGTAGAAGCTATTCTGGTGAGGCAGCTTTCTTGTTCCCTCCTCTGGGGATTTTGAAACCCACCCTCATAAGTGAGTGATTCAACCCCTTTCTCTGCCTCTTAGGATGCTTCCTAAGGGAAGCTGATTTCTTCCTGCCCAATTTGTGCCTGCAGTACAGTGGCTATCAGCACTGGTTTCAAGGAGACCTTGGCCCTGCTGGCCTTGAGGGAGTTGAGGTTCTTCCTACTACAGAATGCCATGATGGGCTGGGTTAGTTAGTTACTCTTTAGGGGCACAGCTGTGGAGGCTCAGGCCCTAGTGGGAAGGGCATAGCCTTCTGGGGCCTCTCTGTGTTGCCCACCCCTCCAGCTGCCCTTGTCCTTCTGGAGGTGGGGAGGCAAGTTTCAGGCATCCCCTATCCTGCCCTTCCCCCCTCCCTGGGCTTCACCCCCTCCCTAAGGTTGGCTCAAGGTTCTGGATCCTGCTTGATTTCTGAGCAGGTACCTATCTCCCTATAATGAGGATTCCAAGGGATTCCCTCAACCCCTACTAGACCCTTGCTTTTCCTTATCCCTTTCTTAGCAATGAAGTGAGACAGTAGGATGGAGAAAATGGACTTCAGGTTGGGTCTCTGGATTCCGATGAGCTGAGAGGCTGAGGCCAAGGTCTGAGTCTGCCCTAGGAAAGCCCTGCCTGGCTGCAGCTTCCTTGTGCTGGTAGAGCTTGCAGGCAGGGCCTGACCTAGAGCTTCATTCTTGTTTGTTTGTTTGTCTTTGGTTTTAAGACAGGGTCGCTGTGTGGCCCTGGCTGTCTTGGAACTCTGTAGACTAGGCTGGCCTTGAACCTACAGAGATCTGCCTGCCTCTGCCCATGATTGCTGGGCTTAAAGGTGTGTGCTGCTGCCGCCACCACAAGTTGAGCCTCACTCTTTGGAGCTATAATGTCCCCCAATTCCCACATCCCCTTATTGTCAGGAGGTCCTGGGCTCCCCATCTGTCCTCTATCCGTCCCTGGCTGTGCCTATACCCTGTCTGAGGATTCTGCCAGTCTGCCTCATTTGCTCCAGAACTTGGAGCAGCTCTGCTTCAGGTAGCACCCTGACTCTCCGGGGCAGTGACTTGTGTGCTTTCATGGGGATACAAGAGTTGCGTATTTTCAGCAGGTTTGACAGGGTTTGTGGTCAGATGGGTTAGAAGAAGAGTAAAGCTATAGAACTCCAGAGCTGAGAGGGTAGAGTGGAGAAACAGACTTGGGTGTTCAGGTATCTGGAGGAGGTTGGCATGGTACAGGTTGGGGTGGCAGGAGAGTTGGAGCAAGATAGAGCCTACTGAGGTTTGGGATTCTTTTCCTGTCTCCACCCTTGACTGAGTTGTGTTAGGTTCAAAGTGTCAGTCTTAATTGCCTAGGTCGTGCTGAAAAGGAGTCTTGAGTCCAAGGGTCAGTGAAGAGGGTGACTGAACCACAGGGATAGAGGTAGACTCTGGTCTGTCTGTGTGAGTACATCCTTGATATGATGCCCACAGCCTCCTAGAACCCAGAAGGGACCTTCCAGGACAGGCCTGTCTCACCATATTTGCCAGTGGGAAACTGAGGCACTTGGAAGGAGGTAACCTGCCATCAGGATGTAGAATCAGAGGGGTTTCCCCATCGAGCCTGCTGGAGGTGTGAGCTGAGGTTCTCTGCAGGGCTCAGTGCCAAATTGTCCTATGGAAAACTACCCCCTGGATGCTGCCATATCTCAGCCAGATTTTTTTTTCCCTGTCCCTAGTGAACTCCAGGTTGGTTCTCTGACTTTCCCTAGGCTGGTGTTCTACAGTGTTAACGAAGAGCTGGTTTCTGAGCGGCCCCTTTAAGAGTGCCTTGTCCCAGACTTTGCCGTGGAATGCCAGCAAGCTGTCCTCCTGTCTTGCGAGGGTTAACAACACTTCACTTCAGCTGTGTTGTCTGGAACCGGTTCAGACTGGTTTTCTGGAAAGTGCTTTGTCTCTGACTGAATCCTGGGAAGGGTCATGTGGAGCCCAGTGATGTCATGGGATCAAAAACTGACTCAGCAGGTTTTTTTCCCTTTTTCTTTAATCAGGGTACATTTGTGCCACAGGTACAGGGCCAAGGTGGTATGGACCAGTCCATACTCTGCTCAGAAATGTATCTCTGCCAACCAAATAGCTTACCGTGACCCTCACTTCCTGCTCCCTAGGGAACAGCAGAGGTGAGCTCAGGCATACTGCCCCTGAGGTCACCTCTGTCCAGGTCTCACACACACATTATAGTACTGGTGCCAGGTCCCTGGGCTGGTTTTTAGACCCAAGTAGGCACTGTTCCTTTACAGAAAGACCCTCTCCAGTAACAGCTGCCACTGCTTTCCTCCCACTTGGATTCCATGGCTTCTCAGAATTGGCCACACCCCAGAGGCCTGTGGGACCCCCCTGCCCAGCCATCCTGAGGGTGTGAAGAAAGTCTTGAAGGGGCTTCTGTGGCTCTGTCTTTGTTGTCCCTTCTCCAGGCAGCCTCCTCCGTGAGGTAAACAAAACCATCCTCCAAACTAAACTTGTCAGAAGGGGTCCCCTCCCATGCCTGGTTTAAGTGCTGTGCTCTCTCTTCACATACAGAATGAGTGAAGAAGCATGCCGAACCCGCAGTCAGAAGCGAGCCCTTGAACCTGACCTAACAGAGGATGATGTGGAGAACAAGAAAATGAAGATGGAGAGAGGACCATCAGAGCTGACTGTGGACGGAGACACCAGGATGATGCCAGAACTAGGTGCAGGCCCAGCCCAGGGCTTGCTGAGGACAACAGAGGCCACAGGCGAAGGGCTGGTAGGAGATGGACCTGTGGACATGCGCACCTCACACAGGTGGGTGAGAAGAGCAGAGGCTGGGTGCAGGGCAGGATGGCCCTGAGTCCTGGGGTGGGACACCATCAGGGTAGGTCCCTGGGTCTCAGAAGGGAGGAAGTCCCCACTGTCAGTGGGTCTGCCACTTCTGGGGTTGTGGGAGGACTGAAACATTCTTTTGGTGTGAGTGCCTCAGGGATGCCAGGTACCACACCCTGTCTTGTCACTCCTCAAAGGAGGGGCCTCTCTGCTCTGCCAGGCTTCTGCCATCTGTTCTGCGGGTTTATCCTGGTCATCACTAGTTACTTCAAGGGAATTTTGCTGGTACGCAGGCTTTGTGACACTCACAAGTGAAATCCTGAAGGAAGTCAGACTCAACCTTCCACCAAAGCTTCACTCAGAAACCTTTTTCTCCCCCAGCATCTACATTATCCTTTCTTCAGAACACTTTAGAATAGAACATTTACCCCAAACTCCCATGGAGGGCACAGCCTCCCACCCTGTGATGAACTTCCCCTGACTCCCCTCATCTGGCCACTGGGAGCCTGCACCTTTGGCGTCCCACTCCACCTCATGTTTACCTAGTGAGGTCCAGCACTAGGGGAGTGAAGAGGAAGCTGCTTCTCCACATGTTCCCTGTAGTGCGTAGGGATTTCAGTCTTCAACCTTGTGTAGACTCCAGAGAGTTGGGATTGTGAGGGCTTACAGATTGGCTGGTGCGTGCACCTTAGAATCCTGACAACTGAGAGGTCAGTGTAAAACTCCAACCTCCTCCTTCTATTGAGAACTTTTTTTTTTTTTAACTTGCCATCAGAAAGTTTTTTTTGTTTTGTTTGTTTGTTTGTTTGTTTTTTTTCCATCTGGACAAACCGTGGTAGGATATGCCCACCAACCCAGGAGGTACAGACAGGAAGATGAGGAGTTCAAGGTCATTCAAGGCTACACATATAATTGGAGGCCCGCCTGGGTTGCACAGGGCTCTGTCTTAATAACAATTCTCTTGCTCACTCAAAAACTCTTCCTCTCTGCTTTCTGCTGCCCCGTTCTTAAACTAAGGGCTTGTTTTAAAATAAGTCAAAGCCATAGGCTCGGGATCCTTTTCTTCTCTCCGACTTTCCAGGTCCTCAGCTCTCTGGTGAGACTTCTGATAGATGAGCTCACAAGCCGGGAGAGAGAGAGAGTTGATTCTTCGGAGTATGCCATGTCTATTCCATACCTTGTCTATTGTGACCCATTCCTTTGTGGTGTGGGCTGGTGAAGTCCAAAGTTAAGTGTCAAGGGTTGAAAGAGCCTTTCTTCTGTTGCCGAACCCCGGGGCTGCACCAGGCCTCTGAACCTCTGGGCCCTCTCTGGGCTGTTGGTTCTAAACTGTTCCTTTGATGTGGCATTCACTGATGCTTTCTTATGACATTTAAGGATGCAGGGAACAGATCAGGTATCCTGAAGTCACTTAGAGACTAGAGACCCCCAGGGCCCTGCGTGATGCAGCTGTAAGAGTGGAGAAGAAACCCCGCACAGCAGGCCAATGGGCAGAGTTGGGGCCAGGTCACATGCTCCAGCTCTGCCTGGGCAAAACATCCCAGCCACATCCTGGTGAAATAGTCACCCTGCATTTCAGGTTAATGAAGTAACAGGAAGTATGTTCTCAGTGGCAACCTTTGCAATGTGGGGACAGTCTGAAGGGAACAGCCCTGGTTTGTGTTTGGTCTTCCTTGGGGTGTCTGGTCAGGCTTACCTGTAGGGATTTCTCTCTAGCACTGTGTTTATTCTGTGGGTATCAGACAGGAGTTGGGTTCCATGAAGATTCATGTAGTGAGCACATCCACCCTGAGTAGTGATGGATAGGTACTCTTGCTTTGGACTCACCATAGCAATTCCCCTGTATTAAGAGACCACTTTATCAGATGCATACAGATGAGGCCTTGCAGGCTTAAGGTCATATGTTACCCCAGCTTAACCCACTCAACTATCATACTTTTCCAAGGTCAATAAGACAGAGCTAGTGCAAAATTCAGACCATACAAATTGTGTACACGTGCATGCATATAAGGACCAATGTATGCCACACTCATGGCACAGCATTCCCAATTCAGAAGTTAGATGAGCCAAACTAGAGGTGTCTGGGTAGCATGTCAGCTGTAAATTGTACCAAAAGAAGTGATTTTTTATTCTTGTAGTTCTTTTTTTTTTTTTTCTTTTGAAACAAGGTCTCACTGGTAGCCTGGCTGGCCTGGGACTATGGGCTAGTCTTTAATTCATAGAACCATTTTCCTCACTCTGCCTCCCATTTCTAGTTAAAGATGTATGCCACCATGCCTGGCTCTTTTTAAGTTTTGTTAACTGGTATGGTATGGGGGGGGGGGCATGTGCCTGTGCCTGTGCCTGTGCCTGTGCCTGTGCCTGTGTGCTCATAGAGACCAGAAGTCAGCCTCGGTTATCACTCGTCAGAACCTCACCACTTTATTTTTTAAGACAGGGTCTCTCAGTGACCTGAGGCAATTGATAAGGCAATTTGATCAGGCTCTTTGGACAGTGAGCCGCAGAGACCCATCTGTCTCCAGTCCTGAGATTGTAGGTGTCACCAAGCCCTGCTGTCTCCCCAATGCCTCTGCTGTAGCTTTGAAAAGTCTGTACTTCCAGGTCCTCAACCCAAACCAAGAGCCAAACATGGATGATGTTCTAGGGATATGGCCGCTGCCCTCCAAAGTTGTGTTGTTTCCTGACTATGGACAACTTAGCTTCCAGCAGATTCGCTTGTTTTTGTTTGTAGGCTATATGTATATGTCTGTCCTCTTTGTTGTCTGTGTTTCATTCCATTCCTTGTCTGTGAGATTCATGCTCACTGCTTCATAGCACAGGCAGTAAGTGATCTCTGTCCCTCTGGGTTACGCAACTGGTGGTCTTAACCAATCACGAATTGGACATAACGAGTGGGCTGGGGAGAAGGATTTTACCTAGTAGTATTATGTTTCTCGCTGCTGTGACAGAATGCCTGACAAAAGCTGCTTAAGGAGAGAAAAGTGTAGTTGGTTAGTGGTTTGAGGACATAGTCCATTGTGGCTTGGAGGGATGGAGGCAGGCACACAAGTCAGCTGGTGAACATGAAAGCAGAGTGATGAATACTGCTGGTACACAAATTGTCTCATCTCTTTTATGCAGAATTGGCTTTCATTCCATAGTGTGTTGCCACTTTCATGCACAGTGGCTCAACTGAAAATGTTTAATGCAAAGGAAGATAAAGGTGTTGAGGAAAAGAGAGCAAAAAAAGAAGGCAGACAGGGCCCTCAGACTGGATATTAAAGTCCAGCTCAGTCACATGCTGTCTCTTAAGTGACTCCTTATAGATTCAGGGAGACAGAGACCAAGCAATCACTAGAGCTCTGGGTGGCTTCATGAATGATGAAGTAGATTAAAGACAGAAAGTCTCATCTGAACCAAGCTGGAAGAGAGGCGTTGGGGTTGGGGGTTCATCTCACTGTATAAGTCTAAGTATCCCGCACACAGATTTTTCTCCTCTGCTTCCTGAGTGCTAAGATGAAGGTGTGCACTAGCTCAAAGAGGGACATTTTATAAAGATAGATAAGGAAGAAGTCAGTCATGAGCACGTGTGCACCTAACCGCAGAGCCCTGAATGAACGAGGCCAGGAGCAGTAAGATTCATATTAGAAATAGATGATCTGGGGCTGTTGGGACAGATGGCTCAGTGGGTAAAAGCACTTGCTGCTCAAGCCAGCCTGAACTTAATCCTTAGAACCCACATAGGTAGAAGGAGAGACTCAGCTCCAAAGAGCTGCCGTTTGTCCTCCACATGCTGATGTGCCACGCACCCTCCCCATCATGCACAAACATGACAATAATAATCTCTGAAGACCTGAAGATTACTGATGACGTGGTTTATTCTCAGAAACTGGTAAGGCAACTAGACACAACAAGGTTATAGAGGATATAGCCATTGTTAATCCACTTGGCTTGGCTGACATTTGCATAACATAGTATAGCTCAAGTATGCAGTGAACATTTTTCTGGGTTGTCTGTAATAAAGATAGATAAGGCAGACAATAGCAGGTGTTGGCAAGGATGTATAGAAACCAGAGCGTATCGTATGCCACTGGTGAGAGTGTAAATGCAAAAGCAGACATTTTCCTCCAAATCTAGACATGGAGCCATGACTGAGAAAAGGGAATCCTTTCCCCTACACAAGAAAATTCAGGTGTCCATAGCCCTAGCATTGTGTACATATCCACCCAGAGGAGGTAATCAAGTTGTCTGCAGAGCAGGTTACTACTGTGTTCACAGGAAGGAAGAAGAGGATGTTCTAAGATACAAACACAGCTGAAGGGGCCATGGCAGACTCCAGTGACTGACCCACAAAGTGGCTCACTGGCTAATCAAGGGGCTTGCCACTGAGTCTGAGCCCCAGGACCCACTAGGCAGAAGGAGGAAACCAACTTGAGTCTCACAAGCTGTCCTCTCAACAGCTTGTGAGACTCAAGTTGGTTTCCTCCTTCTGCATGTGCACAACAACACACAAAACACACAAATTGTAACTAAAAAGTTTAGATTAAGATGGGGAAAAGAAGATGTGGCTGGCTCTTCAGGGCAGGCAATGTGAGAGCAGTGCAAGAGGGCATTGTACTTTTTTATTGTTGAAGTGGAATCTAACCTAGTGTAAGTCTGCCTTCAAACCCTCAATGCTCCTTTTGCTTCTATCTCCTGAGTGCTGGGACTGTAGGTGTGTCCCTGTGCTGAATAGTACTGTTAATGAGTTCTGTCCTGTGTTACATCTCCATGTAGATGTTTAAGGAGTAAATGAAGTTTAGTGTGTCTTAGTGGTGAAGTACTCCCTTTCTGTGTACAAGGCTACATGTTCCACTTTGCACACCACAGAAAAGGCGGGGGGTGGTGTTAAAATTCGGGTATCTGTAAATCTACTCATGGAAACAGAATCCCACTGAGGTTACCCCAGGCTTGTGTGTCTTGTTCTGCAAGGTCCCTCAGCCATGAGATTACAGGCATTACTGTCCCACCCAGCCCGGACCTCTGGCTGAGGCTGAGCTGGTACAGACAGAAGAAACTGCTTCTACACCCCACTCGATGCTGAGCCCCAGCTGGCATTGCATTCATCTCTTTATTCTTCCTCCCCCCCGTCCCCAATGCTGGGCTGATGGGTACATCACCATGTGGGACTTGCACACACAAATGTCTCCTACCTGGTGAGTCCTGTGCACTATGTCGGTGTTGGAGAGGAAGGTAGTTTTGACAGTGTTTTACTTGAAGGGAATGATACTGCTCCCCATGTTCTCGGTTACCCTGAGAGGAAGCTCTAGGGTCTGTGTTTGGTTAAGTTGACCTTGGAGTCTTTATAACCATCCCAGGTCGAAGCTAGTACCTGTCCTTCAGGTAGCTTGTGACTTCCTCTCTCCCTCTTCCTTTGTGTCAGTTGCTTATTTACTGCAGGGTGGAGCCAAGCATAGGCTGTGGCAGACCTTTCTTCCTTCAGCCAACATGGAGCCCTTGGGAACTTGAGGTTGAACTGATAGAGCTGCTTCAGACTGTGGATTTGTGGAGTTTAGATCCTAGTCTGGTACTGCAGGCTCTGATTAGCCAGAACACCAGAAAGGCCGCTTGCCACTGGGCCAAGCAGACACCTGTGCAGGTGTCCATGTCCTCCATGACAGGATCACTGAGAAAGGACTGAAGGGCATCAGCATATCTGTAGAAACTATGGTACTGGGCCATACTGGCACATGTACCAGTGCTTCTGTGTCCTCCACAAAAGCCAAGTAGCTCTGAGAGTGCAGAGGGAGGGCCGTATGGGTGGCCTTCCCACGTCTGCAGAGATACATGCATGGTGTCAAGGCCAGCAGGTCAGGTCCTCACTGAAATGTTCTTGATCAGTGGCTGCTTGGGACAGAGGGTAAAGGCAAGTGTGGAATGACCACCCTGTAAAGAGACCATGCAGGCCAGGGATCTGCAAGTTACCATGAGGAAAGGGCCCAGCATGCTGTACGCCTGTAATCCTAGCACAAGGAAGCAAGGAAATCTCTGAGTTAGAGACCAGAGAGAGTTCCGGGTCAGCCAGGCTACACAATGAGGCCCTAACTCAAAAAAAAAAGGGGGGGGGGGGAGCAAGGTTTAGGTAGCTGGTGAGATAGTTCAGTGGATAAATCAATTTCTGTATAAGCTTGAAGGCAGCCAGACTTTGAGTTCCCCAGAACCCATGTAAAAGCTGGGCAGGACATAGCGGCTGCCTAGAGCCCCAGTACTCAGGAAACAGAGATGGGATCTTCCGGGCAAGCTAGCTGGCTAGATTAGACTAGCCTGAATTGGCTAGACATCCTGCCTCAGTGTGTCAAGTGGAGAATTCCAGGCCTCCACACACATAGATGCGTATACACAAAGGAAAGATTTCCACTCCTAGATACCACAGGTGAGCATGCGCTTATGCTCTAGGGATATAGTTATGTTTTGGGGCCCATTGCCTTTAGGCCTATGGTAAAGCCACACACCCTGGTGGGAATATAGGTAGAGGAAGCTGCCCAGCTCCTGCGGCTGAAGGTGGGAAAAATGAAAGTCCCATTAACGTCTTTATGGACACATAACACATGGCTTATGGGCTGAGTCTCCCTGAGTTTCTCCCTACTATGACAGGCACAAACAGTTGAATCAATGAGTTTAAAAAAAGGCTATATTGCCCAGAACCTTCTTCCAAAGAGCATTCTGCAGTGTTCCACACTCCTTACCCAACCTGTTGTCATCTGGCTTCCTTGGCTCATCTTGATATGTGGTCTTCATTGAGTTCTGCAGCCCCTGCCCTTCTGAAGATGAGCTCTAATTTGGGCTGAACACTGCTGTGCCTACCATGTGATCATCTCAAGGACAGTGGCCAGCTTTGCCCTTGCTCCATGCCCAGCAGTTGATGGCAGGCTCCTGAGGTCTGTGCAGGTTCATTCATGTTAAAGAAGCTGAAGGCTTTCCCTTCAAAATGTCCAGATTGTTTTTAGTATGCCAGCTTATTCATTATGACTCTGCCACTAGGTCCCTGGCAGACATCCTAGGCCAGGGCCTTCTCTGTCACCTTCTCCCTCTAATGGAAGCAAAGGCCAGGTCTGAGAGAAAGGTCCCATCATAAGCTGCATTTCAGGGTAACCATACACCAGCCAGCATGGGGACAGGTTGGTGATAATCTTCCCCAGCATGCAGACTAGGTGCTCCCTCCAGCAGTCTGCTGGAGTGTGTCCTGAATAAACAACTGTGTCCCAACTGTTGTGGTGAGGTCTCAGGATACAGCCTCGGCATGTTGCATGTGTGGTTCTTTGCTTCCAGTCTCATGTAGTTCCTGTCAGGAAATCTGTGTCCAACACTGTGCTCCTGATCTGAGGACATGTGTGGGTCCTTGGGCAATTATCAAACCCATCTTGCACCAGTGTGCCCATTGAGTCCTGGTACTTGCTTCCTTTCTCTAATTCTGTGTGCTGCCTGGATTCAGTGAATGCTGAGTAACTTGAAAGACAGGGAATATCTCCTGAAGCTTAGGAGATCACAGGCTGCCTTGTCTCTTAGCTGTTGTGGGAACTTAGGTCCGTGCCTTTAATATTGGCTCTTGGCTCTCTTTTGCCTCAACAGCCATCTCTGAACTTAAAATGGATAGCCCTTTCCATCTCTGTCTTACTTTCTGCCTCTTCACTGTGGGCTTCTTGTCCTATCTTGCCTTCCTGCATATTCCCTTCATCACATCTTTTCCCATGGGTCACTAAAATGGGAGGCACTCCTGTATGCTGGGTTATCTGGGATACTAGGATGTTGTGTTTCAAGACTTTTTTTTTTTTTTTTTTTAAACAAAACAAATTTTAATTGTTTAATTTTTATTTTATATGCGTGGGTGTGAAGGTATCAGATGCCCTGGAACTGGAATTACAGACAGTTGTGAACTTCCGTGTGGGTACTGGGAACTGAACTCGGGACCTCCGGAAGAGCAGCCAGTGCTCTTAACCGCTGAGCCATCTCTTCAGCCCCAAGACTTATTTTTATTTTATCTTCATAAATGTTTGCTTACATGTGTGTATGTGCACCACATGTGTGCCTGCTGCCTGTAGAGGAACTAGAGTTGTGCAGGTAGCTGTTAGCTGAGCCATCTCCCCAGCCCCATCTATTGTTTTTTTTAATTGGTCCTGTTTTCTGGCCCAGTGCTCCTTGAGGGAGTCCTGTCTCCTGTCCTGACAAAAAAGTGGAGTGAAGAAGAATCTTTGGTATATAGAAGCAAGAGTGGGTGCTAGGATGTAAAGGGTTTGTTGATCCCAGATGCTCCAGCAGGAGTCACACCAGAAGATAGACTGTTACAGCCTGTGAAAGGGCTCGTTAGGAAAAGAATGGCAGGCCTGCTGGGAAGGGACTGGGCGTCAAGAAGCCCAGGAGCCTAGTAGTGAGTCTGCAGAGATGGCTGGCAGCCCTGGTTTGATGGTTCTGTATGGCTTCAGATGCTTTATGTTTCCCCTCAGAGCCCTGTCATCTGTTTCACAGATAAGACTTCACATTGCTGAAGGGCAAGCCCTTGAAAGTGTTTGAGTTTTTGAAAATAAGAGACTGAAGTGAGGATGTGCCTTAGACACCTGAGAGCTGAAGAACATGCAAAGTTGGGGAGATGCTGAGTTCCCTGAGGCTAAGGTTCAGGCAGGTGCCATAGTGAAGGCCCTGTAACTTCCTCCAGGAATGGGAAATGTGGAGGTAGTTTCTGATGGTAGACATGCCAGTAACTGTTGAGTTCCCATTCTTAGATCCCAAGCCATGGGACAACTTTGTGTGTGTTTGTTCTGGGTTTGGAACACTTAGTAGGTTTGCATAGAAGCTGCACTAGTTAATTTCTTTACTATTCCTGGTTTTAGTATAAGTACTTACCTTGTTTTTTAGAGACAAGGTTTCATGTAGCCTTGCTGGCCTCACTATGTAGCTGAGGAGGGCCTTGAACTTCTCATCTGCTTCTACCTACAGGTGCTGGGATGGCAGGCCTGTGTCACTGTACCAGCATATAGCTTAGAGGGTTTTTTGGTTTTGTTTGTTTGTTTGTTTGTTTGTTTGTTTTTAACTCTCACTATGTAGCCATGGTTGGCCTTGAACTCATGGAGATCTGCCTACTTCTCTCTCCTGAATACTTGGTTTGAAGGTATGTGCCATCATGCATGGCAGTGACTTGTACTTGGAAACACAGCTTTGGCAGCCAGGAAAAAAAAAATCACTATGGGTCATGACAAAACTTGGGAATCCACCCAGTGACCCAACCCCTGGGGAAGAGAAACCCTTTTCTAGGAGCATAAGCTGGTCTTGCAGAGCAGTCATGCTGTGCAGCTCACACTTGCCTGTAAATACAGCTCCACAGATCTGATGCTACAGGCCACTTTGAGTTTGCAGAATGTGACTGTGGGTGTCTAATGTGGTGGGAGATTTGAGAATAGTTAATTGATGAAAAGTGACTGTAGTAAGCCTCTGAAATAGCAGCAAACACTGTATTTTTATGTTCCTTGGCTAGTTGATGGATCATGTTTCAATATATTTATATTAAGCTGAGAGTTTAGGGGTGGAGATTTACCTCAGTGTTAGAGTGCTTGCCTAGCATGTGCAAGGCCCTGGATTTGATTCTCAGCTCTGGAAAAATAAAATTAGAGAGTTGTATAAGTCACCTCACTTTGAATCCCCCCAATAGAACACAGAGGTTCAGTGCTTCCTGATGATTTCCTATTATCATAAAGCAAAAGTCTCAAGTCAGTGACCACCTCTGTTTAGTAAGTCTCTTGGAACATTTGGCTGCTAGGTCCTTCCTTGCTTTTGTATTTGCTGTTAGAATGGAAGCATGTTCAGGAAACCATGTTTGTAGTGATGAAGAAGAATGGTTGTGCTGCCTGGTGGCCATGTGTCCTTCACAGCTCTCTTCTGTAGCTTCCTTCCCCGGTGAGCCTGCCCCATGGGTGTGTGGAAACCGCAGTGTTTCTGCACAGTGAGGAAAAGAAACCTTTTTGTTTGTTTGTTTGTTTGTTTGTTTTTTAAGATGGACTCTTGGTAGTCCTGGCTGTTCTCAGATTCAGTTGTAATCCTCTTGCCCCAGCCTCTCTCTGCAGTGCTAGGATTGCAGGTATGAGCCACTACACCTATCCCAAAGAAGGATTTTTAAAAGTTAGGTTTTTAATCTATGTGTGTGAGTGTACCATTGTATGCCTGGTGCTAGTGGTCAGAAAGCAGCATCGGAGTCCTGGAACTGGAGTTCACTGTTCTGAGCTACCATGTCAGTGCTGGGCCCTGGGCCCTGGTGCTCTGCAAAAGCAGTAAGCACCCTTCTCTCTCTTGGTCTGTGTTTGCAGCCCCAATGTTCGTTTCTTGAGTATCTGCAAAGCCCTCTTGTGCGCCCTAGTGTGAATAGACTGTTGTGGAGCTTCACAGGTGTTAGCCAGCCTGTCCTGTTTTCATTGCTTTAGTTTTCCCCAGATGCCTTTTAACGCTTCAGGACCCCCTGTGGTATTTAGTCTTAGCTGAGCTAGTATTCTGTTGCTGTCTCCCCACTAGGGTGGCTCATCTGTGGTGGCAGGGCTGGGCAGGGCAGCCTTACTGTCAGCACCGGCCTTGTCAGATCAGTGTGTTGGTTTCTTTCTCTCGCCCCATCACACACTTTAGGAAGAAGCCCTGTAGGGCTCTCGAAGCCTCCTCAGGGTAGGCTGTCTACTCAAATTACTTAGGGGAGTGGAACTGTTCTCCCCAAATCTTCATGAACCCACATGGGTGCTGGCAGTGCCACTGGAATGTTACTGGGACACTCATTTCTATAGGCATAGAGGGACTACAAATGTTCCACTGTTAGTGTCCGTGAGGCTTCCAGCTCCATAGAACCCACATTTCTGAACTTTGTTCATCAGAAGACACTATAATTTCTGGTCACAGTCCACACCAGAAATTTTTTTGTGATATTACAGACTTTGAGTTGACCATTGTGGGGAAGTGTCTACCAGGTACACAGGTCTTTCCTTCTTTTTTTTCTTTCAGAAAAGTAAATGTGTCACACAGTAGTGCCACAGAGTGTTGAAATGCTGAGGCATTGCATGGCGTTCCTCTCTGGGGAGAAAGTTGGTCTCCAGAGCAGGAGGATGCTGGGTTGTACTATAGCCACTGGCCTCTTTCTCACTCTTTGGTGCTGGAGATGCCCCCCCCCACCCCCAAATGTCACCTCAGTGTTATGAAAGTTAGTTGGTGACCTGCTGTGGAACAAGTTCCTCTTTACTGATGAAATATGAGGGCACATCCTCATCATCTTTACGTTGTCCCTTTCTGCTGAGGATGCTGCCAGCGGTCCAAGGCCTTTCGCTATAAAGATAGCTGTAACTTACCATCACAGACGAGACATGGGAACTGTCAGAGCTGACGGTGCATGGGGACCGGCTTCTTCCTGAGCAACCCCCATATCCCCGCTGCCCCCAACAGTGTCAGTCTCATATCCTGGGAGCCCAGGCTGTCTGCAGGGCTTGGCTGAGTGACCCTGGTCAGTCACCTAGCCCTCCCATGACTTTTGTCTTCTTTGTTTGTTTGTTTGTTTAATTTATTATGTATACATGGTTCTGCCTGCACACCCGAAGAGGTTGTGAGTCACCATGCGGTTGCTGGGAATTGAACTCAGGACCTCTGGAAGAAACTGAGCTCCTCCAGCCTCCTACTTTTGTCTTCTTTTGTGCACTGGTAGTCCTGGTTAATATGGAAGGGCACGCTGTGGTTGACAAGGAGAGCCACTGCAAAGCGTCAGCAGTTTTGTGGTTGGGGGGGGGGATCCTACTGATGGCTTCTCGTATGTTTCTGAGCCAAGCACATAGGACTAAGCTTTCCCAACATAGCAGTTGTTCTGCCTTGCTTGGGTAGATGGCAGTCCTCTGAGCCCATCGGCATGTCGCTTTGGTCCCTCCAGCTGCTCTGCTCTGTCCTTAACTGGAAGGAGGTGGCAATGTAGGCTGGGTACAACCTAGCCTTCCTGTTCTGTGGTACAGTCAGTCCTGCAGGCCATGTGCTGCCTCTCCCCATTGTCTCACTGTGTTGGAGCTGATTGCAACTG
Organism: Meriones unguiculatus; assembly: GCF_030254825.1. Classification (NCBI taxonomy): domain Eukaryota; kingdom Metazoa; phylum Chordata; class Mammalia; order Rodentia; family Muridae; genus Meriones; species Meriones unguiculatus. The sequence goes on along the minus strand of NC_083352.1, from coordinate 62,650,140 downwards.
GTGCCCACTGTTAAAACTGTCTAGTAGGTGCTGGGCATGGTGGCACTTGCCTTTAATCCCAGCACTTGGAAGGTAGAGACACAGTGGGTTTCTTGAACTTGGGGCTAGTCTGATCTACATAGTGAGTTCCAGGACAGCCAGGGCTACACAGAAAAACCCTACACAAAAAAGGGGGGTGCAAGGTGGGACACCCTGTAATAGGACTAAAAAGGGGGCCTGTGTTTGGGTGGGCAGTGGTACAGGATTGGGATATTATGAAAGTACCGCAAGTGGCACCTGAAGTAGAGGTGCCCTCAGGCCTCCCATGGACCCTCCAGGGGCAGCTCCTCACCCTTCATCTTGCCAACAGACTGCCCTGTGTGGGGAGCTGCCCAGTATGGACTTGGCACACTGGTACACAAGCCTCTCCTGCCCACCTTCTAGCTCCCTGCTTTGTCCAAATGAGTGTCCTCTGTTGGGGACAATCTAAGTAAGGCATAGGGCCTTTAGTGTAGTGGTTTATAGTAGTGCTGTGTTAATGTTTTTACTGCTTGGTGGTTCTGCAGACTTAGCTGCTCCCAAATCAGCTGTCCTAGGTCTGCTTGCTCCATCAGTCACATGCAGTGGCTGACCGACAATGCCAAACCCATCTTGGTCCCTTCAGACAAAGAGCTTCTCCCTACACCATGTGGCCTGGGGCAGTTAGACTTCCCTCAGCACCAGTGTTCTGAAGACCTGTAAGGAAACTGCCAGGCTGCTATGACCTGGCTCAAGCATTCAGCCAGGATTCACCTCAAGGTGTGAAATCCTTTGAGGTGGTTTGGTGTTCATTAGCTTCACACATGCAAGTATTCACTTTAACCCCAGATGTCATTGGCACCCTGAGTGGACAGGCATAGGTGGACCCCATCCTTCACACCCCTTTGCCACCCTGTAAGGCTGAACAGGGTGTCTCCCCTAGACTGTGTTAGGGAGTTTCAGGAAGGCTCCCCTCTAATCCAGACCATGGAGGCTAGAGGCCCTCCTGGAATACTAACTGTGCCCCATGCCTCCAGATCCCAAGGCTATAGCCTGTCAGAGAGAGGATCTGTCAGGCGAGTCTGGTGTCACTAAACATTTCTGTGTCCTCTAGGACATTGGCCTGCCAGCTTTGATAGAGGCAGCCACTGTGGCTTGAGAGCAGGTATGCCAATATCAGAGTTTGCTTTAAGCAGACAGACCCATAAGTGAGTTATTCTACTGCCTTAGGAGCTAGAGGAAAGTTAGTGTCCTTCAAGAGGCAGAAGTCAGAAACAGCTGTGCAGTCTCACTCTGTGGGGCACTCTCAGCAGCCCAAGTCACCAGGAGTCCCCAGCCCACAGCTTTGTGAGTACATCTCCTCTCTACAGGAGAATGCTGATGCCTATAGGAGCATCACTGGGCCATGCCCCTTGCTCTGGGTAAAAGTCTTATGGTGTCTTCCACCCCAGTAGATCAGTCATAGGTGAGTCCAGCTCTCCCACCCTGGGATGGTAGGAGCACTTGTTCTGGAGCTGCACAGCCCTGCCAGCAAGGCATCGTGATCCTTCTATGCTCTTTACAGGGACCTGAGGCTGCGCCACACCTATATGAAGGGGATAGGCTCAGGCTAAGGAATCTCTGTGAGTCAGAGAAACATTTGCCTGCTTTCTCTAGAAAGGAAGGAAGGCAGGCCTGTTCAAGGTGCAGGGTAGCTGTGCTTTCCTTGGTATGGTGTCACCCATCCATTCTGTCCCTTCTTTCTGTGTTCTCACATACAGATATACACTAGGTGACAAAGGTGAAAGCCGCCCCTTGGGAAACTGAGGGCCCTCTGCAGGTCTGGGGTCCTCCTTCGGCTTATGTACCGTGGGTTAATGAATGCACACTGGGGCCATTCTGAAGACAGAAGTCCATTGAAGGATGATGGAGACAGATCATGGCTGGCCAGGTTTGGTGGACAAGGTGCAGCTGTAGAAGTGAAGCTAGTGTGTGTTGTGGTACAAGGTTTGGGTGAGAAGGGCAGATGCGGTCGTGGGTTAGCCAAGCTAGGCCTCAGTGCTGGTCCTGAGGAGAACTTGTGGACCTGAGTGAGGTGTCTTTGAGCTCTATGCCAGATTTGGTTCAGAGCCAGGCACACCACACACACAGTGTTTCAGAGACCTGTTGGACAGACTCTGACCTTAGGTGCTGTTTTGTTCCTGTGCAGTGTAGGACTGGGCAACCGTTAGTTGGAAACCTTTTCTTTGGCAGTTTGAGATTCGTGGGAGTACTTACAGGATTTGTAGGGCTTCTTGAGTGAGCTTTCCCTTAAATGTTTGGGGCTATTATTTTTTATTTTTAATTTGTGTGTATATGTGTAGGTTTGTGCACTTGAGTGCTGTGTCTGTGATGATCAGAAGAAGACATCAGATTCTCAGAAACTGGAGTAACAAACAATTGTGAGCTGTTGTCTTGGTGCTGGAAACTGAACTGAACTCATGTCCTTTGCAAGGCCAGTTCGCCCTCTTAACCACTGAGCCATTTCTCCATCCCCTAGGGCCATTATTTCTTTACTGCTTCCATTCTATTCCTGACTGTGAACTTGTCTGCTTTCCTGTTTCTTGTTGGTCATAGTCAGAGTCTGTTCCCACTACACAGTGTGTACCAAGATGTGCGTTTTGGAGGACAGGTCCTTCCCTGGGCTATAGGGAACCCCATTTGAGAACCACTCCCCAAGACCAACTCCTTCATGAAGTTCCTTCCTCACATCAGGCTGAGATGTGAATTTAAGAATTGAGCCTGCCCCTCTGGCAAGGACCCTCCCTGTGCCAAGGGGGTTAGGAGCTCAGCCATTTGTCTGGGACACTGCAGACTTCCCTGGTACGAGACAGCTTTTGGTGCTGACGGACCAGGCTGATCTGCTTCCAGGGTTCTTCCTGGTGGCATGAAGCTACTTTATCACTGTGTTTCACTGTGTAGTCTCAACATAGGCAGGCAGGACAGAGTCAAACAGCATCCAGATAAATGCAGTTGTCCCACATGGCCTGGCCATGTGACAGAGCCATCTGTATGCCACTCTGCATGCTCCTTTTGGGCATGTGGGTTTTATAAGTTAAAAGTCTCCCTCTGCGTTTTTTGTTCCCAAGTTAAAAAAGCTGTCTAGAAAAGTACAGAGAAGGTACTTGAAGGTACTTCTGTTAACTGAGGTTTGGAAAGTTTTTCAGTTTGGAAAGGAGATGGGCTTGTGGTTTTCACTCTTTGTAAGAGATGACCACAGTTGACTGTGCCTAGAACATAGGCACAGTTCCCCTGGAGGCTTCACAGGAAGGGCCTCGGGCGAGTGGAGCCTCCATTTTCTGACAGCACCTGAACCCTTACCTCTCTTCTCAAAATGAAAGCTGTGTGTCACAAACCGGTTAGAACTGCCCGTTGCCATGGTTTTCACGTTGGAAGGCACAGTTAAAGGGTCACATGACCAAGGAGGGAAATGCCTTTGTCACATGACTTTTTGGTGGCCTGATTAGCATAGAGGAAGTTCACTCCTGGCTGGCTGCCGTAGGGATGCTGAATGATCATTGATGGCAGTGACATCACCTCTGAGATGAGTTACTGATTCGTTTGGGCCCAAGATGGGGTCAGATAGCAAAGTGGTCAGGGCTGTCCTCCAAGGAAGCCTGAGCCTAGGATGCTCTTTGCCCTCATCCCTCAGGCAAATCTCAAGTTTTATTAGACACTTCACCTCAGGAAAATAGAAAAGAGATAAACCACACAGTTGGCTTCGGTCTATACATGTCTAGGAAGCTAGTCCTAGAGTATATTTCTGTCGTAGATGCCTCTCCGGTACCCTCCTGGGCTAGTGCCATAGCCACAATACTGAATGCTGGGCCGGGCCTCTGCTATACAGTGTGCAGTTGGTGATGTGCACAGCCAGTGGGCCTGGAATTGGAGCTGCTGGGTCACCTTGAAAGCCCATTTCGGGCAGTGTTGGGCCCATGGGACCATCATCAAGGAGAGACAGACCTGGAGTGTTTGTAGAGACCTAAAGGACCTTCCAGGGTCTCTCTTAATTTTTTAATGATTTGTTTATGTTTATTTTATGTGTGTTGGTGTTTTGCCTATGTGTGTGCCTGTCAGATCCCCTGGGACTTGAGTGAGATGTCATGTAGGTGCTGAGAATTTAGCCTGTGTCCTTGAAGATCAGCTAATGCTCTTAAGCATAGAGCCATCTCTCTAGCCCCTCCAAGGTCTCTTTTAAATGACTGGTTTTTGGGTTGCCAAAGCCTGACATTCAAGAATCCCCAGGCTCGGTAGACCCCAGCCTTGGGCCTTCAGACTTACTCCTGGCAGCCACTGCACTAGATGAAGCTGTGGCCAGTGTTTGTGTGTAGCTGCCATGTATGTATGTGCTTTTGAGTGGGAAGCAGGACCCCAGAGACAGAGGCTCCAGAGCCAACGTCTGTCCCCTTTTTGAGAATGCAGTTTTCAGGAACTGGTGGCGGGTGGGCGGGGACCCAGAGTCTCCTCACCTAGTGACTCAACTCTCACTCTGTCTTAGCATAGACCACAGGAGCAGATCTGTGCTATGACTTCAGTTAACTTTATTCAGTTTGTCTCCTGTGTCACAGTGCCACCTAGTGGATATGCCCTGAGCTGCTTTTCCACAAGTCATCCTGGTCCCCAGCATTCTGGCAGTACACTCAGGCAGTTTACAGCCTGCCCTCTGTGGACAGTACCTTCTCTAGGACTCACTACCCAACCCCTGTATTATAGCAACAGAGCACACTTGGTCCTGAGAACTGAGAAGCAGCAGCTTTAGGCTTCTAACACCCTTCACGAAGGTGGAAGTCTAATACTGAGGTGGGTTAACCCCTGTGTGGGTTAACGGATGTAGGCTGTGTTGGGCCAGCAGCTCAAGAGACTGGCCTTTAGCCAGTGTGGAAAGGGTACTTGATGTTGTGGAACTCTGGTAACTGATACTGCATACCATTCTTGCTACAACGGAGCTCCTAGGGAGCCATGTTTGGTTCTTTGTTCATAGAGAAAGTGAACTTCCTGTATAGTACAGCATGTGTATTAGAAGGTTGGTGACAGTGGTGAGTGTTGCACGGTGTAGTTTCCTCTGAGACTTTCAGGAGTATGCCAGGTTGGGGGCAGAGGGCAGTATTGGTATTCTTAGGACTGAGCCATCATGCTTCATAGAGCTGAGCATGAAGTCAGTGAGGTGAAGGCTCAAGCCTTTGAGAAAATGGTTCTTTTGGGTTTCAAAACCTGTAGCCACTGCAGCCACTTGCCATGTATGTAGATCAGTCCAGCAGATGGGCACAGATCCCCGTTTGAGGTAGAATAGGCTAATCGTTCGGTCTTCTGGGGGCTGTATGGGACTAGGTAAATAAGAAAGAGGTGGGCTTCCCATTGGGTGGTTCCCAGTGTGAGCAGGTAGGAGCCCTTGGCTTTGGAGTGCTCGCATCTGATCCTACCCAGAACTCAGGAGCTGGGATAGCAGACCAAGATCTGAAACTCACTGTGTTTAGTCATGACAGGGCTCTAGAGAAGAGCAGCACTCTCTGAAGCATCCATGATGCAGGTGGCAAGAGGAGGCAGCTGGGGACAATGGGCCATCTGTAGAAGACTGGCCTTGCCTAGTGCTGAACCTGCACTCTGGTCTGCCTGGTGTTCTGCTTTGCTAACCACCTGTCATCTTGGTCTGACAGTGACACGAAGTCCGAGAAGAGACCTCCCTCACCTGATGTAATCGTGCTCTCCGACAGTGAGCAGCCATCAAGCCCAAGGGTGAACGGGCTGACCACAGCGGCCTTGAAAGACACCAGCACTGAGGCGCTCCTGGTGAGCCTTTGCAGGGCCTACACCTAGTGGGAGCTTGACCACTTGACCTCTGTGGAGCCTATGCTGAAGCTTTCCCCAAATTTGTGTTCTTGCTCTTGTAGAAAAGCAGTCCAGAAGATCGAGAGCGGATGATCAAGCAGCTGAAGGAGGAGTTGAGACTAGAGGAAGCAAAGCTGGTCCTGTTGAAAAAGCTACGGCAGAGTCAAATACAAAAGGAAGCCACAGCACAGAAGGTATGTATGCCGCCTACCCCAGAGCCTTGTCGGAATCTACGGATCTCAGGATTACAGATGCTGGCCCGGGACAAAGGCCCAACCCACAGAGTGCCTGGGCTTTGTGTGGCATCAGGAAACAAGCAGGAAGTGATTTTAGGGTGGTGGTGTGTGAGAGAGACTGTCCATACCAGCTTCTGCTATCTTGTAGCCTGCAGCTTCCTCAGGGAGCACCGTGACTACCCCACCCCCACTCGTGCGGGGTACCCAGAACATTCCTGCTGGCAAGACATCACTTCAGGTTAGTGTGCCCTTCTTGTTGCCCAGCACTGTTTATGTCAGGCTCCTGAGCAGCCCTGGTCCTCGGGCCTGTGGAAGCAAAAGCTGTCCATTCTTTCTGAGTAAGCTGGTGTGGGGCCTCCACAGATTAAAAGAACAAAGTGTCAAGTGTACCCCAAACTACACCACCAGACTAGGCTACTATTGATGTCACAGACAGTGGTCAGTGGTGATTAACCAGTAAGATTGAAAGTAGAATGTCTAGAGCAGGGCAGCACCCTTTAGGTAGACTATACCTCAGCTCAGGCCTCTGCCCAAAGGCTCTGTCACACCTTCATTATACCTTTTTCTGGGTTCCCATGGCTCCAGCTAGCCTCCTCTGTACAGCAAATTGGGGTATTTTAGCTAATCTTGGCATTTTTTGTATGTTGGTTTTAATTTGTTACCTTAAAGTAAAAGCCACCCTAGGGCTGTGCCTTCATTGGTCGAATGTCTGCCTCATGTTACAAAGCCCTGAGTTCACACCAGGTGTGTTGGCACAAGCTCTTAATCGCAGCTCTCGGGAGATAGAGGCAGATGGCAGATGGCTCTCTTGTCAGTTTGAAGCCAGCCTGGTCTACAAAGTTGAGTTCCATCCTGAGCTGTTACACAGAGAAACCCTGTCTCTAAAACCAGGAAAACAAACAGAACAACAAAAGAAAGCCTTGAGTTCAGTCCCCGGTACAGCATAGATTAAACTGCTGTCTCAAACCTGTCATTGAGCGCTGGAAAATGAGAATGCATGTGAACCTGGCTTCAATGTCTTTCACAGACCTCTTCCACTCGGATACCTGGCAGCATCATCCCACCACCACTGGTCCGAGGTGGGCAGCAGGTGTCTGCCAAGCTGGGACCACAGGCTAGCTCTCAAGTAGTCATGCCACCTCTTGTCAGGGGGGCCCAGGTGAGTCAGGTATGTGTGCTGCGTGCATGTGTGCTAGGGCAGAGCCAGGGCCCCACCCCTTTTACGGCCTGCCAAGGTTGGTTGGTCTCAGTGGCATTTCTTTTCCCCTACCTCCCAGCAGATTCACAACATCAGACAGCATTCCTCCACGGGGCCACCACCCCTCCTCCTGGCCCCCCGAGCCTCAGTGCCCAGCATGCAGATTCAGGGACAGAGAATCATCCAGCAGGGACTCATCCGTGTCGCCAATGTCCCCAACACCAGTCTCCTGGTCAATATCCCTCAGGTGAGGACGGAGCCTAGGATGGGGGTCCTGGTAGGTGTCACAGTGCCATTGAGTCTACTGGTGGTGGGCTGGTGGGACACTAGACCCCCTGTGAGTGGGGTTGCAATTCTAGATGTGAAGAGCACAGGTAGTTTGGCCATTAACAGTTACAAAGCTTTTGAGAAAGTGAGGCCTGCTCGGGGAAGCAAGCATATGAGAGATAGCACGTTTTGAGGAAAAGCTGAGGCAAAGAATGGGGAGCCACTAGAGGGACACCAGAGCCTTCTGGAGCCTGCCAGCCCTCTGAGAGCCACTGCTGCATCAGCTCCCTCAGCTCCTGCTGACTTCTCCCTCAGGCCAGGCTGGGAGAACAGCATGTCACAGATCCCCACAGTACAGTGGGCTATTCTTAGCTATGTGTCCTTCCACCTCTGTAGCCTCTGAGGTGGGGAGGATCTGTCCCCATTCCTGGGGAGCAGGATGAGAAGAAAAGGTCTAGAGTTAAGAGTTTTGACTGACAGAGGAAATTACCCAGTCTGTTGGCCTTTTGCTGATGAGCCGAGTTCTTTCTTCCTTATTTGTCCTCCTTAGACAAGACAGGGCTGGACTCTGGACAGCTCTGACAAAGGGTCTTTGCCAGCCCAGTGCACAGACAATGGCCATCTCTGCCGCCTCCTTGGAAGGGTGTGTGTTTCAGCTAAAACAAAAAACCAGGAGAGTGGGCAACACCTCCCACCAGCCCATGTTCCACCTCACCTGTGTTGAGTATGCCACCAGGGAGGTCTGATAGTGATGGAGCCAGGGCCCTGGCCAGGCACAGGCTGGAGGCCTGAGCATCCTTGGGTGTCTCCTTACCCAGGGAAAAAGAGTGCACAGTCCCATTTGACAATCTGGAGACCATTGACAATCTCCCACAATACCCTAGGAGCCCAGGGGAATGGCATGATCAGCCTTTTTTTTTTTTTTTTTTTTTTTTTTTTTTTTTTTTTTGTGAATGCATTGGTGGGCTGGGTAGAGACCATCCTAAAGGGAACAAGTTGGGTGTGGCAAGGGCTGAGCAGGAGCTGTACCACCTTGTGGCCCTGTGCACATTCAGAAATGATCTGGAAACCGTACTTTTGTTGTGGACCCCACTGCAGCTTTCCAGCTTGGTCATGCTGGACTTCTGGACATCCAGGCTGGGTACACAAAACTGAGTGGCCTGGCCATATCCTAGGCTTGGGTTTATTTCATTGTCTCTGCAGCCACACACTTTGGTGGGGACAGGCCTTTCGGATAGATTTACTTTTGTTTGGGGGAGTTTTTGTTTTGCTTTGTTTTATTTTTTGAGACAGGGTCTCAGTATAGCTCATGCTGGTCTCAAATTCCAGATCTGCCTCCCCTTGTCTCCTAGAGCTAGGACTAAAGGAGTAGGGCCACCGTACCTGGCTCAGATTTTGCTCTTGGACTCCAGAGTGTGTCTGGCATGGAGCCTGCTTCAGGTGCTCTGAGCCTCACCTGATTGTCTTCCACAGCCTACTGCAGCCTCGCTGAAGGGGACAACAGTTGCCTCTGCTCAGGCCAACTCCACCCCTGCCAGTGTGGCCTCTGTGGTTGCATCTGCTGAGTCTCCAGCTAGTCGGCAGGCTGCTGCCAAGCTAGCACTGCGCAAGCAGCTGGAAAAGACACTGCTGGAGATTCCCCCACCCAAGCCCCCTGCTCCAGAGATGAACTTCCTGCCCAGTGCTGCCAACAATGAGTTCATCTATCTAGTCGGACTGGAGGAGGTGGTGCAGAATCTGCTGGAGACGCAAGGTGAGTAGGTGTCTTCACCATTCGCTGCAGCCTCTGGCAAGACACATTCTAGATTTGGGCATCTCAGAAGCCACCAGTTCTGCTGTGATGTCAGTCCCTGGTGTGGGTTGGGGTGAGTAGAGTATTTGCGGGAGACTGATCCTTGCATGGGTGTTAGTTGTTTACACGACAGCAGAATTTTTCAGAGCCTCTAGTTTTCTCAGTCCCCAAAGCTGGATAGGAACACCTTTGCTTGGCCGGTTTGTGTCTTTACTGTTGTTGGGGATGGCGTGGATAGGACCTCTGGCCCCCGCACTGGAACAGCACTAGATAGGGAAGGAGTATGTGGGTAGCCCAGTTGGCTCCCAGACACAGGCCAAGGACCTATATATACATCTTGGTGTTGAGCTGTTGGACAGGTTAATGGTGTCAGCTTCTCCTCCTTCCCCACGTGGCTGTGTCAAGATACCAGCAGCAGAAAAGAGGGTGAACGTGACTGGATCCAACGGACCTCAGCTGTGGTTTTAAGTGCTCCCTCTTCCAACACAGGTGTGAAGGACAAAGTGTACGGAGAAAAGGGCTCTGTTCACTCCAGAGTGCAAAGAAGAGAGTGTTGCTGGGAGTGTGCAGAGCCCATTGCCTCCCTGGACCTGGGTTGTTGAATGTATGCTCCAGACTCCTGGAACTCCCAGCCCCGCATACTTGAGTCGGGGCCACACCTAGCAGCAACATAGAGCTCAGGGGGTGGGGGTGGGGGTGGGGGTGGGGCGTGTGCAGTCTCTAAGGTTTGCCCAGTGCAGACCCCCTCTGTTACTTTTGTGCAGCATTCCTTGAACATGGAATTGTACTGAAGATAGCAACCAGGCCCTGTGGCCAGACAACCCCTCTGTGGCTTGGGGTTAGTAACCTATACCTCTTGGGTTCCCGAAAGAGATCAGGTGGGAAACCTGGGTGCTGTTATTCTGTTGTAGGGTGTCAAAAAGTGAAGAACTGCTAGGGAGAGGTACCCACTTATGCAGCGAGCTAAGTGCACACAGAGTGCTGCATTCCCTCCCTAACAGGAGGCTGGCGTTGGGGTCAGGCTTCCTCTGCTGTTGCTCTGAACCAGTGCACTGGCCCAGGTCAGGTCCATGCCTGTAAAACCCCTCAGTGTGCATTTGTCCCTCTGCCCCATCCATACTGTGGCCTGCAGTAAGGCCAGAGTGCCTGTCATTCAGTTGCACAGCTGCTCCTGGGGCCCAGGCCCCACTCCACTGCCAGTCACACGGTGAGGAAGTTGTTTGTCTCCTGGTCTCAGCTCTCCTCAGGGTTTGGGTAGTATATCTCCAAGAGAGAGTGAATACCCCTTTGCAATATCCCACAGGACCCTTGCAAGATAACTGACATCTTTTGCACATCTGTTAGGATGCCTGCCGTGGTGAGGCCAAGTCAGGCCAGTATCATAGGGTCTTTGAAGAATTGGTACCAGGGATGCTCAGCCACAGTTTTTCTGAGGTTGTCCACTGTGGCTTCCATGTATCTATGGGAGGTGCCCACCCGGGCCATTACCTACAGTCATTGAGGTTACTTTGACCAAGTCACCCCTTCTATTGCAGCGGGCAGGATCTCTGCCACTGCAGCTGCTGCTGTGTTATCCCGGGAGCCCTACATGTGTGTGCAGTGTAAGACGGACTTCACCTGCCGCTGGCGAGAGAAGGGTGGAGCCGTCATGTGTGAGAACTGCATGACCTCAAATCAAAAGAAGGCGCTCAAGGTGGAGCACACCAGCCGCCTGAAGGCTGCCTTTGTGAAGGCGCTGCAACAAGAGCAGGAGATGGAGCAGCGGCTGCTGCAGCAGGGCGTGGGTACTGCCAGCATCAAGGCTGAGCCTGCAGCCCCACATGCCACACTGAAGCAGGTGAGAGCTGAAATCCTTGCCGTCCCTAGATGGCAGGGCATTCTGGAGGCGGCCCTTTCCACCCGCTGCCTGGTGCTTAAGTGCAGACTAAATTGCATTTAACTCTGGCATTTGGCAGCAAAAACACTAATTTGCAGTTTTCTTTAGCTTTTGTAGCTTTTACTCCCAGTGCACTGGCGAGCACTTCTGTGTAAAATGCCTGCTGAAAGCCTAGCTGGGTGTTGGGAGGAGCACCCTGGTTAGCTGGAAGAGAGGAGTAGGTGTGAGCACCAGTCTCCAGAGCCTGCTTGTCCCTACACCGTATGGAGCTGAACCTGTACCGACCATCCTTTTTTTTTTTTTTTTTTTTTTTTAACCCCCCACCCCTTTCCCTTTTCTTTTTTAAGACAGGGTCTCTCCATGTAGCTCCAGCTGTCCTGGAACTCACCATGTAGACCAGGCTGGCCTCAAGCTCAAAGAGACCCCCCCCACCCCTTGCATCTGCTTCCCATCCTAAGCTCTGGGATTAAGGTGTGCACTGTCATGCCCAGTGTGCTGGTCTTTTTTGTGGTTTGTCTGCTCACACATTGTACCTCACCAAGAACTTGGTTTTGTTTTTTGTTTTTTTCCACAATCTCCTGCAGTATCTGGAGCCAGCGGGTGTTGGCACTGCCGTCATGGCCAGGCCTGTCTGATAGGGCGCCCTCAGCCAGTGTGGATTAGTGTCACAGACCTTGCTGACATACCTTTCAATCCCATTTGTGTAGGTCATAAAGCCCCGACGTAAGTTGGCGTTCCGCTCAGGAGAGGCCCGTGACTGGAGTAACGGGGCCGTGCTACAGGTCAGAACCCGGCCAGGGCCTCGCCCAACCGCAGACACGACCGCAGTTCTTGGTGTGCTCGTGCTCTCACGTGCTGTCACGCGTGCTCTCCTTTCTCCTCCTTTTAACCCTCCCCCACTATTTCCTCCTCTCCCTCTTTCTCTATCCCCTAGTGTAACTCACATGGCCGTTTTGACTTTGGACTCTAGGGACCCAAGTGGGTGGGAAGAGGTCAGCCCGACAAGGAGAGGCCATTCCAAGTAACCTGGCTGCCCCTGCCCACCTTAAGCCTGGTTCTCTCTGACTTCTGTAGGCTTCCAGCCAGCTCTCCCGGGGCTCAGCCACTACACCTCGTGGCGTTCTGCACACCTTCAGCCAGTCACCCAAACTGCAGAACGCAGCCTCGGCTACGGCTCTGGTAAGCAGGACTGGCAGACATTCCGAGAGAGCCGTGGGCACCAGCAAGGGCACCACCTCCAACTGGAAAAAGACGCCCCTGAGCACAGGTACCCCTCTTCTTCTATGAAAACTCACTGCTGTTGCGCCACTGCTCCTTGTCTGTGAGATGTGTGGCACAGGCTGCTCTAGACACAGAAACACATTAGTTCCTCAACAGCCTCCTCACTTTTAATAATAAGGGGATTATCAAAAATAGCGTGGAGGGTCTATATCTCACCGCTTCCTGAGAGCACAGCCTCTTGCTGTCATTCCTGCTGGAGCAAATGACACCTTGTCTCCAGTAGAAGGGCTTGGCTCCTGGCCCCTGTTAGCCTGTGCCACCCTTTCGTAGCCCCATCCACTGCAGCCCTTGCCTGCTCTTTGCTGCTTTGCCCTACAGGTTAGTGATACCAGCTGCCAGCCTTTGTGCCATCTCTCTCCCACCGCCCTCTCTATCTGGACCAGAGTAGAACCTAGAACCATGAAGCCAGAAGTAGGTGGGCTGTGCTGGGTATTAAAGGGCAGCAGTGCCACCCTCAAAGCATCGTCAGGTGGAGATCTCTGCAGGGGCTCTCGTCCCCAGCCCTAGTGTCACTCTGGTCTCAGCATTCCCTGCAGCTTGTAGGAAAAACAGCTGGAGTGCTAGTGATTTAAGTGAAGAGCCAGAGAAGCCTTGATAGTGTAGCAGGCGTGGTGCACAGAGCCAAGAACCTGTGGGTTTACCTCTTGTGTGCTGGGCGTGGTGGCACACACCTGTAATCCATAAGTAGGAGAGCAGACACAGTGACACTCACCTGTTGTCTGTGCTGCTTGGGAAGCTGGGGCATAAAGAACGCTTTAGCCCAAGACTTTGAGGCAAACCTGGGTAATGTAGGAATTGCTGTCTAACTAGAGAGAGGCGTTGAAGAGAGATCTAAGAGATCAAGCATTTGCTTGTGGGGTGTGAGGCCCTGGATTCCATCGCTGGTGTAATTTTAGAACTTGGGAGGCAGAGGCAGGTGGAGCTAATTGGCCAGCCTGGCCAGCATATATATGTGTGCTATCATCTTGAGTTTGTGTGCTGTCATACATAAGAGAGAATTTCTTTCCACAATCCCACTATTTCATGAAGCTCCATTATATGATGCAGAAGCCCTTGTTTGACTTTACTGAGCTCTCTTTGGGAGGAGGGGTGGTTTTTCGAGATAGGATTTCTCTGTGTAATCCTGGCTATCCTGTGTAGACCAAGTTAGCCTTGAACTCAGAGATCTGCCTGCCTCTGCCTTTCCGAGCACTAAGATTACAGGTGTGCGCCACTGCATCCATCTTTTCCTGATCTCTTAGCCCTTGAGGTGGTTGCAGTGTGGAGGTTCTGTGGGGCCTGGTTCTGCGCCTGGGTCTGTTGGGTATATGCTAAGGTAGGAGTCTCAGGTGTATCCAGGGCCTGCTCAGCATTGCCTGACTGGCTTACCACTGCCCATCACTGTGTGTTGTAGGTGGGACCCTTGCCTTCGTCAGCCCAAGCTTGGCAGTGCACAAGACCTCCTCGGCTGTGGACCGTCAGCGAGAATACCTCCTGGACATGATCCCTCCACGCTCCATCCCCCAGTCAGCCACATGGAAATAATGGGAGCCTGGCCCAGCCGAGGACAGGCCCTCTGCTCTCCCGAGGCCCCTGGTCTAGGACACAGACTGCCCTCCCAGCAAGTTGCTGAGACAGCTCAGTCCTTGGCTGTTGCCTTGCTGTGGTCAGGAGAGTGTGCCACCATGGTGCCCAGGATCAGAACCAGGGACCTTCCCCGCGGGCCTTCTCCTTCCTTTTTGCCTTTAGTTTGCCCGACACCAGCAGAAACTTGGACCTTGGGGCCAGCTCTGCCTGGCCAGTGTGGGTGGGAGCTCACCCTGGACACTGTGACACGCCCGGGCCAGGCTGGCACCGGGGGCTCCCAAAGTTGAGCCGGGGTTTCATTTTCTTTTGGCTTTTCCCATCTTTTAGCTCCCAGTCTCTGCCTCTTCATGGCCATCTATAGGTTGAAGTTTGGGTTGTTTTTTTTTGTTTGTTTGTTTTGTTTTGTTTTGTTTTTTGTTTTTTGTTTTTTTTTTTTAAATCACCTCATGATGATGATGGAATTAAAAGTGAACTGCGTAGACCCAGGGTTCCTGTTGTGCACATTGTAATCTGCAGACCATAGCCCCAGAGGATGCTCTGAGTGGCAGCACCCAGGGATGGCAGGTGCCATCCTGGCGCTAGTGTTTGTTGCTGCTCACGCGGCCCCTGGCTTCCACGCTTGGCAGTGAATCGCAGCCCAGACTCCACCAGATGCCCACAAGCTCCAGAGGGATGCTGGAGCCAGAGCTGGCTACTGGCAGGGAGGCTCCTGGGGTATTTTTGTGGTTTATTTTATTAAAATTTTCTTTTTCTCTTCATTTTGATGGACACAATCTCAAGATGCCTGTGCCTGCCAAGAGGCACCCAGGTAGGGACCCACAAGAACCCTTCGGTCTGGGTTCTGCAGGCTTTACTTCCTACTCAATCCACAGAGATGTCTGTCGTAAGGGCTGGGTCTACTTTAACTTTGTTTTGTTTCCTTCTCCCCCCACTCTTTAACAATTGGTTCCATGGTGAAAGGCAGCTGTGTGTCCAGCACGCACAGGGCGGCCTGCTGCAAATCTGCAGTGATTGGTCACTGTCATTTCCCCATCCAGCCCTGGCTTCTCTTGACACAATACAGTTAGGGACTTTAATTTAAACCCGTGTTCTGCAGACCTTCGCCCTCTGCAAACACTGCCCCTGCCTCCTCCTAATAAAGGCTCATTTAACCCCGTGCTCACAAGTGTGGAAATCCTCCATCTCTAGGAATCGTTTGGACATGTGGGAGTTACAAGTTTTGGAAAACCTTTTTGTTGTGTAAGACCCAAGTTACTCAGTGCTTCTGAGTGTGTTACTTCTTGGGGTGGATATGGATTTGGGGGAATTAACAGAAATTTGCCTCCTTTTTTTTTTTTTTTTTTTAAGGTGGGGGTGTTTTTACACCAAAAAAATATATAAAAATATATGCAAGCATTTCTTACTCATAGAGTATTTTTGTGCCTGGCAAGTCAGTTTCTTTTTACCCACCCTTCCTGAGTGGCTGAGCCTCTGTTCAGAGACATGGGCCTAAGTCTTCTGGCTCCTTGGAGCAGCAGCACGAGGTGGCCTCTGCCAGAAGTCATCCTCAGTCCTATGCAGTCACTGGCCAGACCAAGTCACCTGGAACTGGAGGAAGACCTCCACTCTAGTTGACAGGGCCTGACCAGATGGTTCATTGTCCTGGCTCGTTTGTGACCTCCCTACCCTTCCAGACTTGCAAGTCTGATGAGGCCTCCCCATCGTGACACCTGCCTAAGCCTTGTGGGCCCTGTTGTTTATGCACCTCACGAGGGACAGGGTCCACTCCCAGCTGTGGGCCTTATTTCCCAGGATGGCACGCTGTGGTGAAGCTCTCCCTACAG
This sequence comes from Meriones unguiculatus, assembly GCF_030254825.1. NCBI lineage: Eukaryota > Metazoa > Chordata > Mammalia > Rodentia > Muridae > Meriones > Meriones unguiculatus. The sequence continues at coordinate 62,634,260 of NC_083352.1, read as the reverse complement.
AGGGCTGGAGTGTGAGGTGCCGTATCTTACTTGAAAGTGCTGCTCACAACTTTGCACTGCACTGGCCTGAGCAACAAGCCTTCACAGTGACAGTTACAGCTGAGGACTGCGCCAGGAGGATCAGGCATTTGGGGTACTGTCCGCCACAAAGCTGCCACCCCATCAAAGCTGGCTGCTGCTCCCTCTCCTGTTGAGGTGTGTCCTGGGCTCCTTAGAACTCCTAGACATCCACCAGCGTCTGCTTCCTGAGTGCTGGGATTAATGGCTTGCACCTCCACCCACACCTGGCTTAAAACTTTTTTAAAAATGTTAAATGTGGTTGGCATGGTACTTTAGAAGGTGAAAAAGGGGGTAGTGGTCCCTACTTAATTGATCTCCCAAAGGTGGTCACAAAGTTAGCAATGGCTCTGGTCTCATGCCACTCCATTTCCCCTGCTCACTGTTAGGGACTAGTTTGAAGGGCTTGAATACAAGATGTAACTGTCTGTTGAAACACCCCCAGGCTCTTAAGCGCCCAGCACGCAGAAACAAGGAAACATGACTTCTGCCAGGCTTTACTGTCACCTGGGGGTGGGACAATGGTCCTATGAGTAGCCTCGGGGACCGGGTCTCCCCTTTGTCTCCCCCCCACCCACCTCAGGGAAGCCAAAGCTTGCCCCAGGCAGAGGGAGTAAAGGACAGAGTTGGCTGTAACACCCCCACCCCCATGCCACATGAATCTCAGCCTACATGGTGTTTAGGGGAAGGGTGGTCCCCACCATTCTTAATCATGTCAGCCTGAAGACCTTGAACTGTTAACAAAAGTCATCAGTTTATAATCCTCAATGTACAGCAGTTACAGCAGTGCAGAGTATGAGGGGCTTCGGCATCTGCCACTTGTATTTATTGTGACTGAATCTTTGATAAAACATGTTTTAACATGCCACCAAACCGGGATAGATGTTCCAGTCAGTGAGCTGAAATTGGCAGCCACGTTGTGTCATTGGGAAGTCTGAGACCCTGAAGGACAATAAAGAAATGGACCAAATGTCAACTGTATTGTTCTTTAATTTCCTGGGCCTTTTATAAAGGGGGAGTGAAAGGTGCACATACCTTTTGAGCATGGCATCCCACTACCCTGAGTTGTCTGTTACATTTGATCTCAATAAGCAAGGGTTTCAGGTGAGACTCCCAGCTGAGTTCTGCCCTTCTGGGGCCACTCTGACCTCCCTGCTGGGGAGTTTCCTTCCCCTTGGCCCTGTGGTGCTTTGCTGTTGGAATGTTCCCAGCTCAGAACTGTGGGCTCATTCAGGTCTACATGAGCTTGAGATGCTCAGTTTCACATTTTGATTTTTGTCTTGTGGAAGGATCTCATTGAGCCCAGGCTACCTGTAAACGGATCCTCCTACCTGTACTTCCCAAATGCAGGGATGGCAGGCATCCAGCACAATTGGAAACATTTTTATTTAAAATAAATGAGGTTAAGCTGGGGACTGGAGAGAGGGCTCAGTAGTTAAGACTGCTGGCTGCTGTTCCAGAGAACATAGATTCAATTCCCAGCACCCACAGAGCAGCTCACAATCACCTGGAACTCCACTCTCAGGGAATCTGATAGCGTCTTCTGGCCTCCACTGGCTCTGTGAACACAATGCACAGACACACACACAAACAAAGCATAATACAATAAAAAAAAAAGGGGGGGCCAGTGGTGACACACCTTTAATCCCAGCACTCAGGAGGCAGAAGCAGGTGGATCTCTTGGAGTTAAAGGCCAACCTAGTACACAAAATGAATTCCAAGATAGCCAGGGCTATATTACAGGGACTGTGTCAGCCACCACCAACATACAGAGTGTGGGTGCTTTGCGTGTGTTAGTGCCACCTCTGAGGCACAAAGTTGGTTATTTCTAAATCGTTCTGAGCTATGCTACAAACTACCTGAGTTGTTCCTTAGCCCAGCTGGCCTAGAATCCTACAGTCCTGACCTCTGTCCCAACCATCCTCCCCAGACGCTATGTTCGCAGGTGTACCAGCAATGAGTGTAGCACCACGTTTCTCTAAATTATAAAGGATTGGTTTGGTGCCAGATGTGGTACTCTGTACTCAGGAGACAGGCAAGTGGATCTCTGACTTCAAGGCCAGCCTGGTTTACATAGCTTCAAGCCCACTAGGGTTCCATAGAAAAACCAGGTTAAAAAAAAAAAATGTTAAGAGTTTAGGGTCTCACTGTGTAGCCCTGGCTAGCCTGGAACTTGATGTAGACCAGGCTAAGCATCTAAATTGAGGTACCTGCCTGCCTCTGACTCCCCACTGCTGGAATTACAGGGGCACACTTCCACGCCCAGCTTTATGTGTATGGGTGTTTTGCCTGCATGTATGCCTTTGTACCATGTGTATGCCTAGTACCTGAAGAGATAGGATGAAGTACAGTTGTGAGCTATCATGTGGGTATGCTGGAACCGACCTCAGCAACTCTGTAAGAGCAGCCAGTGCCTACCTCCACTGAACCACCTCAGGCCCAGCAATACCCCTACCTTTTTAATATTTTAACTTTGTTGTTGAAAATGTTAGCATTTAATTAACCTCCTTGGCTGGCTTTAGGCCACCAGGACACAGGCACCTCCAACACCTTTAATCTCTTAGCTCTTCTGCTGAAGAATTTGGCCTTCATGATGACAGGCTGTTTGGGGAGCTTGCCCTTCTCCAGAACTTTATAGTAGCTCGATCTCACAACATCGAAGATGGGAGCAGCCCCAGTCTTGTTTTTTGCAGCACTGACCCATGTCTGCTCACTGACCAGCCAGTGTCCACAGTTTATCCAGGTTGATGGTTGGGCAGAAGCTCTGATTCCTCTTTAAGTGGTAATGCCTCATACCAACTTTCCCAAAGTAACCTGGATGATACTTGTTGGAGTTGATCCTGTGGTGCTGCACGCCTCCAGTATTCCGGAGGCCTCCTGGCTGTTTGCGGTGCTTACCGGTGCGGCTGTGACCGTGGCTTACGTGGCCCCGGAGTTTCCGAGTTCCTCAGTCTGGATGGCATGGCGGCAGCAGAAAGGAAAGAGGGAGGAACGCGCAAATTCTCACGAGGTAGCCAATATTTTAATTTTTATTTGTGTGCAAAGGCATGTGTCTAGAGTGTGTGCTGAGTGTGTGTGGTGCCTGTGGGGACCAGGAGAGGGCAACAAGACTGCCTGGAGCTGTTGCAAGCAACTGTCCACGTGGGCGTTAGGACTGAACTCATCAGGTCCTCTGGAAGAAATGCCATCTCTCCTCTCTCCCCCTACCTTACCCCCAACACACACGCCCTGCACTCATACAGAGTAATCTGAGGCTGAAGTCCGTGGTTGCTCTGTGGTCTCTACCTCACCTGGCATGGGCACGGAGTCAGTGGAGATCTGAAGTGCACACTTGACTTCTGGGAGTTTCTCCAGGGCTCTGCCCTTCTGAGCCAGGCACAATCTCAGATGGACCCCTGGCCGGCACGGGCTGTGGGCTCAAGCAGCTTTTTAAGCAGAGAAACAGGATCATGACTTCTGTTCCCACAGGGAAAGTGCCATCACCCAGGGCTCCCTGTCTCAAGAGACCTGAGTACAAACCACAGCTGTTTCTGCACAACTGACCCTTGTGTTGGCCCGTTTCCACATCTGTAAATGTTCCTGCAAGCAGTCACCTCCTCTCCTCCCGCTGATCCCAAGTCGAGCATCATCACATCCGGGGGGACGACTATAGGACCTTTAAAAATTTGTCCAGTTCAGGGACCTGAAAGAACAGTGTTCGAATCTCCCCACTCCCTTTTTCAAGTCTGACGCTAGAAATACTATATACACGCCTTTCTCCAAAGTGCTGAACCTTTCCCTCTCCCCCTCACCCCCCCTCCCCCGCTCAGTGACAAGGTTCCACCGCTAAAGCCGCTTGCGAGGAAGAGCGAATTTATTGCAGGTTCCAAGCAGGAGCTTGGCTTGCACTACCGGACCGCAGCTTCTCTGGGCCGCGGCCACGCACCGCGCAGCAGGAGCTCATTCCGCGCAGGCGCAATGCTTCTCTCTCTTCTCTTTGCGCCCCTCCCGGCGCCTTCTCGCCAGAAATCGAGGGTGCGTGTGCGCCCTCCAGCAATCAGGTTGTGCGGGAGGAATCAGAATCCTACAGCGGGCCTCTGTGGGTCGCCGCCGTGGGGGAAGGGGTAGGGACAGGGCGCGTGCGCAGTGGCGCGCGGCGACTTCGCTCGTCGCGCATGCGCCGCCCTGGCTCAGGGCCTGGTGCGGCGGGAACAGCGAGAACCCCGGCTCCTAGCCGGAGTCCCCGGCCCGCAGCCAGCCATTGCGCGCCACCTGGCCCGCCGAGGGCCGGGCGGACGGGCTGAACTGTAGCAGCTCGGCAATCAAGGACTTGCATCTTTCCGACAGTTCGAGTCCGTCCGGGTAGAGCACGCCGCGCTTCTGGCGCCGGGGCAGGCCAGCAATGTCCGAGTCGTCGAAGGGCATGCACCCGGTGACCATGACGTAGAGCACAACGCCCAGGCTCCACACGTCGTATTTCTTGGGGTCGTAGGGGATGCCCAGGAGCACCTCAGGTGACGCATAGGCGGCCGAGCCGCAGTAGGTGGTGCTCAGGTCTGGGTAGCCGTGCGCCTGACGGCCGAAACCGAAATCCGTGAGCTTAACTCGGCGCTCGTCAGGGCTTAACAGCACGTTTTCGCACTTGAGGTCGCGGTGCACCAGGTGGTGGTCGTGCAGGTAGCGCACGGCGCCAGCGATCTGCGAGAAGAGTTCGCGCGCCTGCGACCCCGGGATGCGCCCGTTGCGCTGCACTGCCTGCAGCAGGTCGGTGGCTGCTGCCTCCATCACGATGTACAGCTTCCCGTTGCACACCTCGATGAACTCGAAGACGTGCACGATGTGCGGGTGCCGTACTCCCCGCAGGATGGACAGCTCTCGAGGCAGGAACTTGTTGACGAAGTCTGGAGGCGCCCGCCGGCGGTCCACCACCTTGATGGCCACCGTCCCCTTATACTTCTTGGAGGTGGCCACCTTCACCTTGGAGTAGCTGCCCTCACCTATCGTGCGACCTAGCTTATAGCCAAGTTCGCTCAGGAGCTTGTCGCCCGACATGGTGGCGCCCGGGGCGCGCGGGGAGCAGGAGGCGGCTGCTGTCGGGGGGCGGCCGGACTCCGATCTCGGGCCTAACCCATGGTGCTTGGCACCTGCACCCCCGTGCCCCCATGTGCCCACTCCCAAAGCCCTACAGCCGCGATGACTTTTATTGCCCGGGTAACAATTTCTGCCTTGTGAAGTGACTGCGGGCGTCACTCGGCCTTGGGGTGGGGACCCTCCCACCTCCCCCACCCCGCCCCGCGGTCTCCCCAAACCCTCCTCGGGCTTTGTGACTCAATCGCCCTCGATGGTCAATTCCTCGTGAGAGGCCACTGGCGAGGAGACTGACCACTACTGTGGAACAGGATAGGTTCCTCCCCGAGGTGACGGTGCTCAGCTGGGTGGTACCCAGCCTGTTGCCTCGGCCCCGGGAGGTGCAAACCTCGAGCCTGGCCACCGTCGGTCAGAAAGGAAAGAGAATGAACGCCAAGGCTTTTAGTGCAAGGTACCAGGCGCCCAGAAGAGCTCTAGGTGCCAACCACAGCAATGCCCTGTCTGGGGTCAGACCGAGGGAGAACTCCTGGACCGCAGTAAAGGCTAGCGGAACGCTTCCGAATCGTGGGAGAACTACCCGGGAGACGGAACTTCCGCCACATTCAAGATGGCGGCCTCGCTCGCCTCACTTCCGCTAGTGGCCGGAAGTTGCGGGTCCTGCAAGTATGGCGGCGACGAAGGTGAAGCAGGACATGCCCCCGCGAGGGGGCTACGGCCCCATCGACTACAAGCGGAACCTACCCAGCCGGGGAATGTCGGGTCAGTGTCGCCCTGTTCGAGGTTGCAGGCTGGGCTTCTGTTGGGCAGCTAGGCGGGAGCGGGGAGCCCGCGGGCTTCTGTTTACACAGTGACGGGAGGCAGAGTCCGAGTCTTGGCTCTCTATCGCAACATCCCGGAGACCACTCTGTTCATTTCCTCAAATTTCCAGTTGGCGCCCACAGATTCGGAGGCTAAGCCCGCGAGAAGCGCTAACCCGGAACTTGGAGGCTTTGTTTTGTTGTAGGCTGTCCTCAAACTCTGTAACAGTGGATGACCTAGGACTCCTGATCTCTTGCCTCCACTTCCGAGAGCTGCGCTGATAGGGGTGCACCGTTATGAATCTTTTTTTTTTTTTTTTCCCCAGATAGGGGCTTACTATATAGCCCAGGCTGGCCTCAGTCACCCGGCAGTCCTGCCAGACAGGGCCACCACTCAAGGCAGGAGGTGCTATGTGTCTTGATTATAACCTAGCCTAGAGCCCAGGCTTGTCTCAAACTCCAGCCTCCCTAGTGCTGGTTCCTCACTGGCACTCTTTGCTGACCCCCACTCCCCACCTCCACAGGTTTTCATGAATTCCAGGCCAGTCTGGAACTCCTGACAGCACCCCCTCCCCAACCTCTGCCTCCATAGTGCCAGGATGACAGTGTGCCCACTATAAAGTGTTCTAAGTAACATTTAGAATTATTTTATTGATTTCAACAGGGAAAGAATGTGAAAACATTAAGGTCCCCACCCTCAGTCCTCAGAGTTACAGAGATACCATAGTTAGGGGCTGGGCCCCAGTTGGTAGAGTGTCTGCCCAGCACTTCAAAGCCCTAGGCTCCACCCTAGCACTGCATAAACAGGACTTGGTGCACTCCCCTCTTCTGAGCACTTAGGAGGTTGAAGCACAAGGATTGGGAGTTTGCTGTTATCCTGGGCTACCTGATGCCCTCTTAACCCAGAAAAAGGAAAAAAAAAAAAATTAACATGCATTTGGAGAGATGGCTCAGTGGTTAAGAGTACTTGATGCTCTTCCAAAGGGACCTGAGTTTACTAACTCTACCCTCCACGCATTTAGGTTTTTAGAATTTTAGATTTTAATTTATCAGACTTTTCTGTTCATATTACAAAAGCTTTGCCTCAATTAAAGAAAAAAAAAAAAACCTTGAGGCCCTGCGTGTAGCTCATATGATCCCAGCATATGAGAAGCAAAGAAGGGGAAACTTCAAAGTTGGCATAGGCTATGTGGAGAGTTCAGGCTAGCCAGAAATGTTTTGTAAGAACCTGTTTCAAGCTGGCCAGTGATGGTGCACACCTTCAGTCCCAGCACTCAGGAGGCAGAAGCAGGTGGATCTCTGTGAGTTAGAGGTCTGCCTGATCTACAGAGGAAGTTCCAGGACAGCCAGGGCTACACAAAGGAACCCTGTTTAGAAAAACCAACCAACCAAAGAAAAACTGTTTTTAAAAATCCAAAAGCTAGCTGGGCATGGTGGCACACACCTTTAATCCCAGCACGCGGGAGGCAGAGGCAGGCGGATTTCTGTGAATTGGAGGCCAGCCTGGTCTACAAAGTCTAGGACAGCCTAGGCTACACAGAAGAAACCGTGTCTCAAGAAACAACAAAAATCCAAAAGCTAGCTGGGCATTGATGGCCCCTGCCTTTAGTCCCCCCACATGAGGGACAGGCAGGTCTCTGAGTTTGAGGCCAGCCTGGTCTGCGTAGCAAGTTCCAAGATAGCTGCTACACAGAAAAACCCTGTCCCAAAAGCCAAAAAGAAAAAAAAAAAAAATCACTTGGGGCCTTTTGGGCATTAGAGTTTTTCAGCTGCCAGGACAACTACCTACAGAAGTGAGTGACCTAGTGTCCTAACTCCAGGGCTTTTGAAACAGATCCCATGCTAGAACTGTGACCAGAAACAAACCAATATTACCCAGGTCCTCACCTAGCTGTTCCTGCAATGAGCAAAGCCTCATTACTTCCTGCTCTCCCTGTCTCTTCCTCTTTCTGTTACAGTATGTGACTGAGTGAGTGCAGGCGTACGTGTGCCTTGTTGCTTATGGAGGGTGGAGGAGAACTTGAGGGGATGAACATGGTAGAACATGCCTTCTACCATGTGCTCTTGGGGATGAAAATGAGGTTCTCAGGTTTGGCAGCAAGCCCTTTTACACACTGAACCATCTTGCCAGCCTTTTTATGTATCTTAGTGCTTGCATATATGTTTGTACACTGCATGCATGTCTGGTGCCTGTACAAACCAGAAGAGGGCATCAGATCCCCAGGAACTGAACTTACAGACAATTGTGAGCTGCCAGGCAGATGCTGCAAACTGAACCTAGGTCCTCTGCAAGAGCAGCAAGTGACCACCCGCACCCACTTTTCCCCACCTGAGGTATCCCTGGCTATCCTAGAACTCACCAGAGTTAATGGCATGTGCTTCCACCGCCTGGCATTTTCTCGTATTTTAATATGTATTATTGTGCACCAATACATACACCAATATGTATTATGGGAAGCGCAGGGCTGTATAGCTTTGTGAAATCAGTTTTCCTTTTGTGTCTTTATGAGGGTTCTGTTTTACAGCAAGCATGTTAGCCAGCTTGCCGGCCTCTCATCTCTGAAGTGGAGCACACCAGGTCCCTGGCTCACTCAGACCTGCACCGTGTTTACTATATATAGCATGAACCCATAGGGCTGCACCGCACCTGGGCTGGTGGGCTCCTCAAGTCGGCGTGGCTTGTTTGTTTGTTTGTTTGTTTATCATTTGTTTGAGACGGGGTTTCTCTTTGTATCTCTGGCTGCCCTGGAACTCCCTCTAGACCAGGCTGGCCTTGAACTCACGGAGATCAGCCTGCCTTTGTCTCCCAAGCGCTGGGATTAAAGGCGTGCACCACCACTGTCCTGCATTATTTATTTTTTATTTTTGTGTATCCCTGTATTTATTTATTTAGAGACAAGGTTTCATTGTAGCCCTTGAATTCTCTCTGTAGCAGAAGATGACCCTGAGCTTCTGATCGCCTCCTGAATGCTGGAGTGACACTTGTGTGTGTCCTTAAGCCTGGCTTATGTAGTGTGGCTGTGGATCCCAGGGCTGGTGCCTGTTAGGCAAGCACTCTCCATCCGAGCCACGTTCTCAGCCCTTTTGTTCTAAAGTCATGATGTGCCTTTTCCCCTCTTCTCCAGTTCCTGACACAGCTGTGCTGGACATTATTGCCCTGTTATTGCTGTTGTTGTTGTTGTTTTGTTGCTAAAACTCTATGCAGACCAACTCAAAGAGATCCACCTACCTCTGCCTCACAAGTGCTGGGATTAAAGAAGTGCTCCAGGCCTGGCTAAGATTTAATGAGTGTGTGCATGTCTGTACGTGCATGGGAATGCAGGGGCTCAGGGAGACCACAAGATGGCATCAGATCCTGGCAGCTGGAGTTGTGGCTGGTTGTCAGACTCCCGGTGCAGGTTTAGGGAACAGAGCTCTTTCTCTGAAGAGCAGCAAGCATTCTTAACCACAGAGCGTGGCCACGGCCCTGAGGCAGCTTTTTTGTATAGCCCAGGCTGGCCTTCCTCCTGAGTGTTCGGAGGACACAGCTGCGCTACCACTCCTGCTCTGTGCAGGCACACTGCAGCCCCCGCTGGCTGCAGGGAGGCGGGGACACTGCGGCACTGATCAGTGTTTGCTCCCAGCCACATTTCCATGTCTGGATGCACACAGCCAGTCCTGTCCCCAAGATCTCCCAAACTGACTGGTGGGACGCGTGTCAGCATTCCTACCTGTGGCTCTGCTCCTGGTCACTGGGGAAGCCCGGAGGAGCCGCTCTGTATGCAGGCTCCAAACTGGCATGTGCGCACTGCCCCTCCTCTCAGGTGGACATGGCTCCCATCCACAGCTTTACCTGCACCTCTGGCATTCTGCACCATGCTTACTGTTTTTGGTGGTGGTGGTAGTGGTTTTGGTGTTTTGGGTTTTGAAACTGTTTTACTGTGTATCCCTGGCTGGCCTATAACTCACCTTGTAGCCCAGGTTGGCCTACCTCCAGAGGGCTGGGCTTAAAGGTGTGCACCACTGCACCAGGCAGCTTATGTGGTTTTTGTTATTGGTGACTTGAGTCTATATTTTGGGGCCTGAGGCATTCTCAGATCCTGACTCTGCAGACATTCTTACTCCTGGTGGCCTGTCAAGCTAACGGTGTCTTTCACAACACGATTTTTTCTCTTCGTTAAGGAATCTGTGTTTGCCTTCTTCTAGGGTACAGCTGTGTGTTCATGGTGTGTGTTGGTGTGGGTGTGCCTGTCTTCTCTGTGGAACCTGGCTGGGCTGGAACTTGCTGTAAACCAGGGAAGCCTCAGACAGTGACCCTCCTGCCCTCGCTCCTGAGCACTGGGATTATAGGCTCACTAGCCTAGAACTCTATGTAGATCTTGTTGGCATCTAGTTCACGGAGGTTTACCTGCCACTGTCTCTCAAGGCTCCATATTACTCCCAGCCCTTCAAAACAAACAAACAAATAAACAAACAAACACAGGATCTCGTAGCCTCCGCTAACCCTAAACTCCACATGTAGCCAAGGGTGACCTTAAACTCTTGATTTTGCTGTTGTCACTTCCCGAGTGGTAGGAACACAGGCATGCACCACCACTCCTGGCTACGTAGGCCAGCACTCTACCCACTGAGCCCAGCCCCAGGGCAGCTCTAGCTCTTCCCTGCAGCCCTCTGTCAACTGGGAGCTGAGTCTCTTCCCCAGGAGAGCAGAGGGGCTGTGCTGCCAGTGGCCCTGGGCTAAGAAGACTGGTTATTGAGGCATCTTTGTCCAAAGTCAATTGGCCGTAGAATTGTGAGGGTCTATTTGTGGGTCTTGGGACGCCTGGTCCTGTCCTGCCTGCAAGCGTGACTGTCCTCATGCCAGCATGTCTCTTTCTGTGCACACAGCTGCTTGGAGAGTTTGAAGCTGTCAGATTTGAACCCTGCAGCTTTGCTCCCGAAAGCAGCCATTCCCACCCTTGTTGCTTCCCCGTGAATTTCATGACCTGCCTGTGCGTCTCTGCGAGGGGGAAAACAGAAGTTCTGTTAGTGACGTCAGGGCTGCATACCAGGGAGCGCTGCCACCCGCTCACAAGCTTATTGACCCAGGAAGGAGTGGCACAGGGTGGCAGTGCCTCCTACGACTTTAGCTACTTGGGGTGGGGGGGCTGAGGTAAAGGATGTGAGTTTTGCACCTGCCCCGCCCCCTGTGGCACCTCCTGAAATGTAGCCCACCCCAGTGATCACTGCAGCCAGCCAGGTGCAGGTGAAGGCTGGGAGGTACCACGTGGCTCCCACCATCCCAGGCCAGGTCACACTTGGGTGCCGACATGCAAGGACCAGAGCTCCCCCGAAGGGCCTATTCTGAGAAATTGCAGGGAGCCAGCAGCTCATGTGAGATTCTGGGGCTGAGTCTGAAGATGGGGCCCTTAGTTGTTAAGGATGCGGTGCTGGCTGACTACACCACAGTCAGCTGCCGGGATGGTCCTGAACACGGGGACTTCCGCAGAACACTAGTACTTCCTAGCCTGGTGTCCATGAGTGGAAGCTCTCTGAGCATGAGTCTTCAAGTCTGAACTGGGTAGGTGAGAAATGTTTAGCTCCTGACCTAGCCAAGGATCCAGGCTGTACCCCAGAGCCTATTCTGGCCCCCTGTGGCCCAGCATTCTCCATGCCATCTGTAGTCACTGGTGGGTGACCCCTGGAGTCCTGTCAGTCAGGATTGGCACTGCCCCTGCTGGTCTTCAGTAATTATTTAGGGTGTAGAGCAGGTGGTCCACCCTGCTGAACCTACACTACCCTGGAGTCAGGAGCAGGCTGTGTAGCCCCAGACACTTCCAGCCCTTCTAGAGCAGGATTTCTTAACCTTTCTCTTGCTGCAACCCTTTAATACAATTCCTTGTATTGTGATGACCCTCCCAGCTATAAGATTATTTCGTTGCTACTATTATGGATCGTAATGTAAATACCTGATATGCAGGATATCTGATGTGCAAAGAGGTCCCATCACACAGGTTGAGAACTGTTGTTTTAGACCCTGGGCTCTCCTGTGTCCCTGCTAACCTGTACCTTCCAGAAAGTATGGTAGCCCAGACTGCCTAGTATCCTGACTGTAGAGCAAGAGAGACAGAGACTGGGGGCGTGGCTGAGGAAGGGCAGGCCACCTGTGGAGGGTGTAGAGGACAGAGTTCAGGGAGACCCAGTGTTGCCGAGCAGGGTCCTGAGGCCCCATGGTGAGAGGGAAGTCTCATTTCTTGCAGGCTACAGCATGTTTGCTATAGGCATCGGGACCTTGCTCTTTGGCTCCTGGAGAATAATGAAGTGGAACCGTGAGCGCAGGTAGGGCCCTGCCCCGCCCCCCAGGGGGGTTCTGCCAGGGTGATGGTGTCCTCGGCTGCACTGAACTACAGCTCCTACCGTGCTTCCTGTCCTAAAGCAAAGAGCTGGTGAACAGGACTTCAGCTGTTGGACGCACAGCTGGCCCTGTGGACAGAAACCAGGCTCATGTGGTGCGGTGCATAGAGGCAAGTAGGTCTCTGTGAGTTCCAGACCAGGACTACACAGTGAGACCTCAACAAAACAGAAACCAGGCCGTGGGATGCAGGTCCCCTGGGGGCCAGAGAGACCAAGACCATGAGCGTCATAGATGAGTGTCAGTGGAAAGAGTCCTGCCAGAGGCCTCTTCCTGGGCACTAGTGCTGGGTTCTGTTTCTCGAGTCCCTGAGTTGAGAAGTTCTGACTCCCTGTGGTGATAATAGCAAGTGTGGGAAGGTCTGCGGGCCCAGCACCCTGTTATTTTGAGAACAAAGGGAGCTGGTTTTGTAAGGCCCAGAGCCTGGTGATGCGTGTGCTCCCTCTCCATCCAGATCATCAGGCAGGGTTATTTTTAGGATTAAAAAAAAAAAAAGAAAAGACTATTTGAAAGAAAAGTGTGAAGCCAACAGTTTTGTGGCTGTACTGTGCCAGCTGCGCCCCGGGTTGCCCTCAACTCTTGTGGGCAGCTCTGCTCCACCCTACCCTCCCGCCAGCGCCCTGCAGCCCTGTCAGGTCTGTATCCCACACTCCCCCGGTGGCCACATCTGACCCCAACCTGGGTGTCTTCCTTTCCCAAGGCGCCTGCAGATCGAGGACCTAGAGGCCCGGATTGCCCTCATGCCGCTCTTCCTGGCAGAGAAGGACCGGAGGTAGGTCAGAGTGGGAGGGCCAGCAGAGCTGTCAGGGACTGGGAAGGGTTCCTTGGGTCAAGGAAGGGACGTAGTGGTGACTGAGCTCAGCGATGCCCCGTGGCCACAGGATCTTACAGATTCTTCGGGAGAACCTGGAGGAGGAGGCCATCATCATGAAAGATGTGCCCAACTGGAAGGTGGGCGAGTCTGTGTTCCACACCACGCGATGGGTGCCACCCTTCATCGGCGAGTTGTACTGGCTGCGCCCCAAGGAGGAGATACACAACGCCAACCATGGCTTCATCTGGTACACTTAGGGCCCGAGCTGACGCCCGTAATAAAGAATAATCAAATAAACACCATCACAGGACTCTGTTGCAGATCCCGGTCAGCCCCGCCATCCCAGGGTTGTCACTTGCTGTGCTTTGGCCAATGGCTGCATGGCAGCGCCTCCCGGTGGCCTTGATTGGCAGGTGCTCCGTCACAGAGCCCCGCCCCCAGGGCTCTCTTAAAAGGCGGCGCGGAGCTGGCTTGCCTGTGTGACCATGAGCAGCGGTGCACGCGGCGATCCGAGCCCCGTTGAGGTGCCAGAGGAGAGGCGCTTTCTCAGGTCAGCAGGCGACAGGGGTCTTCGGCCAGGGTTGCAAGCTGGAGGCAGAAGAATGATAGGGGTGGGACCTAGGGTCTGCCGGGGGCTTGCAGGTGCATCTGAAGCTGCGTTGCCAGGGAGACATTCCAGGCCAGCCAGCTCTCATAGTTACCCATCAGGTCCTCTCTGTTAGAGAGGGCTGTGGTTTGCGATGCCATGAGGAACCTGGAGTCGCAGGGAGCCACAGAAGGCTCAGAGTCGGGGTTATGGTGCTATTCCCAAAGCTCCTGGCTGGGTAGAGGTGTTGGGGGAGAGCGCCTGGGGTTCCCTAGAAAAGGTTCCTTGCCTTTCCAGAAGTCATTTGGAACTGCCCGTTCCCCTCAACACTGGGCCTGAAGAGAGATCCCAGCCTTGCTGCCCCATCCTAGAAGCCCCATATGGCAGATGTGCTGGCCTGCTGCTCCCTCCAGCTCTCATCTGCTCTGTCCATCAGGGTCAGTGCTGCCTCCTCGGTGGGGTTGTTCTCCAGGGCGGCTCACTGTCCCTATGGTTGTAGTTGAAGACTAGGGAGATGAGCACCCCACCCCTGCAGAGGCAGCCGCCATGGCTGTCAGACAGAAATGCAGCTGAGCCTCCACAGCGATGGGATGCATGTGCTTGTGAGTGGGGGCCAGAGGTCACTCACATCAGTGGCCTTCTGTTTCTCCACCTTACTCTCCACTGTACTGCTGTCTGCACTGGCTGGCTAGGGAGTTCTGGCTGGCTAGAAGATTCTCCTGTTTGCACCGCTCCAGTGCTTGGGTTCCGGGCATGCCTACTGTGCCCAGGTGTTTATGCCCCACCCCCGTGGGTTCTAGGCATTAAACCAACTGCAAAGCAAGCAGCTTAACAACTCTTAAGGTATCCCCGAGTGATTGCTCTGAAGGAGTCTGGAGGTGAGAGGCTTTGGATTCCCTGAAGCTGGTCTTGCTTCTGTGGGTGCTGGGAGCTGAGCTCAGGCCCCGCCTTCGTTTTGAGAATTTTTAACTAAGCACTCCAGTTGGCTCAAGTGCTGGGATTCAAGTATGTGCCACCATATCCAGTCCTGATGTGCTGTCCCAGAAGCCGGCAGGTGGCCCAGTGCCTCTTGACCACGCCTTTTCCTCTGAGGTGTCCTGCCCTGCACTGCCTCCCATCTCTCTCACTGGGAGTTCTCATCACTGCCTTCTTTCTTTTTTTCCTTGACTGTCGTGGAAATCACTCTGTAGACCAGGCTGGCCTCGAACTCAGATATCCACCTGCCTCTGAATGCTGAAATAAGAGGTGTGCGCCACCATGCCCAGCTATGTGTGTCTTAGTGTGGCACTGAGCCCTGCCTGTCCTGTTCCCCCACACTTTCTAACAACTCCCCCAGCTGCTTCTGCCCTGAGTCGCTCCAGACTTCTTCCAGGTGCTCTCACTTCTTGCTTTTACCTTCCTCCGTGCTCCTCCTCTCCTCCAGGATATCTGCCTGAGGTTCATCTTCCTCAGCATCTTCCTCAGTAGGCACCCCAGCCCACCAGGCCCACAGCTGGAAAGGAAGTAGAGAGGCCAAGCAGACCCACCCTTCCACCCACAACTCTGGTTCTGTTGTGCAGAGCATCTGCCTTGCCAGTTTACCTGCCCCTTCAGCAAGCCAAGGCTGCCAGCCTCTGCCCTGTGCTCTGAAATGCTGATCATAGCACTTGCTGTTGCTTTCTACAAAATCTTTTTTCTCCTAGTGCTAGGTGTGGAACCCGGGGCCTCAGCCGAGCTTGGCAGGTGTTCTGCTGAGCCACATGCAACATTAAATTGCTAATGACTTTTGAGAACAGACTCATTAATTATGTAAGCTAGTCTTGCCTTCAGCTCTGCTAGAGGTAGGCTGGAGACAAGACTCAGCCAAGTGGTGCTAAAGCCACACAGCCCAGCACCCGTCTCTCTGGCTGCAGAGAACTTTTTTTTTTTTTAAATATAGGTTCTCATGCTAGGCATGGTGGTGCACGCCTTTGATCTCAGCACTTAGGAAGCAGAGGCAGGTGGAGCTCTGAGTTTCAAGACAGCCTGGTCTACAAAGTGAGTCTAGGACAGCCAGGGCTACACAGAGAAACCGTCTCAAAAAAACAAGCCAAACAAGTCTGACTATGTACCCCTGGCTGGACTCACACAGATCCACCAGCCTCGACCCAAGTGCTGGGATTAAAGGAGTGGGTCCCCAAGCCAGGCTCAGATATCTTAATCTCATCGTCCCAGAAGGTGGGTTGCCAAGGGTCTCACAGCTGAAGGTCCCCCTTCTGCTTTCCTAAGTGAGAGGCTAAACTGCAGTCTTCAAAAGCCACTTTCACAAGCCACATGCCCCCTCGTGTCCTGGAGCTTCCTGTTGGCCCCTGTGTCAGAAATCATTCTCTTAAGGTTTGGGGTGAATGCGCACACCAGTTATAAATCTGAGGGAGGAGGACTAGGGGTTCAGCAACACCCTGGGCCATGCACCCAGCCTGTCTGCGTTCTCTTCTCTGGGTCCCAGCTCAGTCGCTCAGCTTTGGGGCAAGAAGACCGCCGCTGAGCGACTCACCAGCAGAGGGCGCGCGCCTCAGGCTGTGGCTGCCATTTCAAACCATGTTTGTGGGATGGGGACACGGGAAAGAGGTGGACCTCGTAGCTCAGGGCCACGGGAGCTCCTCGGGGAAGGACGAGGCGGGCGCCTTCAGCAGGGAGTCTCTGCTCCCTGCCTGCGGCCCTGAGTGGGATGCCTGACTCTGCCCGCAGCACCGCGGAGGCGGCCGCCCTGGAGCGGGAGCTGCTGGACGAGTACCGCTTTGGGCGGCAGCAGCTGGTGGAGCTATGCGGGCACGCCAGTGCGGTGGCTGTGACCAAGGTACCAGCCCCCTTTGCTCGGAGTTAGCTCAAACATCACTCAGGTGGAGAAACACCGACAGACCAGGCCAGATCAGAGGGGCAGACAAGACAGAAGCGGGGTCCCCAGAGACTCAGAATGGAGTGGGGGGCGCCCATAGGGCGGGGCTGAGGCCTTGGAGGAGCAGGCCTGTTTCTCCACAGGCGAGACCTACCTGCCGGCCACCCTGCCATCTGTGTACCCGCAAACGCCCCCGTGAGGAAGCAGGCCCTGAGCTGGATTGGCAGTGGGTCAAATGGGGTCCAAAGCGGGGCTCAAACGAGGTGTATCCGGCTCGGCCAGATCCTCACCAAGAGGTGCCCCAAGATGACAGGAGGGTGTTGGTGACGTTAGAAGTGCTGAACACCCCCGGGTCTCGGTTCCTCCATGCAAAAGGCCAAGAAAGGGCTGCAGGCACCTCCTCCACCTGCCGGGGGCCCGCCTCCCCAATTCTTTTTAAAATTACATTCACTGCCCCCGTCCCGTGTGCGGACGTGAGCGTGTGAGCGGGGAGGGTGACTTGTGGAGCGAGTGTTGCTTCACCACGTGGGCCCCAGGAAAGAAATTCCCTCCAGACACTTGACGGCCAGCTCCTTTACCTGCCGAGCCCCTCACTGGCCCTCTTCAGCCCAGCGCTGTGTGCTGCCTCCCAGTTGCCAACTCCTCAGCTGGGGGCCTGAGGCAGGAGGAGATTGCTGCAAGTTCAAGACCAGCCTGACGTAGAATAAGAATCTCTCAAACAACAAAAAATACGCGCAGACAATCTGGGTGTTTGAAATAGAAGGCAGACAGGAAATACGGGGATGTAAAGGCAGGGGCAGGGCAGAGCCACGGAGGGCCTGGCCCCAGGCTGGCCGACTGCGGACCACCCCACTCTCCACCAACTTGGGGGTAGCCGCGAGGGGAAGGGGGGTCATGTGTCCGAAGCGCGTGCAGAGTAAACAGACCACCGTAGGCCCGGGTGGGCACAGAGGCCGGTGCGCAGTCCCGCTGGGCGGGGTCAGCCTGCCCCGCGAGCGAGCACCCTCCTCGGCCTCAGCTTACCCCCGCAGAGCCTCCCACTGTGCCATCTCCTAGGCGTTCCCCTTGCCGTCGCTGTCGCGCAAGCAGAGGACAGTGCTGGTCGTGTGCGGGCCGGAGCAGAACGGCGCGGTGGGGCTGGCGTGTGCCCGGCACTTGCGGGTGTTCGTGAGTAGCAGGGGCCCGGGGCGAGGGACGGGGCTGGGGAAGGGACGCCCTCCCGCCGCCGCCGTGACCGACCTCGGCTCCCCCAGGACTACCAGCCCAGCATCTTCTGCCCCGCGCGATCGGCAGACGTGCTGCACCGCGACCTGACCACGCAGTGCGAGAAGATGGACATCCCATTCCTGTCCTTCCTGCCCGCCGAGGTCAGCCCCGCCCCCGCCCCGCCCCGCCCCCGCCCGCGCGCAGCCGCTGAGCCCCCCTCCCCCCTCAGGTGCGGCTCGTCGATGACGCCTACGGGCTGGTGGTGGACGCGGTGCTCGGCCCCGGAGTGCGGCCGGCGGAGGCGGGCGAACCCTGCGCGCGCGCGCTGGCCACGCTCAAGCGGCTCTCCATCCCGCTCGTGAGCCTGGACGTCCCCTCAGGCACGCCACCCCAACGCCCGCCCCCACTCCCGGTTCCCCCTTTCCAGCTCTTTCAGCCTCAGTTTCCCCATCTGCCCTCATCCTGTTTCCTACTCGTCCTAAGGACGGGGACGAGACGCGTGGCTGCCCCCACGCGTCTCCCACAGCCACCACTGGCCCTGCTGCAGGACAGACGTGAGCTCGCTCGGCAGAGGCCACGCCTGCCAGGCCCGAGCCGCTGGGGACAAACAGCGCCCCCTCCGCGGGGCTGCGCAGGGATGTCCCTAGCTGGAGCGCCGCAGGGCCATCCCACACCAAGTCGTGTCTAGCCCGAAAGAGGAGCTTGCGGGTGGCCTGGGAGCTGAGGGACCCCGCGGCTGGCAGCTCCAGTCAGGGAGAGGGGCAGGCGGGTCTGCTCAGGAGAGAAGGCGGGCTTGCTTGTGGGGGACAGCGCACCACAACTCCGGGGTGGTTGGGGAGAGGGGAGCGCCCCGGCAGGTCCAGCACGGGGTGGTCGGGAGCCAAGGCGCCCGGGTCAGAGGGGCGCTCGACTCCGGTGCGGCGGCGGGCGCAGCGTGCGGGAGCCCCGGGCCGGGGGTGGGGGGCGGCGGGTGCAGCGCTGCGGGAGCCCCGGGCCCGCAGTCCCCAGCTCGCCCTCTCCGCCCCCAGGCTGGGACGCCGAGGCCGGCAGCGACGCGGAGGACGCGCTGCGGCCGGACGTGCTGGTGTCCTTCGCCGCGCCCAAGCGCTGCGCCGGCCGCTTCGCCGGCCGCCACCACTTCGTGGCCGGCAGGTTCGTGCCCGAAGACGTGCGGCGCAAGTTTGGCCTGGCCCTGCCTAAATACGCCGGCACCGACTGCGTGGCCGCGCTGTGAGCGCCCGCCCGGAATAAACGTCTGCAGCCCCTCTCCCTCCGCCTCTTCTGTGCGCCGGCCAGGGGCGGGCGGGGCAGCCCCTCCGGCCTGAGACGGGCGGCGTCCCGGGCCGGAGGGTGGGCGCGGGGGGCCCTCCCGGCCGGGGGTGGCCGAGCGTGCTAGGACGCGCGTTGGACCCACAGAGAGCTCCAGCCTGCTACCGCGCCCAGCAGCGTCAAGTTTAAGGCCAAACGGCGCCGCAACGCGCGGCGCGGACCTGGTTGGGGTGGGCGGAGGAGAACCGCGGGACCCAAGGCAGTGTGGGGGCGGAGGCTCCACGGGAGGCACGGAGAGGGGGCGACCCGGCGGGGCTTGCAGGGGCGGGGCTTGCGGCCGCGACCCACCCCATCAGTCCCTGGCCGCGCCAGTCGGAGCCGACAGTTCCGCCGAGGCACTCCGACCTGGCCATGGCGTCGCCGCTGCCCTTGCTGTGTCTGTGCGTCGCCGCCGCCGCGCGGCTCGCGGGAGCCGGAGGTGAGACGCCCCGGGGACCGAGGCCGTCAGCCGAGGGCAGAAAAGTGGGCAGGCGGTGGCTCGGGGCGGGGTGGGAAAACGACCCCTCACCAGCTTCCCAGTGCCCTCCTCCGTCCTCCCGGGAAAGCGCAGCCGGCCGAGGCTTGGAACCCTAAGTGGCCAGGTCTCCAAACCTGTGCCTGGAGGTCAGAGCTGATGGCAGGCCCATTCCTCAAAAGACTAGGGCTCCAGAAAGAAGGAGTTCGTCTGAACCTGTCGCGCGCACACCCCCAGTCCATCTTGGAAAGCTGGAGGCAAGAGTAGCCAAAGACTTACCTGTTGGCACCTTGCGCCCCACCGAGAGAGAGCGGGAGGATGGACACTGGAGGAGCGGCCAGGGGAGAACGCAGCGTCTGCGGCGGAGCGCAGCTGAGCGCGCTGCGCCTTAACGCGCTGTAACTTAACTAGTGTTTGATGGACATTCGGGCCTGGAGTGGCAGAGTGGGGACAGAGTCACCCAGCCCGTGGAGAGGAGCTGGTTTTCAGGGTGCGCTGCTGGCCGTGGGAAGGCTGCCTGGAGGAGACGGCCCTGCAGGCCCCAGAGCTAGAGCTGGCTCCCGGATCCTGTCTTCTGCCTTGTGAAACGCCCCAGAAGGGGGTCTCAGTGTCCACCTTGTGTCTCCCCGCACCCCCACAGACGCCACCTCCACCAAGGAGCGCACCGCAGCCGCCAAGAGTCTTCAGGGTCGGCCTCCAGACCCCGGGCAGCCCTCGCCGGACCTGGAGGACTGGGAGGGTAAGTCACCTCGGCCCTGTGACCCGGAGCCTGGTGAGCTCCGGTGGGGGTGGCTGGCGGGTGGTGGAGAGCCCGCCTCAGCGTGCCATGCCCTCAGAGGCCAGCGAGTGGACGTCGTGGTTCAACGTGGACCACCCGGGGGGAGACGGCGACTTCGAGAGCCTGGCCGCCATCCGCTTCTACTACGGCCCCGCGCGCGTGTGCCCGAGGCCGCTGGCGCTGGAGGCGCGCACCACCGACTGGGCGCTCCCGGCCGCCACGGGCGAGAGAGTGCACGCCAACCCCGAGCGCGGCTTCTGGTGCCTCAACCGCGAGCAGCTCCGCGGCCGCCGCTGCTCCAACTACCACGTGCGCTTCCGCTGCCCGCTGGGTAAGGGCGGGCCGGGCTTCTGTGGGCGGGCGGAGAAAGCGCGACCCCAAGAGCAAGGCCCCTGACGGCTGTGCGCGGACCTGGGGTAGTGTCTTCGGCGAGACACGCCCATCAGCGGGCGAGCGGCGGGTTTGACCGGGAGGAGGTACCGGGCAGCGCGCTTCCGCGCCGGGATCCCCTCGGCCGGTCCAGAGCAGCCCGCTAGGTGCCGGGAGATGACTTCCTAAGTTGGGGGGGGCGGCCTGGAGGGTGATCCGGGAGCACCCCCGGCGGTGAGCCGAGGCGGCACCCTTGTCCTCGTCCTCTATGGAGCTGGGGGGCCGGCTCGCACAGGCCAGAAAGCCCGCTGCCTGGCGTGGCCAGCTCCACTCATCTCGCTCCTTGTTCCGCAGAGGCAGCGTGGAGCGCGTGGGGCGCGTGGAGCCTCTGCTCCAAGAGTTGCGGGCCGGGCCGTCGCCTGCGCCGACGCAGCTGTCAAGGCTCCTCCGGGGACACGTGTCCCGGGAGTTCCCAGGAGGCACAAAAGTGCGTGAGGTCCCGGTGCCCAGGTAGGAGGCGCAGGGCCAGAAGAGGGGATGGCTAGGGGCGGGTCCGCGTAAGGAGGAGCCCAGAGGATGCGACCAGCTCAAGTGGGGCCTTGAAGGCCAGGGTCCAATACTGGCGATCCCTTCCCTGACTGGGTCGTGACTGCGCACACCCCAGTCCCTGCACGCACAGGGTAGGCAAGGAGACAACGCGGAGGAGGGGGCGGGTGCCAGGCAGGCATGGGAAGACCCGAGGGGTCATCCCCCGGTGCCCACACAAAGTCCTCCCTGTGTGCAGGCGGAAGCCGGCTGCATACTGTGGAAGCACACAGGCAGCGCCGAGTCTCGCTCGGCCTGTCCTGGTCGCCCACGCAGACACGCGCTCACAGCCTGGCAGACAGCATGCCCAGGCCCTCTCTGGGCCAGCCAGCAGGCCAGCCAGGGGGGGCCTGGAAATTCCACTCAGGCCTGGGCTCCACAAACATGTATGCAGACAGCTGAAGCAGGGCCCTCATAGGGTGGGGGCACGAGGTGGGACCCCGCCCGGAGCCTCTGCCCCGAGTTTCCGCTGGAATTTTCCACTTCGCGGAGAAGCCGCATTGGAAACGGGACAGATGATGTTCAGGACAGCCCCCTCGCTCCCGCCCGGCGAGGTGCTCCTGCTGCATGAGTCCTCACGGTCCCCTCCCGGGGGCTCCCTCCTGCATCCCGAAACCCAGCGTCCTCCCTTGGTCCAGCTGTGCCCACTTAGCCCTGTCTCCAGACTCACTTAAGTCCAGCCACACTGATGCCCGGGCTGGGGGTGGCGGGTCACATGTTTGTTGAGTGACTGAATGCAAAGCTCTCCCCAAGAGCCTTCCCTGTGCCTCCTTCCACTTCCGTGTTCCCCTAGGGTGCAGCTCTGACATCTGCCGATGCCCTGACCACATCCTCTTGGGAACGGTGGTCACCCCATCTGGCCGACCCCTGCCAGGCGCCAGGGTCTCCCTGCCAGCCCGACCTGGCACGGCAGCCACCAGTGGCAGCCACGGAACCTTCCGGGTGCCCGGAGTCTGCGCTGGCAGCCGCGCCAACGTCAGCGCCCAGATGAATGGGTTCTCGGCTGGTACAGCCCAGGCCAGCGCCAACAGCTCCAACTCAGCCGTGGTCACCATCGTCCTTGAAGAGTTAGGTGAGTGTCCCTGCAGCCAATACGTGACAGAGGGTGTTCCGGGGCCAAGGGGGAAAAACAAGGTGTGACTCACGCGTGTTGACAGTACAGGGTGAGGTGGGCTGTCCCCGGGAGAATGCGAAGGGAAATGGGTCCCTGGGGTACAGCGGGGTCATGCTGACTCTGCCCCCCACAGGGAAACCGTACCTGGTAAAGCACCCTGAGTCCCGAGTCCGAGAGGCAGGTCAGAACGTGACCTTCTGCTGCAAGGCCTCAGGGACACCCACGCCCAAGAAGTATTCCTGGTGAGTGTCTCCGGCCACGCGGGGCACTCGGCCGCCTTGGGTTGCTCGGAGAGTACCCCGCGGCACCTCAGCAGCCCTCTAAAGCTAAGGTGCGGTAACAGCTCCCGCACTGAGGTCAGGAGCTGAGGCAGGGGGACTGCTGTGAGCTTGAAGGAGTGGGGGTTATGTAGTGGGGGAACCGCGTCTCCAAAGAAAAGAAAAGCAGGCCCAGTGGGGCATGCCCACAGCACGGCGGCTGGAGGAGCGGGAGCTGGGAGTCAGCGCGGCCACCCGGCGCCCTGCACTGACGCAGGCCGCAGCCTCCGCTCGGTTCGGAGCGCGGGACGTCGGGGCCACCATCACGAGGGTCCCCACCTCCCGCCTTCCTCAGGTTCCACAACGGCACCCTGCTGGAGCGGCGCCTGCACGGCTCCGGGCCGCACTTGGAGCTCCGGGGGCTGGGCGAGCAGCAGGCAGGGGAGTACCACTGCAAGGCCTGGAACGAGGCGGGCGCCGTGCGCTCCCGTGCCGCCCGGCTCACGGTGCTAGGTGAGCCCCCCGCCCGCCCCGGCCCCGCCCGGCCCCCGCACCCCCCATCCCGCCCCGCCCCCTGACCTGTGTGCGCTCCCCAGCTCCCGGCCGGCCGGCCTGCGACTCCCACCCCCGGGAACACCTCATCAAGCTTCCAGACGACTGCGGCCAGCCCGGTGGCGGCCCCGCGTTCTTGGACGTGGGCGAGTGCGCGGACACGCGTTGCCCCGGCCCCGGGGGCTCCGGGCCCCGCTGCGGGGACGCGGGCTCTCGCTGCTGCTCCGTGCTGCGGTTGGAGGAGAGGGAGGTCCGCTGCTCCGGCTACGTGCTCCCCGTGAAGGTGGTGGCCGAGTGCGGCTGTCGCAAGTGCCTGCCGCGCCGGGGGCTGGTGCGCGGCCGCGTGGTGGCCGCCGACTCCGGGGAGCCCCTGCGCTTCGCCCGCATCCTGCTGGGCCGCGCGCCCATCGGCTTCACGTCCTTCCAGGGCGACTTCACCATCGAGGTGCCTCCGGCCACCGAGCGCCTCGTGGTCACCTTCGTGGACCCGAGCGGCGAGTTCGTGGACAGCGTCCGCGTGCTGCCCTTCGACCCGCGCGGCGCCGGCGTGTACCACGAGGTCCGCGCGCTGCGCAAGGCGGCCCCGGTGCTGCTGGACGCGGAGCGCGGCGGCGCCATCCCGCTGGGCGGCGCGGAGGCGGCGGCGGTGCCCGCGCTGGGCGAGCTGGTGCTGCCGCCCGGGACCTTCCAGCACGCCGACGGCCGCCCCTACGCGGGGCCGGTGGAGGCGCGCATCACCGTGGTGGACCCCCGCGACCTGGCGTCGGCGGCCGCGGCCTCCAGCGACCTGCGCTTTCTAGATGGCGCGGGCGAGCTGGCGCCGCTGCGCACCTACGGCATGTTCGCCGTGGACCTGCGCGCGCCCGGCTCCCCGGAGCAGCTGCACGCGGCGCGCGCGGCCGTGCGCGTGGACGCTGGGCACGTGCGCATGGCGGGCCACGCCGAGGCGCTGGCGCTCTGGTCGCTGCACCCCGAGACGGGCCTGTGGGAGGAGGAGAGCGCGGGCCCGGGCGGCGGCTTCCGGCGCGAGGCAGCGGCGCGCGTGCGCAGGGAGGAGCGCACCTTCCTGGTGGGCGCGCTGGCCGTGCGCGAGCGCCGCCTCTTCAACCTGGACGTGCCCGAGCGGCGCCGCTGCTTCGTCAAGGTGCGCGCCTACGGCACCGACCGCTTCGCGCCCGCCGAGCAGGTGCAGGGCGTGGTGGTGACGCTGCTCAACCTGGAGCCCGCGCCCGGCTTCTCGGCCAACCCGCGCGCCTGGGGCCGCTTCGACAGCGCCGTCACCGGGCCCAACGGCGCGTGCGTGCCCGCCTTCTGCGACGCCGAGCGGCCCGACGCCTACACGGCGCTGGTGACCGCGGCGCTGGGCGGCGAGGAGCTGGAGGCGGCGCCGTCGCGGCCGGGCGCCGTCGCGGCCGCCGTGGGCGTGGCGCAGCCCTACCTGGAGCGCCTGGCCTACCGGCGCACCGACCACGACGACCCCGCGCTCAAGCGCACCGGCTTCCGCCTGAATCTGGCGCGGCCGCGCGAGGGCCGGGAGGACGAGGCGCGCGGGCCCGTGTACCCGTGGCGCCGCCTGCGCGACTGCGAGGACGCGCCGGTCACCGACAGCCACTTCCGGTTCTCGCGCGTGGAGGCCGACAAGTACGAGTACGACGTGGTGCCGTTCCGCGAGGGCGCGCCCGCCTCGTGGACCGGCGACCTGCTGGCCTGGTGGCCCAACCCGCAGGAGTTCCGCGCGTGCTTCCTGAAGGTGCGGCTGCAGGGCCCGCGGGAGTACATGGTGCGCTCGCACAACGCGGGCGGCACCCACGAGGCCACGCGCGGCCGCCTCTACGGGCTACGCGACATCCGCAGCGTGCGCGACCCCGAACGCCCCGGCGCCTCGGCCGCCTGCGTGGAGTTCAAGTGCGGCGGCATGCTGTTCGACCAGCGCCAGGCGGACAGGACGCTGGTGACCGTGACCCCGCAGGGCAGCTGCCGCCGCGTGGCCGTCAACGCGCTTCTGCACGACTACCTGGCCCGCCACCCGCCGCTCGCTCCTGCCGACGACCCCGCCGCCTTCGCCATGCTGGCTCCCCTCGACGCGCTGGGCCACAACTACGGCGTCTACACGGTCACCGACCAGAGCCCGCGGCTGGCCAAGGAGATCGCCATCGGCCGCTGCTTCGACGGCTCCTCCGACGGCTTCTCCCGGGAGATGAAGGCGGACGCGGGCGTGGCCGTCACCTTCCAGTGCCGGGAGCCGCCCGCCAGACCCAGCCTCTTCCAGAGGCTGCTGGAGAACCCGGCCTCAGCGCTGGGCGACATCCGCAGGGAGATGGGGCAGGCCGCCCGCAGTTCCGGGGCTGCCCAGACCCGGGCCCGAGATGCCGGCCTCTTCGCCGAGCGTCCAGGACAGTGACCTGCCCCGCGACCTCACTCCCCTGCCTTGCTTGGGACTCCGTGGGTTTGGAAAGCCTTGCCCCGTCCGCCCCAGGCTTCCGGGTCCCCTTTCCCCTCTCCAGAATTCGGTCCAGAGAAAAACTACGGGTAGTTGGGCAGGCTGCTGCGGCTCTGCGAGCAGAAACCAAGTGTTGAGCCGTGGCTAGAGCGCGGCCTCAGCTGAGGCAGGTTCTGAGGCTCACCCCACCCCCGTGGCCGGAGTGCAGGTGTCCGGGGCCTGTTTGTGAGCTTTTTGGGACCCCTGCCCCAGCCTTGGCTCTGAGGTTATATTTATTGAAATAATACCCACATGGGTGGGTGTGAGTCGGGGGTCCAGGTTGGCCCCATGGAATGTGGGGGGAGGTGCTTTGTTGTCAGGCAGGGGGAGCTAGGGCCGCAGGGTGGTTCCATGGTGCTTGGGAATGCCCTTGGGCTTGGGGCAGGTGCTATCGGGCTCAATTAAAAATGCTATATTCCCAACTCACCGAGTTGTGTCCGTTGAAAAGGATGAAGGGTGGGTGGGGCCGAGCCACACACCGCACTGAGCAGGTTGTGATCCCCGAGACAGGAGGCAGCCTGGGCTACGAAGCCAGAGGTCTACAAAGCCCACTGAGCAGGGACAGAGGGCTTGGAGGCACTCAGGGTCCTCCCGGGCTGCCTGGCACATCTGCCAGGTGGCTGTGACACCAGCACAGACGTCTGAGTCTGACCAGAGAGCACAGTAGCTCCGCAGGCTGCCGGCCGGGCCTGGAGTCCCCCACAGCTGGGCCTGGCCCGCGGACAGGCGGCAGCCAGTGCCACTTCTGTTGCCATGGAGTTCCTCAACATAGGCCACTGTGCTGGCCCGGGCTCCTTCACGCGGAGGCCCAGCCATACCTTTGCCAGCCACAGGGGCTGCGGGCACCATCACAGGGCCTCCTAACCTCAGAGGGACGCGGCATCGGGACACGGCAGAGTCCTGACCTCTCAAGTGCAGTGGGTAGGCAGGTTGGTGCCATGCGTGGCAGGGCCGAAGTCCCCCTGGGTGGGACTCCCCTGCAGTGCCAGCCTGGAGAGCAGTGGGTCCCGGGGAAGAGGTCATTCCGGTTTGAGACCTTAGGCTCACTATGTAGTTGAACGCGTGACGTTGAATTTTGGACCCTCCCGCCTCCATTGCCCAGTACTGGGATGGCAGGCATGTGCCCAGTTTATGATGGAACCCAGGATGTTGTGTATGCTAGGCAAGTACTCTACCAACTGAGCTACATCCCTGCCCCAGGAAATGAGGGTCCTATGCCTGCCCAACTTCCCTAAAGCAGGGCCCTGTCAAGGAGTGGGGCATGGGGCTGCCCTTCATCTAGGGCCTACACACCCTTCATTACCCACTGTGCAAGTTTTGGCAGCAGTTGTTAGCTGTGTGCGGGCTGGACAACAGTCACACAGAGGACCCCCTTTGCAGGCAGCTCCTGCTGACCCCAGTCCCTCCCCACGTGGTCCTTCCACAGAGGTCTCCATTTCAGCTAATTCTCAAGCCCCCCCCCCCCCCCCGTGTGGCAGGCACCTCCTGGCACCCATGCCAGGAACACCTTCCTGGGCCCCGAGGGTGTGGGTCCTGAAGGTCTGCTTGGGAGCCTCGCCCAGCCAGAGCCATGCCCGGTGCCTGGGGGAGTGAGGACTGCCCACTGCCTCGGCTCCCCATCCCCGTGATGGTGAGCTGCGGCAGAGTCCAGGCTGATGAGGTGTCTGACCCTCTTGCCAAATACCTTTCCTTGAGAAAGTGTTGGGGCTTCTCTGGCTGCCAGCTGGGCCAGCCAGCTGGGTTTTAGGGAGTGGATGACCTGGCCCTGGCCCCTTTGTTAGGTGAGGGGTGGGGGAGGCGCAGCCCCTCTCTAGCTGGGCCCAGAAAGCTGTAGACCTCTTTCCCTCTCTGCCTATTCAGTAACAGGACAGCATTCACCCTAGTTTCCACAGGAGGAAACAGACTCCAAGAGAGGGGAGAGAGCCGTGGGCTGGCAGCTGCTCCGCCTTCTCTCCCGGTGCTCAGTCCCAGCCTTCCCGCTTGGAACATCAGCCGAAGCTTCTGGAAAATCCATCACCCTCCTCCACCCCCAGCAGGGCTGCCAGGACACGCCCCTTGGCCAAGGGAATCAGGGCCAAGACCCCCCAGAGACCCAGCTCCTGCCGCCCTGAGGTCAGCTCGGGGCACAGGAGGCCCAATGTCCCCACCCCCGACATTTTAGATTTTATAATTTTAGAACCAGGGGTTCTTAAAATTCCTCACACCATGGCGTAGAGAAAAGTCTTGGATCAGTAAAATGCTTAAAACAAGTCTGAAAACATAAGAATCCAAGAGGAAAGACAGCAGACATGCAGAGGGCTGCTGGGTGTGGCCTGACCCTGCCTGCTAAGGGCTGTTTAAACGTATACGGAACGTGCTGAGCTCCCAAGATTTGTTTCTGGGGAGGGCGACTGCTAAAAGGCTCACTTAGCTAGTGTGGACATGGTAGCTGACAGTTTCTGTTTGATTCTTAGAGACAGAGATGGGCTTCGCATAGATCAGGCTGCCCTCAAATTCACCTGTAGCCAAATACGGCCTTGAACTTCTCATCTTTCTGCTTCTACCTCCTGAGCACTGGAAAACAGGTGTGAGCTACCATACCCAGCTAGACACTGGGTCTTGAAGGATGGGTAGGAGTTTGGCAGGGAGGTAAGGTGGGAAGGGCAGGTTGCTGGAACATGTGCAAAGACTTGAGGGACAAGGAGCAGGGGGAGACGCTGAGGGAGGGAAGCAGTTTCCAGAGTGAGAGACCTCCAGAGGCCAGGTTCCTCTTTTCTGTGCCTTTGGTGCCTGTGTGGGCACGCTTATGGCCCAGCATGGGTATGGAGGCCAGAGCACAGGTTTGTGGAGTTGGTGTTCTCTTTCCTCCTTCATGTGGTTTCCAGGGACTGACCTCAGATCCTCAGGCTTGGGCATCAAGCTCCTCGACCCGCTGAGCCGGTTTGCTGGCCCAGCCTGGGCTACACAATTTCTCAGGACAAATCCCCCCGCCCCTCTGCGGCCCCCAGGAGTTCTGCTCAGTCTTTAGGACATGCTTCTCTGGTGGCGTTGGGGTCTGTTCTCTCTACATGGCCCAGCACCCCCTCTTCCACAGCTCAGTCCTGGCAGAACATCTCTGGCTCTTCTGTAGGGGCTCCGGGGGCCCAGTGCGGCCACCCACGACTTCCCCACAGTCTGTCTCTCTCATCAGCCTCAGAGGTGGGTCTGTCCCCGTCTCAGACCCCGAGGGCTGGAGCTGGCCTGGCCAGGACTGGCTTCAATTTTATGAGGGTATAGGGACATCACTGGGGACATGGTGCCTCGGAGTGGGAGCAGAGAGCAGGCCAGGTCCCCGACGGGGCCATTGGCAGATGACGGGGGAGACCAGCACGGGGAGAAGGGACTCCCAGCTGTTTGAGGTAGACACAGGGAGACAGACATGGCCTCACCCCGGCCACTGCCCAGGCCATAGAGCCAAGGTGTCAGTCAGAGCCAACCCGCCTGCCCGTCATCCGGCCCCAAGGTCAGGTTTTCCTGGCCACACCCTATCTCTGTCCCTAGAGTCGGATATCCCCTCCCTTACCACCCAGTGCCTTCTGGTCACCTAACTAGGGCCTGTCATCCTAGGACACCTGCAGATGCGTCAGGCAGGACACTAACCTCTAGCTTGTGGGGTCATAGACACCCAGCAAGGAGCCCCTGCCTCGGGGCTGAGCTGTGCCTGCGTGTCCATAGTGCCCTCAGCCCAGGACGATGGGTTGTTTGCCTCAGGCCCTCTCCAGTTATGTGCTACAGAGTACAGCTGTCCACCCCCAGGGCGCCAAGCACGCCACACCCTCTCGGAGCCCAAGGGAGGAGGGGGCTAGGGGACCCCAGGCCTCCCAGATCCCAGCTGCCCCCGCAGCAGAGGCCGGCGTGCCTCCCCCTGCTGACTCAGCCCTGGCCAGGCAGCCCCGCCAAACCTCAGCTATGTCCTCAAAGGCTGCCTGGCCCCAGACGGTGCCGGAGCATGGCTGAGCTGGGCTGAGGACCAGCCAGGCAGAGGTGAGGCCACGGCCCCTGCCCCTCTTCCTGCTTCAAAGTTTCCAGAGACATGAACTGACTCCCTCCTTCCCCACCCCCACGCCCAGGGCCAGGCTATCCCAGTCTGTTTCATGAAGTGTATAGGTTAGCCCACAAGTCTTGTGAGAATCCTGTGTGGAACACAGACAGGGCACAACCTACTCCCAAGTGGTAGAGCTATGCTTAGATTAATGAACCCCAGTTAGAAAGCCAAAGCAAAGCAGGCACAAAAAAAAACGCCTCCTGTAGGGCCAGGGTTGGGTCAGCAAGGGGGCCAGGGTCTGGAGGACAGGGAATTTTCAATATGGACTTTCAAGGATGAAACTAGAATTCAGAAGACTGAAAATCTTGACTTTAGTTTTCCTTTTGTGAGGATTTCAAGCAGGAGGTGTGTGTGTGTGTGTGTGTGTGTGTGTGTGTGTGTGGTGTGTGACTATGTCTATGACTTTGTCCCAAGGATCAGCCTCTGCCCTGGGAGCTGCATGCAGTGCAGGAGGCAGAGCCACAATCAGCAGAAACTGCAGGCTGCAGGGAAGCAGCCTCCAGGTCCGGACCAGCCCGCAGCTGGGTTAGAGCCCTGCCAACACCTGAACACAGGCTGTTCGCTACCTGTTTGGTGTCTGTTGAGTCAGGGCTTTGCTATGTAGCTCCGGCTGTCCTGGAACTTGGGAGCTCATGCTTCAGCTCACCAGTGGGATTAACGGTGTGTGCCTACTGTGCCTACGTCCTGTGGTACCCCTACTCACGCTGGAGACGGCAGGAACCGGCCACAGACAACCCCCACTACACCTTCAGCATTGGCTACATCCCATCCCAAGCGGACTCTAAGGTCTGAAAGCCAAGTCTGGCATGTTGGCACCTAGCATCCCAGTGCTTGAGAAGTGGAGGCAGAAGGATTAGGAATTGTCTGTCATTCCTCGGCTAGTGTAGGGAGTTCGAGGCCAGCCAGAGCTACATAGAGAGGGCCTGTTTCAAAACAAAACAACAAGAGAAATAACAGCTGAGCAGTTCGAACCAGGGTTTCTCGGCGGAGGAGAGCCGGGCAGCCAGACCTTCTGGGAGGCCCGGGCCCCCGCCTGGCCCCGCTACTGTCTGGCCAGGCTGAGCACAAACACGAAGTGGCTAGCCCTACGGAATCTAGGTTGTGGTCAGGCTGTGGCTGAAGAAGCTGTTGGAAAAACACGAGGCCCACGCGGCCAGGCCCAGCTTACATTTCATCCGGCAGGAGCGGCAGCCTGGCGCCCAGCGCTGAGGAATGTCGCTGGCAGGCCTTGGCACCTGCCGCTGGGCGGGGCTGCCTGGCTGGCCTGATACCGGCCGGCCTCCTGGGTGTCCTGGGAGAACAGGAGGGGCACCCCACCCCCATCTGGTTGCATCTCCTCGGCTGAACGCAGCCCTTTCCAGCCTCCTTCCCCCAGGAAGCGCGTTTGCTGGTCTCGGGTAGGCAGAGCCGCTCTGTCTCCGGTCCCCCGCGGTCGGACACCTGGGCCTGCTAGTCCTCAGCCCCTTCCTGCCCAGCTCCACAGTCACGTTCTGCTTATCCATCTGTGTGTTGGATGCTGAAGCATTTTGCTGGCTTCTGCCCACTGACCTCTCCCTGAAGGCTGTTCCTGGCCTGGGGAAACTGAGGCGCAGAGGGTTTCCTTCTAGACTAGATTGCTGGCAGAGTCTGAAGACGGGATTTAGTTTTTTAGGTTGACTGCGCCCCCTCGTGGCAAAAGGTATACCTGCAACTGAGCAGGCTTTTGGTTGATTGGTGTCACCTTTCTGGCCCCCACATTCATCTTCCACGGCTTCCACTGTCCCTTCAGAGGCAGCAGAGGCATCCATGCTCGGTCATCATGGAAACTGTTTTTTTTTTTTTTTTTTTTCAGTGTAGCCCTGGCTGTCCTAGACTCACTCTGTAGATCAGGCTGGCCTCGAACTCACAGTGGTCGGCCTGCCTCTGCCTCCCTGAGTGCTGGAATCACAGGCGAGCGCCGCTGCGCTGGGTCCTGGAAACTCGTGAGGGTAAAACCTGCCCTCTCCAGCAGACCCAGGCCCTAGCCATCCTCATGAGTTTCCCCAGCGGCCCTTGCCTCTTCAGGCCTCTGCCTAGAGTTTTCCAGTAAGGGATTGGAGGCATGAGCAGCAGAGTCCCTCAGTAACTCTCCAAAAAAGTTGGTGGAAGAGAGTGGGAACCCCTGAAGTCCTGACCACTCCCCTCAGTCAGTCCTGCTTGTTATCCCCCACAGTGAGCTGGGAGTGTGAGCCAGGGGTCTCTCCTGAGGGAACTCTCTGGGGAGGTTGAAAGGGTGATACAGGCCGGCTGCTCTCCTGCCCCACTCCACCGGACGCTGCCCCCTACTGGCCCCGCCCGGCCGGAGGCTTGGCCACGCCGGTTCCGCTGGCTGGGGGTGCCAGGGCTAAGCCTCATAAGCAGTGCAGGTCATCATTTTCACTTGAGTATTTTGTCCTACAGCTCACTTTTCCCCAAGTCCCTTCTGGGATAGTTCTCTGTTTGCATATAATTTGTATGATCCTCCTCCTCTGTATTCAATTTGCATTTTATTTGCACGGTCTTCTTAGATTGCTCTTCCTTCAGCCAGCTTTCCTGAGGCGGTCTATCTCGGCCACTCAGTCCTCCTTCCAGGGGCCAACACAGCTGTGACCTCAGCAATCTCAGCAGGTCACAAGGACTGTGGGAGCCTCAAATGGAGGCCTATCGACAGCTCCAAGATGGTGCTGGCCCTTCCAGGCTTCTAGGCAGGCAACACCGTCCCGCACCTGCACCTGCGCATCTCCTCACCCAGAGAGGCTTCCAGAGTCTGAAGCTTTTCCCTGCAACCAGAGGGTGGCTGCGAAGGTGTCAGTCCAAGGCCATGCATCTCAAGGGTGTGAAAGGTGGCAGGGCCACTGCCTTCAGCTTCCCTGCACCTCAGCTGGGGTTTGTCTTAAAAGGTACCTTCCTCGATTGTATAGTAATTGGCTGTGACAAAGGGCGAGGCTCTGGGAAGTGGAAGGATTGCTTGGTGGTTAAGAACACTGACTGAGATGGGCGTGGTGGCACACATTTTTTAACCCAGCACTCAGGAGGCAAAGGGGCAGGTGGATCTCTGTAAGTTCAAGGCTAGCCTGGTCTACAGAGTGAGTTCCAGGACAGCCAGGGAAAAAACAAAAAAACCCTGTCTCAAAAAACCAAAAGAGATAAAATAAAAAGCCTCAGAAATGACAGTGACAAGCAGCTCCAGAAGGCCAGGAGTGTGTGACCCGCTGACACCCTCCAGTAGGTGCCCAGGTGAGTGGCTGTCAGGGCTGGGCTGTGGGTCCACAGAGAATGCCGATGAAGATTCCTCTGGTGGACGAGTGTGCAGCCACACAGGGACCGCTGAAAGCCACTCTGCAGCCCCTCGGGATCGGTGAGGTGCAGAGTGCACACTCCCACGGGCAGGTGGTGTCAGAGTGGAGCTGGCAGTGTCCAGGGACATGGTGGTCCCCACTTGCCATGGGGTCCAGGACGTAGGAAAAAGGGGCACTTGGTTACTGTGTGATGCGGCTGACAGGGTGGGGTCCGGGCCATGGGGGAGCTGGCTGGCAGATGGCTTTAGGCAGACTGGCCAGATGGTGGCTGTGAATCAATCGAAGGCCCTATTGGTTGCTGCTCAGGGAAAACAGAAGACAAGGTTTCAGGTGGCAGAGGCTTAAATTCTCCCAAAATCTCAAAACTCCCAAACTAAACATCAGAAGAGTTAAAACAGAGCCTCAAACAAACCCAAACCCATTCTGAGTCAGCAGGGGCTATGGCACAGCTTCCGAGAGGCCTTAGAGTTGGTGATGGTGTCCAGGGTTACCTGTTACCTAGACAAGCCTGGACTGAAAACAGCGGAATGCAAACAGGTCAGAAACTTTAATGGGGTGCTAGAAACAAGCCCTAGACGGACAATCCACTGTCAGTCATTCAGCAACACCAAGGCGGGGAGCTGAGTGGCCAGGAAAAAAGGCAGGGCCACAGCCAGGCTCCTGAGGTAACCAGCAGGACACAGGGCCAGTCATCCATGGCATTCTGCCAGGCTCCCAAACTTAGTTAGATACATCTGAGTTGACGCTGCCAGAGTCTCCAGCAGGTGATGAGGCTCGCTGTGGAGTGGTGGCCTTCTGCCAGCTACCATGGGCCTGGAAAGACAGACAGGAGTGTGAGTAGACACCTGGCTCCAATGTCCCCAAGGGGTACTTAGAACGTGCTAGCAGAGGAGTCCCAGAAAAGCCACCTGAGCAGTGAGGTGAAGGGGTGGGCCTGAGTCTCTGTCCCTCCATGAGATGCCTCGGTCATTAGAACCGAGAGTCTGGGCCTCCGTGGCCTGTGGTAGAGCCGTGGCTCTTGGGCAATAAGAGCCCTTCCTCACAGGGGCAGGGCCTCCTGTGTGCAGTGTGCACGGGCACAGAACAAAATGGGGCTGCTCTGCCCGTCTGCCCAAAGGGCAGTTAGATGGGTGTGCTGAGCTCAGGGGACATTGTCCTTGCACATGGTACCAGGCAGAGCAGCTGTGGGAGAGGCTCTGCGAGCAGAGCTCTGTGAAGCGCCTGACAGGGACAGTGGCCACGCCGGCAGAGTGACCTTCGAGAAGAGCCAGGAGAACAGGGGGATGAAAGTGTTGGCTTGGGCTTGGCATGATGGGACATTCCTTCCTCCGGAGGCAGAGACAAGGGGGCCTCTGTGAATTCAAGGCCAGCCTGGTCTACACAGTGAGTTCCAGCACAGCCAAGGTGCTATATACAAACAAACAAAACCAAAAGGTCTGCTTGGCTCACACTCAGCCTGAGAACTACAGGAAGCTCAGGTGGGGCCTGCAGGGCACAACATTGCCGGCACCGACAGGTGTGCCAGGTCTACTGCAGGGTAGACTAGTGCCTGCTCCAAACCCCCCCCCCCCCCGCTGGCTCGGTCCCAGAGCACCCTCGCCCAGGTGTACCCAGACTGTTCCCAGCCTGCAGCTTGTGTTAGGCTAGACTCGGTAATGGCAGGCAGGTCCTGAGTGAGCCAGGCCCACCCAACCCCTTCCCTGTGGACACTGTCCTTGAGCCCCAGGGCTGGTTCTGAGGAAGCTTCCGGGAAGCTCACTGGGCTCACGGGGCCATGGCGGGTGCCACCAGGCTCCACTCTGCTTAGGCAGTGCCCTTACAGGTCCTTGAGAGGAGGCTGTGGTCAGACACTCAGGACAGACTGGGAGGTCACAGGGCCTACAAAGGAGACAGGTGATACCCTGGGAAAGTTCTGGAAGCAGCTTAACTGTCCAGACCCTAGTTACCAAAATGTAGCCCAGCCTAGGGTGAGACACGGCCCCCAGAATTCCCCCCCAGGTCTCTAGCCCTCATTGATAGGTGGGTCTGAGGCCAGAAGCTGAATGCTCCCACTTTTCCTTGGGGTCCCCTTTCCGAGAGACCCAGTATCTGGGTTCCCCTACTTCCCCAGGGCCCTGGAGGGGTCCCAGAGTGGCTGCAGCTGACTCACCAGGGGCTGTAGGCACATTCCCCCCGGTGGGGGCTGGAGGAAGGCCAGGGTCCGCAGGGCGAGAACCATGTCACCCCCACTTGTCAGTGGGAAGGGGCCACAGGAAGCTGTGAGAAGCGGCTGAAGTCAGGCTGGGGGTCATAGCATTTCTGGTGGCATCTACCTAGCTCCTCGCTCAGAGACTCTGGGGAAGGTGGTGGTGGAGCACACTTTGACCCCAGCACTCAGGGGGCAAAGACAGGTAGAGCTCTGAGTTCCAGGCCAGCCTGCTCTACAGAGTGAGTTCCAGGACAGCCAGGGCTATATAGAAGAATGCTTTCTCAAAAACTAAAAGAGAGAGAGAGGGAGGAAGGGAGTGCAAAGGGATGGAGAGAGGGATGGAGGGAGAGAGAGAGAGACCCTGTATTTGACTACCTAAAGCACCTGGCCACCTGTTCTTTTCCCTGTGTAGGTGATGCTGGCCCGTGAGGCTGAGGTCCTTTGTCCCTCTGTTGGCACTGGCTGCTAACAGCATCAGAAAGCTTACAGTTGAGGGGCACGGCCTTGTCACCTGGGCTGGGTGTGGACTGGCAGCTGGCCTGAGCCCCTGTGCCCCAGGCCTTGGAGGCTGTAGGCGTTCTCCCTGAGTACACGCTGGCTTCTTCCTGAAACTTGCCCGTGTTCTTTTTGTACCGGATTCTTTTGTTGCCGAACCAGTTAGAGACCTGTGGGCAGATAACGATGCTGTCCTGGGGTGGGTCACACTGGGGACAGACCGTACAGACACTGGGTTAGGGGCCTTTCCTCTCACTGCCCAGAAGGAATGGTCTTGAGCAGCCTAACAGACAAAAGCTGTCTCACTGGGTAAAGGTGCTTGCGGCCAAGTCTGAGGACCTGAGTTCAAGTCCTAGGGACCTCACGGTGGAAGGAGAGGAACAGCTGCCAAAGCTGTCCTCTGAGCTCCACATTCCCGCAGTGACAGGCTCCATACAAACACAGTGAGAGGTGCGCACACAAATAAACACAAATATAAAAAATAACACCATCCCACTACAAAAAAAAAAAAAAAAAGGCACTGAAGGCTTGCTGTGCATTCAAGGCCAGCCTGGCCTACAGTGAGCTCCGGGCCAGCCTGGCCTACAGTGAGACTGGCTCCAAACCAAAACCTAACCAACTGGACAAAACAGGAAAAAGGCCCCTAATAACTGCAGTTTCTTTCCCTCTTCCCCCTATCCACTTCCTCTAGTCCACTGAAAGGGGGAGTTCTCCACTATTGCCATCTGCCTGTAGCTTGTTAAGTCTCATCAGGACTGCTTGGTTCCTCTTCCTCCATAGCCTGGCAAGGCCACATCACCAGGGGCCAAAGGGCAGTCAACTGAATTCATGATAGAGGCAGCCCCTGTTTTCCTCACTCAGAGATCTACTGAGCTTCCAGTTGGCTACATCTGAGCTAGGGGTCTAGGTCCTCTCCATGCATGGTCCTCTGTTGGTGCATCACTCTCCGCAGGACCCCCTAGGCTCAGATCTTCTAGTTTTGTTAGTCTCCTTTTGGAGCTCCTGTCCCCTCCATGTCCCTCTATTCCCACCCCTTTCTTCTTCCAGAAAACTCCATGAAACTAGAAGAGATCATCCTGAGTGAGGTAACCCACAAACAGAATGACAGGCATGGTATACACTCACCAATAAGCGGATATTAGCCGTATAATATAGGACAGCCATCTGCAGACCTAAAGAAGCTGAACAACAAGGAGGACCCTAGCGAGGATGCTTAAATCTCACTCAAAACTGCAAACAGGATGGGAGCCTGCTGTAGAGGGTCCTCTGAAGGGAGCCACCCAGCAGGGGATCAAGTGGATGCTGAGACTCAGGGCCAAACTTTGGGCAGAGCGCAGGAGTCTCATGGAATAACTGCAGTTTTTAGAACAGCAATGCTGCAGAGGACCTGGCACCAAGCAGGGCCTGGGTGGGAGGTGTGGCATGAGTCTGCCTGCTCCTCACACTGTCTCTGGTGCCCAAGCAGCCATGCTCCCACTTCATGCAGATGTGCAGGCCCTTCCCTCAGCTCTGGCCATTTTCTGAGGCCACCACAGCAGCTCTTTCAAGAGCAGGCAGCTGTGCCTGAGTCTCCTGCATGACCCTGGGCTCTGTCACAGGCACATAACTTGAACAGCCTGGGCAAGGGGCTAACGAAAATGCCTAAAGGCAGGACACTCAGCCTTTGCAACCATGAAGGGAGGAGGACTGCAGCACGTCAGAAGGCTGCGGTGCCAGTGTCCATCATTATTGTGTGGAGAGGCAGAGGAGCTTTGCCTGTGTAACCTGGGACCTCACCAGACCCTGCTCTGCAGTTACATTTTCTGCACTGCTTGCTCCAATGCCCCGGCCCCGCCTTCCTGCCAGTATGCTGCCGGGATAGACTGAACTCTGAAACGCTCACGAATGTTCTTAGCACTCTGGCCTTTGCTCACTGTTCCTTTGCCTCAAGCTCCAAGAAAGACAAAGGTGATCAGTGCCAGAGTCAGGAGTCTCCCTCCTCCCCATTGCCCCTCCCTCCCCACTCAAGTGCAGGGAGCTCGTGTCACACAAGGCTCCTGCAGCACCCACATGGGCCAGGGAGTCTCTGCCCTATCAGTCTCCTAGAGCTCGCAGCAGCGTCTGGAGATCACATCTTGCACTCTCGCATCCCTCTTCTAGGACAGGGACCAGAGTCCCACCACATTCTAATTCCCAGTGCAAAGCTGGAGTCTGAGCCCAGCCAGGCTGAGACACACGACCAGCACCACACATTAAGTAACTTCTCCAAGAGTCCTCCCAACACATTAACTTCCCAGGAGTCCTCCTCAAACAAGTAACTTCCCAGGAGTCTTCCCTCCCACCCATTCAGTAACTTTCCAATGAACCCTTCCCATACACTCAATAACCTCCCCGGGAGTCTGTCCTTGTAAGACTTGACTTCTTCCGGGAGCAGGAAGGCTCACCTGGGACACAGTGATGCCACCCTTCCTGGCAAGCTCTTCTTTGGTCTCTTCACTAGGGTAAGGGTTGCTCAAATGGGAATAGAAATATTCATTCAGCACTTCGGTAGCCTGCTTGCTAAAATTCCGCCTCTTCCGCCTGCAGACAGAGAGCCTCAGTGTGCAGCGTTCTCACGCTGGAACTCTGGCCAAACTCTCCCGTCCCCAGACTCCCGGCAGTCTGTGCGCGACCGTGTGCACGCAAGTGCATGTGAAGGCCAGAAACTGCTGTCCTC
This sequence comes from Meriones unguiculatus, assembly GCF_030254825.1. Taxonomy (NCBI): domain Eukaryota; kingdom Metazoa; phylum Chordata; class Mammalia; order Rodentia; family Muridae; genus Meriones; species Meriones unguiculatus. The sequence continues at coordinate 62,595,855 of NC_083352.1, read as the reverse complement.
TGTCCTCCACTCTCCACCTTGTTTCTTTGAGGCAGGATCTCTCACTGAGCCCGGAGCTCAGGGATTTGGCCAGACTGCTGGTTGGCAGATCTGAGGGACCTAGCTCCGCGTTCCACCTTTCCAGTACCTGGGTTGCAGAGGCTTTAAAGAAACTATTTGTGTGTGAGTGTGTGTGCACACACAGGTGCCTGCATGTTATGGGGTACACGTAGAGGTCCAGGGACAACCTTCTGGCAGTTGGTTCTCTCCATCTATCATGGCTTCTGGTGTGGGGAGCCAGGCCAACCGAGATTTTTTCAGAGGTCCTGATAAAAGGACAAAGGGAACACTAGCTCTGTGTCCTTGTCCAGGAGTGGATTTGGCAAGGCCAGCCTGAGGCTGGAGTCAGCGCCTCAGAGGAGTCAAGGCTGCAGCTTCTGGGTACACAATTCTTCTCCCTAGGCTTTGGTGTCAAGCCTTCCGCAGCCGCATCTGATTTAGCTCTCCCAAGCCTGGCCATTCCCCCTGCAAATAGTGTAAAGGGTGGTGTACTTCATGGACTCGCGTGGCCTAGGGCATCCCTCAGGCCAGGCTCCTGGTCCCAGCTACTGCTTCCCTCTCCTCCTACCTGACACTCCACCATTCAGGACCCTTATTCCTGCAGGTTTGGGTCATGCTGAGAGTCAAACTTGGGTGTTGAGACTTTTGCAGGGTACCTGAGCCATCTTGCTGGCCCGCACCTGGCTGCTGGGCATGCAAACAGGCCCTTCTGTGTGTAGGCAAGCATGTGAGTAACTGATCCTGATATTCTGCACTTTTGAAAATAGCAGTTAGGGGCTTGAGAAGCCCAGTGGGTAACAAAAAAGTATGAGGACCCCAGGCTGAATTCTCTGAAGCCATGTAAGAGCCACACATGCCAGTGCTTGTCTGCAGACACAGTGCCCCGTGGCAGGGTGCGGGAGACAGGAGAACCCCCAGCCGCTGGTGGCCAGCTGTCCTGCAGACTCAGTGGAAAACATCAGAGATCCTGCCTCGAGCAAGGTGGAGGTTGAGGACCGACAGCCGAGGCTGTCCTCTGACGTCCACACGCTGTGCCATGGCACACACTCACCTGCCGTTCACACACACAAGTTACACAGAAACAGCCCTCAGTGCTTCCGCGCTTCTCCCCAAGAAGCTGCATGAGGCCCAGCTAGATCCTCTGGATGCACTGACATCCAAGGCAGGGCTGGGCTCAGTGGTGGGGAGGGCATGTGTTCAGCTTGCAAAGCCCCGCGTTCAATTGTCAGCAGCACAACAGACACATGAGAACTAGCCCTGATCCTGCTTCTGTTCTGAGAGGCCAGCCCTTGGGAAACCCGGTGGCACGCAGCCCCTGACCTGGCATCCAGGAACCGTGAACGCAGGGTCATCACAGCCTCACAGGTGCTCTGCTTCAGCTGCCTCTGGATGGCACTGAACTTGCTGTGGATGACGCCCACCATGTGCTCCATCTCCCTGGAGGACACAGGCCTCACCCTACTCTGCTCCCGGAGAAGGTTGGTGACATGTGTGGTGAACTCTCGACAGGCCTGGGCAGAGAGAGACAGGCCGGCCTGTGACTAAGCAGCCAGGCGGTACGAGGCAGCAGGCTCCACATCTGACCGCATCTGCCACCCCCCACAGCTCACACGCAGGTCAGCTCTGACAAGTGAGGGGAGAGCACTTTCAGTGACGGCAGCCGCCTCTGCAGTGATTGAGTGGCGGGCTGTCCCTGCTCTGCCACAGAGGAGGGGGCTCGCGTCCACATCTGGCTGTGGCCAGTGCCCATTCACATGAGAAACTCTTGCGTGCAGAAAGATCACCTGTTCATACTTCTCTAGCTCAGAGTGGTAAATCTGTCGGATCTGGGACAGCGTGGCCCTGTAGTCTGAGTGCTCAATGCTATTGTCATTTGGACAGCCACCTGGTGTTGCTGTGCTGCCTGCTGCTGCTCCTCGTCCTCTCTTCTCTGGCCTGGACACACCCTCAGCCAGCAGCATGGTGTCCAGCCTCAGCAGCTGAGCGTCGGGAGGGTCCTCTTCCTGATACCGGATGCTGACGGCTAGAAGGAAGAGAAAGGCAGACCGGGATGTGTTCTCTGCAGAGAAAAACAGCCAGGGCCAAGCGGCACTGGCACTGTGGCTAGGCATCATTTTTCAACATTTAAATTGTGTCTGTGTGTGGCATGTGCATGTGTGAGTACAGGTGCCCTCGGAGTCCTGGACGACCGTGTCAGAGCCCTCAAGCTGGGGTCACAGACAGCTGCAAGTGCCCAGTGCAGACGCTGAAAACTGAACTCAGTCCTCTGCAAGAGTGGGAAATGTTCCTAACCTGAAAGCCATCTCTCCAGACCCTTTACTAGCACACTGATCAGAGACGCCTAGCAACCCAAGGTGACACTGATCCAAGTGCCATCTTCAGCACAGTCCTGGCTGTGGAGAGGACATCAGGACAGTGCAGCCCACATGGGCGAAACTTGACAACCAGAGGAGAATACAGCCAGGCTGGGTGGGTTTCAGGGAAGGTGCCTGCTATTAGGAAAGCCTTGACTGAACAGGGCATGCTGGGAGGACGCAATGCTGACGCTGGCGTCGGCTGCAGAGAGGGCTCAGCGGGAAGGAGCTTGCTGCCGAGGCTTATGACTTGAAATCAATCCCCGCGCCCCACAAGTCCTGCAACTTGTCCTCTGATCAGTATGGTGCCTCTTCCTGCCCTCCTACAAAATCAATAAATGTGGAAAAACATTAAAGACCAATGGCCCATCACCGGACTGAACAGAGTATTGCACGGATGCTGTATGCCCGTGTGTCCATGTCCCTGTATGCATGTGTGCATATGACTGTGTCTGTGCATGCATCTGTGCCCAGGTCTCAGGGAATGTGTGTATATGTATGTGAGTGTGTGTGGTGTGCATGTGGAGGGTGGCACTCCTTTAAAGCAGAAAAAGAAATGCTTGATCCAGGTGCTAGCGAGCTGGCTCATGTCTGTAATTCCTACACTGTACATATATGGTACAGACATACATCCAGGCAACTACTAATACACATAAAATAAAAAATAAAACCTAAAAACAACCCGCAATAAATAAATGTCATCTTTAAAAAAAAAAAGCAACAAGGAGAGCAACAGAATCAAAAACTCTGTGCACAGAGGTCTTTTCTGAGACTGATACTCCAACCAAGGACCATGCATGGAGATAACCTGGAACCCCTGCACAGATGTAGCCCATGGCAGCTCAGTATCTAAGTGGGTACCCTAGTAAGGGGAACAGGGGCTGTCTCTGACATAACTCAATGGCCTGCTCTTTGATCACCTCCCTCTGAGGGGGGAGCAGCCTTACCAGTCCACAGAGGAAGACAATGCAGACATTCCTGAGGAGACCTGATAGACTATGGTCAGATGGAAGGGGAGGAGGACCTCCCCCATCAGTGGACTAGGGGAGGGGCATGAGAGGAGATGAGGGAGGGGGCTACAGCTAGGATACAAGTGAATAAACTGTAATAAATAAAAAAATAATAAAAATAAAAAAGAATGCTTTAAAAAAAAAAAAAAAGACTGGGTATTGTGGTACGTGTCATTATTCCCACCAGCTTGAGACAGAGCATGACAATCTCTGCGACTTCAGGGCCAGCCTGGTCTACACAGTGAGTCCCAGGCCGGCCTAGGTTACAATGAGACTGTGCCTCAAAACAAAAAAAACAAACATGTGAAGCCCAGTCAAGGAAGACATTCGATACCAACCTCTGGCCTGCTCATATATGCATGCATGCATGTGTACACATGTGCGATATACACTACATGTAGGCACACACCCTGCATACAACCACACGTCACACACACACATGCCACACACACACACCCTGCATACAACCACATGTCACACACACACACATGCCACACACTCAGCGCGCGCGCACACACACACACCCTGTACTAATAAATGTTGTTGATTTTTTTTTTTTTTTTTTTTTTTTTTACAAATAAATGTTTAAGAAAAGCAAAAATAAAGTTTCAAAAAAGCTGGGTTGATGGTACAAGAGCATGAAGGCTGACCGAGGGGACCTCAAACAGAAGCAAAAAGAGGCTCCAGAGAACGTGTGGTAGGATGGTGCCCACCGTAGCTGGGTGCAGCCCCCGTGTGAACAAGGCCTTCCACAGGAGATGGGAGCCACAGCATCAAGAGGAGGGGCTGTGGTACCCATGTCTGGTACTCATTCTCTCCCCTCCCCATCATGTGCTCCCTCCCCATTTGTAGCCCTCCCCTCCTTTGTGTCTTGTCATGGGAACCACCCTCCAAACACACACCATAGATAGATAGACAGACAGACAGACAGATTGATAGATGTAGATAAAAACACTTTTTAAAAGTTAGCATGTGGGGCCAGAGAGACAGCTCAGAGGTTAAGAGAACTGACTGCTCTTCCAAAGGTCCCGAGTTCAACTTCCAGTAACCATATGGTGGTTCACAACCATCTGTAATGAGATCTGGTGTCCTCTTGTGTCATGCAGGTGTACATGCAGGCAGAACTTTGTATATATAATAAATAATTATTAAAAAAAACACATCTCCAGTCCTCTGAAAATAAGACTTAAAAAAAAAAATTAGCATGTGGGCTGGAGAGTTGATTCAGAGTTGTTAAGAACACTGGCTGTTCTTCCAAAGGTCCTGAGCTTAATACCCAGCAACCACATGGTGGCTCACGACCATCTATAATGAAATCTGGTGCCCTCTTCTGGCTTGCAGGCACACATGCAGGCAGGCAGAATAATAAATAAAGCTTAAAATATAATAATAAATAAATAAAGCTTAAAAAACAAATTTGTTTCCTAAGCCTGCTGCATCTTTGTTTAAAAAAAAAAGTTAGGGGGCTGGAGAGATGGCTCAGCGGTTAAGAACACTGACTCCTTTTCCAGAGGACCCAGGTAATTTCCAGCATCCACATGGCAGCTCACAACTGTCTGTATGTAGCTCCTGTTCCAGGGGATCTGACAACCAACCTCACACAGACATGCATGTCAATGTCAAAACACCAATGTACATAAAATAAAAATAAATTATTAAAAAAAGTTGGCATGGAGTTGGTTAAACAAAACATAGTAAAGCTACGTTTCATAAAATAATGCTATAGAGTCACTAGCAACTATCACTTGCAGAGCTGCTCTGTCTGAGTCAGGGTCCCACTCTGCACCCCACACCCCATCAGCCTCCTGAGCACCAGGAGGGGAGGCCTGGGCCACCCTGCCCAGCTTCAACACTGTGAAGTGACATGAAGTGCATGAGCTTCATCTAGCTGCCCCTGGGCCCGCAGGGTACGAGAGAAGCAGCTCCCACAAATGCCCAGGCTGGGCAGTGGCCACACTGTAATCCCAGCACTCAGTGGCAAAGGCAGGCAGATCTCTGTGAGTTCCGGACCAGCCTGGTCTACAGAGCGAGTTCTAAGACAGCCAGGTCTACACAGAGAAACCTTGTCTTAAAAAAGAAAGAAAAATAAAAAGAAAACCTGTAAAATATTTTTAAAGAATATTCCAGGCTGGTGAGATGGTTCAGCAGGTAAATAAATGTGCTGGCTGCTGAGCCTGCTGACCTGAGTTCAATTCCCAAAATCCACATGGTGCGGGGAGAAAATTAGCTCCTGGAATATTGTCCTCCCCCCCCCCACATCTGTGTTCCTCAGTATAGCTCATCCTGTGCGTGTCTCATTGTGATATGTCCTGACCTTGGCTGTGGGCACCAGAGGTCAGACTATGGAGAAGTTTCTCTGAGCTGAGCCTTGGCTCTTTCTGGTGCAGTAGCTGCAACTCCCTTGCTCTCCTGCAGTCCTCACACCGAGGTCCTGTAGGTGGGGCCCAACGTGTTCCCAGCTTGCACTTCCCTCTTGCCTTGGATGCAGGGGTGGGGTCAGGGCATCAGCTCACAGCAGGTTTCAACACCTTGCTTTGCTTGAGGTGAGACTTGTCACTCTACCCCAGTACTAACGGAAGTGTGCCCCAGGTCACCTAGCTGAGCTTGCGGGTGGAAGGCAAGACGTGCAGCTCATGCCCTGAGCCTGCCGCCCCCGGGGATACCAGCATGGGAGGCAGAAGTCCAGGGAGCAGAGCAGGGCAAAGACAAGAGCCACACAGCTCACCAAGCAAAAAGTGCATCAGACTCCACAGCTTGCTGAGAGTAGTCATGAAAACATCTTTTTGTTTCTGGGTCTGGGATGTGTGGAGGGGCTGAGCCTGGGTCTCATTTAGCTCAGGCTCGATACCTAGACCAGGCTGTGATTCCCAGTCTGCCTACCCTGGTGTTCTGGGATCAATCACACGCCATACTTGGCTGTTTCTGTTTGGTTTGGGTTTCGTTTTTTTGTTTGTTTGATCTTGTTTTTCATTAGTCTTGTTTTTTGTCTGTCTGTTTATTTGTTTGTTTGTTTGAGACAGGGCCTTGGTATAAAGCCCAGGTCACTCTTCAACTCTCTCTCTCTTTTCTTCCCTCCCTCTCTCTCTCTGAGACAGAGACAATCTCTCTGTCAGCTTTGGTTGTCTTGGAATTCAGTGTGTAGACCACTCTGGCCTCAAACTCACAGTGATCCTCCTGCCCCTGCCTCTCAAGTGCTGGGATTAAAGGCATATGCCACCAAAAATGGCCAGTCTTGAACAGTTCATCCTCCTGCTCCAATCTCCCAAGTGCAGGGATCACAGGCATATATAGTCTCATATAGTCTAGGCTGGTCTTGAACTTGCTATGTAGATGATGCTGAACTTTTTTCACAGCATTTCTCTGTGTGACACTAGTTGTACTGGAACTCACTCTATAGACCAGGCTTGAACTCTTGATCCTTCTGCCTCCACTTCCTGAGGATGACAGGAAAGCTCTACAAACAAGATGAGCAGTGTCTTAACTACACCAATAAGCAGAGCCGGGATGTAGCTCAGGGGTGGAGAGGTCTCAATGCCAAACACTCCCTGCAAGCTCAGGAGTTTGAAAATTCTTTTCTTTCAGGCTGGAGAAATGGCTCAGAGGTTAAGAGCACTGGCTGTTCTTCCAAAGGTCCTGAGTTCAATTCCTAGCAACCACATGGCGGCTTATAAACATCTATAATGAGATCTGGTGCCTTCTTCTTGTCTGCAGGCACACATGCAGACAGAATACTGTATAAATAATTAAAAAAAAAAAAAAAAAAGAAAAGAAAAGGGAAAAAAAGAAACAGCCTTTAGGCCCGGAGAGTTGGCTCAGCAGTTAAAAGCACTGGCTGGTCTTCCAGAAGTCCTGAGTTCAATTCTCAGCACAACATGACGGCTCACAACTGTCTGTAATGGAATCTGATTCCCTCTTCTGGTATGCATGAAAACAGAGCACTCATATACATAAAATAAATAAATCTTTTAAAAAACAGAAAGTTCTTGTCTTTGTTTAATTTTTTAAAATAGAGTTTCTCTGGGTAGCCTTGACTGTCCTGGACTCCCTTTGTGGACCAGGCTGACATCAAACTCACTGAAATCCGCCTGCCTCTGTTTCCCCAAGTGCTGGCATCAGTTCAGGCCTTTTGTTTTTCTTACTTCTCTTTAGCCTGTGTGAGTTTGTGTGTGTGTGGTGTGTGTGTACTGTGTGTGTATGTGTTCTCACAGTTGGTTCTCCCTGCCCACCATCTGTGTCCCGGGTATCAAAACACGGGTCCAGGTCTTGTGTCTGAGCATAAGAGCTGGCAGCGCTGTTTTGGGGGGCTGCTAGAATGGTCACGTGTGACCAGCCTGGAGCCGCTCCTGCCACCAACCTCCACCATGACAGACTTGTCCCCTAAACGAGGGGCCACAGCAAGCCTTTCTCATGTGGCTTTAGCACGACAGCAAGGAAGTAACTAACCCAGCACAGCATGTGTGAGGTGCTGGGTCCCTCTGGGTACTACCGAAAATTAAAAGACAAAAATAGGAAGAGCAGGGGCCTGGACGCACATCTGTACACCCCTGGGACCGGCAGCACTGCCCACAACGGCTGAGGACACGTCCATGTGTCTGTCGGACGAACACACACAAAATGTGGTCTGCACACATGTCTAACATGTGCTCCAGGTGTGCAGAAGCACACGTGGCACCTGAGCTCTGGGGAGGCAGAGGAAGGAGCAGGAGCTCAGGGACAGAACAAAGCAGCGGCACACAGCAGAAGGCCATCCGGTTTCTCAGGCGTGTGGGGTTACGGCACACACTGCAGCTATGCCGGCAGCTTTCCCCTCTGTGAAGCAGACAGATGCAAAAGCCCCAGCAGTGACTCTGCAGCCTCTTGCAGGAAGTGCCTGGAGCCATCACACCGATGGAAGCAGACATCCTCAGTCAGGCCTCTAATCCCAGCACTCGGGAGACTGAGGCAGGAGGATCAAAACTTGAGGTCCATGGGGTTTTGTTTGTTTTTGTTTTTTTGACACAGGGTTTCACAGAGGAACTCACAGAGATCCACCTGGCTCTGCCTCCAGAGTGCTGGGACTAAAGGTGTGTACCACCACACCTGGCTGCTTAACTTTGAGACAAGGTCTTATAAGAAAGGCCAGGTTCACCCTGAACTTGCCTCTTCCTGCCTCAGCTTCCTGAACTGATGGCTGTGCTGCCAGGCTTGGCCTTTTCTTTACATGTGTGTAGCATGGATGTACAGTGTGTGTAGGTGCGCCTTCATGTGTGTGCAGGCCTGTGGTTGGCATCAAGGTTTTCCTTCATCATTATCCATTAGACACACGCACGCACGCACGCACGAGTGTATTGGCATTTTGCCTGTATGGATGTCTGTGCACATGGTATCAGTCTGCTTGCAAGGTGAGAAGTCATATCCCTTGGAACTGGAGTTATAGATGAGCCACCACATGGCTGCGGGAATTGAACCCGGGTCCTCTGTAAGAGCAGGCAGTGCCCTTAACTGCTGAGCCATCTCTCCAACCCCCTCCACCTTACATGAGTTAAGGCCTCTGACTTGAATCCAGAGCTCCCTGATTTGGCTAGACAGCCAGCTTGATCCTGATCCTATCTCACTAGGATTCCAGGCAGTGAGCGGGTGAGGGAATTCTGAAGTCTGCTCCTCAGGCTTACATGGTGTCTGACCTCAACACTGAGCTAGCTCCTCAACCACACTCTTTCTTTTGCTCTTGTTTTTGTTTTGAGACAGGGTCTCATGCTGTCCAGGCTAGCCTGGGACTTAAGCTATAACTTCTGATCTCCTTCTCTTTTATCTCTTAGGAACTGGGATTCCTCCCTTTTTATAACTGTTATTTATTTTACTATACTTCTTTATTGGTGGGATGGGGGCCTGTGCCACAACACATGAATGGAGGTCAGAGGATAATCTGCTAGAGTCAATTCTCTTCTTCCACCATGAGTCCTGGGGTCATGATGTGCCTTTATCCACTGAACTATCCGGCCAGCCCGCCCACCTGCTTCTTAAAGGCATTTGCAGAGGCAGAAGAATTCCACGGGGATAACCCTGGATGCTCGAATTAGGATAAAATTCTAGTTTTGAGTTTTGAAAGATGGCAGACCCATGTGCTGCCAGGAGCCGAGGGGCCGACAAGTGCGACACACTTGCACAGTCTCAGAGCCGCCTACCGGCCTTCCCCTTGATCTCGCAGAGCACACTGAAGAGGGCGGACTTCATCCGATGGCAGTTCAGAGCATGCTTCCTGAAAGAGAGAGGTGTGGTGAGGAGTGAGCTCACCAGGGGAGCAGGGGCCCTCCTTCCCAGCAGTCAGCCAGCCATGCCACACAGGTGTCCCGCCCTGTGAGGACCTGGCTAAACATGCCACATCACTTTGATTCCTGTAAAATTAAAACAGGAATGTGCAATCTGTGATAGTGAACTTTGCTTATCAGCTCGACCGGAATGTTGGAAGATGGTGGCATGAGCCTTGGCTCCCAGTACTCTGAATGCAAAGACTGGTGGATCTCCCAGTGTACAGCCTGCCTCGTAGACATAGTTCCAGACTAGCCAGGGCTACACAGGAAGGCCCTGTGTTTCAAGAAGGCCCTGTGAAGTTGGAGGCCAGCATCGTTGCTTAACGGCTCCAGGCAAGCCAGGGCTGCATAGCAAGACCTTGTCTCAACAAATACAACTAGGAAGAATGCCATGGTACCAAACTGTCACCCAGCACTGCAGAGTGAGGAGGACCAAGAAGAGTTCAAGGCCAGTGTCGGCCATATAGTGAGGTTTGAGTTTGGGGCAAGCCTGGGATACAGGAGATCCTTTCCCAGACAAAGCAAAGACTCCACAGAAAATAGGAAGCAGAGATGTGTCAGCAGGTAAAGGTCTTTGTTGTGCAAGCCTGACACCTTCAGTCCAATCCGTAGAAACCAACCCCTGTCCTTCGACCTCCATATATGTGCTGTGTCATGCCCATGCCCGTGTTTACACATGGAGAGAATAGGAAAATTGAACAAACAGACACAGGGCTGGTGAGAAGGCTCACTGGGTAGAAGTGCCTGCGGATGACATGGCTTCTATCCCTAAACCCACAGAGCAGAAGAACTGACTATCAAAAGCTGTCTTCTAACCTCCCCAGGAGCCATCCACAGCCACCCACACAAAATATATGTCATTTAAAAATGCATCTTAAGAAGCTGAGATTGGAGGCTGGAGAGATGGCTCAGAGGTTAAGAGCACTGCTTGCTCTTCCAGAGGTCCTAAGTTCAATTCCCAGCAACCACATGGTAGCTCACAACCATCTATAATGAAATATCTCTGGTGTTCAGGTGTACATGCAGGCAGAACACTGTATACATAATAAATAAATCTTTAAAAAAAAAAAAAAAAAAGAAGAAGCCAAGCTCAGCAGTGCAGGCCTGTAATCCCAGCACTCTTCGAGGCAGAGGCAGGCAGATTTCTGTGAGTTCAAGGCCAGCCTGGTCTTCAAATCGAGTCTAGGACAGCCAAGGCTACACAGAAAAAAAAAGAAAAAAGGAAAAAAAAAGCATCTTAAAGGCCACAAAAGGAAAAAACAAAAACAACAAAAATAAGAGCAAGAACTACTGAGAGGTTAGAGAAGAGGGCCTGGATGTGCCTATGATGACATTTCCAGAGGTGACCTGGAGAGCCTCACAGCATTGCTGGGAGACTGCGATGCTGGAGGAGGGAAGTCCTGGCAGGCCTGTGGTGCTGACCGACTGGCCCTTCCTTTAGGCCTCTCACGCTGCACCCTCTTCCCAGGACGCTCTTCCCTCCATCCTCCGTTTCAGCAGCTGAGAGCCAAGCGGCACTCCCTTCAGTTGCTTACATAAGGCCTTTTCTAGATGCAATGAGAAAGTAACCAGGACACCTTTGGCCTCGCCAGACACCCTGGCCTCCATGCTTCACGCCAACAGGGAGGACGGGGTGTGGCTCAGCAGGACAGTGGCTGGCCGGCATGCTCCAGGCCTTCGTCCGGCCCCAGCAAACACACTAACCAAACAACTCCAACCAGGGGTGGAAAACAATTCAATAACCTGCTTTACCCAAAGGTTGTGCAGGCCCCTCCAGCATTATTCTTCCTTTCTTATGTGTGCTTTCCTGCATGTATGCCTGTGTACCGTGTGTATGCCTAGTGGCCATGGACACCAGAAGGTGGTGGATCCCTGGAATTGAATTACAGATGGTTGTGAACCACCATGTGGATACTGGGAATCGAACCTGAGTCCTCTGGAAGCTCTTACCAGTAAAGCTGTCTTTCTAGCTCTGCATCAGTATTTTTTTGTTTTTGTTTTTTCGAGACAGGGTTTCTCTGTGTAGCCTTGGCTGTCCTGGACTAACTTCGTAGACCAGGCTGGCCTCGAACTCAGAGATCCAGCTGCCTCTGCATCCCTGACTGTTGGGATTATAAGGCATCATTACCTTTTTTTTTTTTAAGATTTATTTATTTATTATGTATACAGTATTCTGCCTGCATGTGTGCCTGCAGGACAGAAGAGGGCACCAGATCTCATTACAGATGGTTATGAGCCACCATGTGGGTGCTGGGAGTTGAACTCAGAACCTTTGGAAGAGCAGACAGTGCTCTTAACCTCTGAGCCATCTCTCCAGCTCCGCATCATTACCTTTTAAATAACAGTATAGTAAAGTAAACAGTATACTAACTATTTACAGGGCCAGTGAGATGGCCCAGTGGGTGAGGGCTCTTGACCTCAAGCCTAATAACCATAACCGAAGTCCAATCCCCAGGACCCACATGGTGGAAGGGAAAAACTGACTCCTGAAAGTTGTCCTCTGACCACACACACACACACAGATGTAATTTAAAAATTAACAAAAAGCTGCTTATAAACCACCTGCACAGCTTCAGGCGTTCTGAGTCAGTGGAGCAGGGCAGCTCCACGCAGATGCCCCAGGCTCAGAAAACCCTGAACACCGTGCTGCTACCCTCGCTGCAGAGGAGGCAGTCGGTCCTGAGCCAGTTCTTGCTGGACACAGAGGGCTGCTTTACAAATACTCACAACCGCCCTTTACCCAGAGGAATTTACACACTGCCAGCAGTGTCTGAGAACACCAACTCAGAGCTGCAGAGCTGGATTTGTGCTTAAGAGAACTTGTTCTTGCAAAACACCGGGCTTTGATTCTCAGCATCCACATGGAGGCTTACTACCCATGCACCACACGACCATATGGTACAAGACACTCACAGAATAAAACAGACCTAGACATGTACTTAAAAGGAGAAAGAAAAAGAACAGCAAAGGTGAGGTCGGAGAGCTGTGAGAGATGCTCACCCCCTCTGCCACCCGAGCCACAGGCGTGCAGATACCACACTGCCTCCGCGTCCCACACACCTTTCTAGTGTCACACAGCCGCCGCAGCGGGCCCTCATATCTGCACAACAGGCGTACTCACCCACCTCAAGCCCTACTCCCTCTTCTGAAGCCTCTGGCTTTATGGTCTGTAGCGCAATCATTGTTATATCGATACTGAATCCACGTCACACCCATTCTCCCAAGACAGCCTGTACTCACTTGGCGCTGGCCCATGCTCTCCCTGTGTCCAGCAACCAACCGTCTCTGTCTCTACACTCTTCTTTTGGACTTTTTGCACAGGTAGATGCATACAACCGCGGCTTTCTGAGATGTGGCATGGATAATACTCACTCCTCGTCCTAGCTGGCTAGTGTTATTTTACCCTATGGGCAGGGGACAGTTAGCTCATTCATTCATCCAGTCCCATATCTACTTTTAGACACTGCTTCTCTAACTTTTGTGTGTGTGTGTGTGTGTGTGTGTGTGTGGGTACAAGTGTCTGTGTCCCAAGTTCATAAAAAACTTAGCACCTGCCCTTTAGAGACACACACAGAGAGAGAAGAGAATATCTGTGCACTGCTGTGCAGAGGCCAGAGGTAGGGTCAGATATCTTATCACTGTCTTATTCCTTTGAGGCAGGATCTCTCTCTGAACCTGGAGCTTGTGTATTCCCCCCCCCCACCTCCTTAGGGTGGTGGCCATCAAGCCCTAGCTTGTTTTCAGCCCACGTTGTATCAATCCTTCAGCTAGGATCACTAACATGTTTGACACTGTACTTGGCATGTTACATGGGTGCTGTGACCTGAACTCAAGTCCTTTCTCATGTTTGCTCATTGAGCACCCTTAACTGCCGGTAGCCAAGGCCAGCTAGTGGAAAGTTACAGACAGCTGCAACAAGGTCGTAGGTGAGAGATTTACGTCTCCGGAACCTATGAGACATCTGTGCGTCAGGCTAGACATTTTGAGATATCTTAGCTGACATTCCTGTAGTATCTCTTTTAGTAAACATTCTTGCGGTGTTCTGCATCATCATTAATCACCCTGTTATGTTTTGTAAACTATATTGCTGACACGTTTTCCCTTCCTGCTTTCTCCCTATAAAGTTGTGTGAAATTTTTCAAATAAACGAGAGCGAGATCAGATTATAGACTTGCTCTCATTCTTTGTGTCTCCTTGTCTCCGTTTCATTCTTTTCGCCCCTCCTTAGGAACTCGTTGAACTTCCGCTGGACGGGACACTTAACCACGAAGCTTTGGACTCTTGAGCTTCATGTACCTCTTCCGGAGACTCTGATGTAGCCCAGGCTGGCCTCACACTCTTTGTTGAGGGTAACCTTGAATTTCTGATCCCTCCTGCCTCTACCTCCTGAATGCTGGATTTTGGGTCTGTGCCACCACACCTCTAAGCACTCTCAATGACTGCTTATGAAATGAGCCATTTCTCCAGCCCTTTTAGCTTTCCCCCCTGAGATACAGTCTCCTGTACAAGCTGGCTTTCAACTGCCAATGTAACCAAGGATGACCTTCTGTCCCTGATCTTCCTGCCTCTGCTCCTTGCATTCTGGGGTGACAGGTGTATACCACATACAGTTTATGAGGTGCTGGGGGTGGGGCGTAGGGCCTTGGGTATCTAGGCTAAGTGTTCTGCCACACAGGCTGCCCAGCCCTCAATCATCTCTCCAGAGAGATATTACAAACAATGCTGCTGTGCACAGCTGTGTAGAGGACTGTGGGCATATGCAGTTTTTGTTTTTTTCTTTTTCCTTCTTTGAGACAGGCTTTCTCTGTATAGCTCTGATTGTCCTGGAACTCTCTGTAGACCAGGCTGCCCTTCAACTCAAGAATATTTTTTGGTTTTGTGAAACAGGGTCATATAGACCAGGCTTGGCCTTGAACGCAGAGATTCAACTGCTTCTACAAGGTGTGCCCTACCAAACCCAGCTTAACTTTACTCTTTAAACTTTACTTTTTATGTGTCTGAGCATTTTATCTGCCTGTCTGTACACCATGTGCCTACAGTGCCCGCGGAGGTCAAAGGAGGGCACGTAGCCCCTGGAACCAGATGTAAAGCCCTGTGCCAGTCCCGCCCATTTTCAGAGGGGCTGATGTCTTAGCCGTGAGCTGGGCCTCTCAGCTATGTGGCTACAATGTGTAGCCTCCCTTCGTAAGGGCTTTTACTTTCTGGATAAAGTTTTATTTGAATTTTATTATTTTATGTGTATTGGTGTTGGCCTGCATGAATGCCTATATACCATGTCTGTACTCGGTGCCTGTGGAGGCCAGAAGAGGGTGGTTGTAGGATGTCCTGGGAACTGGGAACTGAACCTGGGTTTTCTGGAAGAGCAGCTGGGACTGAGCCATCTCTCTAGCCCCTATTTACTTACCTTAATTTTATCACCATTAGTACATGCATTTGTGTATGAGAAAGAATGGCTACCTGGTGGAGGTCAGAAGACAGCTTTCAGGAAGCCTGTTTTAACTATTTTCACATAGCATCTGGCTGGTCTCTAACTCCCAATCCTGCAACTTCTAGCGTTGGCTTATAGCACATACATACTCACTTGCCTGGATCCAGACTTTTCCATTTAGATGAAATCTAACTGACCTATTTTGGCTTTTCAATAATTCAATTATTTCTTTTGTTTTACTTTTCAGCTGTCCTGGAACTCACTCTGTAGACCAGGCTGGATTTGAAGGGGATTAAAGGTGTGCACCATCACCTCCTAGCTAAGTTTCATTTCTAGCTGTTTACCAACATTTTTTTAATTGTTTCACAAGTTGGCTAGGTGTGGTAGCTTATGCCTGTAATTATGGCACTCAGGTGGCTAAGGTGGACACATCACTGTATGTGTCAGGAAGAGCCTGAGCTAAGATGGTGTCTCAAAAACAAAAACAAAAACAAAAAGTTGAACTGTACAAGGTTAGCTCTTATTGAGAGAGAGTTGCTGGCAATTGGAGCCAGACTCCCACATTTGCTCTGCCAGTGCTCTACCAGAGAGCGACATCCACAGCCCCACATGCAAGCTGAATGTGGGGTGTGAGATGAGATGGGGAGCTTTTGTTATAACTGACACAGGCCAGCATTGTCTGTGAAGAGGATCTTCAGCTGAGAAGATGCTTCCATCAGATGGCCTTGTAGGTAAGCCTGGAGGGCACTTCCTTGATTAATGACTGATGTAGGCCCAGCCTACTGTGGGTGAGTAAGGCTGAGTAAGCCACAGGGAACAAGGCAGGAAGCAGTGGTCCTCCGTGTCTCTACTTCAGCTCCTGCCCCTGGCTCCTTCCATGACTGACTGAGCTCTAAGATGACATCCACCCTTTCTTCCCCAAGCTGCTTTTTGTCACGGTGGTTTATCATAGCAATAGAAATCCAGCGAGGACAGGCCCCAGCACCTTTATTCACTTATTTATTTATTTATTTATTTATTTATTTGCCATGGGGTTGGCCAACTGCTGAAAAGAATACATCTTTTCCCCACCAAAAGTCTTGGTACACCTGTCAAACATCACGCACCCAGCTGGGGATACAGTTCAGTCAGTACAGTGTCGACCCCGTGTGCAAACAGTCCTAGGTTTGATCCCCAGCATCACACAAGCCAAGTATGGTGGCATATACCTGCAATCCAGAATTTAGGGAGGGCAGAAGCAGCAGGATCAGAAGTTCAAGGTCATCCTGGGATATGTGGTAACTGAGACCCTGTCTCGATTCTACTCCACTGATCTGTTTGCCTAGCCCTGAGTGAAATTTATTTATTTATTTACCTATTTACTTACTGTTTCCACGAGAGGTCCGTGTAGCCCAGGCTGGCCTCTCAATTCTAATCTGTATTGACCTGTTTGCCTAGCCTCAAGCGTAAATTATTTATTTACTTACTTACTGTTTTCAGATGGGGTCTGCTTAGCCCAGGCTGGCCTCAAACTCCCAGGCTTAAGGGATTATCTGGCTTCAGCCACCTGAGTAGCTGGAACTGCAGGTATGTGCTGGGCTGAAAAGTAATTTCTTTTTGGTTTGGTTCTTTGAGACAGGTAGCCCAGGCTACATATCTGAACTTCCCATTCTTCTGCCTCAGGTTCCTGAATGCCTGGATTATAAGCATGAATTGAACCACATCAGACTGTCTGAAATATTTATATTTTAATTAAACATTTTGTGGGGGACTGGAGAGATGGCTCAGTAGTCAAGAGTACTGTCTGCTCTTCCAAAGGACCCGGGTTCAATTCCCAGCAACCACGTGGCAGCTCACAACTGTCTGTCACTCCTACTCCACTCTCAGAGAGACAAATATTTAGTCAAAGCACCAATGTACATAAAATAAAATTATATAAAAAATTTTTTGTGGCTGGAATGGAAGCCAGGTCCCGCCCTGTGTAAACTGAGCAGACTGCTACACTGAGTTGTATGGGGAGTCTTTTTACTTTTCATTTTCAGTTTGAGACAGCATCTTGCTAAGTTGTCCTGGCTGGCCTTGAACTACTAACTCATCTGTCTTAGCCTCCTTACTGCCAGGGTTACAGACATGTGCCAACATAACCAGTCTGAAACGCATTTTAAATATATATTATGTTGGCTGGATGTGTTAGCACACATCTGTAATGCCAGTGCTCAGGAGGCAGAGGCAGGCGGATCTCTGTGAATTCAAGGCCAGCCTGGTCTACAGAGTGAATTCCAGGACAGGCTACATAGAGAAGGCCTGTCTCTAGAGAAAAAGTGTGTGTGTGTGGTGGTGGTGGTGGTGGTGGGGACCAGCTTTGGAGATGAGACTTCAGGAAGTGAGGGGACCCTGTGTTGAAGCCTCCAAGCCTGAACAGGACCGAGCTGCATGCATGTAGCCTGGGACCCAGCACTGACACAACAGACCTTTAATTTGAGGAATGGGTCTGCAGGACCTTCATGTGAAATGGGGAGAAAGAAGGTGACTAGCATTTCAAGTCAGCATTGCAAGGTGATGGCCTTTGAGCAGTGACCTCCTGGGTACAGATGGAGGTTTCAGTAGATCACAGGTGCAGCCCTAGAGCTGGTAGGCAGGGCCAGCAGCTCTGGGCTGGTGCTGCACTAGCCCAGGCTGGGTGGTCAGTGGCCTGGTGATGACACCTGAGTCCTGAACATTTGAGGTAATCTTACAGGAAGCTCTGAAGCTCAGAGACTGTCAGAGCTCACATGGAATGCAGCAGAACCCAAAGAGGAGGAGCCAAGGAAAAGCATGCCAGGAAAAGGGACCTCCTAGAGTTCCAGAGTGACTCAGTGAGGGTGGAGCACAGAGGTGGGGAGAGGGTGGAGGTGTGGAGAGCAGAAACAGCAGCTATGCACTCAGCCATCTTGTCATGAAGGAAAGCAAAGTAAAGCAGCAGGTGCCAACACGAAGCATGTGGGCGGCTGGGTTTCTACTCTGTTTTAAGAGGCTTGGCCAAGCTGGGGCCAGCTAACTCCCAGACTGAGCAAACACCTGCACATCCGCTAATCCGAAACCCTCCCCTCAACAACTCTCATCTCACACAACCCTGAGGCTTTCCCTGTCCTCAGTCACCATGGGGCCAGATCCTAAACAACTAGAGAGTCCCCTATTACTCAGAGTAGGGCTGGTATCTACTCCATCCAGCTCCAGGCTGGCTCAAACTAGCTTGCCTAGCCCAGCCAGTTCAGTCTGGAGAAAGTCCTCCCACAGCTCTGTGCTTCTGCACAGGCAGACACACACACACACACACACACACACACACACCTTTTGGCATGGCTGTATATTATATACATGGTGTGCCCCTCCTCTTGGTAGTAGTAAGAAAACTTTCCTTCAAAAGTACTGTCTCCATCTGTGTCACGCTGCCACACTTAATTCAAACCCATCTGTTACAAATCCAGTCAGGATGGAGCTGGGGAGATGGCACAGCAGTTAAGAGCCATCTTAAGAGTTAGAGAAGACAAAAGTTTGGTTCCCAGCACTAAGCTGGGCTATTATACAACCATCTGTAATTCCAGCTCCAGGAGATCAGATGCCCTCTTTTGGCCTCTGGGAGCACCACACTCATTTGCATACACCCCACAGAGACAACACACACATACGGACATAAATGCACAAAATAAACCTTTCTTTTATTTGGTGGTTTTTGTTTGTTTTTCTGGTTTTATAGACAAGGTTTCTCTGTGTCATTGTAGCTTTCCCGGATCTTGCTCTATAGCCCAGACTGGTCAGAGATCTGCCTGCCTCTACCTCCTGAATGCTGGGATTAAAGGTGCGAAAACACCATGCCTGATGCGTCTTTAATTTATTTTTTGTGCATTGGTGTTTTGCCTGCATGTGTATCTGTGTGAGGATGTCAAATCCTCTAGAACCGTTATTAAGACACACAGACAGCTGTGATCTGCCATGTGAGTGTTGGGAATTAAACCTGGATTCTCTGAAACAGCAACTAGTGCTTTTAACCACTGGGCCATCTCTCCAGCCCCAGGGTGGGTCTTTTCTAAAAATATATTTTTCATTAATTTTATGTGCATGAATGTTTTGCCTGCATATATGTGTGTGTATCAGGGGTGTGCCTGGTGCCCAAAGAAGTCAGAAGAGAGCTTCAAATCTCCTGAAACTGGAGTTATGGATGTTGTGAGCCCCCATTCAGGTGCTGGGAATTGAACCTGGGCCCTCTATAAGAGCAACAAGTGCTCTCGACTGAGGAGCCTCCTCTGTAGCCCATCTCCTTTTAAAATAGAGTCTCATGCACCCCAGCCTGGCCTTGGACACTCAGTAGCTGAGGGCGACTGTCAGCTTCCCATCCTCTGGCCTCCACAGGATGACAGACTGAGCCTATGCAAGCACTCTGCTAACACTTGGCCTCCAGTCTCTCTCCAAGGGACTGTAGGCAGAACATTTCCTCTGAGCCACCCTTCAGCCCTTCACTGGGGAATTCTAAGCCTCTGCTAATCACTGGGCTATAACCCAAGCAGCTAGTGAAACTGACCTGTGACTCCAGAGTGTAACGAGATGACTTCATCCCTTGCCATGACTTGGCAAACCCTAAGGTAAGCCATGCTAGCATCACACTCTTTCCTTGACTCCAAGAAGAACCTGTGACTCAAAATGGGGCTGTCACATTTTCTCATACTTTGCTTAGCTAATGAAAATCTAGGTGCTTTGCTTCCAGAGAGCCCCAGCAGAGAGCACTGAGTGTCATTTAGGAGCGAAGGGCTGAGGGTCAGGGAGCTCAGTCTTACAGCACAGGGAACTGAACTGCCAATAACTACAAGCGCCTGAGGCTGCGGTAGGAACACCCCAGGCCACTTTCCATACAGCTTGTGAGATCCTATGCCCAGATTCCTAACACATCAAAACTCTGAGAGCTTAAGTGTATATGGCTTTTTAAAATTACTTATTATTTTCTAAAGATTTATTTTATTTATGAGTGCTCTGCATGTATACTTCCTGGCCAGAAGAGGGCACCAGATTTCACTACAGATGGTTATGAGCCACCATGTGGGTGCTGGGAGTTGAACTCAGAACCTTTGGAAGAGGAGACAGTGCTCTTAACCTCTGAGCCATCTCTCCAGCTCAATTACTTATTTTATTTTGGGGAGCTGGAAAGATGGCTCAAAGGTTACGAGCACTGATTACTTTTCCAGAGGACCCCAGTTTGATTCTCAGCACCTACACTGGCAGCTCACAACTGTGTGTAACTCCAGTTCTGGGAACTAGGCACTAGGCATACATGAGGTACAATCATGCATGCAGGAAAACACCTATATGCATTAAAACAAAATAATGAGAATTTAAAGCGATTTCATGATGATACTTTTTGAGATAGGGTATCTTTCTTCATCTCAAGCCCTCCTGAAACTAATGGCAATCCTGCCTAAGTCTCCCACGTGCTAAGGTAAGAGGAGTGTGCACCACATCTGGCTATTAATTTCGTGTCATCTTTTTGTAGTTCTGGGATGGAACCTTGGACCTTATGCGTGTTAGGCAATCACCCTCCCCTTGGCCTGCACCATATAGATTTAACTTGCTAGCTGACTTGCTCCACAGCCACAGAGAGCTGATGTTGTTCAGCCAACTTCAGACCAGTGAGTGGACTGTGGGAGAAAAACGGAGTCGATGTTGAGCCATCTTGCCAGCTGTGTGTGTGTGCGCTTCGCCACTCCTCCACAGCACACGTCAGAGACAACTTTGTGGAGTTGGTTTTCTCCTCCTGCCTTTATGTGGCTTCCAAGAACTGAACTAGTGTCACCAGGTTGTAACCCTGGGCACTGTGCACCCTTCCCTGTTGATCTCTCCCTCTCTGAATCTCTATCCTGGAATTCCAAGTTCTCTGCCTCCAAGTGCTAGGGTAATACGCATGTGCCACACCTGGCATCTTCTAATTTTCATCTCTATTTAATTTTACTGTCTCATAAGACAACCCTTCTAAAAATAATTAGCTAATTTCAATGTGTTTTGCAACATTGCTATTCTTGGGGAAGCCTTTTCAAGGGCTGCCCATCATACAGAGGCGAGACTTCTGCACATCTCTAAAATCAGACTCCCAGTGATTTAAAATCAGACATCCCTGTTGGTATAATGTTTTTGTGGAATGTATACAATTTACCCTTGTTCATTCAAATGCTGATTTCTGTCCCCCACTATCTGATTTCAATCCGGACACTGCATTGTTATGTTTGTTCTAAGCATCACCTAGCTCAAGTCTGTGTAAACATGCCACCATTTGTTCTCTGTATTGTCAATAAAACAACCAGCCAATGCTGAGCAATGAAGAGAATAGGGTGGGACATCCTGGTCTGGAGGATGAAGGAAGGAGAAGGAAGCGAGTGGGGGGAGAGGACTTGGAACCACCAGGGGAGATGAACTGGACCTAAGATAGGACTAAAAGCAAGTATAATGTGGGAGGAAACTATGCAGGCTTGGAGGTTTTGGGTGGAGTAATTGTTGCCCAGAATTGGGCTCTAGGTTAATTAAGTAAATCCTAGTCTGCATGTGGTGATTTGGGTATACAGCTGTTTAGGAATAACCGCGGCCTAACTAAAAGATAAATCAATAGTAAATATTAATATACAACACCTCCCCAATAAAAGCAAGCTGTCACATAATTATTTAGAGTTATTTGGAAATTACAGGTAAACATCACAAGCTGTGACATCCCATCGGTAGAAATATTTATTTTGCTTGTTTGATACAGTTCTGCTCCTTGGTCCTACGCAGTGACCTCCATATGGTATTTCCTTCATGACATTTGTCCCACAAGCACTGAATAAGTTAGTTAGGGCTGTTGGGGACAGAGCACCAAGCTTCATTTCTCACCAAGTAGAATGGATACAGAATTTTAGTGTTTTGTTTTGAGACAGGGTTTCTCTGTGTAGCCTTAGCTGTCCTAGAACTCAGTCTGTAGACCAGGCTGACACTAAACTAACAGCCATCTGCCTGCCCCTGCCTCCAGAGTACTGAGATTACAGGTGTGCACTACAATGCCAGACTAGAATTTTAGTATTTTAAAAAAATTTTTTTTTTTTATGTACGTGAATGTATGTGAGTGTAAGTGCCTGGGAGGCTAGAAGAGGGCCCCAGGACCTGGAATAACAGGTGGTTGTGAGCCATCCAATATGAGTGCCAGGAATTAAACCTGGGTCTTCTAGAAAAGCCATCAATGTATGGCAGTTAAGTATTAGTTTTAAAATATATTTTGTAAAAAGTTTATTTAAAAACATGGTCTTAGTATGTAGCTCAGGCTGTCCTGGAACTCACTATGTAGAGCATGCTAGTCTCAAACTCCCAGAGACCCTCTACCTTTGCCTCCTGAGCGCTGGAATTAGAGCTGTGTGCCACTGTGCCCAGGTAAAGACATTTCTAATGGCAGCGCAGCATTAGTTTTAAAAGGATTTTGATAACACATGGGGGATGATTTGGCCCTTTTGTTTCACAATCCTAGCAGTGGGAAGTGTGGCAGGAGGATCCAGATCCTAATCTGTGTCAAAAGACATTTCTCAGTGCAGGGGTGAGCCCAGACCCTCCACGGGCACCTACTCACGACATATATCCACACAAACAGACACACAAACACGTAAATAAAAATAAATAAATTTGAAACCCAGGCATGGCTACACAGGCCAAGGCTAAACGTTGGAGCAGAGGTGACTGGGAGCTCACGGGCCATCCAGTGAACCAAAACAGCAACTTCAGTGAGAGACCCTGTCTACAGGGAGTAAGACAGAACGATAACGCAGGACACCTGGTGCCTTCCTCTGGCCTTTTTACAGGCTCTTGAACGTGCACACATGCACACACTTGCACGCAGCACACACCTCAAAAAAATGTTTCCTGTCCTCATTTAGCAACTTCAGTTGGAAAGCAGCTGAGGCAGGGGATCTCCCCAGGTGACTTCCCCCCGAAGGCAGTTCATGCCTGCCTTGGCATACATACTTGCTTGCATGTCGCCCGCACAGTGGTGCTGGCTTCCTTTGACTGACTGTTTCCTCAGGGCACACCCCTTTCCCACCCCACTTCTAATGGCCTTAGAGTCGGGCTCTCCTTGGACACACATCACAAACTTTGCTCTTGGGGAGGGGCTAGCTCCAGCCCTTTTCTCTGAGAACCACAGGCTTTGGGGTTCAAGGCAGCATGAGAAAGGGCATGGGAAGATGTGCTCTGAAGGCCAAGGCACTCATTTCATATCTAAGCGCTTCTACAAAGAAAATGATACAAGGTTTCCATGAAAAATACTGATAAAGAGGCTGAGGTGATACGTAGCTCAGTTATAACAGTGCTTGCCTTGCAAGCATAAAGGCATGAGTTTAGTCTCCAGAAACCACATAAAAAAAATAAATAAATAAAAAATAATAAAAAAAAAAAAAAAAAAAGAAGGAAGGAAGGAAGAAAAAAAGGAGAAAGAAAAGTAAACCAGGGATAAAGGAAAGTTCAAATCTGAAATTCTGCTCCTCAGGTTTAAATTAATGAGATTCCCTCATACTAATGGTACCTGACTCTGGAAAATTCCAAATGGCACACTGAGCCTGGAACTCTCTGAAGGACTGAGTGCTCAGAGGCATGTACCAGTGCACACATGCACCATGGCTGCCCTCAGACACAGCTCTCCAAAGGCAGAAGGCTACGGATGCACTGTGAAGGCGACAACCTAGGTCTTGTTGCTTCCTTTGAAGGGCACTGTACGCCACCTCCCTTTAGGAATTAAAATTTAGCCAGGGTCCATTGAGATGACTCCTGTAGGAGCTTGCTGCCAGACCTCATCCCCTGAAGTCAACGGTGGAAAAAGACAACTCCGTAACTTGTCTCCTGACCTCTACTCACTCACACACAAACAATAAACAAGTAGTGAATATTTTACAAAATTAAGCTGGGTGTGGTGACACACCTTTAATTCCAGCTTTCAGGAGGGGGAGGAAGAAGCAAGAGGATCTCTGTGAGTTTGAGGCCAGCCTGGTCTACAGAGTTCCAGCCAAAAAAAAAAAAAAAAAAGAAGTGACTTATCCTAGGATCTACATTTTTAAAAATCAATTAATATCAGGGTCCTAGTGAGAATGATTTAGTGGTTCTATGAACACTGGCTACTCTTGCAGAGGACCTGAGGTCAGCCCACATCAGGCAGCTGACCAATGGCAGGAACTACAGTTCCAAAAGATCCAATGCTTTCTTCAGGCAGCTCCCCATCCCCCACTGCCCCAACACACACGGCAGATACATACAGACACATAAAGAAAAAATAAAAATAGGGGGCTGGGGAGATGGCTCAGAGGTTAAGAGCACTGCCTGCTCTTCCAGAGGACCTGAGTCAATTCCCAGCAACCACATGGTGGCTCACAACCATCTATGAGATCTGATGCCCTCTTCTGGTGTGCAGGCGTACATGCAGACAGAACATTGTATACATATCAAATACATAAAAAATAAAAATATATCCTCTAAAAATCATCCTTTATAGGCTAAAGACCCTGCAAGAATCAGATTAACAGATGTGGGCCCATCCTCTTCACAAAGCAATGGACAAAGCTCTCAGAAGGCTCAGGAAGCATCCACATCTGTCACTTGATGAAGTACACCAGGAAACCTAGTGCGGAATGGTGGTACACACCTGTAATCTCAAGAGATTCAGAAGGCAGAGGCAGGAGTGCCTTGAATTCAAGGGCTCAAGCACCCCCTGCCACAGAAAGGATTCATGGTGTTAGCATGGCAGCACAGGCAAGTTATCCTGAAACTGGGGAGGCTGAGGCAGGAAGATCTCAAGTGTGACGTTAACCTGAACCATATAGTAACACCACGCCCCAAAAACTAAAACATTAACATCTAAAGGACACATGGGGACGCATCAGGCAGGACACACTGGCACACCGCATGCAATCGATCTGAAAGGGAGCATTCAAGACCAGATCTGCCAGCCAGTCACAACAAGCTCATCTGCCTGTCCACAGAGAGAAGCTGGACTCAGGAACAGTCCTACCAGGTTGTGGTGTAGACTAAATGTTGTATTTTTGTTTCCTTGTGATGCTAGGAATAGAACAGAAGGCCTTGCCATATCAGACAGACACTCTGTCACTAAGCTACACCTCTAGCTCCTCTGAGTTCTTATGCAGAAACCTAATTCTCAATGGGGCATGTTTGGAGGTAAGGGATGATGAGGTCATCAGTGGAAAGCCTCATAAAAAGGCCCCATGCCCTTAGAAAAGACAGCCCAGGGAGAGGGAGGTGGTTCAGCTGGCCAGATGCTTGCAGCCAAGCCTGATGTGATGACCTGAGCTCCATCGTGGTACCCACATGATGAAAGAAGACCACCCTGTAAGTTGTCCTCTGACCCCTGTATATGTGCTGAGGTTTGCGTACACATACACACACACACACACACAAATAAATAAATGTTAAAAAAATTCTGGTAGAAAAGTAAATTAATGTAGCCATTATAGAAATCAATAGAGTTTCCTCAAAAAAATTAAAAATAGAATTATTACTCTTACTCTCTTCTCTTCTCTTTCTCTCCTCCTCTCTCTTCTCTCTGCAACCCCCCTTCCCTTAATAAACCTCCCACGTGGAAGTAAAATACATTAGGCTATTTATTTTTAAGGTGTGTGGAGATATGAAAATGTAAGTTTTTACTTTGAAAATTGAAATTACAATAATTTCCTTATGATGTAAAAAAAAAAATAGAATTATTATATGAGCCAGCTATAATGCTCTTGGGCACTGACCTAAAATAGTCTATACCCTACAGAGACACTTGCATGTCCATGTTCACTGCTACCCTCTTCACGATGCCAAGACAGTGGAACCAGTGTCTAGGTGTCCATCAACACATAAATGTGGCATAGGCCTGGAGAGATGGCTCAGAGGTTAAGAGCATTGGCTGTTCTTTCTAGAGGACTCAGGTTTGGTTCCCAGAGCCCACATGGTGGCTAATGACCATCTAACTCCACTTCCAGGGGATCCAATACTCTCTTCTGGCCTCCCTGGGCACCAGGCACACATGTGGCACAGATACGCGTACAGGCATCAGACCCATACACATATAATAAAAAATAAAATTTAAAAAGTCATACATATACACAATGGAATATTATTCAGTATTAAAGAAGACAAATTGTTAATTTTGCAAGAAAATAGGTGGCCCTGGAAAGGATAATATTAAGTGGGGTGACAAAAACTCAGAAAAACAAAAGCTGGGGCTGCCTCACGGCCCAGTGGGTAAAAGCACTTGCTGCCCCAGAACTCACATGGTAGCAGAAGAGAGCAGATTCCAGAGCAAAATGCCTTCTGATTTCACATGCACGTCCAAACCCCTCAAAACAGATGCTAATTAGTTTAAAGAAGAAAGATGGAAGCAATAGGCTCTCTCTCCTTCACATAGGAACCCTAGCCTGGAATATATAGGTGCATACATGAAAATAGTCTAATACTAGAGAGGAGACCAGAGAGGGCACTGACTAGGCCACCAGGAAGGATGGGAGGAGCGACAGGATGGCAAAGAGTGCAAGCGTCTGGCTGAGGAGGCCACAAGGAAAGAAACCACAGAGACACACTTTGCTCAAGAATGTCATTAGCATCTAGCACATCATATGCATATTTAAAATAAAAAATTTTAAAGGGTCCCCTGAGAAGAGGGGGTGTGGACAGCCAAGGCCTCAGAAAGCACCTTGCCCCTGAGCCATCGGAAAGCAGGAAGCAGCCCTGGAATCCACAGCTGCCTTGACAGCGGCTGTCGGCCCACTGTGACCTAGGGAATTATGTCAGACTCTCAGATGGACTAAGATAAGTTGCCTTTGCCACAGTGTAAGGTGCAGAGGCCTGTGTCTCCAAACAACCCACCAACCATCCTGTTTCCTAGTTCCTTTGGCTTGCTCTGAGTCACCCTGAAACGATTCCCAGATGTAGTCTCACTGGCTTCCGAGGCAGCTAATCACTATGAGCTGGGTTTGGCTGAGTGGAAGCTTCCTGGCTCCTGACATTACCTTAAAATTTCAAGGCGCCTGTCGCCTGAGGAGTCCCAAGGAAATGCAGCCAGCACTGTCCCTGGGGAGGGCCCAGAATTTTGACAGCTGTTTAGAGAGACTATGACTCAAACACTGATCAAGGACCTGTAGAAGAGAGCTCCTGAGTCCTCAGCCCTAAGCTGATGACCTTTGGAAACTACTCACCAACGAGCAGGGAACAGTCAGCACAGTAGTCTATGGCACACTGAAGGATCCAGAGAGAAAACCTCCACAGGCACAGTCTGCGGGGTGCTGTGCAAACACTTACATTGCTAGAAGCAGTCTTCACAGAAACAGAAAGAGCAATGCTGAACCATATACATCTGTCTTGCCAGCAGGAGGAGGGGCAGGAAGATCAGGAGCTCAAGGTCATCCTTGATTACATAGTGAATCTGAGGCTTGTCTGGGTGGACTACATGGGACACCATCTCAAAAACTGGCCCCTGGCCTAGTGAGATGGCTTGCTGGGAAGAGAAGCCTGTCACCAAGCCTGAGGACCTGAGCTGGTTCCCCGAGCTCCACACAACAAGAACCGACACCTCGCAGGTGCCTTTTGTCCTCCTCAAGCAAGAGTATGCTCACACGCTTACACAAAATACATGAATAAATGTGAAGCCAGACAGAGCAACCACCACCCCACCTCGCCCAAAACAAAGGAATCTGCTTAGAGGAGAGGGGCCCATCTCCCTCCCTCCCCCTAGAAGCAGTAGCTGTCCTGTGGTGCAGCACCTCATTCGGAAGTGTCTGGGTCATGGAAACCTGACTGTCCTGTGTTCTACTGTCCCTGGAGCTTGTTCACAGGGTCAGCAGGGGACGCAGCTGCTGCATGCTGGAAACAAGAACATGGCCCTCCTCTACGGGAGAGGCCATCCTCTTCCACTGAACACATAGCTTTGGGAGGGGCCAACAAGCAGCAGAGACTGGAAAGGACACTTGTTGAGCCAGACACTTCAGCCCGTTCAACCCTGGCTATGAATGGGTCATAGTCAGATAACACTCACCCTGTCTTCTCCTTCTTCCTGTCCTTTCACAAAATGTAGATCTAAGGCATTTTATTATACAAATTGGTACTCATACATAGACAATTGTGAACTTAAAATTCATCACAGATTTCATTTTAGAAATCTTTTCAGGGGGCTGGAGAGATGGCTCAGAAGTTAAGAGCACTGGCTGCTCTTCTAAAGGTCCTGAGTTCAATTCCCAGCAACCACATGGTGGCTCACAACCATCTATAATAAGATCTGGTGCCCGATTCTGGCATGCATGTGTATATGCTGACAGAACATTGTATACATAATAAATAAATAAAATTAAAAAAAAATATTTTCAGATTTATTTTATGTGTATGGGTGTTTTACCTGCATGTCTGTATGTGCAGCATGTATGTGCCTGGTGCCCAGTGAGGTCAAAGGAGGATGCTGGGTTCCCTGGCACTGATGCTACAGATGACTGTGAGCCACCATGTGGGTGTTGAAAATCAAACCTTGGTCCTCTGCAAGAGGGGGCAACAGGCTCTAACCACTGAACCAACCCTCCAGGCCTGCTCCCTGTGTACTTTAAATCACATCTCAGCTGGGCAGTGGTGCATACCTTTAATCCCAGCACTCAGGAGACAGAGGCAGGGGATCTCTGAATTCCAGGCCAGCCTGGTCTATAGAGTGAGTTCCAGGACAGCCAGGGCTACACTGAGAAACCCTGTCTTGAAAAAAGCAAAGCAAACAAACAAAAACCATATCTCAATTATCTATAGTATCCAATGTGCAAATGATACTTTCGCAGCTGTTGCATCTATTGCTGTTTACAGAATTGCTGGGAAAGAAGGTACACGCTCTGTTAAGATGTATAAAATTTATTATTTTAGGGAGGGAGCTGGACTTTCCTGGAATTCCCCAAGTAATAGCCCAGGCTGGCCTGGAACCCCCTCTGTAGCTAAGGATGACCCTGAACTCCTCCTGCTCCTCTGTCTCAGCCTCCAAAGTGCCGACATAAAAGATGCGCTCCTCCTCCACCGTCTTTTTCCGTGTGTGTGTTGGTTCTTGTGACACGGCGTCAGTGTGTAGCCCAAGTTGTCCTGGAACTCCCTCTGTGTCCCAGGCCACCCTCATAGCCCTCATACTCAGCTCTACTACATGTATTGTGTATGTGTGCTCTTGCGTATGTGCACCAGGGCACATGTGTGGTGGTCAGAGGACAACTTCGGGGTATCATTCTCTTCCTCCACTGTGTTGCTTCCAAGGACGGAAGTCAGGTAATCAGGCTCGGCAGCAGGCATCCTGGCCTGCCGTGCCACTGTGCCAGCCCCTCACTAGATTTTCAGTCTGAGGATGCAGAACCCCACAACAGAGGGCGGGCTAGCCTGTGAGGGAAAGACCCAGTCGAGCTGTGCCTCCCCTGGAGTGGAAACCCCTAAGGACTGCAGCTTTCTCAGGACTTGGGCGATCCTCAGAACCCTGACGTTCCATCAGGAGAAGTCCAAAGAAGGAAAACCAGATGCCTCTACCAGATGCCTCCAAGGTCTCAAGAGCTACACACAACAGTGTCAGGGACTAATGTTCACAATTACTTTAACAGACAAAGACTAACACTTCTCTCCCAATATTACTATTATTACTTATTTTGACCAGCCTGGACTCAGGCTAGCCTGTAACTGCACTTTTTCCTGCCCCAGTCTTCATCCCCAGCTCACTGATTAAAAACTGGCAATATGAAGCCGGGCAGTAGTGGCGTAAGCAGAGGCAGGTGGATCTCTGAGATTGATGTCAGCCTGGTATACAGAGTAAGCTCCAAGTCAGCCAGGGCTACACAGAGAAACCCTGTCTTGAAAAAAACAAAACAAAACAACAACGACAAAAAAACAACAAAACAAACAAGCAAATACAAAACCCCAAAACAATAGCTGGGCGTGGTGGTTCAGGCCTGTGATCCCAGCACTCGGGAGGCAGGGTAGGTGGCTCACCATGAGTTTGAGGCCAGCCTGATCTACAAAGTGAGTCCAGTACAGCCAAGGCTACACAGAGAAACCCCGTCTCAAAGACAAAAAACAAAAACAAAAAACAAACAAACAAAAAACTGTCAATACACTATGACAAAGACTTGATAAGTTTTAACGTTTTATGTAAAGAGGTAGGAGACCCAAATGTGGTGACACACACCTTTAATTCCAGTGCTCAGGAGGCAGAGGCAAGACAATCTCTGAGTTCAAGGCCAGCCTGGTCTACATAGAGAATTCAAGACCAGTCAATATCACAATATCATTTAGTGGATCTTGTCTCAAAAAAAAAAAAAAAAAAAAATCAAGGGGGCTGGAGAGAAGGCTCAGAAATTAAGAGCACTTGCTGCTCTTGCAGAGGACCTGGGTTCAGTTCCTAACACTCACATGGTGGCTCATAACCATTTACCTCTCCAGTTGCAGGGAAACCAATGCCCTCTTTTAACTCTGCAAGCATCAGGCATGCATTTAATACATATACACACATGCAGACAAAACACACATACACATAAAATGCAAATAAATAAGTCTTCAAAAAACAACAGCAGCCCAAGAGAGGTCGGGAGATGGTAGTGAGAGAGGCTCAGTGGGTACAGGCCCTTGCCACCAAGCCTGAAGGCCTGAGTTTGATCCCTAGAACCCACATGGTAGAAGGAGACAGCTGACCCCTGTACATTATACTCTGAACTCCATATGTGTGCTGTGCACGTGCCACATGCATGCATGCACACACAAAGTAAAAACTAGCTTCTTAGCCTTAAAACAAACAAGCATTCCTTGAAAAGAGTAAGTAGAGGCAAGTGATTGTATTTCTTTGTGAACACTGGCCACCTGGGGCAGACCAGAAACTCATCCCAGCCTTGGGGCTACGCTGGGTCACAGATGCCTAAGGGCCCCCAAAGCAGAGCTCAGCTCTTCAATAGCTCTCTTCCAGAACAGGACACGCCAAAGTGTTCCTTTAACGGGGACAGTTCTTGGGAAAGTTTCACCTTTTCTCTCCCCAGAGCCTAATCCCTCCAGAGCAGGGGTTCTCAACCTCCCTAATGCTGCAGCCCTTTAATACAGCTCCTCATGTTATGATAACCCCAACCATAAACGTACTTTGTCACTAACTCATAACTGTACTTTTGCTACTGTTATGAATTGTAATGCAAATATCCGATATGTGACGCCAGAGAAAGGGGTCTTGACCCACATGTTGAGAATCATTGTTCTAGACTCTCTTCATTGCCATGACATTTTTTTGAGTGCTAAGTGCTAGGAGCTATGAGAATTCAAAGTTCAACAAAACCCCCACTCAGACACTACCAGAGGGTGGCCCAGGAAAGTCCCTCATAGCCCAGCCCCGGTTTCCTCTATGAAGCAGCGATCACTGGGGCAGTCACCGACTCTCCAGCACCTGAATGGTGCTCAGAGAGAGGACAGAGGAAGGGGAGGGGCTGGAAGGGGAAATATGCTGGACATATAATATAGATGTGCAGGATCCAGGGGGTGGTGTGGAGGTGGGAAAACAGCTGGTGAGATGGCTGGGGTGGGGCAAGAGCGCCTGCCCCTGCAAGGCTGATGACCCGAGTTCACGCCTCAAAACCCATGGCAGAAGGTGAGAACAGGCTCCTCAGCGCTGTCCTCCGATCATCACACACACAACTCAGCATGTGTGTGTACACACACACTACACACATCCTAATAAAAGATAAATTTTAAAGTGGAATGGGAAGAGCTGGAGGCAGGGAAGCATTCCTAACTCTCTAGAGAGAGGTTACGAAACCCAAAGAGTCAGCATTCCTCGCAGGGCAAAGGGAAAGTCTGTGTTTGCCCACCAGGAGCACCAAGCCCCTGGGCTCAGCAGATAAGCGGGTGGGTGGATGGTTCGTAGGCAGGGTCTCAGGTGTTTCAGATTGGCCCCAGTACGTAACCAAGGCGTGCATCCCCACCCAAGCTCTAGGCAGTACTGGCCTCAAAGCCCGGGCTCCTCGCTGAATGCCTCAGCTCTAGCAAATGAGCTTCACTCCCTGCCCCAAGGGTGTGTCCATAGTTTACTCTAGTAAACCAATTTTACTATAGGGCTTCAGAGTACACACTGTCAGACCCTAGGGAATCACCCTCACCCTAAAACAGACCCTTTTAAGAAAGCCTCATCCTCCAAAAGGAATTCAGCCCTTTCCTATTTTCCTAACCACCCCAGCCAGTGCAAACACAGTAAACCGCGGTGGAAAGCAGATTTCCACAACCATGGCTGACTGACACTGAGTGCAGGGACAGGGGGGAAAACTACTCTCATTTTTTTTTCTCCTACTGAAACTGGAATGGAGGCTGAGGAGATGGTCAGTGGTTAAAGCACTGGCTGCTCTTGCAGAGGATCTGGGTTCCATCCTAGCACCCACACGCAGCTCACAACTCTGTAGTTCCAGGGGATCCAATGCTTCTTCTGACTTCTATGGGCACCAAGCACATACTTGGTACACATACATTCATATAGGCAAAACACCTGTACACATGAATTTAAAAATAGATCTTCATAAAAGAGAAAAAGGAGAAGGAAACGGTAATGCAATCCTACATCTTACTGAGACTTGCGAATGCTATGGAACCAGGCTTCAGCTGTTCTCCAAACTTCACTCTTTAGGGCCTGTCCCTTCTTGGCCGGGAACATCTTTACCTTGCTCCTGGGACCTCTGGAGGTTGTGTCGCCTCTGCACCTCGCTTCCCACAGCACACCAGCCCTTCCTTGCAGCTCAGCCACGGTTTACACATGTGTATGCAGTGCGCTTTCTTCCTCTGTCCCAAACCTCCAAGCTCAGGAAGGTGGAAGCAAGGGCTGTCAGCCCCCACGTGACGCCCTGCAGAGTGTGTGCCAGCATTCTTTATCACGTTCAGTTTAGAAATGGCTGGCTGGGTGCCCAGTGATTAAGAGCACTGGCTGTTCTTGCTGAAGACCTGGATTCGGTTCCCAACATCCACATAGTGGCTCACAACCATTTGTAACTCCAGTTCTAAGGGTCTGATGACCCCTTCTGACCTCTTCCAGTACCAGACTTGTACACAGTATATATAAATACATGTAGGCAAGATACCTATACAAATAAAATAAAATGATCATTACGTTTTTAAATTAAAAAATGAGAGGCTGGAGAGATGGCTCAGCAGTTAAGAGCACTGGCTGCTTCCCCAGAAGTCCTGGGTTCAATTCCCATCACCCATATGGTGGCTCATAACCTTAACTGTAGTCCCATGAAATCTGATGCCCTCTTCTAGGGTACAAATATACATGCAGAAAAAACACTCACATACATATAGTACATAAATAAAACTTTGAAAAATTTTAAAAATGGGTTTTGAAGTCAGATGCACTACACTGAAACACAAATGTAGTGGCCCATGACTTTAATCCCAGCACTCAAAAGGCAGACGGGTGGAGCTCTGAGTTGGAGAGTAGCCTGGTCTACAGAGTAAAACCATGTCAAGAAAGGAAAGAAAGAAAGAAAGAAAGAAAGAAAGAGAGAGAGAGAGGGAGGGAGGGAGGGAGGGAGGGAGGGAGGGAGGGAGGGAGGAAGAAAGAAAGAAAGAAGGAAAAAAGAAAGAAAGAAAAAGAGAAAGAAAGAGAGAAAGAGAGAAAGAGAAAGAAAGAGAGGAAGGAAGGAAGGAAGGAAGGAAGGAAGGAAGGAAGGAAGGAAGGAAGGCAGGCAGGCAGGCTATAAGAGGCTCCTTCAGGGACTGGGGGATGTGTAAGAAAAAGAGAGAAAGAAAGAGAGAAAGAGAAAGAAAAAGAGGAAGGAAGGAAGGAAGCAAGCAAGGAAGCAAGCAAGGAAGCAAGGAAGGAAGGAAGGCAGGCTATGAGAGGCTCCTTCAGGGACTGGGGGATGACTCAATAAAGCGCCTGCCTTGCAAGAACGAAGCCCTGGGTTCTGATCTCCTACCATTCGCAAATATAACAAACCTTGGCATGATGGTATCTGTAACTCTAGTGCTGTGGGTGTGGGGGAAGGTCAGAAAGAGACACAAGATGCCAGGATCTAGCTAATCTGCCATTTCTGGGCTCAGTGAAACCCTGCCTCAAAAATATGGTAATCAAGCTGGTGGAGGTGGCTGCACACCTTCAGTGCCAAGGACGCAGAAGGCAGAGGCAGGTGGATCTCTGAGCTCAAGGCCAGTCTGGTCTACAGAGCGAGTTCCAGGCCAGCCAGGGCCACACAAAGAAACTCTACACTGGAAAACAAACCAACCAAACAAACAAAAGGAGGTAATCAAATAATGACTCCTAAAGCATCCTTTGGGGACTTATCCCAGAACTGAATCCATTCTGGGCTTCTGCCAAAACTTGAGCCTTTCAGGAGCAACAACTCTGCAGTCACTCCAAGTACAGAGAGACCTGAGCTTTGAAGATGGCTCCGTGGGGAAAAGCCCTTTTTCATCAAGCTCTATAACCCATATTTGATCTCAGGAACCACACAGTGGAAGGAAAGAACTGACTTTCTCAAGTCTTCTTAGATTTCCATACACATGCCTCCATTCCAAAAAACAAATGTCGTAGTTCACGCCTTTAATCCCAGCACCCAGAAGGCAGAGGCAGGTGGAGAGTTTGAGCTAACCTTGTCTACAAAGTGAGTTCAGGATGGTCAGGCCTACACCAAGAAACCCTGTAGTGAAAAACCCAAAAGCAAAACCAAAACCAACCAACCTAACAAACCTCAGCATGACTGGGGAAAGACACCTGCATTAACCTCCTACCTTGATACACACAGGCACAGCACAAACCATCAAGCACATGTGTGCATACACACAAAACCACATTCACACATACACTACACACACAAACCTGAAAGAAAAAAAAATTAGGATTGGTCCTTGATGGCTGGGTCTGTGGCTCAGTTAGCATCATGCTTGGCTGGCACTCACAACACCCTGGTACAACATGTCACCCTCAGGAGGTGGAAGGAGGATCAGAAGTTCAATAGTTACATATTGAGCTTTATGGTGAGTTTCAGGCTACCGTGGGAAACATAAGGTCCTCTCCCAAACAAACAGAAATAAATAAAAACAAATCCTTGTGATGAGGTTTGTGGGTGGCACATACCTCCCATCCCAGCACTCTGGAGGTGAAGGCAGGATCAGGAGTTCAAGGTTATCTTTTTTTGGGGGGAGGGTGGGGGTAGGAGTGTGTGTCAAGACAGGGTTTCTCCGTGTAGCCCTGGCTGAACTTACTGTGTAGACCAGGCTGGCCTTGAACTCACAGAGATCATCTCAAGGTCATCTTTTACCACAAAGTGAGTTTGAGACTAGCCTTGTAATAAGAGTGTGTGGTGGGGAGGTGGAAGGGGGCGCTGGAGAGAGAGCCGAGGGGGTTAAGTGCACTTGCTAGTCTTTTCCAGCAAACTTGAGTTCCCTACACAAAAGTCAGAGGACACACATAGGCATGTTAACAAAAACAAAACAAAACAAACAAACAAAAACCTGGGCTGGAGAGATGGCTCAGAGCACTGGCTGGCTGTTCTTCTAAAGGTCCTGAGTTCAATTCCTAGCAACTGCATAGTGGCTCACAACCATCTATAATGAGATCTGGTGCCCTCTTCTTGCCTGCAGGCACACATGCAGGCAGAATACTGTATAAATAAATGAACCTTAAAAAATAGAAAAAAAAAACCACTTTAAAAAGAAATTTGGCCTTTATGTCCACAAAGCTCCCTTTTTCCGTTTCTGAACGTTCTCAACGGATCCTTCATCAGATCAGCCGCTTCTCTTCAGTTGTATGCCTTGCAAACTGTCGGTCCTCGCTCCCGCCAACAACAGATCATCAGAGCACTTATCTTTCCAATGCCTCGTGTTTCCAGGGCTGGACCCTCACCCCCAACACTCTGATGCCCCTTTCCTCACGAAGCCACCCTCTAGTCCAGGACAAGCTCCCTCATCCTTCATTCCCTCTGGCCCAAGGCCGCTCCGCCTGCCCATCTCTCCAAGCTCGGCTGCACCTGTCCCCCTCCTCATCCCGCCTCCGCCCGTTCCCTCGCTGCCCCGGAGCCGCACCTGGCCTGAGCCTCATCCAGGCTCTGGTCCGTAATGGCCATGATCTGCTGCAGGACGTCGCTCGTGTCCTGGCCCACTGGAGCTGCGGGCGGAGGGCGGCGCGGGGCGGGCTGCGGCGGCACGGGACGCGGAGGGGAGGCCATGGGCGACGCGCCGGGCGGGCGCTGAGGGACAGGGCCTGCCAGAGCTTCCGCGCGTGCGCAGCAGCCAACCGCCGCAGACCCGGCGGTACGCCCTCTCCACGCCCACTAGCCAATCGCCGCTGCGCACCGCCCACAGAAACGTCCCTTTCGCCAATCGGCGTGGTGCACTGCCCTCTCCCTCGTGATGCGCCCCAAACAGCCTTCTCAACGGCTGCCGAGGACCCCCGTTGAGGGTTGTCTAGGAAACAGGATTCTCTTCTGTATCTTGAGCCCTCCCCCGACACGCCCTTGCGGAGCCTTCACCAATCAGCGCTATGCACTGTTCCTCCTCCCCAGCGACTCCCTAGAAACTTGTTTCTCAATGGCCACTGTGAACCCGGTTGAGGGTTGCCACGGTAACGACTGCCGCCATCTGCTTAGGTCTGGTGCACTTTTTGGCTCCCTTCACCTTGAGAGGTTCTCTGCCTTGTCTCTGGTCCCCGGATCTGCTCAGGTCCCTATTGTTTGCAGGGCCCAGATTCTCCACAACGCTCCACATCTCTGAGTTTCCTTCCTCAGAGGCCTGCATCCTCACTGCCCCTCACCTTCAACCTCCCTTCTTCAGAACTTTTCAAAAACTTGAGGCAAGGTGGCACATGCCTTTAATCCTAGCGGATCACTGTGAGTTCCAGGCCAGCCTGGTCTACACAGTTTCTGGACAGCCAGGGCTATGTCCAGAAATAACTTGAGGCGCAGTCTCACGTAGTCCAGGCTCTCCTCAAATTTGTTATGTAATGAAAGTTGACTGAATTTGCTGTGAGTGAAGCACGGTTTCAAACTTTCTTCTACCCCTAAGTGCTGGGCTGAGTGGTGTGAGCCTCAGAACCCTGTTTGTGTGGTGGTGGGATGGAATCCAGGCTTCGTGCACACCAGGGAACCACTGTACCAACTGAGCTACATCTGTACCCTAATCTTTTCACTTCTGGAGACAGAGTCTCATATATAGCCAAGCTGACATCACATTTACTAGGAGCAGAGAATGTCCTGAACTCCTTCCTTCCCCTCCCCCTCACTGGCCCAGCTAGTTCCTCAGAACTCTGGCTCCTCCTCGCCGCTCTCCACAGCTCCTCAGAATTCCTACTCCCCAGGCCTGCCTCCCACACCTGAGTCCTAGGCTCCTCAAATTTTCTGGTCATTTTCACAGTCCCTCACATCATGTGTCCTCCCCACCAGTCCTCAGAGCCTCAGCTCTTCCTATGACTCCCACCCTTGTCAGAACCCTTCCGACCTCAAAAACTCAATGTCCCTGTTGTGTGACTTTTTCTGGGGGAGTCACTCCAGAGAAGAGGTTAACCTGATCAAAGAAACAATTTCATTCAAATCCAGTTTTGTGAACCAGGGGATTTATTGAGGTTACTTACAGACACATGGGCAGCCACAGCATTGAAACGTACCACCCCTCCCCCATCACTACAGGTTTACATCTCTTCAGCGAGGACAGCTGCCCCGTCTGTCTCTCCTGTCCTTCTACAGGAGCATGTTGGTGGCCCAATCTTGTGAGGTCCTGTGTGAATGAACACAGCTGCTGATTCAACACAGCAGTGACCATATAAAACCTGGAGGGAACAGCTGTTCCCCGTAAATCTTGGGCCCTTCAGGCAGTCCCCCTTGGCTGGTCACCAGAATCCTGACTTTCTCTAGAGCTTTCTATTCCTCTTCCATCCGTCTAAGGGGCCAGAAATGTGTAGACGGTAGGAAGAAAGCCAGAACAGAGTCCTTTTCTCTACTGGGCAAGTCAATTTGAAATATTGTTTTATCAAGAGCCAGCTCAGGAGTGACTACAACCTGTTTGTTCTTTTCTTTTAAAAATGTTGTTGTATGTGTGTGTTGCCTTTGCAACACCATGGCACGAGTGTGGATTTCGGGACTTGGTTCTCACCTACCATATGGGCCTAAGGCTTGAAGTCATGTTGTGAACGTTGGCAAAGTGTCTTTGCCTCCTGATCTCCTTAAACGTGTTCATCCCTTCCAACCCCAGCTCTACCCAATAGCTAGTGTCTGGCTAAAGAATGAAGACTGTTTACTGAAGGCCTACCCTCGGGTACATCCCAAGTCATACAGAACTCTCATCCTCCCTTTTGTCTCTCTTGTTTGGGATTTATGACAAGACAACAGGCGCCTCAAGCAAAAGAAAAGGGGACACAGTCCCTCTCCAGAGTCACAGAACCTCCCAGAAGCCATTTGCTCGGAGACAGAATTCAGGCGAATGCTTCATGAAGGTTTAGCTCTACTGGGAAGCCATCTTCTTTCTGTTGTTATTGAAGAGGAAACTCAAGCAGCGTGTGGGGGGGGTTGGAGGAGATGGGGAGACTTCACAAGGTCCCCAGCAAGAAATGCAAATGTATAAAAGCAAGGGAAACCTCTGATGAAGGAAACCCTAGGCCTGCCCCCAACCCAACAGCAAGTAACAGAACCCTTGAAGGTGGGCAGAGTGGGGCCTGTACAAAAGGCCAGCCAGTGCCACAGCACTACACAGGCCTGCTCTGGGGGGAAGGAGAGGACAAGTTCGAGTGGCCTAAAAGGGACAAAAACTTGATACTACCCAGCAGAGAAGAGATCAAGAGGGAAAAGCTGGGCTGGGAGAATGCCGTAGCATTTACAGTGCTTGCTGCTCAAGTGGGAAGACCAGAATTCGGAACCTCAAAAATCCACACAAATGCCAGGGTGAAGAGACTGGACTATAAGCCTTGGATGGCAGAGACAGGGGATTTCCCAGCATGAGCTGGCCAGTGAGACTAGCTGTATTGGTGACGTCTGGGTTTGACTGAGAGACCCTGCTTTGTTGACTAAGGTGACCAAGCCTTCAGGGATGACTTCTGACACTAATCTCCAAGCTCCACATGCACACAACAGTACAAGAACACACCTGCACATGTGCAAAACTACGCGCAGCTAGGCGTTGTCCTTTAATGCCACCTCTCAAGAGGCAGGCATTATGGATCTCTTTGAGTTTGAACCCAGCCAGTGTTACACAGTGAAACCCTGTCTCAAGCAAACAAAAAAAATCACAAGACTTATAAGTGGGAAAGGAAAGAAAAAAAAAATACATAAAAGCTGACAAGACAAATTCCTCAACAATCTGGACAATGCTGATGGGGGACAGCCAAAGTATAGGTAAGACAGCTGACTTCTGGAGGCCATCAGGAATCCCCAGTTCAGGATTTGATTGGCTGCCTTGATACCCAAAGTGTCACCTGTCCAGCAGGCCCAGAGCTCCATGGAGGTAGGAACAGTGTCCTTGATGGACACCTGGCTGGAGGAGTTCCTGGGCTATAACCTTGGGAGATTTCTGGCTGTAGATGCTCACTGCCCACACTGATCAAGAACTATCCAGCCCTTCCATTCAGTCTTGCGTCATTTTCCTTTTGGAAATGGTTTGTGAGACAGGAGCTCTTTGGTGGGGAACTAGCCTGGCATGTGCAAGGTCCCAGCAGTGTGAAAAGTAGGAACATTTACTGTAGAAACAGAGATGTTTCAGTTCCTTAGAAATGGATGCTTTAATGCCTTAAGAATTTGGCCTCAGATAAGACAGAGGCTCAAATTCCTGCTGTTACTCCGCATGTGATCTGAAATGAGAACATAACTCTGACTCTTCTCTGGTGAGGTGGAGCAGGGAACCAAGTTCATGGCCCACACTGCCTGCCAGGAGGCTTCTCTAGGCAGGGAAGGGGCTCATCTCAGGCTTGGCAGATCTGAAGTTTCGGGGGACTTCTTGAGAAGTAGAAAGCCCTGGTAAACTTGAGACTTAATTCCAGGCTCCATGGGACACTGAAGCCCCTTCCCCCGGGAGTTTTCTGGGCCCCCGGTGGAATCTGTATCTTTTCTAGGCTGTGCAGTTAGAAATGGGCCACATCACAATCTGGTGTCTTAGGCTTGTCACCACGTCACTCAGGAAGCTGTGGCAGGAAGACAGCCGAGAGTTTGCAGTTAGCCTGAGCTACACAGTGAGTTCTAGGATGGCCTGGGCTGCTTTGTGAGATCCCATGTCTAAAAGAACAGGGTGTGTATGTGTGGCGGTGGGGAGGGGAGGGGAGTGGAGCAGGCAGAAGAAAAAGGCTCACAAGAACCAGAAATCACCCTAGGTTTTTGAAGAGGGAGACAAGTAGAAGGATAGTAGAAAGGACGGAGGCAAAAGAAAATATTTGCAAGATTTCAGAAAGACAGAAGCTGCTTGTTGTAGCAGATAGCTCTAATCCCATAGGATTCAGAAGCAAGATGATAAATTTCAAGACCAGCCTAGCCTATGCAGCAAGTTCAAGGCTAGCCTGGGCCAAGGGATTCCATGTTAAGACATTCTTGGCAGCCCTGAGTCATGATACATAATGCCAGGACATGAGGACAGGTTGTCTGAATTGACAAAAAACAAAACAAACAAAAAAAAAAACCTACCTTGTCAACCTCAGAGTCTCAGAGTAGAAGCAAGCAGGTGAGCTCTCAGAGGCTGCTCAACACTCCTAAGGAATCAGCTTCAGTACCAGCACTTGGGAGGTGGAGTCAGGAGGATCAAGAGTTCAAGGCTATCCTCAGCTACACAGAGCATCTCAAAGACAAATCCAAAAAGTAGCCTCAGGAACGCGGTCAACTTGTAGTCTACCCTGCAGCAGCGGAAAGATCTCACCTCTTCAACCCTGACACCTACAGCACCATGCAGGAAAAAGCAGTGCACAGGACATACCAGATATACAGCAAAAACATAAAAATGTCTGTTTAAAAACCCTAAAACCTGAGATGATTGAGGGCCAGTTTGCCAAGCCCCTTTGGATGCTCTGCCAGGTGCACGGAGATGTCCCCAAAACCCTGCTTTGGGGCAGGCAGATCTGTGGGCCTGAGGAGTGCTGAGGGGCCATGCATTTGTTGGGCTGGATTGAGTCAGGGGCTCTGCAGGTGGCTGCGGGCTGCAGACAGACGAAGCTCCTGTCTCGTGCCTCATTCCGAGGTAGCTAAAGAGTGGAGTCCATCAGTGGGTGGCCATTCTCAGGAAGCATGATTCGGGTGCTGGCACCCGTCCGGGCAGAAGATGAGTAAGGGGCAGACTTGTGGTCGGAGCAGCGGAGACACAGACAGCAGAGAAGGCGGCGGAAGGTCCGGCGCATCTCAGCATCCCGGCAGGAGTACACCACGGCGTTGACCAGTGAGTTGGCCTCAGCCAGGAGCAGGAAGTACTTCTCCACAGCCAGAACGTTGCAGGATTTACAGTCCAGACCGTCCAGGAGCAGCACCACCTGGCCAGGCGTCCAGCACACCACGAACGCCCCTGTAGGACAGAGGCAGAGAGTGGGGGCGGGGTTGGGGGGGGATTGACCATGTGGCCACCTGGAGATTGCCCGGATAGCTGTGTGCTCAGGCAGTGGCCCACAGCAGACAAGCTCCCTGTGTGGGTAGACTTGCTGAGAGGGGACAGACTCAGTTCTCTAACTTGTCTGCCAAAGTGACAACCTTCCTAATGGGGCAGAGTATTCCAGGGCCCTGGAACCTTCTACAGAGGATTTGTTCACTGAGGGATTGGACAGGAGTTAGAGGAGGGGTACAGGAATCGCTGGGGAGAACCAGTGTACCTCCTGTATCCCAGAGCCAAAGAAACCACACTATCCCCTACTGAAGGCCCCAAAGAGAGACTTATTGGTAAGAGTGAGGACCCAAATCCACTTCCCAGGGCCCACATAGAATAAGGAGAAAATTGATCCCCGCAAGCCCTTCCTTGAACTTCCACAAACTGTGGTGCGTGTGCGCACACATACATACACAGATACACACACACACATAAATTACAAAAAGATTTATTACTATGTGTGCATGAGTGTAAGCCATATGCATGTGGTGATATTCTAGAGGCTAGACAGGGGCATCAGACCCCCTGGAGCTAGAGCTGCAGTTAGTTATGAGCTGCCTACTGTGGGTATTGGGAATTGAACTTGGGACCTCTGGGGAGAACAGGAAGTGCTTTTAATCATTGAGCCATTTTTCTAGACCCCAAAAAGAATAATTAAGCTTCAAAGGGGAGCCAGGTGTGATAGGACATACCCATCAAGCCAGGGAAATAAACAAAAGGGTCAGGGCTTCAAGGC
This sequence comes from Meriones unguiculatus, assembly GCF_030254825.1. Lineage (NCBI taxonomy): Eukaryota > Metazoa > Chordata > Mammalia > Rodentia > Muridae > Meriones > Meriones unguiculatus. The sequence continues at coordinate 62,553,442 of NC_083352.1, read as the reverse complement.
CACCCTCAGCCAAATTCATGAAACCCCGTGTTTAAAAAGATAACCAGAGCTGGGCGAGATGGCACATGCCTGTAATCCCAGTACTCGGGAGGCAGAGGCAGGTGAATCTGTGTGAGTTTGAGGCCAGCATGGCCTACATAGTGAGATCCAGGACAGTCAGGGCAATGCAGAGACCCTATCTCAAGAACAGAAACAAGAACCGGAAGCCAGACACAGTGCTACATACCTTTGCTCTCAGCACTTGGGAGGCAGAAGCAGGTGGATCTCTATGAATTCAAGGTCAGCCGAATGTACAAAGAGAGCTCCAGGCCAGGGAGGGCTACACAGTGACACCCTACCTCAAAGGAAAACTAAGCGAACAAGCGAAAACAATAACCAGGGCTAGAAAGGGAGGGCTTGCAGCACCTGACTCTGGTTCTCAGCATGCACATTAGGCAGCTCAGAACTGCTTGTAATTTCTGTTCCAAGGGCCTAGGACGCCTCTACGCCTCCACGTGTACTTGCACAAACCCAGACACAATCTCACAGCCACACATATACACAAATAAAAATAAATCTTAAAAAAAAAATGGATGTACTGACCTAGCACTTGGGAGACAGAGGCAGGAGGATCTCTGTTAGTTCAAGGCCAACCTCATTTACACAGTGAGTCCCAGAACAGCCAGGGCTACACAGAGAAAACCCATCTAAAAAAAAAATGAGAGTTGAGGCTATCGGTCCCTTGGCAGATGCTTGCCTAGTCTGCAGCAGGACTTCAGTTCAATTAAGCAGCTAAAACCAGATACGACAGCACACATCTAAGACCCTAGCACTTGGGAAGCAAAAGGATCAGGAATCTGAGGTCACCCTCTATTCCTACATAGAGAATTTGAGGCCAGTCTGGGCTACATGAGGCTCTGCCTCAAACGCAATTAAACAAAAAAGACTTCTAAATGGTTTCCTTTGGGAAACAGATGAAAATTGAAGGCTGCCCTTTTCTCCTCTATGAAGGCAGGACACAGGACATCTCTTCTTCTTTGGAGCCTCTGCTTGGCCCTGCCATAGGGCTTTACCTTTCGTTTTCTTCTCCCTTCCCTTCCATTGAGGACACCGCCTCCCCGGAGAATACCCCCTCCCCTCCTGCTACATCAGGCCACTTGCTCAGTTCCCCAGGGTCCTGTGGAGGTCTGGTCCCAGAAGCTACTGTCAGAGCAGCCACTCACCCAGGATGATGACAACCGTCTTGACCAGGCTGAGCGTTGTCTCTCGGTAGCGGGGATGGCAGCTTACATGCTCCGCCATGCGTTCCACCCGTCTACGCACATAGAAGAAGATTCGAATGTAGACGGCTACCATGAGCAGGAAAACAAGCAGCCTGGACAGGGCCCACACAGCCAGGTAGGTGCGGCTGAAGAGGGGGACCATTTGTGAGCAACTGTCCAAGTCACAGAGGCAGTGCCAGAAGTGTGCAGGCAGCAACCCCAGGCCCAGGGCAGCCACCCACACACCCACAATGAGTGTGACCACACGCCCCCGGGGCAGGCGGCTGTGTAGTTGCACAGCCATAACGCTACGGTGCCGCTCCACAGCTATGGCCAGCAGTGTGGCCACGGACGCCGTCAGGCTGGTGTCCAGCAGGCCCTGTCGAAGGAACCAGCCTTTGATGGAGAGTCTGGCAGTGCGTGGACCAGTGTGGAACATGAGGAAGAGGTAGGCCATGCCAGCGAAGAGGTCAGCGGCAGCCAAGTTGCCAAGCAGGTAGTAGATGGGCTGGTGGAAGCGACGGTTGGAGGCGATGGCTGCGATAACCAGCAGGTTGGTCAGCAACACGAGCGCACTGACTGCCAGCCCCAGCGCCACCACGACGACATCTTTGGGGCGCCAGTGAAGGCTGAGTTCCTTGCCACTGTTATTGTAGAAAAAGCTGATGGTCTCATTGTAGTAGCACTGGCCCATGATGACCACCTGCGGACACAGAGAGAGAGAGATCAGGGCCCATGGCCCCTGATGGAAGGCCACTTGAACTGGCAGCAACCAGAGACAAGGATGGATTGCATGGGTGCAGCTTACAGACCCAGAGGCCCCAGAGGCCCTCTCCGTAAGGTGTCTGTGGTGAGGGCCAGAGTGAATTAAAAAAAGCAAGCTCATAAAGCACGGTCTCACTATGCATCCCAACTGGCCTAGAACTTGCTGAGACCAGGCTGGCCTCAAAATCACAGAGATCCTGTGGCTTCCACTGAATGCTGTCGTAACAGTTCTTAAAAAGATCTCTGATGGGTTTTTTTTTTTTTTTTTTAATCTTAGGAACCCAGAGTAAATGCATCCACATTGCAATTCAGGGCCACGTGCCACTTCTCCGCCACAGGATTGGCCACCCGTGGTTTCCGAGAGGTGTGGGTGGGTTGGTTGGGGCAGCACAAAGGCGGCTTGAGCTGCAGGACAGCCTGAAGAAGCTCACACTCGGGCCAGGGTCCCTGCACAGAGCAGAGGCCAGGGGGCGTGTGCACACCAGGGGGAGGTCCGTGGCGAGCACCCGGAGGGCAGTGCCAAGGCGCAGAGGTGACTTAGCGCAAGCAGAGTAGACAGAGTAGACAGAGAGACAGCCCAGAAGTTGAGTTACAGGCAGCATTCCGCGCTGGAGCTCTAAAAGCAGGCCGTTCTGGGGTGGGACAGCCGACCAAGGAAGCCTCCAGGACAAAAGAGGGTGTTGCGGACGACCCTGGGCTAGGAGAAGGGTTGTGGAGAAGAGGGGGCGCGTCTCGCTTTCTCCGGGAGCCTGCACCCACCCTGATACGGTTGGCGCTCGTCTCACCTGGGCCTCCAGTCAAGCGGCAGATGGGGCAGACTCGCAGCGGGTTGAGGCGGGACTGAGACCCATGGCCCTGCGACCGGGGGGTTGAGCCGCAGCGTCCTGTGTGCCTGGAGCCCCCGGCTGAGGCGGCGGGAGAGGCGGGGCCTTAAGGCCACGCCCCCACCTGCCCCAGCTCCGGCCCCTGGGGATGTCCCGCCCCCTGGAGAGTCCCACCCCCAAGTCGGAAGTATGGTCTCCTGAAACTGCGGCAGTCTCACCTCCACCCCTTCCACTCTTTCCCCCGCTTACCTCACGTGCTTGCTCTTTCGCGCCTTTGGGGCCGAGTCACCTGGCAGCTGGAAAGATCCACAGCGGTGGCTTCTGGGGCGCCCCCTGCCCCAGTTCCTGTCCAATCCTGTATCGAGCTGCAAACCCCGCCTCGCTCAGCAGTGGTCAATCTCCATGGCAGGACCCCCGCCCCGCTGCTGCCCGGCCAGCGGCTTGTGCCCCAGACCCTGTACAACACCCTGGCTTCCTCTGGTTACTCCCCAGCCTGCCGCTGGCTCTGGCCTGCGCCTCCTCCCCTGACCTTCCTCGGTCTGCAGCACACAGCCCTATTGTCCGATTATCTGCACCAAGTTTTATTTGATTGTGTAGAAGCGGATCAGGGACACAGAACTCTGGCAGGGCCTGACTGACTCATCTTGGGCTCCAGGCCCTGCGCTAATTGCCTGTGGGTTTTGAGGGTGATTTCAGAAGCTTTGATTCAGTAATAAAGGGGTAAAGAATGTTGCTCTTACTGGTGATTTTCTTCTTTGTCAGCCTTCCCTGGCAAAGACAGATGTGCAAGAACATACTGGATTTATTTTATTTTAGGTTTTTTGACACAGGGTTTTTCTCCTGGCTGTCCTGGAACTCACTCTGTAGACCAGGCTGGCCTTGAACTCAGGGATGCGCCTGCCTCTGCCTGGGATTAAAGGCATGTCACCACGAGTCTGATTTTTTAAGTTAACAATTAATTAAATTTTCAGACAATTTTCAGGACTGGGTTCTCTCCTTCCACCACACCGGTCTGGGAGATTGTGCTCAGCCATCCCACCGGCTGCAGAATATGGTTTCATTGAGAGGTTGTAAGAACTGAGACTTGGCCAGTACTTGGGAGCAGAGGATTTCTGAAAGTTCTAGGCCAGCCTGGTTTGCAAAAGGAGCTCCAGACCAGCCAGAGCTACATAATGAAAGCTTGTCTCAAAACAAACAACAAATAAAGAAAATAAGTAAGCAAAGAAGGTGATGAGGCTGATTGCACGGACCTATTCTCCTGGAATCAGCCCCCAGGTAAGTGGCAGCAGGGCCAGGAATCCAACTGTGATAGAAGTCAGATACTGTCTCAGAAGGCAGAGACCGGGGTCTACCCGAGGATCTTCCAGCCTGTACTGACCGTTGAGTGTCACCCTGTTGAGTGTCACCCTGAGTCGCCAGCACCTGTGCCACCTTGCTGTTTTATACCTCCCTGGCAGGGAGATGTTGGCACACTTCAAGAGTCTTAGAACTTCCACAGGCTGCTCAGTCTTCCTTCCGTGAGCTCACTGATAACCCCATCTCTCCCCATGCCCCACTGGATTAGTTTGGTCACCAGGTGGGGGCAGGTAGGGAGATACATAGGGCCTTCGACTCAGTTCTGGGTCCCTCAGGTAGTCAGAGATGCTCCTCAGATTCCTCAGGCTCTGGGTCAGTGCAACAGGTAGCCCTGGACACAGCCTCACTGTCCAGCTTGGAGAGTAGCCGGGCTGTCTCCTGGGTGATCTCAAAGTGCTTAGGCAGAGGGTTCCGTCGCATGGCGCTGCCTTCAGGGGGAGTGGCAGCAGGGCCCGTGCCTCGCCCCCTCAGACTGCCATAGTGCACTGCCGAGACAGTGATAGGAGTCTCCTCACACAGCCTGGAAGCCACCAGAGCCAGGCTGGACAGTTGATGTGTGACTGGCCGTACACCTCCCCAGGAATACTTCACCGGCTGGCGGCTGAAGTGGCCCCGGGATTGTGGTCCCAGGAGTAAGTCCTCAGGGTTGCAGCTGGGCCCTGCAGAGTGAGGAGTGCTTTGGATGTACTCCCGGGGGTAAGTGTCAACCAAGCAACCCTGGAGTGAAGTGCGAGCTACCCAGGATACTCACCTTCCCCATCCCTGACGTCCTCCTCCTCCTCCTCCTTCTCCTCCTCTTCCCTTTGGTCCATCTGCAGAGTTGCAGTCTGAAGGAAGAAACTGAGAATGGGACTCCCTGTTTTGGGATCTGTGGGTGTGGTTCACATGGGTAAAAAGGATTTGCTGTGCAAGCATAAGGACCCAAGTTTGAATTTCTAGCATCCTTGTAAAAAGCCAAGCATGGCTTGGGAGTGCTTGTAACTTGGATATTGTGGGATGGTCCTGAGAGCTCGTTGCCAGTCCTGTCACATGCTTCAAGTTCAGTGAGTGATTCTGTCACAGTATGCAGCCAGTGCTCGTCTGTCACTCACTCTGCTCTCAGCAGCTGGCAGAGCCATACCTTCTTTTCTGGACTGAGAACCAAACCCCAAACTCATACATGTTAGACAAGCACTTTGCCACTGAGATTCATTTGCAGGCTGGCTCTTGCTTCTCCCTGCTTCTCTTATCCACTCGTTACAACACAGGACTGCACCCAGCTCCCACCGCCTTCGCACTGCCTGCTCCTGCTGCCCAGCACACCCTTTCCTAGATTTACCCACACCTCATTTCACCCCCATATCATGTCAACCTTGGCTGGATCCACTTGTTCCATAAGATTTGCCCATATTTCCTGCTACAGACTCCTCCAGGCCTCTCCGTGGACACCCCTTACTCCATCCTCTTTGCTTTACAGGATCATGTGATGTTGCCTGTGACCAACTCCATGTTTATTTCTGGTCTTTTTTCTCTTGGATTCAGACACCAAGAGAAGGGGGTCTTTGAATATCTCTCTAGCTCACTGATGTACCTGAAGGGCCTGGTGCTTGGTACTTCTGAAAATGGGTGCTGACAGTGCTAGACAAACAGGGCTGGCCCAGCTATTTATTCTCCTAACCATGTTTGTCCACTATAGCCAGGACAAGTCAAGCCAGAAGGAGTGGAAGACATTTTAAAAGGAGGGCCTGTCGAAATGGCTCAGTGTGTAAAGTTAATTGCCACCAAACTAGACAATCTGATCTCCAGACCCTACATGGTAGAAGGAGAGAACTGACAGGGCACTGCCAGTTATCTCCTGACCTCACACCTCTGCCTGTGTGCCCCTTCCACTAAATCAATGAATAAGTAAAAAAAAAAAAAAAAAAAAAGCAGGATTCGGGGTGGAGAAGGGGGAAGATAAGCATCCATAATACCAGCTCTTCTACAGAGGAAAAAGACCAAATATAACATAAAGTTAGGCACTACACAAGAAGAGAGGATGGAGGAAGGGGTGCCACGGTCAGGCCTGGCGGCGTCGCTAGCAGGAAATATAACATGGGCAAGTCTTATGGAACAGCTAAGATGGGAAGCACCTGGAGAATTACCAGAAGCCTCCGAGGTCAGCTAGACTGGAGCATGAAGCCTGGCAGAGCAAGAACAGAAAGAGAGGGTGGATTCTGAAAATCGGCCCTGGGCACCACACACGTCATGGCACACACGCTTCCACACACACTAAGTACATCAATCTTTCTTTCTTTCTTTCTTTCTTTCTTTCTTTCTTTCTTTCTTTCTTTTCTTTCTTTCTTTCTTTCTTTCTTTCTTTCTTTCTTTCTTTCTTTCTTTTTTTATTTTTTTTGAAACAGGGTTTCTCTGTGTAGCCCTGGAACTTCTGGAACTCACTCTGCAGACCAAGCTGGCTTTGAACTCCCAGAGATCCATCTGGCTGGGATTAAAGGTGTACACTACCATGCCTGGGACCTAACAGATTTTAAAGGAAAAAGAAGGTGCCCGGAAAGAAAAAGAAGGTGCCACACAACTACAATTCTGGCACTCAAGCACTAAGGCAGGAGCTGGAGAGATGGTTCAGCCATTATGAGCACTGTCTATGCTTTCAGAGGTCCTGAGTTTAATTCCCAGCAACCACATGGTGGCTCACAACCATCTGTACCCTCTAATGCCCTCTTCTGGCATGCTGGTGTAATGCAGACAGCACCGATATAAATATAATAAATAAAATCTTAAACACCCCCACACACTCCCACACACCATTAAGACAGAAAGACCAAAGAGAAAGACCCTATCTCAAAAGCAATAAAAAGGCAAGTATGCCGAGGCTGGAGAGATGGCTCAGAGGTTAAGAGCACTGGCTGCTCTCCTAGAGGACCCTCCTCAATCCCCAGCACCCACATGGCAGCTCAAAAAACGGTAACTTCAGTTCCAGAGAATCTGACACCCTTACAGACATATCTGCAGAGAAAAACAAAAGTGCACGTTAAAAAAAAAAAGAGGCAAGTGTGTTATCACAGCTACTTAGGAGGTCGAGGCAGGTCTCCCTTGCTTATTACACCGTGAGTTCAAGGCCAAACTGGCAATTTAAGGAGACACTGCTACAGAATGGAAAGGTTGAGTAGATAAAGGTATCTGCCGCCAATCCTGGCAATTTAGGTTTGATTCCTAGAACCTACATGGCAGAAAGAAAAGTACTCTCACAAGTTGTGTCCTCCACAATAAATAAAACGTAATAAAAGAAATTCGGCCTGGGGAGATGGCTCAGTGGCTACAGGTGCTTGCCACCAAGTACAAGGACCTGCATTTATCCCGAGGACCTAAATGGTGAAAGGACAGGTATGAAGGTCTGGCCTACTCATACCTTGACATGTGTTGGCCTCCATACTCTATAAATTGCAAAAGGAACAAAAATAAAGAGAACCGAGAGTGTGGCTTAGAGGTGGGCACACACCTACTGCACACCAGGCGCTGGTTTCGATATCCAGCTGTATAAAAGGAGAATTAAACACATCCGCGGGACAAGCAGGCTCCTACCTCAGGAGGTGTGCCCTCGGGACGCTTCTCCAGGGCACTGTGGTGTTTGGGGTCTGGGCTAGAGTCTGAGGCTCTGGTCAGAGACCGTGTGTCTTGGGCAAGAAGTGGGGCCGGGTGCTGGGGAGTGGATTCAAGGAGTGAAGGAGCCAGGCCAGGGTCTTGGGTCAGGGGCTCAGAGGCCAGCGGGAGCTCATCCATCCCGAAGATCTGCTCATAGTGCACAATGAGGAACTCCACAAGGTGAGCCTGGTGACCGGAGTCCAGCAGACAGGCCACAGGGCTGGCACCGGTGGCCCTGGGTCCATCTGGTGGCCGCAGCAGCGTAGGCCCAAATACGATTCCCAAATTGTTGGCAGACATCTTGTTTTCTTCAAACCGAGTGGCTACCCTGAGGATAGTGTGGAATTGGAGATATCAGTGGAGCTCAGGGTAGGACCTGGAGACTAGCCCAGTGACTTGGCCAGGCCACAGCAAAGTCAGCTCTGGTCACTGAGACCAGCTAGTCACATGGACAGTGTTGGGTTAGGTTTAGGTATCTAGGGTTCAGAGCTCAGAAGATATATGACAGGTCAGAGGTTAATGTGTGCCACAGAGGTAAGCAGTTCCATGTCCAGGGAAGGAGGGCCATAATTCAAAGCTTAGGGACCCATGCACACCTGAACAGATGGGCCACCAGGTGCCGCAGGGTGCTGTAGTTAGAGTCAGGCAGCTGCACCAAGAGGGTCTTCAGCGAGCGGATAGTCTCAGGGCTGGGGCTGGGGGGCCCAGGGTCGTCCCCAGGGGCTGCATGCAGGGTCTTTGCCAGAGAGATGAAGGCGTCGTAGAAGTGGAAGGGGACCACGGGATCAGTGAGCTGGTGGGGACAGGAGGGCAGGTGGGATGCTGAAGGTCCTCAGCCAGAGGCCTCATGCTCCTGCCCATCACCGCCGCATGCCCGAGCCACCTACCTCCTGAAGGAATCGCTTGAGGACACTGGTGATATCATGAGGAGAGTTTCCTGACAGCTCCACCAGCGCTCGGCCGTTCTCAAAGGCCTGGCACAGCCGCTCCACGCGCACCCGAGACCCGCTGACCCGGTAGATACCCTGTGGTATGAGGGACATCTGGCTTGTGATCTGGCCACCAGTGGGAACAGGCCACCTGTGGGGACTGTCAATAATGAGGATGCCGCCTACCTGCAGGCCCAGGGCGCGGTGCTCTATCTCAGCTGTGCATCTGGTAATCACAAAGGGCACCTCCTCAGGAAAATCTCTGGGGAGTTGTAGGAAGTCAACCCCAAAGAGAGGCATCCGAGCTGGAAGCCGCCGGTGTCCACAGAGGATGAGGAGGGTCTCCAGGCAGCGCTTGTGGCAGGTCAAAAAGCACTGGGGGAAGGGTCACACGGTTAGGAGGTCAACTGGGGACAAGAAGGTTATCAGGAGGTCAAGAGGGGCGAGGAGGTCATCATGAAAGCCAAGGAAGATGCTTCAGAGATCCTTCGACCTGACCAGTGAGATGGTGCAGCAGGTAAAGGGACTTGTCACCAAGCCCGACAACCTGAGTTTGATTCCCAGGACTCACACAAAGGAAAGAGAGAAATGACTCTTTTTAAACTATCCTCTAACACATACACACCATAACTCTCATGTACCCTGCCACACAGGCACAAATAGATAAACATTGAGACTGAGAGTGAGGTCATCAGACGAAGGTAGGTCCTAGAGCAAAAAAGGCTTTAGGGATCTCAGGTCAGGGTGTTTGGTGAAAGTCAGCAGAAGTCATTAGGTCTCCAGTCTAGGCCACACCTCTTCACACTCCATCCCGCTGACCATGAAGGTTTCACATTCTCTGCACTTGGCTGGGCCTCGCAGCCGCCGTAGCCGGTGGGTCTGAGCGGCTGTGGACAGTGTCCACTTCCTGAAGGGGCTGCCTACTCCGTTCTCCATCCCATCCCCCAGCTCTGCAAGGAGAAAGGTCAGGCTGTCAGGGCCGCCCTCTCGTCCCTGCAAGCCCACCTGCCTCTTATGAGCAGCCTTACCAGGGTCTCGCTCCTCAAAGTCATCGGAGGACTCTGTGCCTGTAGATGGCGCCTTCACAAGCCGCCGAGTGGCAGTGCCTGGGGGCAGAGGGGCACAGAGGTAGGGTTATTATGGTGGTCATGAGACAGGCTAGGTCTAAGGAAACAGATTTAGTTTACAGAACTTTCAAGATATGCTTGGAAAAAAGCATCAGAGACCAGAGGTTAAGAGTTAAAGAATGGGGGTGGGGGTGGGGGTGGGGGGGAAGACTAGGGAGATGGCTTAGAGGTTAAGAGCACTGGCTGTTCTTCCAGAGGTCCTGAGTTCAATTCCCAGCACCCATCTGTAATGAGATCTTGTGTAGTTGTACATGCAGGCAGACCACTGTAGACATAATAAATAAAATCTTTAAAAAAAAAAGAAAAGAGTTCAAGAACGGCCCAGGCCTTTGTCTGATGGTTTAGAGGAAGCTCCCACCAAGACAGTGAGTGGGTCAGCATTTGAGGAACAGAGTTGTGGGGTAGATCAGAGGCCAAGAGGTAGGTTGGAGATGAAAGGTCAACGCTTGGCTAGGGTCTGGAGGAGAAATGGCGGGGGGTAGAAGGGCACAGGTGTGTAAGGAGGTGGAGAATGGTCAGGTTCTACCCTCACCTGGGCTGGAAGTAGGAGAATCCAAGGAGCGGGACTCACTGCCACCGCCTACACTGTCCACATCACTGCCTGGAGTGGGGCCTGGAATCCCTAGATGAGGACATGTCAATCAGGCTAGTCCACACCCAGGCCCTCTACCCACTAGGCCTCGATGAACTTACCCTGGCTGCCTAAGCTGGCATCCTCCCAAGGGCCAGGCTCAGAGGAACCCTCCTCCAGCTTTGGAGGTAAGGGCCCTGAAAACTTTTTTGTGTCCTGAGGGGAACTGCAAGAAGAGAGGTTTGGTGACATGGTCCCAGGAAACTGGCAAGCAGGCATGGAGTCTGGGTCTCAGCTCCAAGGATCTAGGTTTGTGCACTCTGCTGTCCAGGACCATCTCAGTCCTTTAAGTGTCCTAGCCCCACCATCCTAAGGCTGGGATAACTCATCAAAAGTCCCTGAAGATCCTGTAAGCAACCCTAAGTGAAAGCCATTGAGTCATTTAAAAACAATCAAGCAGGCAGGCAAGCAAGCAAGCAAGCAGGCACATGAGGGGCTAGAGAGGTGGCTCAGTGCTTATTGAGTGCTTGGCTGCTCTTCCAGGGTCCACGATCAGTTCCCAGCACCCACACTGGAGGCTCACAACTGCCTCCAGCTCCACAGGATCCAATGCCCTCTTCTGAGGTCTCTGAGGGCACCTGCACACAGCTGGCATACACACATACACATAAATAAAAATTATTTAAATAAAAAGGCACTAAGCGAGTTCCAGGACAGCCAGGGTTACCTAGAGAGTCAGGCAGTTGTGGGGCAAGCCTTTAATCCCAGCACTCAAGTGGCAGAGGCAGGCAGAGCTCTATGATCTGATCAACAAAGCGAATTCCAGGACAGTCAGGGCTACACAGAGAAACCCTGTCTTGAAAACAAAAAAAAAACAACAAATAAAAATCTCTAAAACATTAAAGTACATGGCGACTAGGTGAGAGTAATGCACTCAGCTGGGCTAGGAGGGTGACAAGACAGGGTAACAGAGGTAAACATAATCAAACTATAGTGTATACATATGCTAAAACCTGGCATGGAGCTTCTAGGCTTACTCCAAGCCCAGCCCTAGGCCTCTCACCTGTGCACCACAGGCGTGACCTCCTGGAAGCAGAAGGCAGGAGATGGTGGTGGTGGGGCCCCGGGCTGCAGCCCCCGCACGAACTCCTGGTAGCGCTGACCAGGTTCAAAGGGCGCACAGCACTCAGCCAGGGCAGAGAAGGCACGAGGTCCTCGCTCAGCCTGCGCACCTCGCAATTCAAACAGTCCCAGGGTCACCTGTAAAGGTGGAGATGTGCATAATATAAGAGGCTTGGACCTAGATTCCCAGGAGAGGAGCCTAACCCTTATCAATAGGCAAGGCCAGAGTTTGAGGGCGGGGCCTGTCACTAGGAGGCTAGGGGGCTGGTGTGTGTGTGTGTGTGTGGGTTCTTCAAGGTATCCGACCTGCAGTAAAGACGGTCGTGCTGGGGCCCCAGGATGGCTTAGGGGTAGAGAAAGAAGTATTCACTGGTGCCCAAGAGTGACCATGGGGTTGGGGCAGGTCTTACCCGCCTAAGCACTTCGTCTCCTTGCAACACCAGCTTGCGTACATGCGACACTATGCGCCGCTTGGTGGTCTCCAGATCCTGCTGGCGCGCGTTGGCCTCCCGGACGCAAGCCTGATACAGAGCCTCTGCCTCTCGTGCCTGGGGAAACCAAGGCAGGGAGGACTGAAGAGAAGCTGGGGAGAGGGGAGTGGCCAGACGTTAGGAAATCTTGGTACTGGGTCTCCACCTTGGCCTGCGCCTCCTCTCGGGAGCGCCGCCTACGCTCCTGCTGCTTGCTGGATCCGGGAGACGCCTGGGGAGGAGGGTCCTCAGGGGACCCCTGGGAGCGTGCCCACAGGTCCTCTCTGCGTTGAATGTACTGGAGCTGGGAGCGCCGCAGCGCCTGCACCGCCTCGTTCTTGGGGCAATAAGAGGATCGTGAGCCCTTGCTTGCGGAGGCCTCCATCCTTCCACCTGTGCCCGGCCTTACCATGCGCTTCTGCTCCCTCAGCCACTGCTCCTTGAACTCCTTCCTCCACTTCTCAATTTCCATCCTTTTGGCCACCAGAGGCTGCAGAGGGGAGGACGGGATAAACGGGAAAAGAAGCTTCAGCCCCTCCCATCTGTTCCGGTTCATGCCCCAGCCCCTTGTATGGGCCCTGCCCCTAGATACCACCTCCCATACCCCAGACCTGAACACTTTTCTGAATCCAGTCTTTTTTTTTTTTTTTCCAACCAGGCCTGCTCTACCCTAGGCCCATACGCAGAAAGTTGTATGGCCACCCATCTTATCTTCAGGGATGCAGACATCCTAGTTTTACTCCTGAGAAATGCCGTCCTGACAACCCTTTTTGTTATATTAATGTCTTAAATTTAGTTTTTGCTATTTTAAGTTGTGTGTATGTGTTCGAGCATGTGCACAGAGGCATCAGATTTCCAGGTGGTTGTGAACCGCCAGTCATGGGTGCTAAGAGCCAAACCCAAGTCCTCTGCAAGAGCCGTATGTACTCTCAAGCACTGAGGCCCTCTTTTTAATTTTTTTAAAATTTATTTTGTGTTTGTGTGGGGAATACACTCATGCCAGGGCATGTTTGTGGAGGCCAGGGATTCAGGCCTCTCCTTTCTCCACAGAGGCCCCAGGGAATCAAACTCAGGCCACCAGGCTTGGTGGCAAGCGCCTTCACCTGTTGAGCCGACTCCATGTGTTCTTTTCATTTTTTGCGACTGGGGATTTGAACCCTTGCACATGGTAGGTAAGTATTCTACTATTGTGCTTTCTCTCTAGCCCTTCTTTTTTTAAAACCTACTTATTTATTTATTATTATTATTATTATTATTATTATTATTATTATTATTATTGTGTGTATGATGTGTGTGTGCAGTCACACATGCCATGCCATGTGTGTGGAAGTCAGAGGACATTATAAAGTTGGATCTCTCCTTCTACCTTTATGTGTGTTTCAGGGATTGAACTCAGGTCCTCAGGCTTGTGTAGCTAAGGGCCTTGGCTGATCCCCACTTCAGAGATTGTTGCCTGCCTCAGCCTCCCCAGTGTTGGAATTAAAGGTGTATACCATCATGCCAGGCTTGAAATCAGTGTTCCTTTTGTTTGATCGTTTAAGACAGGGTCTAGCTCAGGCTGTCCTGGAACTCACTCTGTAGATCAGGCTGGCCTTGAACTCAGAGATCCACCTACCTCTGCCTCTCAAGTGTTAGGATTAAAGGCATGTACCACTATGACCCATGAAACTGTATTTCTAAGATGAAGAATCTTAAGATTTGGGGCTGGGGATGCAGTCCTGCTGTCAGAGACTTCCCTAATACTCCCACAAATGAAATACCTTCCCTAGTACCCTCTCAAATGAAAGCACCAGTTTGTGTGTGTGTGTGTGTGTATGTGAACACGTGTGCTCCTGTGTGTGCGTGAGCATGCATGCATGCGTGTGTGCATGTTGCAGTCTCACAGAAAGCCAGGTTGGAATCTCAGTGTAGGAATACTGGACAAGAGCATCTCTGAGCCTCTCCTTCCTCCTGAATGGGATGGCATGGAGCTTCCTCTTGTGGCGGGGGAGGGGCACCCACCTGGTAGTAGTCTCTCTTCTGCCGGGCCACCGTTTCCATGGCCAGGGCTCCCAAGCTGAGGTCATGTTCCAGAAACAAGGTGTAGATGTACTGGAGTGGCATTTGGCTCTGTGGAGGGCAGGGCTGCTTCAGGGTCTAAATGGACAGGGATGGGGGGGCAGGGGGGATGGGCTTTGGGGCAGGGTTGGTACCTGCTGGAGGATGGACACCTTGCCAGCCTCAGCGATCTTCATGATATTCTTAGCAAACTCAAGTTCTACGGGAGGAGAGACAGAGGTCTGTAGGCAGCTGGGGTGTGGGTCCTGCTTGCCATCAGGGGCTGGGCAGAAAGAAGCCTCACCATAGTTGGCTCTCTTGTCTGTCCAAGCCAACAGCTCCTTGGCATAGCGGCCCCATGCCTTGGCATACTCTAGGGCAGCATCCACACCACCCTTGGTCCGAATGAGTCGCAGGTCTAGTTCTTCCTCTGGAACAAATAGGGAACTCCCTGAGCCCTGGCCCCTCATGGAACCCTTCTCTGAACCCGGTGACCAGATCCATGGCTTCCATCCCACACCTCATGGCTCCCTAAAGCCCCTTTTGGGACGGATGCCAGCATCAAAATTTACATATTCTCTATGCAGACTGGGGAATCCTTTAGGACAGGGGCATGGATTTACTGTGAGGTTGTTCCAGCCCCTATATCTGGCACAGAATAGTGAAGAAATATCCTCCTCTACTCCTCCACCCTTGCCTGAAGTCCTCTCCTACCTGTGAGGGGTACAGGACCCTCTGGGGAGGGATCACTCCAACAACTAGCTTCATTGCTCTGGGGTAAAAGGACGAGAGACAGCATTCAGGAGCAAGCAAAAAGCAAGCGTGCTTGCCTCACTGAGCACCCTGATCCTGTCCCTTACCTCCTCTGTCACCACTGTGGCTGTGGCAGCCTTGTCAGGCTCCAGGTCCTCTCTGAGTACAAGGTCTCCAGCCAGGTGGTCGAAAGTCCTGGGGGTCGGGGGAGGATAATGGTGTTAGGAAGCCATTTCTACCTAGACTGTCCTTTGTAGGGGAAGAGTCCTGGGGCTGCTAGGACAGTTGGGCGAGAAGGAAGAGATGTAGTCTTTGAAGTTATCCGTGATTCTAGGTTTGATCTGAGGATTTAAGGGAACCCGGTGAGGCTGTGGGTTGTTTATTTCGAGGCAGAACTCTTGTACCCTGGCAGGGCAGGCCTTCAACTCACTGTGTTGGCCTCTACTTCCCAAGTGCTGGAATTACAGTCATGCACCACCACCCTGCTTGGTTTGTGCAGTGCTCTGGATGGAATCCAGGGCTTTGTGTATACCAGACAAGCATTCTATCAAGCGAACTCCATCCACCACCACCCTTGCCCTTCTGTGGTACAGGCAGGATTAAATGCTGGGCCTTGTGAATGCTATGCACCTGCTAACAACTCAGCTATATGCCCATTCCCAGCTGAGAGGGTTTTCTAAAAACAAGACTTGAGAAAGGGTTGGAAGAGCCCTAGGTAATTTAGGGGTTCACAGAGTGGGATTATAGTTATTTCAACCATTTTAAGGGATCATGAGGTTGTGTGTGTGTCAGGACCACTTTTGAGATACACCCAAAACACCCGTGCCATCTAAAATACCAGAGGGCACAGGTGTTTGGGAGGCTCAGGAGGTCGAAAGTCAGGGTGTCCCGATGTGGGGCAGTGTGATACATAGATAGTTAGGGAGCTCAGCCAGATGGTGACACAGGCTCGGACTCACACGTTCCCCAATGATATCTCGAGGTTGTCCAGGCTCTGGAAGATGTCACTGTACCTCTTTCTGCCCTCGGGAGCTGGGGTTAACTCTGGGGAAGGGAAGTATAAGAAAACATGAGCCAACCACTGCCTCCCTCCACCCACGGTGGTGGCAAAGCAATCCATACACCTCAACCAGCTCGAAAACAGAGGTGGAAAAGAGAGAGAGAGTCAGAAACAGAGATTCAGAGACCTGTGTGAGTCCATGGCTAGTGTGGGATGGCACTGCGAGCTTCGGTGGGGTCTTTTTAGAGCGAACAGACGGACCCAGGCAAAATCAGAGAAGCGGTTACTCACAGTCGCAGAGACACCCTCACAGGCGCGGACTCATGAGCAAAGGAGAAACACAGATGCAGCTGCCACACGAACGCGGAGTAGCGGGCTGGCTTGACAATGGAGCCACATGGACCCCGAGCCAGACAGATGGAACTGCACGTGGGACGCACAGGCGCTTAGCCCGCGGCATAAACACACTCCAGTACGGCTGGAACCACGAGGGACAGCACCGAATGACACTCGACACACAAAGACAGCCGGAAACGTAACCCAGACGTAGTCTCAATTTTGCCGCCCCTGGACCCATGTCCCCCAGGGCTCCCTGCAGGGACCCTGGCCGTGACACCCCGCCCCCATCCATCCTACACAATCAGAAGCAGAAGCGGCCACTTCCCCTTCCTGGGCCCCTTCCCCCAGGCATCCGGGGTGCAGGCTCTGCAGGGCAGTCCCTGGGTCAGGGGCCGGCGCCGTGCGTCCTGTGCGCTTCGGAGTTAGCCAGGGTGCTGGGGCTCCCCACATTCCTCCCCTTGCCAGTACTCCTTTCCCGCTGTCAAGTCAAGTTGGGCTCCCTGATTTAGGCGCTGAGAAGTGGTCGTGGGAGGGTCCCCCACCCCGGTCCCCACGCCCCTACCTGTCTCAGCTGCGTCCATGGCGAGGCCCGGAGGCAGGGGGTGGAGTAGGGAAGGCGCGGTGGAGCTGAGATGGGACAGGGCTGACCGCCGCCCGGGACCAGCCCCGATTTCCTGCCTCTGCGGGCCCAGTGGTATCGCCCCGCCCTCGAGACGGCCACGCCCCTCCCGGAAGTTACCATCGCACTTCTGACTAGCTTTCGGCGCTCAGTCCCCACTGCAGAGCTGAGCCTCAGCAGGTCAGCGGTCCCTTCTTCAAACTTCTGAGCGCGTTAGCACTCTCTTCTAGAGTTGCTGGCCTCCTCACCCAGAGACTACACTGAATTAGTTCAGACACTTAGATCCGGGGCGCCCCAAGTGAAGAACTGATGTCATCAAGACTGCAGGGAACCCGAAGTCCCCAGCCCCCTGCAGCTTTCAAAGCTGGGTCAGGTTCCTTTTTTTTTATTTTGGAGACAAATGGCTATTTGGCCTGACTGGCCTGAATTCGGTGTGTGTCCAGGTTAGCCTCAAACTTAAGAGATTGCCCCTGCCTCTGCCTGCTGAGTGTGTGCCACTGTCTGGTTGGGTCAGGCTTTGGAGGTGGTTCCGTTCAGTGCAGTCAGCACTTTTTGGCAGGCACGAACACCTTGTACTGGGACCTCCAAGCTCCATCCCAGGCTCAGGAGTCCCACACCTGCAGGTATCTTCCTCTGAGAGCCTGGAGACTATCCAGGGCTGGGTTGAGGGCCCCGGCTGCTGGCAGCCTAATCTGTGGTACGAGACAGTGGCTAGAACCGGAGTGAGACCTGTGTCTGCAAGGACAGTATTCTGCATCTCTGTCCTTGACCAAGGAAGGCATACCGTTAGCCTCTCAGGGTTGAAAAAACCCAACAAATACAGGATGTGCATGATACTAAAAACCTGGGGTCCCAGCTCTAGGTTTGGCCTAAGAAAGGGTTGGATGCCCACAGAGGGTGTCATTCTGTGCCTGTGGAGGTGAGAGGCCCTTCACTTCCCAGGAGCCCTGTGTGGCACAGACAAGTGAAGGCAGGCTTCATAAAATTGCAGACGCCGATTTATTTACCAAAGGTGCTAGCCAGGGCTGCTTCCCCTAACCCGGCCAGCGGATGCCCACAGGGTCCCAGCTCAAGTCTTCCAAGAGCAAGGCAGCGCTGCCTTGCTGTGGAGATGGGAGCAGTGTCTCCCCCCTGGGGCAACGGTGATGCTCCTGCCTCTGGGCAGCCAAGGTAGGCGGTGGATACCAGCACCATCGTCTCAGGAAGGCACTTTCAGCTTCGGGGTCCCCAAAAAGAACTGTAGGACACGGTCAGCCACGAGTGCCAGGCAGAAGTCCAGAGCCAGGACCTGGCCGATGACCAGCTTGAACTGTCAAGGAGGAGGCAGGTGAGCTGGGTCAGTGGCTGAGCTGGGCTGAGCCAGGGGCCATAGCTCAGAGCCACTCACCTCCACAGGGATGTCCACAAGGCCGAACTGGCTGTTGAAGTCAGGCGAGGAACCGAGGAGCAAGCCAACGATGGCCAGCAGTGACACCGCCAGGCTCCACACCAGGGGCTTGTTCTCAGGCAGGCTCTCCATGAAGGGTGGGCCCTGTAAGGAAAACGCACAGCTGCCTGGGGAGGGCTGGGCAAGGGATCCACCAGGTGGGTATGGGCAGGCATGCGGGGCCTCACCTTGTAGTTGATGGCGAAGGTGGCCATCTGCATGGCCATCGCCATGATGTACACAGTGCTGTTGACCAGGCTTGGCTCAAACTCCTTGTATAGGTCTACAAACTGCTCCTGCCTGCAAGGGCATGAGGGTGTCAGTACCCTTCTGCTCAGGTACCCTCTGGAGTTTGCCGCCATGATCCAGAGCCAGGGCCTGGCTGGCTGCCCCTGCCCTCCTGTCTTCCCGAACACCACTTACTTCTCAGGGCTGCGAGCCTGGGCCTCACGGTACAGGTAGACGAGGCTCAGAAAGTGGACAGAGAACTGCAGCATCACTGTGAGGATGGTGTAGAGGTTGAAGATATTGGGCAAGGGCCGCTCCCTGGAAAGAGTCTTGAGAGGCTGCGGGGCAGGAATGACAGAGGCAGCTTACTCAGTCAAGAGGGAGTGAAAGGATACTCCTGACTCCTCAGGAACCTTGTTTGATACTGACCCAGGGGTTGCATATGCCCCAAATAGTCTGTATCCCACGGTAACAATGGAGATCTGTCAGGAAACAGATTCACTCTCTACCCCCAAGACGGCAGTCAGAGCCTAGGACCTGGAGGCATGCCTGGTCCAGCCTGCTAGCTTCCCACCCTAATGTTCCCAGAAGACCCAGGGAACATGTTATGGTAGGGCTTTGGAAAGTGACTGGATCTCTAAGGCTCTGACCTCATGCCTGGACTGAAAAAGCACTCCCAGAATAAAGGGAGTGCAGCCCTCAGGACAAGCCTTTCTCTCTTAGCTGCTGTGAGGTGAGTGGCCTGAAACTTCTGGAAGCCTAAGCCAAGACAGATCTTTTGTTTCAAGGTGTTCTGTGCAGCCTTTCCTCACCTTGATGGGAAGTTGACACACAGCCTCTGGCCACTAAACCTCTATTTCGCCACATCAGTGACCAGTGCAGACTCCCGGTTGTGGCAGCACCTTTTTCCTTAGGAGGCCTCCCTAGCTGTCCCCGAGGCCAGCCCCAAAAGCCTGTGACACACTTTTTCCCCCTCACAGCACTGTGTGTCCTCTGCTTGCTCTACTTCATCATTTCCTTTGCCCTGGGGCTGTGACCTGCCTGGACCCCAAGCTCACAGTCAGTGGTATACCCTAAGCTGTATCACTGGCAGCCAGCCAGGCCTGACCCTGTCTGTATGTCCTGTGCAATCTTAGGACTCCTGCCTCTGGGCTCTAGGTCTGTCTGTAACCTGGGAGATGACAATTCCAATCCACAAGAGCTCTTGAAATGCCCTGTGGCCAGCCCTAGGTGGTCCAGGGCTCACCTTGGAGCGGGAAATGAAGAGGAAGCAGCCAGCCAGCAGCAGCCCCTGCAGGGTGGCCTGGAAGTCACTGAACTTGACACCTTCCAGGTAGAGGACACTTTGGCTATATGCCAGGATGAGGGCATTGAGGGCCAGGATCTTGAACATCTGCAGTGTTGTCACCAGCGTGCAACGGCCCTGCTTGATCACGTGGCAGACTGTGGGGAAGCAGGGCATGAGTAGGTAGGGGCGTGTTTCTGGGTATGACTGGGCAGGGTGCAGGGTGACCATGGCTCCAGGAAAGGGCGGGTGAGGGGCTTGGGACTCACTGCACTGGATGGAGGAGAGCTTGGAGGTGAAGGGTGCTGCAATGCTGGCATCCCCCAGCTTCACAATGGGGGTGCTCTCATCCTCCAGGTCCCGCAGCACCTGGCTCAGGCGGTCCTGTGGGGAGGGCAACAGGGGTCAACTCTGGCTAACAAAGGTTATGGGCATTTCCGATTTGGACACTCACCCTGTGGGAGGCTGGTGGCTCCTCGGGGGAGAGGAGTGGCGACCTCTGTTTGGCTGACCTGGAGGAGACTCTGGGGCCACTGTTGTTCAGGACTGGACTGTCCCTTTGCCGTCGTCGCCGTTCCACAACCCTCTCAGGGGCATTGGCCAGGAGTGCTACGCCTGAGAAGGCATGAGGAAGGAGTGGTGGAGAGGCCCAGGTACCAGTATCCGGCTGCAGAGCTAGACCCCAGGCTGAGCTGGTACCCACCACCTACCAGTTCCAAGACGCCCATTTACCTGACTGCTCTGTGAGGGCCTTATGGACTGGCCAACTTGCTTTGCTGGTTAATGGCTTGGCAGATAAAAGCATGTCTCACATATGCCTGGCATTCATGTGACCATGAAGAGAACCAACCCCTAAGGCGTCCTCTGACCTGTACAACTATGTGGTGGCAGGCATGCGCCTCCACAGGCACGCACAGACACCAAACATTACTAAGAAATGTATTTTAAAACACTGGGTGAAAAAAGAAAGCAAGCCAGGCGGAGATGGTGCACGCCTTTAATCCCAGTGCTCAGGAGGCAGGTGGATCTCTGTTAGTTGGAGGCCAGCCTGGTCTACAAAGTGAGTTCCAGGACAGCCAGGGCCTACACAGAGAAACTCTAACTTGAAGGGGGGGAAAATTCTACCACACCCAAATAGGAACAATGGAAAACTGCTAGTCCCCAAAGAAACTAATTACTCGAGAAAAAAAAGTCTATGAAGTCGAGAACTCCAGACAATGCAGGCAAAATGGAAAAAAAAAACTCAGAAAGATCAAAGCTTAGTCTTTGAGGTCTAGGATTGTCAACACTTGTACTGACAGTGAACTGTGGCAACCATACCTGATCCTGGGATTCACACCCTCTGTGAGGGGTCCTCATGCTTGTACCCTTCCTTCTCTGACCTTGTAGGCTCCTCAAGATTTCTTGGTTTTGTTGTTAAGATTTAATTATTTATACAGTACTCTGCCTGCATGTATGCCTGAGGCCAGAAGAGGGCACCAGATTTCAACATTGATGAGCCACCATGTGGTTGCTGGGAACTGAACTCAGGGCTTTTGAAGAACAACCAGTGCTCTTAAACTGAGCCATCTCTCCAGCCGCAAGATTTCTTCTTGAAAGACAGGGTTCCATGTTTACCAGGCTGGCCTTGAACTTGCTACACAGGCAAGAATGAACTTGAACCCCGGACTCTTTTGAGCTCTGGGATGACAGAGATCTGCCTGGATGAGCACCACTGCCCAGGGAGGCTATGAATTTTGTTCAGTGTTTGGGATGAAATTCAGGACTTTGTACATATAAGGAAGACATCTGCTAGCCCATACCTCTGGCCTCTCATTGGAGGGTTCTAGGGAGGAGCCACACCCCCAGCTCCTATCAAATGCCTTGTCTCTGAGCAATAGGGCCAAGTGAGCCGTCCTCACACTAGTGATGAAGACAAAGCTCCCAGCTATTGGTGCTCACCCACGTCAGCGTGTTTCAGCGCGCCCACATCATTGGTGCCATCTCCACACATGAGAGTCACATAGCCCAGCTCCTTCAGGCTAGTGATAACAAATTCCTGCATGAAAGCATGAAATATTTGGGGCTGCAGCCATCCCCAAAGCCACGAGTGCCCAACCCTAGGGTCCTGCACATACCTTCTGCTTAGGAGCCACACGGGCAAACACCTGCACATGAGGAATGAGGTGGAGCAGCTGCTGGGGGTCCACAGCCTGCAGGTGAGCCAAGCCATCACCTGTGAGGCATAGCGCATGTTCCAGGGCCAGTTCCTTGGGGGAACCCGGGGTCAGAGGCAGCACGATGTTGCTATCAATGGAGCGCCACTCACACGGCTGGCCTGTGGGTCATATCTATGCTTAGGGTCGGAACTCTTGGGCCACCACAGCTTCACCCAAAACCTGGCCCTGCTCTGGGCATTCCACAGGGAACACACAAGACCCTCAGGTAGAGGTGACCCTCAGGTAGTAGCTGCGTGACAGGCTGGATGCAAACACAACAGACCTGCTCTCAGAAATCAAGCCACCTTCTCCCTCTACACGTTATCTGACACTGCTGCCCCATCTAGCAGACCTCCTCTCCACTGCTAGCCTGAACGCCTGCCAGCCCTTTGGGAACCAGAAGCCCTCCCACGCCAAGCCCGTAGGGCCCGATTTTTATCTCTGCAGCTCAGATGCAGGACCAGGCAGGGGAGGCTGCTCCTGAGTACACCCTGTACTGATGTCCCAGAGGCTATCCGAGGATGGAAAGCTTAGTCAACCTGCTTGGCCTGCCCATAAAGTGACAGTTATGATCACCACTTTAGAACTGCTTGTCTACAACCCTTAGGGAGACCTGGGGTCAACAGTTGGGCATGGTGACTGGTTCTCTTGAGAGGCAGGGGGAGGTTTAGAAGCTTTGCCAGCTGGGTGCACCTAACCCTTCCATCCTGCCATCCTGCACTGGGATACCCACTGCACAGGTCCTGCACTGTGTGACACCCAGTGACCTGAGAAACAAGCAGGTTCACTTACTTGTGCAGAAAGGGCTGTAAGGCTGGTCTCGGAAGACACACATGCAAAAACTGGCCTGGAGGCCATTGTGTAGCATCTAATAGCAAATAACAGGAGTCCTCTTGCCTCAGTCTCTCAAGTACTGGGCTGACCAGAACGCACCCTCACATCTAGCTGGGTGGACTTGAGTCCCAGCCTCTTGGCTCACAAGACGCCAACAGCCGGTGAAGCAGTTTAGCTTCTCTTCCACAGTGTACGTGCACGCTGCTCAGTCAGCCAGATGTGCTAACAACAGGCCATGCCTTTTCAGCCAGCAGCTGGTGCACCTCTCAGGCACCCGCTAGGTAATGACACAGGACTGACCTGCCTAGCCCAAGGTAGGCAAGGGTGAGGGACGGGTACCTCTTTCTGGTAGTGTGCATGAGGCGTGTTGTAAACAAACATGGCAGACTCAGGAACCTGACCACTCTAATACCACACAGCCTCGCATCGCACTGGCCATGTTCTGAGGCCTCCTCATAGTGGGGGGGACATGCAGTGTGATCAGCAGTGAACAGTGGTAACACACTGGCCCTGGACTACCGGCCTCACCTTTCTCCAGGGGAGGATGAAGTATGAGTGTGTGGGCCTTGTCAATGAAGTGCAGCTCCTGAGCCACATGGCAGGCGGTGAGCGGGTTGTCTCCTGTGATCATCACCACCTAGGGGACAGGGGACAGGGCTTAGCAGGGAAGACTTGCTGGGCAGAACTCTTACCTTGGCCTCACAGCTCCTCGTAAGAAAAGATGAGTGCAAAGGCCACAGTCTCTCTGGGAGACCACAGCCTACCAACCCAGGGCAAGCTATACAAATGGCAGAGCTATGCTAGCCAACAGGGCAGGGCTAACACCCCGGGCTGCTTCACACCAAACACGTGCTGAGTCCCACTTCAGTCCCAACGCACTGCTTCTTGGAATAACTCACCTTTTACTGTGTTTATATGAATGGGTATGTGCACCTGTGGATATAAAGGCCGGAAGAGATGGCCAATCCCTCACTGTGGAAATGATAGGTATTTTGTGATGCTGGGATACAAACTCTGGTCTTCAAGACTACACAGCAAGTTCTCTAAACCGCTGAACCAACTCTCAGATCTCACTTTTTGCTTTTTGAGACACAGTCTCACTACGAAGGCCCGGCTGGTCTCAGACTCACATCGACCCACTGACCTCTGCCTCCCTGGTGCTAGGATGATGGGCACATCACCAAATAAAGCTTATTGCTTTCACTTAAAACACAAGAATTAGCCCTTTTGCTGCCAGTGCCCAGGGTCTCATACCTGTTTGTATGAAGAACATTCTAGTGATGGAAAGGAGGTAGGGAGGCCATGGCCTGTGAGGGTTCAGTGGGGACGAGTTGTGTTACATGCTTCTCTCTGGGATTGCTCATAAGGACAGGCACGGCCTTCATCCCTTACCTCTAGCCTCTGCCTCCTCCTCACTGACTCTGAGGAGGTGATGTGCTGCAAGAGGGGGCTGTGCTACAGAGCATCCTCTACCCACTTCTGGGAATGACAGCTCTACCTACTCCCAGCTTAAAACCTGCGATCTCCTCACTGCTGAGACCTAGAGGCTGGCACAGTACTATGTGCCTACCTCCCTGCCCCTGCTTCAACTTTCTTGCTTTGCTCATACCCGGTGGGATGCGTTCTGGATCTCCCGGATCACGGCCTTTGAGTCAGCTTTGAGTGGACAGGAAACCACAATGAAGCCCACAAACTTGAGGCTGCACTCCAGGACCTCCCGCTTGACCTCTCGGGCCTGTGGGCAGATAGAGATGCCTTCACTATCTGTCCTTCTCACCAGCCTCTTCACATCTCCCAGGGTGGAACCCAGTGAGGAAAGAGGTTGTAAGTGCCTCAGCAACTACAGCCACTGTGTATGTGTGATGGTACCAGGAGAGGAGAAGCCCTGCCGTCTAAGAAGAGAAATGTCAGACAGGTGGGAAGAGGCAAGGTAGGTGCAAAGTGGGGTCTAGACCCAACTGTACCTATGGCCTTATGACTGTGAATACCGACACATCACAGAGCCCTCTGTGGCTTGTTCAAAAGTGGGACTGAGCAAGGCCACCACCCTCAGGATGCCCACAAAGTTCCAAGGAAGGCAGGTGATAAAGATCACAAAAATCACAGTAGAATAATAGTAAAGGTGAAGGTCAGGGTGAACAGGTCCAGGAGAAAAGACTTGGGAAAAACAGGACTTTCCAAGACCAGGAGGAGCAAGGCACAATGCAGGAGAACAGAGGCCTTGGGTCTGGCTTGAATGGGTCTCCACAGTCAAGCCTGTTAACAGACATTAAGTTCTAGAGGGATGTTTGGCTACAGGGTTGAACAGACTGGACCAGGACCAAGAAGCAGGTCCTGGAGGTGGGGAAGAAGGGTGGTGACAGTTAGAGGAAAGGAGTGGAGGGTACCAATCCACTAAGGCATCTGAGGACTAGACAGCAGGCACAATGGTGGAATGTGGGACGCCTGTTGGCCTTCTCTGAGGAGGTGTCCAGGACAACCCAAAGCAGAGGTGTGATGGGGTAACAGACCCTCACCTGCTGATGAGTGAGATGCCCTAGCTCCTTGTACCCCAGAGCCAGGACACGAGCTCCTTCCCGAGAGATCTCAGTGTGGATGTGGTGGTAGTCAGGTGGGCACTGGGAAAACTGAGGGAACAGAGGAGGGTGTCACTGCCTGCTCCTTGCCTGCCCCCTAACCCCAGGGCCGGGGCTGGCTCACCATGGGGTGCAGGGTTTCGGGGGCCCCCTTCACAGCCGCGATGTAGCAGAGGTCAGTGGAGCCGAGCTTCTCGTAGGAGGCGAGCACGGACATTCGCTTTAGGGCACTGGCAAAATGAAAGCGCTGGTGAATTTTCAGCCCCTGAGTTTTAATACTTCGGGGGAATACTTTCTCATCTGGAAACAAATAAGTACGAGTCCTGAGGGGCTTCGCTCCGGAGAGGTAGCCAAGCCCCCCATACTCTGCCCCAGCGTTCCCATCCCAGCAGTCCCAGGACCCTGCTGATCACAGCAGGCACAGTGGATCGGCCAGGGTAGGTTGGCACAGACCCACGGAGATAGTGATGAGAGGCTAACCTGGGTACCAGCCTGGAGGAGTGTCACCATCATGGGCCTGCCCACGCCAGAGCCTGGATGCTAGTCCCTCACCTTTGGTCAGCGTCCAGTCCACGGCTGTCAGCATGGCCTTTTCTAGGGGGTCACCCACTAGGGTGCCATCATCCAGCTGCATGAGCGAGTGACAGGAGGCCAGGGCCCGGTGTGTTTCTATGGGAATGCTGGACACTGGGGTCACCTCTTTCCCATCTCTGCAAAGACATGACAGTTGGTTACAGGTGGACAGGGGACCTGGGAACCGTCAATGAGTGCTACCAGGGGCCCCTGCTGAGGCAGCAGTACTCAGTGTGCTGGTGGCTAGGGATGCTTTGGTGAGGACAGTGGTCCTTTGAGAGTGCTAGCCTCCAGGATAACTTCTAAGATCCCAACAGATGAGGCGCCAGGTCTACGGTGGCTGTTCTGGGGCTGAATCAATCTCCCTACCCTAATGCCACTCATACTGACCACTACGTAGGACCCTGTGTAATGGAACCTTTAGTGGAGGCTCAGGCCAAGTTTGGGTCTGTTTGTGGGGGGTTAGAGAAGAGTTCCTTTATGCTCACCTCAAGCCGGCCACACCACGCACCACCAGGCTGTCACTGGTCAAGGTACCAGTCTTGTCAAAGCAGCACACTTCCACCTTGCCAGCAAAGGGGATCCGGAAAGGCTCTGTGCAGTACATGTCTGTGGGTGGAGGGTGGGACCTGGGGTCACGAGGGCCCTTGGAGTTCCTGCCTGTTCTAAACAATGCCCCACCAATCACTCAGCACTCACAGAGCTTGGCCAGGGCGATGAGGGAGGTGTTGACAGCCAGGGACAGCTCAATGGGCAGTTCAGGGGGTACAACCGAGGTGAGGATGAGGGTACACTCCAGAAAGAGCTTGTACCGGTTCCGGCTGGGGTCCTTAGTCCCTGTGGAAACAGGGCCTGGCAGCCTAGGGCAGGGATGGGGCCATGGAAGAGGAGTTGTCAGGGTGCTTACCTTCAATCCAGACATATGCAGCTGCAGCAATGGCGAACACTAGGAGGAAGAGGATGAAGATGAAGGTCTCCAGGTTGTTTGCAGTGACCCTCTTCACCCCAAAGAGAATGGTACGCAGTAGCTTGCCCTGCAGAGATAGGAAGAACAGTCTTACCTCGGAGGCCCGTGTGGAACAGTGGCCTCTCCTTCCTAAGAGCACTGAGACTCACCTCTCTTTCTAGGGAACAGCAAGGCCTGCCACAGACCATGAAACAGATAGGCAAGAGCCCGGAACAGGCTTACACCACAGGGCCACAGGAGAGGGCAAGGAAGTGCAAAGGAAGATACCAGGATTCTTTCACTCCTCCAGACATTACTCAAGCATTTACCAGAGCACCTCACTTAATACCCCTCTCCTGGATGATAACAGCCAGACCACCTTGGGCACACCCACTGCTAGCTCAGCCCAGGGAAAGCAGGCCTCCACCAGCCTTAGAGTGTGTGTTCTGGAAGGATCCATCACACACTTTGGGCCCTCCTACATGTGATCAAGGACCATACCTGGGATGTGTTGAATCCAGTCCTCAGGACGTAGGCCACACATCCATTGTCAACCGCTGAGGAAACAAGCAGAGGTGTGTGTCATTAGCACCTCTGTCCCACCTTTGTCATGCTACAGCAGGTGCAGGACACCCAAGACACCCCTGAGGCACCTACGCTTCAGGCCTGAGGTGGCCTTCTGTGGGGGGATGTGCTGTACCACCTTGGTGCCCCCAAAGATGACATGCAGCCGGGCGTCGGCCTGCAGGTCTAGGACACGGTCTGGGCTCAGGTCTTCAATGGGTTCCTGAGAAAGGAGACATCAGACTGGGATCACTTTAGCCTCCCGAGCTGAGGCATTAGTAGGCTGCTTCTCTGGAGGGTTGGTCTCCACTGACTTGCCTACTCCCAAGTGCACCCCTACCTAGACCAGCAAATGCCATCTACTTTGGCAGGTGTCTGCTCATCATGACTCGTGGAGTTAATGCCCCGTGATCTGCACTAGGCCTCCTCAATGAGATGAGGATTCTCTGAGGATTCTCTATGCCCATCTCCACCGAACAGCCTGGTTTCTCTCTACCCAGGTCCCCCATATCTACGGCTCTGACTCCAGCCCACCTGCCTCTCCACTGGCCTCTCTTGCTATGTATACCTTTCTCCATGAACCAGTGCATGAACTGCGCGTTCCCTCTAGTACCTTCATCTGTGGCACAGATTCCCCAGTGAGCATGGCCTCATCCACGATGCAGCGGCCCCGCAGCAGCAGCACATCGCACGGCACCAGGTTCTCCTGGGGGGAGCGGCCTGCAAAGTGCAGGCAGGAGGGTCAGCCACACAATGAAGCAAGGACTTCTGCTTGGGGGAAGGGAAATCCTGCCTCACCGATGGACACAATGTCCCCAGGAACGATCTCATCACTGGCGACGGGCCTCCACTTTCGGCTGCGGTAGACCTGAAGTGTGAGCAGGGGACGTCAGTAAGTATAAAGTCCGCACCGTGCCCACCCAGGGCTGGCCAGGGTCACCATCCACCTGTTGTGCCAGCCACACCTGTATCATGTGGGGCTTGTTGCCCATCTTTCGGATCTCTGACATGTTCCTCATCTGCTGCTGCACTAGGGAAGCCTCGAAAGCCACCAGCATGGACAGAGTGAAGACACTGTAGTACCAATACTCATCCAGGCACCAGAGGCCAACGCAGAACACCTGTGAGTCATCAGCCTGTCAGCCTTGCCCATCTGTCCTGTGCCCAGAAACCCCGGCAAACCAACACCAATGATCCCTGAGGACAGGAAGAGGCTCTGGGGTTTGGAAGTGGCAACCGGGCTCATTTGAGCTGTGACAGTCCCAAAGAAGGAGCCGGTGCAAGGGCCAGAACTGTTGTTACCTGAAACACGAAGAAAGGGGCTGTGGCTCTCTCCTTGAAGAGCTCAGAGAAGTCAGGCACCACCATCTCAGCCCTGCAAAAGACCGTACCCAAATTCCTGGATGAGGCCGAAGACGTGGAGGCCCTATCCTTCACCTCCAGCTGGGAACCTCTGCAGGCTTCTTCAAGATTTGGTTCACCCAAGGTGGGAGGCTGCACTCAACCTTGCTCTTCTTCACCTGCTCCTAGCTACAGAGACTGGCTGACAACACGCTGTCTTTACCACTGTGCTGAAGTCTGTGGCAGGCTGTTTCCAATACCAACCACCCCAGGGCAAGATTGGAACAGTGGGACAGGGGTGTCTGGAAGAGGGGATCCTGATCCCCACTGGAACTGGATGGTTATTTTCCCGGAACAGTTCTCAAGTAACCCAGGCTGTCCTTATATGGCCGAGGAGGTCTGCACCTTGATATCCCAGCCTGCGCCTTCACGTGCTGGGATGGCAAGAGTGAGCCACCTTGACCAGTTTATGTGGTGGTGGGGATGGAGCTCTGAACCTTGTAATCATTAGGGGAACTCCAGCCCCAACTTCTACAACTATGAAAATTATTCCCTTTCTTTTCTTTCTTTCCTCCCTTCCCCTCTCCTGTTTTCTCTCTCTGAAACGGGTTCTTACTATGTATCCTTGGCTGGCCAGGAGCTTGCAGAGATACAAGTGTTTCTGCCTCATGATTAAAGATGTACACCACAATGCAAGACCCTCTTAAAAATATCTATTTACTTTTCCTTGTGTCTATAAGAAGGGGTGGCATGCATGTGATACAGTTCACGTATGGTGAGAGGAAAACTTACAGAGCTGGCTCTCTCCTTACACTGTGTGGGTTCTGGGATCAAACTCGGGTTGCCACACTTGATGACAAGGGCTTGTACCCCAAAAGCCATCTTGCTGGCCTTGAGATTGTTATATTTTTCTGAAGAAGCCCTCTAGGTTTCAAGTAGCTTGTCCCTAGGGTGTCTCCTGAAGCAGCATGTGGCCACCCAGTCTGATTCAAGCTGCCTTTGCTCTACTCTCAAAACCCAAGGGCACTCACAGACTTCCCACACATGGCAGGATTTGACAAAAGGATACTGCAGAATATCCTACAGTTTAAAAACAAAAACACCCACAGAAAGAGCATAAAAATATGTCCCAGGCCATTCATGCGGTCAATATCAGGGTTACAGAAACCAGCAAATGGTACTTTAAATTGGGACTGGATGTGGTAACATTTCCTGAAAAGCAACTGAGTCATGAAAGAACCTCAGGGGCAGCTAGGGGTGTGGCTCAGCAGCAGGGCTCCTGTCTAGCACATTTCAGGCACCTACTTCCATGTATAGCACCACAAGGGGAAACAGTCTCCTAAGATCTCTAGAGTTTCCTTATCAGCGCAAACACCATGAGGCTATGGTGCCAAATGATGGTATTTGGTTCGAACATTTGGGCTATCTTCTCCCAGCTGCATACTGGCACTTTAGTTTCAGTAAAAGAAGTCCTCGTGGAGTATCTGTATTCTAACCAGTACCCAGGAGGCATCAGTGTGTTTTGTTTTGCTTTCCTTTTGCAGTGTTGGGAGGGGAATCCATTCTAGCCCATTAGGCAAGCACTCAACCAGAGCAGTACTCCAATCCCACTGATGTTGCGTCATCACCATTTCTAATGTGCTGAGATGTATATGAGCATAAACAGTTGGACAGAAATTTCAAGATAGAATCTAACTCTGTGCCAGGTGGTGGTGGCACATGCCTTCGACATTCAAGAAGGAGAGGCAGGTGGATCTCTGTGAGTTCAAGATCAGCCTGGTCTACATAGTGAGTACCATGGCAGCCTGGGCTACACAGTGAAACCCTGCCTTGAGGAAAAAAAAGAAAGGAAAGAAGGAGGGAAGGAAGAAAGGAATCTAATTCCACAATTGTAGAGAGGGCAGGTCAAAGAGATGGCTTATTTGGTAAAGTGCTTGCCTTAGAAGCATGAAGACCTAACTCCACAGAAAACTGCCAAGGGCAGTGGTGCAAACTTATACTTACACTGAAGAGTAGAGACAAGCGCTGGTGCCGCTACTTAGCAAGCCTTTTTAGTGAGCTCTAGCTCCGAGGGACTCTACTGAGGGTAACACCTGAAGCTGACCCCGGCCTCCATGCAGACTTGCACAATCATGCACATCCCCTTCCCACCGCCCCAGTCAGGAGTGCAATTTAAGAGCCACAAAATAGACAAAAAGAGAATGGTCACTGAGGGGAAGACAGGAGAAGGCCCCCAGCCAAGGTCCCACACCCCAAAGCAGAGGCTCCCAGCTCCAGGCCCTCTGAGAGTCCTGTTGGCAGACAAGTTTAGAGGAAATTGGAGCAAAGCAGGGTTCTCAAATGGGGCCGTAGCCACCTAGCAGTTTGGGCTAAAGAGCAGAGCCTTCTGCCCCACTGCCAAGGCAGCAGTGCACTGGGGCCCTGGGGAGGAGAGCAGCAACTCACTTGTTGCTCCCAAACTTCTTCTCTGCAGCCCGGATGTCTGCGTCCTCCTGGAAGCCTCTGCTGCTCTGATAGTGGGAGAAGGCATGCCCCACGGGGAAGGCCACTGGGAGGAACTGCTTCTTCTCCAGGGCGTCATAGGAATACTTGATCTTCTGGAATTCAAATGACAGCACCTCCAGCCCATCTTCACCCTGGGGTGGAAGGTGTGTTTGTGGCAGAAGCCCCCCGACCTGGAGAACATCGGTGTCCAGGA
The DNA here is from genome assembly GCF_030254825.1 of Meriones unguiculatus. Lineage (NCBI taxonomy): Eukaryota > Metazoa > Chordata > Mammalia > Rodentia > Muridae > Meriones > Meriones unguiculatus. The sequence goes on along the minus strand of NC_083352.1, from coordinate 62,521,999 downwards.
ATATCACACAGCGCCCGTTCCAGCTACCTACCTTGTCACGATGCAGGGCCACCAGCTCAGTGGAGCCATTGTTGGGGGTGGGCACCACCTTCACAAAGGTTGCTTTGCTGGGGTCATACTCCTGTCAAAAACCAAGACTGTTACTGCTTCCTCCTCAACCCAACATTGCCCTCATTGGGGCAGAGGAGTGTGGACACAGCCGCCCCACAGAATGTTTTGAATATGGCCTGAGGCTCTAGTTACTGGCTTGGCCATACTCTACTTGATCACTGTTTGTAAAATAGAGCTGATATCCAGGGCACACTCACCACCCAGGATTCTGGACATGAACTCAAATCTATACGGAACATCTAGTTTGCTCTCCATTCATATGACCCACATCTTGCCACGGCCCACTTGCCACCACACTGGCTGCCGCTGGCTTGCTCACTGCTCCCTAGCACACTGGGCACTCAGGCTTGCCTGTGTCTGAGCTAAGGATTTTGGTATTCAAGCATGTCCCACTTACAGCCTATGGGCACATGCAATCAAAGACAGATATGAACATGACGGAAAACCATAAGGAAGATTTTTCTTTTCTTGGTCACTTGGGAGGTCCCCAGAGGGAATTATGCTGATGACTACATTGTGTTGTAATGTCAAGGTTTTCTTTGCACAAAGCACACACATGAAGATAGCTAGCTCCCCTGATCCGTCCTGCTTAAACGTCACCTACTCTGGAGTCCTCCCCAGGTGTCCTCATCTAAAGTTTCCTGGGACTCCTCTTAGTGTTATCTGTCTTCTGCAGTAATGAATGAGTCCACTTTCTTCCCCAATGGTTTTATCCATGCTACTTTCTTGACACAAGTTCTCCCCTATGAGCTGTTTTTGCTAGGCCTTGCAGTGATGGAGGTGCAGGTGAGACAGACAGTGGTGACCCGGAAGGAATGCATAAGAAACCATAGAGAAAACAGAAAAACGCAACAACGAACTTCCACAGTGAAAGACAAACACAGGTGCCATGCTGGCCCCATGGCAGACACTTCACTGGTTATCTTAGCTGCCCTCAGTGACCCTGGAGAGAGGTGTTTCAGCTTTCACTTTACAGCAGGGAGAAACTGAAACCCAGGGAGAAGCAAACCCTGATCTGCCTCTCCTCACCCAAGGCTGCTTAGCTCCTCCCACTCACTTCTCCTTCCTAGGAGAGGAAGTTCTCAGTTACAGCCCAAAAGGCAGCTAGAATGCTAGGGTTTGGGTGTCCTGCACTGGCCCTCCCCCAAGGCTACTACCAACCCTGGGTGCCAAACACTGAAAACTGGGGCCCTCTGCAGGATAAATATTAATGAAGGAGACAACAGGGTGCACTCTTGGTACCGAGGATTCAATGCACACACTGACCAGAGAGGGTGCATTGGAGGATGTTCTGGTTTCTTTCCTTCGGTCTTTGACACTATCTCCCTTTCCTGGTTGGCCTGAGCACCAGCCCGGAGCTGGGCTTAGAAAAGAGGCTGCCTTCAGCAGTGGTGCCCCAGGCTTCAGCTCTGGTGTGATCTGTAGTGTGGTCAGTGGGCATCCCCACCAACCTGGAGCACCTTGTGGCTGCTGCTTCCTGGAGCGGCACTGCACTGAGAATTCTGAACTTGGACCCCTGCACCAGCTGGGTGCACACTCTGACAAGCCTCACCTTAACCACCCTTATCCTCCAGACAGACAGCATGAAACCCGAAGCTATTAAGTCACTTACAACTAGCTCCTGCCCATCCTCAGCACTAGGATGAACTGCACTCGCCTTTGGTTCTAGCAAGGGACAGAGGCTGAACATGGGGTCGTAAGATTTGGCTTTATAGATTAGAGGAATTACCCCAAAGTTCTAGCCTAACACTAAATAAATAAATAGATAGATAGATAGATGAATAGATATGAGCGAAATAAATAAATAATAGGAGCCAAAACCAAGGTAGGAGACGATGGGGAAGGAAGGCAGGACCGTCACGCCATATGGGAGCTAAGGTAACAATTCACACAACAGTAACATATGGGTCCTGCGCTAAGCCTGTTCCAGGTGTTTCTTGTGGAGCAAAATGACCACACCACAGCGGCATGGCGAGCCACAGCGGGGTCAGAATCAGGCCTGAGCCACAGGGCAGAGGGCGCCGCTAGAGACTCCGGCTTTGCACTTGGAAGGCTGCACACCTGACTGGGGACATGCAAGCCCGCGGCAGCCCAGACACCCTGCTAAGACCTTCCTGTGCCTGGGGTCCCGCTCGGGGTCGTGCGCGCGCACTTACCGGGGTGCACGTGAGCGCGCAGTGCGCGTGCACAGACCAATGCCCCGACAGGACAGTGAGTGCGTGCGCGAGGCAGATGGTGGCGAGCGCCAGCAGCGCGGCCTCGGGTATTTGGGTCCAGCTGCTGCCCCAGCCCCAGCAACCGCTGGCGGCGGCGCCCAGCCAGGCTGGGTACAGCAACCCGGCAAACGGCAGCACGGTGAGGCGCCGCAGAAGTGCCAGCCGCCGGTAGGGCCACACGGCGGCCACCAGTTCGTCGCCGCTCGCTATGAGCGCTGGCCCGGCAGCCAGGACCGGCCGCAGTCGCGGCCCAGGCTGGGGAGGCCCGCTTTCCCGAGCCCCGCCAGGCCGGGGCCCGCAAGGAACCGCGTTGCCCACCACCGCCATCTTTCCCAGCGCTGCGCTGTCTTCCGGCAGAGGCACCGCCTCACTTCCGGCATATTACTTCCGGTGAGGTCCGAGCGCCACCATGAATGGCCTCAGGAATAGGAAGCGCCTAGGTAAAGCGGTAGGTGGTTTCCCAAGCGTATGCTCACGGCGCCGCCATGGCTGGCTGGTCTGGAAGGAGAGTAAGGGCGCTGCCATGACAAAGAAGGAATCAAAGGTCCAGATTAGCTTGCTGAGGGCTGCCACGCCGGACTAAGACCAGGCAGGCAGGCAGGCAGGGGCGGGCTTGACATCTCCAACAGAATCTGAAAACGGAAAAGCCGGACGCTTCTCGCCAACTACTTGGTCATCTGCCCCTCACGAGGAGCGGAGCCTCCACATGTAAGAGAGAAAAGCCTATCTAAAGATAAGGTGCCTTTTGAAGGCGGCTCTGGTAGGAGGCGGAGCTTTCAAAAGCTAGCTGTAAGGGTGGCTTCTCCATGCAAGCCATACTATAATAAGTACATAAAATGGCCACATAAACATAAATGTGAGATTTTGATATTTATATGAAATTATTTTATTCTGTGTTACTCAACTATTCTGTATGATGCTATTATTTGAACACAACAATAATAAGATATTTGAAGATTTGAAAAGTTCATTCAGAGTATCTATTTGTCTCACTGTGAGTGTGTGCCAACTGTGTGCAGATCCCACAGGGTCCCTGAGAGTGCCTCTGAACCCTGGATTGGAGTTACAGCTAGTTGTGAGATGCCACACGTGCCAAACTCTGGTCTTCTGAAAGACCATCAATCATTAAGTTCTTTCTCTAGTCCCCATAATAGAATTTTCGAATATTGCTAATTATGTAACAATTAGCATGCATGAGAAGGTAGTATTTTGAATATATATATATTTGTGTGAGTGTCACACATGTGGAAGCCAACAAAAATTAACTCTCTGGAGTTGAGCCTCTCCTTATATTAGATGGGTTCTGGGGCTGGCAGTCATCAGAATTGATGGCAAGGGCCTTTATACCCTGAACTGTGGAACTGTGCCACAACATTTTATTTGAACAGGTATTGTGTTTTGTTCTGGGGGCCACTTAAATCCAACATAACGAAAACACTGTCAATGCAGATGACAAAAATTTAGTGTAATCAAGCCACAACTAATTGATCAGGCCCACAGAACAGACTCAGGAGCTGAGCTGCAACCCTGAAGAGATGTGTACAGCATGTTTGAAGGAGGGGGGCCAGGGGGGACTGTAGTATTGTCCAGTCATATTTTGACATAAGGGCTTGAGCAAGGGAGTCTTCATCAACAGGATAGGAGTAGGTTCCTGGGCCTGAGAACATAAACTTGTTTGACTGTATCAGCAAGATGAAGTCGTCCCTGAGATGTCTGGACTCAGGCAACTGTTTCCTTACAACAGCAGCTGTTCAGCTATTGGGAAGTCCCCAGGTCTCCTGTGAACTTAGTTTCTCCCTATGATTAAATGGAGTTTGAGAATGAAATTGTAGTACTTAGAATGTTTCTCAGCAGTTTTTGAGACAAAGAGCCCAAGTTTGCCTTAAACTATGTAGTGGAAACTGGCCTTGAAGTCTTGGTCCTCTTGCCTGGACCTCCCTATGCTGAGATTACAGGTGTGGCCACTACATAGGAGAGTTCTATGAACTTTTTTCAGTTTTTTAGTGCATAATTAGATGTAGATTATATTGTTGCATATTCTTTTTACATGTATGGGTGTTTTTGCCTAATGTATCTCCATCAGATCATGCAATGCCTACAGAGGCCAGGGGGGGAGTCTGATCCTTTGGAATTGATGCTACAAAGAGTTATTAGTCACCTTATGTGACCTAGGAACCAAACCTGAATCTTCTGCAAACCAATGACCACTGCTTCAGCCCCTTTCAAGGTATTCTTACAGTAGACAAATTGTTTAAATGAAGGAAAAAATCATTTATTTTACCAGTAAGGACCCAGGAACCAGATATTGGGGTGAAAACCAGCTAGCTCAGAGAGACAGAGAAAGCACCAAGCTGACTTTCCTTCTCAGCTCAGGTATAGATGGAAAAACTCAAAAGGCTCACTAGTATATCTGACAGCCCAGAAAGAAAAGGCCAAAAACCCCAAGGCCAAAGGCTTGCTGGTTCAAAGCCCAAAAAGCCAGGGAGCTGAGGAAATGAAGCCTAAGCTTAAGCTAAACGCTCAAAGCAAAGAAGAACTTCTCCACACTATCTTAAATATCCCTCAACTCAAAATTTCTCCTACTCTTTAATTCTTATCAGCTGGTTTCTTACTCTTGACCTAGGATTAAATTTACTAGATCCAGCATACAGAGACCTCTTGAAGCTAACTTTATTAGATCTGGTATACCGAGAGGTCTTGGATTAAAGGTGTGTGCTAGAGTTGGGTAAACCACACCATAATCACCAATAAACAGAAAGTTTGGGCCTAGAGAAATGGCTCAGTGGTTAAGAGCACTGCCTGCTTTTCCAGAGGTCTTGAGTTCAATTCCCAGCAACCACATGGTGGCTCACAGGCATCTATAATGACATCTGGTGCCCTCTTCTGGCCTGCAGGTGTATATTGTAAGCATAATAAATAAATAAATATTTTTAAAATTTATTAAATAAACATAAAGTTCTTGGACTAAAGGTGTGTGTTAGGGCTCAACCAAACCAAACAATGAACAGGGTTTTACAGTTTACAGTTTTGGGGATCACAATGGGATCAAATATCCTGTAACAACAAATGTAAGACTTTATAAGAGGAGAAATGCATGCAACTAGGCCATAATATTTAATAAGCTAATAATAATAACATATTTGAGCAGAGATGGTAACACAGGCCTTTACTTCCATAATTCAGGAGATGGAAGCAGGAAGATATCTCTGAGTCTAAAAACAGCTGAGTCTATATAGTGACTTACAAATTAGCCAAGATTACACTGTGAAGCCTGCCTTACAAACAAACAGATAGGACATGTTTGTTTCTGCCCACAAACATAGACTTTTTCAAAACATTTATTTATTTTTATTTGTGTTTGTGTGAACTCGAGTTCGTGCATGTGTGTGTGTCCATACAGGTCAGAAGAGGGTACGGGTTAGATCCCCTGGAACTGGAGCTACGGAGTTGTGAGCTACTATGTAGGTGCTGGGAATCTAACCTGGTTCTCTGGAAAAACAACTAGTGCTGTCTCTCCAGCCCTGTTCTTTTTGTTTTGTTTTTTGAGACAGAGTTTCAAACTCACAGAGATCTGCCTGTGTCTGCCTCCTGAGTGCTGGAATTAAAGGCCTGGACCACCATGCCCAGCTCCAACATGTTATTTTTATACTTTTACTTTGCTTGGTAGTGCAGGCATGTCATTCCATGTTCAAGTGAAGCTGAAGCAGGAGTAAGACAAGTTCAAGGTCATCCTGGGAACTTACTGAGACTTTCTCCAAACTTAAAAAAAGTAATAAAAGTGTTGGTTAGTTATATGTTAGAGTGCTTGCCTAGCATTCTTGAAACCCTAGGTTTGAGTCCCAGTGATGTAAAACAAAGATACAAAATGGAATAAACAACAAAAACAAAAAGCAACACACACGCACATACACATACGCACATACACACAGCTCTCTGACTGTGCAGCCAGCTATTGCATAGCATTTTTTTTCTCCATTGAAACAACACCACTGAAACAAGTGGAAGAAAGCTTGATAAGAGGAGCAAGGAAGTTCTAAAGGCAGGCCTTTTCTTCTCTTCCCTCTACCTAGCCCCAGGGGATCACAATTGCTTCCTTGCCTGATGATCCACCTCACTGTCTGACTCTACAGAGAGGTCCATTAAGAGTCAGGAAATGGGGAATCCCTGAAGTAGATGATAAGACAAGTAATCCTGTCTGAGCTGTATGAGAATGAAACATCTATTTGGAGGAATTCCAGAGTGATGATCTTCCTCTACTTGGTATGGGGTGCCCTGAGTCCTTGATGAAGATCTATCTCATGTATGGGGATGCCTCCAAAACAATGGAGGAGCTGAAAGCTGAGGTCCCTGTGAGCTCCACATGCATGTGGACACATGCATTTGTGGACACATATTTTGAACATACTCATAAATGCATACACACAAACATACATGCAGAAAAAAATTAAAATAGAGTGTATTTATTACTTTCGCTGACCAAGGCAACTTATAACAATGCATTTAACTGAGTCTGTGGCTGAAGAAAGTTAGGGTCCATGGTGGTGGAGTAAAGGCATGGTAGCAGAACCAGCTAAGAGCTGGTACATTGATCTATAAGAGGCAGAGGGAGGACACTGGAAATCTGGTAGGTCTTTTGAAGCCTCAAAGCAACCCCCCTACTGCTAGTGACACATGTCCCCAACAAGGCCACCTCTCCTAATCTCTCCCAATTTCACCATCTGAGGATTAAATTCTGTGGAGAGCCTCTGGTTTGTCAGGCTGCTTTGTTATTGAGCATTCAGCGAAAAACATGTTTTCACCATGGCCTTCACCTGGAGTGGGGGATAAGCAGGATGTTTTTTTTTTTTTTGCTAAGTCCACTTCTTTTTGTTTGAGACAGCAGGCAGGATGTTTTGCCAAATTCACACCTTTTGTTTGCATGAGCATCACAAAGACAGGTGGTCGAGGTAAACAAGTTTGACTTCTCCATGAACCCATTCATTGTACTGAGGTGCTTTGCTCTATGAAAAAGGGATTAGTGGAATAAACTGGAACAACAGTTTCTATTGGAAGCCCTCTCGAAAGGATCTCATGTGTAGTGTGTTGGTTTTAAATTTTTCTTTTAATCCTCACTCCCCACTCAAGAAGTGTTTGACTCTCCTGGCAGGCTCTGGTAAACACTCAAACATTTGAACCTGTGAGAGCCATTCTCATTCAAACAGACACATAGGGACTAGAAAAATATCTCAGTGGTTAACAGCATGTACTGCTCTTGCAGAGGACCTGGGTTCAGTTTCCAGGATAGAGTGGGCAGCTTACAGTCTCCTGGAATTATAACTTAAGTGAATATAACACCCTTTCAGACCTCCAGGAGCACTTGCATGGATGTGGTACAGTTACATTAAAATGAATAATATTTTCGAAAATTAAAAATAAAGAGTTGAAGCTGGCCAGTGGTACTGTAAGACCTGGGGTCTCACAGCTCAGGAGTTCAAGATCACGCCCTTCCCAGAAACTCCCCCAGACCACGACTCGTTGCAAAAGCAAAAGGTTTATTAACCATTGCGCAGCGGGGTCACCCCTGCCAGTCAGCAAAGAGTGGCACTGGGAGACAAAGGCCTTTAGGTTTTTAAAAGAAAAATTGAGGGAAATTTGAAGTTGCAGTTTTGGCAATTTAGGATTGGATGAGGAAGCTATAAAGTAAGATAATTGGTTAGTCTTAGGTGCTCAAGCTTGGCCAGTCCTGCCAAGTGTGGATGCAGCTGCAATTAAAGGTGGGGGTGGTTAGCTCATCCTTGAAGCTTAGGGCTGTGGGCTCTTGGCTAGAGGTCAAAAGCTACTCAGAAGAAGTCTGGGTTCGTTGCTAAGAAACACTATCTCAAAGACAAGGGTTTGGTCGTTCTTTTTGCTGAGTGAAGGTCATTGCTTGCTTGCTTTTTTTCTATCTGTCCTCACAGATAGGGTCACATTTCTCCATTCTCTGGAAAGGTACTAAGAGGCTTTAGCTTAACCTGAACCTAAAACTTAAAACTATAGGCTTTAGAAGACATACAGGTTACAAAGTTAGTTTAACCCTTTCAGTACATGTCTTTAATTCCACCACTTAGGAAGCAGAGTCAGATGGCTCTCTGGGTTCCAGGACAGCCAAGCTACACAGACAACCTGTCTCAAAAAACAATAAGGCTGGGAATTGGTAGCGCACACTTTTAATCCCAGCACTCAAGAGGCAGAAGCAGGAGAACTCTCTGTGAGTTCAAGGCCAGCCTGATCTACAAAGCAAGTCTAGGACAGCCATGACTATTACACAGAAACCCTGACTCAAAAAAAAAAAACCAAACAAATAAATAAATAAATAAATAGGCAAAATAAATAAATAAATAGACAAAAATAAATAAATAAATAAATAGACAAAATAAAGAGTTGAATACGTATTAATAACCCATACATTGAAAACATGATGGAACACCTTAAGATGACCTGTCCACATCTTGTTGAATTTTAAAGTGCTTATTTTTTGGAGGTTCTAGAACAAATTTGTTGCTCCTTGGACTTTTGTTTTTTTGAGACGAGGTCTTACTATGTAGCTATGGCTGGCCTAGAATTCAGTATGTAAACCAGGCTGGCCTCAAACTCCTAAGAGATCCACTGCTTCTGCCTCCTCAGTGCTGGGATTAAAGGTATGCATCATCACACCTGGGTACTATTTAGATCTTTTCTTAAAGAGTCATTTAAATATATGTTGCATGTGTGTCTATCTGTGGCTATTTATACAAGAGTGCAGGTCTCTGTGGAGGCCAGAAGGGGGTTTCAGATCCTCTGGAGCTGAAGTTACAGGCAGTTGTAAGCTGCTCACCATTGACGCTGTGAAGAGCTCAGGCCTCTGTTAGAGAAGAATGAGCTCTGAAAGGCTGAGTCACCCTTAAAGAAGCTCTTTTATGCATGCTGACTCCTTAGTTTCAGAAGGCTCTGAGAGGTACGTAGTGTTCCATTTTTGCATAGTTGGCCAAGATAACAAATGAACCAGGAAAGTGATTTACCCTCCCCCCAAAAAAAAGCAGGAGAGAAAGTACATAAAGTGCCAAACTTTTATATGTTAACTCCATAATTGCAATTCTGAACACAAAAGGGACCTGCTCTCCTTAAGAACAGGCATGGCTACCAAACAACTGCTTTTTCCTTGAGGACCAATGGGAGGAAAATCTAGGGATGGTAGCTCAGTGTACTTGCTCCATAAGCACAAAATACAGAACACATGTAAAAAGCCAGGCATAGGGCCAGAGAAATGGCTCAGCAGGTAAAGGTGCTTGCTGCAGAGCCTAACAGCCTGAGTTAGATCCCTGAGCCTAACAGAGCCTAACAGCCTGAGTTAGACCCACATGATGGAAGGAAAAATGTAGGCATAAAGTTGCTGTGTAAATTCACATGCTGATTTTTGTACCCCCCATATTTGGTTGCAGTCATTGTTTTGAGAAATTTCTGTCGCAAAGTTGTGTAAACACTGCTCCCAAATTTTCCCAATATGCCAATAAAGCAGCTTCCAGCCATTCACTGAACAGGGGAGAGAATAGGGCTGGACTTCCTACTTAGCCAGGGGAGGAGGAGTTAGAAGTAGATTGAGCTGTGGGAGAGGACCAAGAAATATCAAGAGAAGGAGCTGGAGCAGGAAGATACAATGTTCAAGTATTTCTGAGATGTATGCTGGGAGGAAACCAGATTAGTGCAAAGGACTAAGAATAGAGTTAAAGGCTGGAGAGATCGCTCAGTGGTTCAGGACACTGTCTGCTCATGCAGACGTCCTGAGTTCAATTCCCAGCAACCGTGGTGACTCATAATCATCATGGCATCTGATGCCCTCTTCTGGCATGCAGATATACATGTAGATAGAGCACTGACACTAAATAAATAGAAATACTTAAAAAAAAACTTAATGAAATAACAAAATAGTTAATACTGTTCAGGATTGTGCTGTGAAGTTTGTTTAAATAATATACCAGAGTCTCAATTATTTGTGTGAAAGCTGGGTTAAGAGAGAAACTGGGAAACAAACACAGTTTTGTAAAAATAACTTTATCATATTTTGGTGTCCCACATTGGCCACCACCTGTAGGCTTAGATCTTTTAAAAACTTACTTTATTTAGGGTTCTTAAATGCCTCTACTTCCCTTCCAACCCCCCAACCCTACTTAGGAGAAAAATCAGGTTAGTAGGGACAAGGAATGAAAACCTCTCCAGCTACTTCTTGCTGGTTAGCGGTGTTGAGGTTTTTTGGGAAATGCCAATCTCATTTGTCCATATTCCAGATATCCAGCTAAACAGCAAAGCAGCAGTTCCTCAAATACAACAACAACCACCTCAAAGCATTCTCTGGAATGTTTCTCTCTAGGAGCATCTCCAAGCTATGCAGAGTGTAGAAGCCAAGAGATGCAAAGTGATGCAAAGAGATCTCTCTCTGTTTGGGGGCTATTTTATTCCTCCCAAAGTCTTTCAGGATGTTTTTCAGCTGACAAAAACCATGCCCCCACATGAGGCAGTTCCCAGCTGATGAACATCACTTGCCTTTTCATGGGGTGAGTGTTTTCAACCGGGAATATTCCAAAAACATTTCCACATTCCACACTTGGTATCAAAATAAAAACATGTTTATATGCACTACAAAAAGAACTTATTCTTACAAATTGTCCTATGACCACCACATATACACAGTAATATGCATGTAACCCCTCCCATCACAAAACAAATTTGAATGCAATAAAAAAAAAAAAGTAAAAAATGAAAAGCTAGGTGTGGCTGAACAAGCACCTGTGACCCAGTGCTGTGAGAGGCAGAGACAGTGGAACACTGATGCTTTCTGGATGGTAACCTTGCTCCATATTCAGTGAGAGACCTTGCCTCAAAGGCATAAGGTGGAATGATACATATTTTAAAGATGTATTTACACCTAAAATGCAAGGTATTGTTTTTCTTGTTAAGCTGCAGCAAGGTTTTCCTTTCTTTTTTCTTTTATTTTTTTAAAGAGATTTATTTATTATTTATACAGTATTCTGCCTGCATGTGTGTCTGCAAGTCAGAAGAGGGCACCAGATTATGATGGTTATAAACCACCATGTGGTTGGTGGGAATTGAACTAAGGACCTTTGGAAGAACAGCCAGTGCTCTAAACCTCTGAGTCATCTCTCTAGGCCTTCTTTTTTAATTTAGAAAGGGTTTTTATTATAAGATTATAGGTAGAAGCTTAAGAGAAAGAAAACCTTTATACAGTAGGAGCAGGTTGAAGAAACAGGGAATCTTTCTTTTTTTTTTTTTTTTTTACCTAAAATTTTGTTTTATGAGATGGAGAGATGACTTAGCAATTAAGAGCACTTGCTGCTGTTACAAAGGACAGAACCTTCCCAGAACCTACACAGTGGCTCACAATCATCTGTAATTCCAGTTCCAGGGGATCCGATGTCCTCTTCTGACCTCCACAGTACCAGGGACACACATGGTGCACAAACATACATGAGGGCAAAGTACTCATCCACATAAAATACAACAACAAAAAAAATCTTTTCTTTTTGTGTGTGTGTGGGTTCAACACAGGGTTTCTCTGTGTAGCCCTGGCTATCCTAGAACTCTCTCTGTAGGCCAGGGTGGCCTCCAACTCAGATCTGATTGCCTCTGCTCAGCAAGTGCTGGGACTAAAGGTGTGAGTCACCTTGCCCAAACAACAAATATTTTTAAAGATATTTAAAATTTTATTTTTTCTTTTTTGTGTTTGTGCCAAGTGCATATGGCCCTTAGAGAGGACGCTGGAACTATAGAAATAGTTTTCTATAAGACAGGATCTTGGGCTGGAGAGATGGCTTAGGGGTTAAGAGCAGTGACTACTCTTCCAAACGTCCTGAGTTCAAATCCCAGCAACCACATGGTGGCTCACAACTATTTATAATGAGATCTGCTACCCTCTTCTGGCTTGCAGGTACACTGTAGAAACTCTCTCCTTGTTTATTCAAATGCTGATTTTTGCGATCCCGCTATCTGGTTTCAGTCCCAACATGGCATCGTTATGTTTATTCTAAAAATCCCCTGTCTCAAGTTTGTATAAACATGTGCACCATTCACTCTCTGCTTTGCCAAAACAAAACTGGCTAACCAGTAGCTGGGCATCAGAGAGATTAGGGTGGGAGGTTGGGACTTCCATTTCCCCTGAAGGGAGGAGAAACTAGGAGGAGAGGGGAGTTGGAGTAGGATCGAGGTCCAGGAGGCATTGTTAGTTATTATTAAAAGAAATGGGGCTGGGTCAACTGATCTTCTATGCCAGAGGTTTATTAAGTGGGTATGGAGGGAGTGAGAGAACAGGACATGGTGGGGAGAGAGAAAGAAAGAGAAAGGGGGTGCCCCAAGAGAGAAAGAGAGTGAGAGAGCATGAGGGGGGGAGAGAGAGAGAAAGAGAAAGAGAGAGACCATGTGTCGGGGTCATCTCTTTAAGGGGCAAGGTAACCACGCCTTCCAGGTCTGGCCACCTGGCCGGTGACACATGATGACATCATAAGTTGCTGGCTAACCCAGGAGTAGGTATGATGTGAAAGGACCAATTCCAGAGAAGATAATAAATGCAAGTATTGGGGACTTCAGATGGGAGGAAGATAGATTAGCAATGGGGTCAGATGATTAGATTTTATGCTCAGCTTTGTACTTAGCTTTTTTAATAAATCATTTTTATTTAGCTTTATTCAGATTGTGCCTGTGCCCTGACCTTCCCTCTTGGAGTGAGAAACTATTTAGGTTGCTTTTTGATTTTATAGAAACTGCAGTTTACAGAAAATTGCAGTTATGAGACTTTGGATATTTTAAAGAAACAATCTTGTAAAGAGACATTAGGTTTTTAAAATATTGAGAACTGCTTCAGCCTTTAGCATAACACAATTGTAGTTGTTTTTTTTTTTTTTTTTTTTGTCTCCTTATTGATTATAAGATGAAATTAAGTTCAGGTTTTCAGGCTCTGCCTTCCAATGATTATGTCTCTATGGTTTCATTTCTCACACTTTGTATACTTTGTTACCTGGATACCCTGTAAAGCCCCCCAACTGCAGAACCAATCAAATTAAAGGTCACTTAGAAACCTTTGTCTAGCCAGTCAAAATGATGTAATGCTGCCCTCCCCTTGCTACCTGGTTGTTACCTAGTTGTGAGGGCTGGGAACTGAAACTGGGTCTTTTGGAAGAGCAGCCAAGAATCTCAGCTAAGCCATCTCTCTATACTACACTATTTTAAGTGCAGTATTGTTTTGCCTGCATGTTTACTTATACATTATCTGTGGGCCTAGTGCCTAAAAAAAAAGAGAAGAGGGTATTGAAACTGTTGCTAATTATTAATATTTAATTTTGATTTATCTTGTAGTTAAAAGGCATTTATTCCTAAACCGGCTGTATACCCAAATCACCTCACAGACACTAGGATTTATTTAATTAACCTAGAGCACAATGCTGAGCAATATTAACTCCATCCTAAACCTCCAAGCCCTCCCACTGAGATTTCCAACATTTTACTTGCTTTTTAGTCATATTGAGAGGTTCAAAAACTTAGAGTTAATTCCTGGGACTTGGGCAAAATCACCATATCACACTCCTTTCAGAGCAGGGTCCAGCAGCAGTCCCCTGCCCAGATAAACCTTAGGGTGTGACTAGGGTCACAGAGCCCCTAAGAAAGCCCATGGAATGTGTTAGTTCTCCTACCCCCTTGCTACAGCCTAACCTGAGAGTAACAGGGCAGTACCGGGGTGGGGGTGGGGGGAGGAGGGTCAGGTGTCCCCCACTTAGCCAGACCTGACCGTTTACAGTTTTGGCGCCTAGAAAGAAGCCAATCATTTTAAAGGTCAGCTCCCCTAGAGACCCTTTCACCCAATCCTGTAACGCCAAGACTTGCACTTCCCTGCTTGTGTTTTGTCCCCTTAAAAATCCTGTTCCCCTGGAGTTGGGGGTCGCTTCCCCCTTTGTCTTTGTAAAGGGCAGCCACCCAGCTCCGGTTTGTAATGAAAGACCCTGTGTTTTACATCAGACTCAAAGCCTGTCAGTCATTTGGGGACTCACTCGAGATCTGGGTATTTCAGTATCTTAGGTCTAGTTCATCTCTCCTGGTGTTTCTAGGTCCTCTCCTCTTAGCTCTTTTCTCTGACCTTCCTCCCACTCATTTCTCTCCTCCCACTCATTTCTCTCTCCTCCCACTCATTTCTCTCTCCTCCCCTCCAGGCCAGGATGTCCCACCCTATTCCCTCCATTGCTCAGCATTGGCTGGTTGTTTTACTGACAATACAGAGAGCAAATGGTGGCATATTTACACACACTTGAGACAGGTGATGCTTAGAATAAACATAACAATGCAATATCCAAGTTGAAACTAGATAGTTGGTAGAGAAATCAGCATTGGAATGAACAAGGGTAAATTGTATTCATTCCACAAGAACCTTATACCAGTACGGAGCCCTTGGAACTGGAGTGACAGACTTAGTTTTTAAACTGGGACTTTAAAAATTGGAATGTTTTATATTATAACAATGATACCAATGTGAGATCTCGGGGAAAAGCAAGAAACAAAAGGTTATTATTTAATAGTGTTGCGCTGGTGTGTCAAGTAGACAAGGGTCAATTGTATTGGTTGTTTTTGCAAACTTGACACAAATCTAGACATATCTTATTTTTTCCTTGAGGCAGGGTTTAAAAACTAAGTCTGTTGGGACTAGAGAGATAACTCAGTAGTTAAGAGCACTAACTGCTGTCCCAGAGAACAAAGGTTTGATTCCTCATGGAATCACATCCACATGGCAGCTTACAGTCATCTGTCACTCCACTATAGGATCAGATCAGACAGATCGGAACAGATCACAGCCTCCTAATTAAGGACCCTGGAAACCAACCAAACCACCAAGTGACTTCACAGCAAACTCTTCAGGGAAAGATTTTCAAAGATGATGGAGAATGTCTCCTAAATTAAAATCCCAGAGGGGTGGTGTGGTACGGTATGTGTGGGGGGGCCTTCAGGCACCTTGATGACCCCAGAATTCTTGGCATTTGGTTTAATGACAATAGTGCATTCCTGGCTGACCCAGGGCTTGCAATAAAGGTCATCTTCCTGAAACACCTTAAACTCTCCCCCCACCTCGGGGCTTCCCGAGTAACACTTCTGAGGAACTTTCCAAACAGTTGTTATTAACACAACTAGTGACTCGTTTGTTGGGTCGTTCTGTGATACACCGTCCTGTGATACACCGTTATTAGCACGTCTTGTGACCCCTCCGGTGGGTCATCCTGTTATTTCTAGTCACTTAGTAACCCTGCCAAAGGCAATTACATTCCTTTTGCCCTGCCTATATAAAGGATGTAGAAAAAATAATAAACGAAGACCTTGATCAGAGAAACTGTCTTGGTCTTCATTTTTCATGTCTCTTGTTCCACCCCATTCTCACCCCCTCTCTTAGGGTCTTGTTCGACTGACCTCCGGGCTGGGTCAGTATAGTGGTGCACACCTCTTATCTCAGCACTCAGGAGGCAGAGGCAAGTGGATCTCTGTGAGTTTGAAATCAGCCTGGTCTACACAGTGAGTTTCAGAACAGCCATATTTACATGATGAAACCCTGACCAAAAAACAAACAAACAAAACACCCCAAACAATAGAACAAACAAAGCCAAAACCAAATCAAACCAAACCAACTAACCAACCAACCAACCAAACAAACAAACAAAAACCACACAGGATATGGTAGTATTCACCTGTAATCCCATCACTTGGGTGACTGCAGCAGGAGGATCATGAAATTGAGGCCAGCCTGGGCTTGAAAGACAACAAAGCCAGGCGTGATGGTGCATGCCTTTAACTCCAGCACTCAGGGATCACTGTGAGTCTGAGGCCAGCCTGGTCTACAAAAGGAGTCCAGGATAGCCAGGGCTACAGAGAGACCCTGTCTTTGGGTGGGGGGTGGGGGACAAAAAGAAAGACAACAAGAATGAAGTCACTTTGTCATACAAAAGTACTTCAAAATTTCCAAAAGAGACGGAGACCAGTGGTTCTCTGTGAGTTCGAGGCTAGCCACGGGTACAGAGTGAAAGCCTCTCTAGAATACACAGTAAGAAGAGGTTATGGAGAGATGGTTTTCATGGGTGGTTAGCTAGCCCTAACAATGGCTTTTAACTTCACTTCTTAGTTATATTCTGTTTATTATATTAAACCTTGTTTTAGGAGTAGTTATATTTCAGAAATATTTGAGATCTTTAAGAGGAGGAGTTGTAGCCATGACAGCAGGAAAAAAGATATAATAATAATTTAAAATGTTTATTTTTATTTACGTGTATGAGTGAATCAGCATGTTGCTATGCTTGATTCTTGAGACCCCAAAAGACCGCCAGGAGTCGAGTCCACTGTAAAACACATGAGGATCTTTTTATTACAAACTAGAGCTTGGGCTCACACCCTCACTGACACAGCGATTGATTGATAATAAAGCCTGGGGAGCTCAGGGTAGGTGGGTGAGTTAAAGGTCCCAGTCCCTCCTAGAGTGCCCAAAGCAGGGGAATTCCTGCCTGGCAAGCATCTGTTGGTTGAAACACAAAAGGGGATGTTGCATTTTAAACTGATTGGATGTAGGAAGGCCCCCAAACCGTTAACCGTCTGTCTTTCCTTGTTTGGCCCTCCTGGGGGAGGGGGCTTTCTGGGCTGGTTTCCTAGCAACTGTATCTCTAGTGGGCAGGAAAAGAATGCAGTAAGGCTGGTTCCTCCCAGCTGGTGGCTGGACATGTCTCCACCTGTCTGGTCTTTGTTCAGGCTTGTGCTTTAACTTTATTTCAATAACCCAAAAAACTAATTTTTAATTCTTTGGTCTCTCAATGTGTGGGTAATTAAGAAGTCCAGAAGCAGGAATTGCATCCTCAAGAGCTGGATTTACACAAAGTTGAGAGCCACCAGATGTGAACCAAACCTGAGTTCCCTATAAGAGCAGAAAATGCTGATCAGCTCTCTAGTCTTCTCAGCCTGCCCCCTTTTTCGTCAGTCCATGACTGTGGCCCAGGTGAAGATGCTGCCCATATTTAGGATGGGCTTCCTATGTCACCTTCCCTATTAAGAAACTCCCTTATGTACATGCTAGAGGACTGTTTCTGTTGTCATTCTAGCACCTATCAGGTTGACAATCAAGATTAGTCAAACACCACTGAACGGTACCCACTCTCCTGTTCATTTATTCCATTAGCTTTGCCTGGGGTTTTCTTTTTTTATAGTTTCTACTGCCAGAACTTTTTATTTTTTTTTAATTTTTAATTTTTTTAGTAAAACTGGGTGCATGCCTTTAATCCCAGTACTGGGGAGGCACGTGCAGGAGGATCTCTTGAACTCAAGGCCAGCCTGGTCTACAGAGTGATACTGAGTTCCAGGACAGCCAGAGCCATACATAGAAACCCTGTACCAAAAAGCCAAAACCCAAAATAAAATAAAAGTTTTAATGATTTAGTGATATGTACGTTGTGTGCGCACGCACACACACATAGTACATACTGCTGGTGGTTACAGGACAACTTCCCGGAGTTGGTTTTCTCCTTTTACCATGTTCAGGCTTAACCTATTAAGTCATTAAGTCATTTCTTTGGCCCTTACATTCAACATACTTTTTTTTTTTTTTTAATCGAAATGTCTGGCTCGTTTGGGATTAAAGATGTGCACACCACTGCCAGAGATTTTAATTTTTTTAAACTATCAGAAAGTTTTTTTTTAATTTATTTAGCTTTATTTTGTGTACACTGGTGTTTTGCCTGCACATATGTCTATACGAGAACGTCAGATCTTGGTGTTACAGTTGTGAGCTACCATGTGGGTGCTGGGATTTGAACCCAGGTCCTCTGAAAGAGCAATCAGTGCCCTAAACCGTTGAGCCATCTTTCCAACCCCCAGAAAGTTTCATTAAGAGCAAAGAGGAAGTATAAGTTTTAGATACATTACCAAGAGAGGCAGTGGGCCTTTCTGAGTGAGAGAATACTAAGGCACCATAGTTTTATTTTATTTTTATACTTGTTCTTTTATGCAGATCAGTGTTTTGCCTGCATGTATGTGTGCACACCATGTGGGTGCCTGTGGAGATCAGTGGACGCCTGGATCCCAAGACTAGTTACCGAAGGTTGTGAATGGCCATGTAGATGCTGGGACTTGAATGAACCCTGTTCTCTGCAAAAGGAACAAGTGCTCTTAACTGCTAAGCCACTTTTAAGGTTTTAAGTGCATGTGTCTGGAGGTTTGTGCATCTGAAGGAGGTAGTCTCTGAGGCCAGAAGAGGACGTTGCATGCTCTGCAACTGGAGTCACAGGTAGTTGTGAGCCACCTGAGGTGGGTGCTGGTAATTAAAGGAGGGTCCTTTATAAGAGCAACACCCTCTTAAGCACTGAGTCATCATTACCAGCCAGCCACCTCATCTGTTTTATGTAACCCTGGCTACTGCTGGGTACGGCTCCACCACGGAGGAGCAATTTCTGCTTACGTGCAAATCCCCCTGAGCTGGGGTCAGGCCTGGAGTCAGAGACTGGCTTAGGAAGGCGGGGCTATGGCTGTTATTTGAGTGCCACACCTCGCCCCTTGGCAGCTGTCACTCACGATTTGCTAGCCAATCGGTGTCTGAGAGCGAGTCACCCAATCAGAAGAGCCGATGGGCGGCGAGGGGCGGGTTCTTCTCGGCCGCCATACTGTGGGCTCGGCTCCGCGGCAGAGGGAGGCGCGGTGAGCTGCGCTGGGAGCGCCGCTGCCGGGACCTGTGAGAAGCCCGCGGCTGAGTCCGGAAGCCGCGCCATGGTGAGCGAGGACGGCTATCCCTGCGGGCTGCGGTGCATCCTCCCGGGGCTGGGGCGGAGCCAGCCGCGGCGTCCGGTGCTGGGTGGCGCCCGGCCCGGGTCCGCGTCCCCGCGTCCGCGCCTGCGCAGAGCCCGAGCCGCGTCGCGGAGGCCCCGCCCTGCCCTGGAAAGCGTCGCTGCACTGTCTGGAGCGGCCGTGTTAGCCGGCCCTGCTTTGGGTGTCTCATTGGAGGTTGTAAAACTCTAGGTCGTCTAGTTTTTCTGTTAACTTATAGAAGTTCTGCATTTTTCCTTTAACATTTAGGTCAAGCATTCAACTTGAGTTAATACTGTGACATTTTAAAGAAAAATAAGAAAATTATTTTTATTTTATGTAAATTGCTGTGTTGCCTGCATGTACTTCTTTGTGAGGGTGTCGGATCCCCTGGAACTGTTGTGAGCTGTTATGTGGGTTCTCGGAATTGAATCCAGCTCCTCTGGAAGTACAGCTAGTGCTCCCGGCCACCAAGCCATCCCTCCAGCCCCAATATTGTGAAAATTTAAAAGTCTGTCCGATTAATTTCTTTGTGTATAGGCACATCGGTTCTGCAGTAACATTTACCATTTTCCCTTTCGTCGAGTTTCTTTTGCTTTTTTGTCAAAAAAGGTGTGATACACACACACACACATATATATGGCACATTATATAAGTATACCCCCCCCTTAATGTTCTGTTTTTGTTTTGTTTTTTTCCTTTGAGATAAAGTCTACCTTTGGGTGGCCCGGATCTTGCCATGTTGATGAGGCTAACCTCAAACCATAGAGCTGTGCGTGGCTCTCCCTCCCTAGTCTAGGATTAAAGCTGTCTGCCACCATGCTTGGCTCATCCAATCCTCCACCTCTTTTTTGAGACAGGTTCTCTCTCTTATGTAGCCCTGCTTGTCCTGGAACTCTCTTTGTAGACCAGGCAGACCTTAAACTCACAGAGATCTGCCTGTTTCTGTCTCTGGAGTCCTAATTAAAAGCATACGTGCTCCAGCATTTCAGCCCCTCATCACAAGCATTTTTAAAAAGGCCAATTTCTTTTTTTTTTTTTTTAATTATTTTTTGAAGAGATGGAGCAGAGGTTAAGGACACTGGCTGTTCTTTCAAAAGTCCCGAGTTCAGTTCTCAGCAACCACACGGTGTCTCATAACCATCTATAGTGAGATCTGGTGCCCTCTTCTGGCACACATGCAGGCAGAATGCTGTATAACTAATAAATAAATAAATAAATAAATAAAAATTATTTTGCTGGGCAAAATTCCAGCACTTGGGAGGCAGAGGCAGATAGATCTCCGTGAGTTTGAGGCCAGTGTGCTCTACAAAGCGAGTCCAGGACAGCCAGGACTGTCTCAAGAAGTATTTTTTATTTCATGTGTATGTGTGCGAGTGTTTTGCCTGCAGTGTGTACCTGGTGCCTATGGAGAGCGGAAGGATGTGCTGGTTCCCATGAAACCAGAGTTACTTTTGGTTCTATGCCATGTGGGTTTTGGGACTCAAACTGGGTGCTGCAAGACGAGCAAATGCTCTTCTTAGCCATTCTCTCCTCTCATCATATATTTTTCCAATTATTGGCATAATCATATTTTTCTTTTGTTGTTGATTTTATATTATATTACATTATTTTACATATATATTATATTACATTAAATTTAGCATTCTTTTCTTTAGGGTGCTAGAGATCGAATCCAGGCTTTTGTCCATTTAAGCTTGAAGTTTACTCAGCTTCAATTAAAAATTTCTTGTTCTTGTTTATGTATAGGTATGTGTCTAAGGAGGTCAGAGGGTGTCAGAATTCCTGGGCTACAGCTACAGGTTGTTGTGAGCTTCCTGAGGTGGGTGCTGAGAATCAGCTCAGCTGCTCTTTAAGAACATGCATGCTCTGAGCTGCTGAGCCCCCTCTCCAGCCCTCACAGCTTCAGTTTTAAACATTGACACAGGTTGTTGTTTTCTACCGCATCCTGGTCTGGAGGTCATGGCATTAATACTGCCTCAGATTCCTGAATCTGTTTCTGAGATTGCAGCTGTATGCCGCCATGCCTAGTTTGTGTGTTAGTTTAGAAATAGTTTCATTTTCCGTTTTTTAATGGTTTTGAGAATTTGTTTGCATCTGTCAGTAATTGATTTTTGTTTGTGTGTTTTTCAGCTTTGTGTAAGATAATATTGGTGTTATAGTTTAAATTAGGAATGTCTGCTTTATTAATTAATTAGTTTATTTTAAGACAATATCTCACTGTAGATCAGGTTATCCATAAACTCAGCTATCCACCTGCCTCCCCTTCTGAGTGTTGGGATTAAAGTGCCTAGCACTTGTTTATTGTTTTAAGAGTTTGTGTGTCTCTTGGTATATTTTTCATTTCTAAAAAAATTTCATTTCATCTAATTTACTAAATTTTTGGCCATGGGATTGCAACATTTGTCCTTTATGTACCTCCCACCCCATAGGCTTATGTGTTTGACCAGTTGGTGGTGGTTTTTTGCAGGGTTATTTAGATTGTGCAGTAATGAAGGTTCTCCTAGACATTGATTTCAAGTCATTTGCCCTCCAGTTTTGAGCCACATATTTGTCTTTCTCTGCATTCTTTATATTTCATAATGTTAAAGGTGAACATTTGCCTTTAATCTCAGCATTGGGGAGGCAGAGGCAGGTAGACACTGGGATTGAGGCCAGCTATTGCTACACAGTAAGACCTTGTCTCAAAAAGAAAACAGACCACTTGACTGTTGGAATGAGCATCACTGAGAGTCAGTTTCTGTCTTCTTCAGGCTTTGTTGAGGGCTCAGTTTACCATCTGTTTAGTGTTAACAAACTATTTGTTACCCAGCTTCTATCACCTGTGTGTTGGCAATCTGCCTCCAGAGTGCAACTTGTATTTTGTTACTGTTTTTCACAGATTTCTTTGAATGTTAAGAGCTGAAAAATGCTAGCTGCAAAGGGATTCATGGATGGCTGAGTTAGGAGCCTTCTGTAGCACAGCCAACCTTCACTCTTCTGATCACTTTATGTTCTGCTGAACGCAGCCTAGAGAGAAGTCAGGGCTCAAGATAAGGGTCTTCTCAGATATTTCCTGAAAGTGTCTGTTTGACATGCCTTGATACATTATATACCTGTGTGCTTTTGAGGACTCAGTTCCTGAGAGAGAATATGTTTTAAAATTTGCCTTACGTGAGACACCCGCTGTTCAGAAGACTGACATTTACTACACAGCTATTATTCTTCATCAATCTGGAAACATAAACTCACAGAGAAGCCTATGAGATTTGTGGGAGTCAGGAAAAAGTGAATGTTGGTGGTACCCCACTTCTGCCAGCCTTCCTTCGCCCAAGATGAACAGCTCACTGCTTAACAGGCTCTGGCTTGGATTTCTGATATCAGTGATCCTTATGTATCTTCCAGTGAGGTGGTTCCCCGCCACCCCCAAAAAGGCCCATGGGCTGGAGAGATGTCTCAGAACACTGGCTGTTCTTTCAGAGGTCCTGAGTTCAATTCCCAGGAACCACATAGTGGCTGCCAATCATCTCTAATAAGATCTGGTGCCCTCTTCTGGCATTTAGGCACACATGTAGGCTGAATAATGTATAAATAAATAAATCTTTAAAAAACATTAGGAAAAAACAGAACAAAAAAAGGACAGGCCATCTTTCTCTTAATTCTGTCATGCTGCAGCATTACTCAACTAAAATTCAAATATTACCAAAAAAATTTCAAATATTTCGTTCAGAGCTAATGAGGTGGCTCAGGGAGTAGATGCCTCCTGCTGCTAAGTCTAACGTCCTGTGTTCATTCCTCAGGCACGTAGTGGAAGGAGAGAACCCACTCCTACAAGTTGACCTCTGAACTTGTACATACCTCTGAGCTTGTCACACCTTCTCCCCAAATAAGTGAATGTAATCCCCTCTACTTTGTTTTGAGAAGCGGTCTTACTTTGTAGTTGTGATTGGCCTAGAACTCACTGTTACACTTGGCCGGCCTAACACTCAGAGATCCACTTGTCTTTTCCTGCTGAGTACTGAGATCCAAGGCTGGTGCTACTATGCCCCATGTAGTAGTTGATTTTTTTTTTCTACATAAAGGATAACTTTTATTATTTTTTTCCAGATATTTTTTTTTTTTATCTGTCCTTATGGAGTCTCTTTACATGGGCTTTTTTTTTTTTTTTTTTTTTTTTGTGGTCATGGGTCTAAATCATGGGTCTAAATCATGATCAATTCATGACTACCTTGCTTTGAATGGCACCACTCATGCAGTAGTGCAGCTTGAATAGATGTGGGATACCATCTGCATCTAAGACATTTGTTTTAGAAATGTTTCTTATGACAGTAGTGGCCACTGTATTTGGAATGGGTTCTTTTTTTTTTTTTTTTTTGAGATAGGGTTTCTTTGTGTAGCCTTGGCTGTCCCAGACTTACTCTGTAGACCAGGCTGGCCTCAAACTCAGAGATTCACCTGCTTCTGCCTCCGTGAATGCTGGGATTACAGCGTGCACCAGTACTGGAATGGTGAACTTCTAATGCCCTTGCCCTTGGGTACTTACTAGGCTCAGTTGGTAAAGTGAGTTGGCTGCACGTGGCTGAGCCCCCTTTTAGGTTGAGAATGATTTCTTCTTTGGTTGTTGTAGAAGCATGTAATTAAATTATTTTTTAGCGTTACCTTGAGATTTATTTATTGGTTTGTTTTGAGGCAGGGTCTCACTCTGTATTCCTGGCTGTCTTGGAGCGTCCAGTGTGGATTAGGTTGCCGTCCCGCTCACAGAGATCTACCAACCTCTGAGCCTCTTGAGCTCTGGTATTAAAGGTGTCCAACATCATGCTGACTGAAGTCTTTAAATAGTGATCATGTAGTATTTGTATTACTTGATTAAATTTGTGTTACAGGGAAAATTGGAGCCCCCTTTGGGGTTCTTTGTCTCATTAATAAAAGAATTTCAGAATGCACTCATAGCAGCACAAGGACAGTTGTATCGGTGCCTAAAAGAGGAACTACAGGACAGGCAAGCTGCTTGGAGGGAAAGGGAGGCAGCCATGCCATTGAAGCTGGCGTGAGTTCGGATGCATGGTCAACAAACTGCATTGGGGGGAGGGAAGCTTTAGAGAAGGAGTTAAGAGAACACAAAATGTTGGGGGTAGGCAGTGAGAGCCCAAGTATGCTTAGGAAAGAGATAAAAGGAGAAAAAATGGTGTTCTGAATAATTCAGAAAAGTAGGCAGACTTAGCAACCCTCCATGACTGCAGGAGGGTCAGGGATTCTGGGAAGGGAAAGAACAGCATCTCATTGAAGCAATCTCTAGCATGGTTATGGTGAGCCGGCTTTCCTAGGGTGGTCCCTTAGCCAAAGTGATTTAATCAGCCAAGCTGGAATGCTAGGTCTCTACTTAGGGCTGAGATACTCTTCTTATGACCAGGAGCTTTTCTACTCTAACATTTGGACCAAAGTAAGTTGTGCTCTGGAATCTTAATGATTTCCTTTTCTGTTAGGACAACAGGGTAGGCTCGTTTCCCCATGGAAGTGGTGACAGCATGTGTGAAATAGTGCTTACCAGGAAAATTCATTATACACATTGTTCATTATTTTTTGAGAGTATGTCTGATCCTCTAGGTTTATCTTTGTTTGTGACCATGAAGCTGTGACTCATTATGCTGAGTGACTTACTCTCATGAGCTCATGGCTTACTCATGGGCTCTCGCTGTTCCCTTGTTGTCTCCACCCGGCAAAGCGCACACTCTGTGCACGTAGGTGTCTAAAGACAGAGAGCTCTGCTCTGTGTGCAGGTGGCTGGGCTTTCTGTGACATGCATGAGAGTCGGGTGGGGCTGCAGCTCCTCCTCAGGCCACTCAGTGACAGTGCTTTTACTTTGCTGTTTCTGTTGAGAGTTGTTCAGTGTATGCATTAGGACATCTCTGTCATGAAGTCTGTGTGGAGACTGCAGAACTACATGAATATGTTAGCATTGAGCATACAGTTGCAGTCCCATCAGTTCTTTCATACACGTGTATGGGATGTTTTAGGATTTGGTGAGCTTCGAGGATGTGGCTGTGCACTTCACCCTGGAGGAGTGGGCTTTGCTGGACCCTTCCCAGAAGAGTCTGTACAGAGATGTGATGCAGGAGACCTGCAGGAACCTCGCTGCAGTAGGTAAGCGTACCGTTTCTTTCCTTTGGTTGAATTAGCTTTCCTGTTAGGAATGGTCTTCTGTGCTTTGAGTGTGGAAGAGGAAGAATTTCCTGAATAAGTGACACAGTAGTGGCTGGTGAGATGGCTCAAGAAGTCAAAGGCACTCACTTTGCAAGCCTGGGGGAACCACACGGTGGAGGCTCCACAGTTATCCTCTCATCTGTGTGTGTGCTCTGTGGAGCGTGCGCGCGCACACACACACACACACACACACACAGAAAATCTGCTTTTGTAGAGTTTATGTTTTAAGAAAAACAACATGATCACAATGTATATTAAAACTAGAAACTTTTGTTATTTTTTTTCTACCACTTTAGTATTTTTATGTGTGTGCCTGTTTTTGAATATGTGCACCATAGGCATGTAGGAGCCCTTGGGAGTCAGAATAGGTCACCAGATTATCTGCAGCTGGAGTTAGAGGTGGCTTTACCTGCTATGTGGGTGTTGGGAACCAAACCTAGTTCCTCTACAAGAGCAGTAAGCACTCTTAACCCTTGAGCCATAGCTCCAGCCCTTTTCTTCTACTTAAAAAAAAAAAATTTAAATTGTGTGCATGTATGTGTGTGGTATGTGGTAGCATGTGCACGTGTGTGAGTACAGGTGCCCATGGAGGGCAGAGGCTTTAGACTCCTCTGCAGCTGGAGGTTCAGATGGATGTCAGCTGCCCAGTGTGGGTGACAGGAACCAGAGCTGTGTCTCTGCGAGAGCAGTAAGTGCTCTTAACCGCTGAGCCTTATATCTTTAGCTCCTGGTTTTCAGAAATTCTTGACCTTTTTTTTTTTTTTTTTTTCCTCAGATAGGGTCTCACTATGTAGATGAGGCTGGCCTTGAACGCACAGAGACCGCCTGTCTCTGCCTTCTGAGTGCTGGGTTTAGAAAGCGTTTACCACCACATCCAGCTTTGTTTTCATTAATTTCTAATAATTTATCATACATTTTGGGGCTGCTTTTTAGGATATATATGGGAAGAACAGAATGTTGATGATGACTGCAAAACTTTCGGAAGAAATCAAAGGTAATTCGCATGTATAAGTGTAGGTAAATGTCTCTTGTAGGAATTTTAATGTGCCATATAAATTTAACAGTGAGCAAAAGAAATTACAGCTTGAGTTTATTCATTATAGAAATGTCTTACCAAAACTATGTACTCAGTGTAAGAACTCAGTGTTGTACCCAGTGTTTGCAACACACTTGGACCCAGTATCAGTGTGCATGTGTCACTGTTAGAGCATTGCTTTATGGGAGGCACTTTAGAGAACCATCAATCTATTCAGTTTCACACATTCAGATATGGCAGAAAGTAAACACTTTGCCTAATTTTGAGAACATTGTCTGACTAATCAGTAGGAACTATCTTGGTTGCCTTTTGTTTTTGAGACAGAGTCTCACCATGTAGCTCTGGCTGGCTTGGAACTCACTACATAGACCAGGCTGGCCTCTAGTTTACAGACATCGGCCTGCTCCTGCCTCTTGAGTACTGGGATTAAAGACATACACCAGCAAGCCTGGATAGTTGTAATTTTTTTTAACAGAAATTGCATATTGGAAACCATGAGAATGTGGTGTCAGGGTGAGGGTAGTCAGAGAGAGGGTGGGTAGAGTAACAAAAGCCTTAACCCTTACGCCAAACCTCAGTACGAGCAGTACGTGTTCTACCGAAGTTGAGCTCTGTGAATGTCATGCTTGTGAAAAGGCTTTCACGTGTCGTTCTTCCTTTAATAGGCATATCATACCTCACTCTGAATATACACCGTTTGAGCAAGAGGAACGTAGGAACAAGCTGTACGATTCCAGTTCTCTTGCAGGTAGTCAGGGACTCCTGGGTGCTCACACTGTGAATGGACCTTGTGAATGTGAGGTATGTTTAAAATCCTTTGGTCTTCCGAGTACCTTTGGAGCATATCACCAAACTCACAATGGACAAAACTTCTATGACTACAAGGACTGTGGAAAGGCTTCTGTTTATCATAGTTCACTTTTCACACATGGAGGAACTCACACTGTAAGAAAATGTTATGAGTGTAACCAGTGTGGTAAAGTTCTGAGTTCTTCCAGTTCCCTTCAAAGGCACGAGAGAATTCACACAGGAGAAAGACCCTATAAATGTAACCAGTGCGGCAAAGCTCTGAGTTCTTCTACTTCCCTTCAAAGACACGAGAGAATTCACACAGGAGAAAGACCGTATAAGTGTAACCAGTGCGGTAAGGCCTTTAGATGCCACAGTGCCCTTCAGTTACATGAAAGAATTCACACTGGAGAGAAGCCCTATGAGTGTCAGCAGTGTGGGAAGGCCTTCACCTGCCACAGTTACCTTCGGTTACACGAGAGGACTCATACTGGAGAGAAACCCTATGAGTGTAAGCAGTGCGGGAAAGCCTTCAGATGTCAGACTTCCTATCACAGGCATAAGATTATCCACGGTGGAGAGACATTCTATGAGTGTAAACAGTGTAGCAGGCTCTTCATTTACCCCTCTTTACTCCAGATGCATGAAAGAACTCACACGAGCGACAGGCCGTACAAATGCAAAGAGTGCGGTAAGTCATTCCTCTATCCCTCCTTACTCCAAATGCACGAAAGAACTCACACTGGCGAAAAGCCTTATGAGTGTAAGCAGTGCGGTACAGCTTTTAGACATCACTCCTCCCTTCGACTGCATGAAAGAACTCATACAGGAGAGAAGCCTTATGAATGTCAGCAGTGTGGGAAGGCCTTTACTCGTCACACTTCCCTTCGGTTGCATGAAATTACTCACACTGGAGAGAAACCATATAAATGTAAGGAATGTGGGAAAGCCTTTAGACATCACTCTTCCCTTCGATTGCATGGAAGGATTCATAGTGGAGAGAGACCCTATGAATGTAAACAATGTGATAAAGCCTTTATACGTTACAGTTACCTTCGATTACATGAAAGAACACACACAGGAGAAAAACCTTATGAATGCAAACAATGTGGGAAAGCCTTCAGCCGTCACAGTTCCTTTCAGAGACATAAATCTATTCATGCTGTGGAAACCCCCTATGAATGTCAGCAGTATCTAATTCCTTTATCTCTGTTTCCTCCAAATACATCAGACACCTCATACTGGTGAAAAATGAGTATGAACACACCATGAATATGAACAGTGTCTTTAAGTGTTTATCCTTATCCACTTAAAACGCATGTACGAACCGGAGATGTCATGTGATAAAGCCTTATTCACATAAATGATATGATTTAGACTTCCGAGGAATGAAGGAATTCATGCTGGGCACAATTTCTACAATTATGTGGTAAGTCCTTTACTGGCCACTCTTGCTTTCCCAGAAACAGATTAACCATGCTGGGGAAATGCCTTATGAATGGAAACAGTATGCTCGTTCTTTTATTCATATTTGCTTCAAACACATGAAAAACTTAAGATACAAAATGCTGTGAATGTCAGTAGTGTGCTGAAGCCTTCAGGAGCTGCAAGGTCCTTTTGATACCATGAAAGACATCTTACTGGAGGGAAACAAACCCATGATGTTTAGATGTCATCGCTCCCACAGAGTCCATGAATGAACCCCTCCTGGAAACAATGCCTGTGGGTGGAGACAAAGCTGACACCTTCAAGCTCATAGCTCCTTTCAGAGACGTACAACGATTGATGGTGAGACAAAGCCTTACACATAGAAAGAATATGGTGAGTTTCTGGATGCCAGGAGATGGACAGACATTTTTGTCAGTAGTGTAGCTACTTGTGAGTTGGCTGTGTTCAATAAGCTCAATTAAAGTCATTGGTTCCCCAGGCTGCACTTCGGTGGAATCATTTCTTTGCTTCTAGCCTTGGTGCCCTATCTAGGGTGAATAGACATTTGTTCACAGAAAATGTTCACACAGCACTTGACGTCTGAATGTGGGGCACAATGGAACCAAAGACAAGTTTGAGAGGAGCACTTGTCATGCCTCTGCTGTGGGTGATGAGACGCGCCACTGAAGGGAAGCTCTCTGTGGCTGAGCGTCTGCAGAGTTAGTTCTGAAACAGCTGTCCTCTCCAGTGGGCCATGGGACGCTGCCTTCTTGTTGAGGTTCCAGTCATATTGTACTGCGCGACTCCTGTGGAGTATGGAGTGGCTCATTTCTGTGACAAATGAAGTTTGCCACATGAATGTGTGGATACAGCCTCATACAGCTGTCGTGTTAAGAGTATATTGCAGTTCCTGTAAGTAGCACAGATGGAAAGGATTAAGTAGGCATCAGCTGCATCTGTGGCCAGTAAGGCTTACCTGTCTGCTAACATGAACTTCCCTCTAATGGAGGAATTACGTTGAGGAAAAGATGTGCAGACGCTGCCCACCGTATTGACCTCTGAACTGGATCCCTCTGGGATCCTAAGACTTGAAGCCCGTGTAAAGTCGTGAACAGTGAGGATGCTTTACCGGGAGGGTGTGAAGTAGCGGTGATACAACTTACCCCTTCGGCTGGCTTTTAATACACAGGAGTAGGAAATCAGTGGTACAGCATGTAAATGGAGGCCTGCATAGTAGCCCAGGAAAGGAAGCTGTTATGGTCAGCAAAGATTCTGCCTCTGGAGGGCAGGAAAGCTTAAGGAAAACATCAGTGAAGGAAGATATGATAAAGCAGTGCAGCTGAAAAAGTCTGAGCTTTCCCGAGTTGTTTCCCCCAGAATAAGTTGTGTACTCTCCTACAGGAAAGGATGCTTGTGTGTAAATTGCTTGTTCAGCCCAGGGACCTCTCAGCAGCCAGGGGCATCCACTGAAGAGGCAGCAGTGTGCTGCAGCGTGGGTCCAGAGGCTGTCAGACCCCCAGAGCCCATGGGGCTGTAGCAGGTGAGCATGTCTAGCTTTCCCCTTGGCCCCCTGTGCCAATTAGAGAGCAAGAGTCAGTTCCTTCCTCACCAGGCCTGTCGAAGGTTAAGTGACACAATTAGACCCATGGCTACGCTCAGGATGAGGGTGCAGGATGGCTCATGAAGAATGACTAGATGGTCGAGGGTGATCTAAACCTCCCATCTACACCACTGTATCCAATATTGATTTTAATTTATTCTTTGTTTTCTTATGGCAAGTTCTTATGTAGCCCTGTCTGGTCTTAAACTCACTATGTATAACTGAGGATGAGCTTGGAAGTGCTGAACCTCCTGCCTCATGTTCTCAAACACTGGGGTTGTATGCATGGGCCACCCCGTCTGCTCTCCTGTGCTTTGAAATAAACCCAGGCTTCGGCATCCCCTCTCAGCCGTGCTTGCTCTCAGGTCAACACTGAGAAAACACTTGGTACGAGTAACAGTCTTCTCATGCTGTTGGATTTTGTTAATATTTTATTTATTACCCCCTTAGCTGCTGATTCCCAAATTCAGATTGGCACTTGTTTGGGATTGTGGGTTATGGGTTTTCGGTGATCCTGAGATCCCTTTGTGCAAAGGTTTCTCCTCATGCTGACATAATGCTAGCCTGTGAGTGTTCCACAGATACAGAAAAGTATCCATGTGAGCCGAGTGGCTGACGACCAGAAAGGAGGTACACGTGTACAGGGTAGGCACATGTGACATTCTTGTCATACAGATGACACAAGGTGAATGAGGGAAATCCTTTATAGCCTATGGCTAGCATTAAACATCAAAAAATGAGCTGAAGAGCTTGAATGAAGGCGCCTAGTATGCATGGGAAAGATACTTTCAGAAGATAGTGTATTTTGTGAAAAAGTAGTCAAGGATGGACCACTTCTCCACGAGGTGTTAGCCACAGATGCCCCTGAAGTCCCTCAAAGAGTATAGGCTATTGCCAATGCTATGAGGTGTCCCCAGAAATAGGTAAAAGGCTTCCTGAAGACACCACATGCTTTGGTTGCTGACTGGAGAAAAACAAACTGAGACTGAGCTGGAAACTTGCTCCTCGCTGGCCGGCATTCATAGGACCTGTAGGTTCAGGCTGCTGTGCAGTGCTGCATCTAGACCTGGCATGTTACTAAAATGTCAGGCAAGATGGGCCCCTAGGGCTGGGGAGATGGCTCAGCTGTTGAGGGTGCTTGCTGCCCAGGCTGGCGACTAGATCTTGAACCTACATGACGGAAGAGAACCAAATCCTGCAAGTTGTCTTCTGCTCTCCTATTCATGCTGTGGCATGCCCCTAACCTCCACAGTGTGTAGGTAAATGTAATAAGATCTAGTAGTATCGTAGCTTGACTAAATGACAGTGACCAGCTGCTTCCTGGTTGGATTTAAGGCTTACTCTGCAGGGCTCAGTTCACACGTGTAAGAGCCATTCACAACCCAGGACTAGACAGGCCCTAGTGTTTTGCTACATGGATATATTTTTGTGAGATGGCTCTCAAGTTCAGAGTTTATGCCTATAGATTATTGTTTCAGTCATTTTTGGACAGAGAATCTTCTTTTTGCTGTAGGTAGTAGTTACTTATGAAATTTATCACTCCCTCATATGCTTGGCACATTCTAGAAAGGGGAGTGGCATGCACCAGAGGAAGAAATGGCATGTTTTGGAATGCCATTGCCAATCTTTTTGAAATCTCAGTCCTTTAGTGTCAGTGTGGAGACATGGGCATGGAGCCTTGCCCCCTCCCCTGACCATTTACTGGCAGTTAATATTCACTACAAGGAGTGAACATGAGACCTCTGCCTCTCCCTGAATATCTTTTTGTTTCGGTTTTTTTGAGATGGAATCTTACTACATAGTGCTCACTAACCAAGCTGGACTCACAGAGCTCCACCTGCCTCTGCCTCCTGAGTGCTGAGATTAAAGGCTGCACCACCGTGCCCAGGCTATATCCCTGAATATCTTTAGGCAGTTAATGGTACTTAGACAGGATGGTCTCACAGGGCCTCTTCATCCTCTGCATGTAAAGGCAGGTGATTGTTGCCGGTAGAGGGAGAAATATTTTCTTCAGTGGATTACCCAACCACAAGTTTCCATGTTCTTGTAAGTAACCCTAATTAAAATAATTGCTTCCTTGTGCTGTGCTGGTGTCAGATCTTTTCCTTGTGTCGAGTGTGGTGCCCTTGTCTGAAATGACCCCAGAAAGAGTTCACACAGCTGCATTGTAGTATGCATTACACTGACAAACTGTCATGTTGCTTACGTTTGTTGAGAGCAGACACTGGGAGGGAGCATACCCTCCCTTTTTAAAGACTCAAACATGTTTGTCTCAAGTTTTCTCCATTACTTCCTATCCTGGTAGGCTAGCCTTTGACAGGGAGAAAATTGCTCAGCAGTAGCTCTGGGTATTAAAAAGCATGGTAGCAGCCAGGTGCTGTGGCGCACGGTTGTAGTCCCAGCACTCAGGGAGGCAGAGGCAGGCAAATCTCTGTGAGTACCAGGCCAGCCTGGTCTATAAGACAAGTCTAGGACAGCCAAGGCTACAGAGAGAAACCCTGTCTCAGGAAAATCAAACAAACAAACAAAAACCCCAACCAACCAAAAAAAAAAAAAAAAAAGCATGCATCATAGCATCTTTGTGAACCAAAAGAAGGTGAATTATTTCAAGATTACAGTAGAAACAAAAAGCCAGTCCCTGGTGGCCTCAACAATGGTTCCCAGTGTGTTTCTGCTGGATTTTCTTTTTCTTGTTTTTTTTTTTTTTTATTTTATTTTATTTTTTTAATTTTTATTTTCTTTCTGTGGTTTTTTGAGACAGGGTTTCCCTGTGTAGCATTGGCTGTCCTGGATTCGTAGACTAGGACAGCCTCGAACTCATGGAGATCCACTTGCCTCAGCTTCCCATTGTGCTGGGATTACAGGCGTGCACCACCACACCTGACTTCTGCTGGATTTTTTAAGCCTCAGTTGTCTTCCTTTCCTTTTCCTTTTCCTTTTCCTTTTCCTTTCCTTTCCTTTTCCTCCCTTCCTTCCTCCCTCCTTCCTCTCTCCCTCCCTTCCTCCCTTCCTTCCTCCCTCCCTTCCTCCCTTCCTCCTTCCCTTCCTTCCCTCCCTCTCTCCCTCCCTTCCTCCCTTTCTTGACAGAGTTTCTCTGCATAGCCCTGGCTGTCCTAGAACTTACTATTTAGACCAGGCTGGCCTCAAACTCCCAGAAATCCACCTTCCTCTGCCTCCTAAGTGCTGGGATTAAAGGTGTTTGCCACCATACCTTGCTTTTCTTTCTTTTTTTAAATTTTATACAGTTAGTTGTTTTGCCTCTATGTAGGTCTGTGTACCACATGTGTGCCTGGTGCCCAGAGAAGCTAGAAAAGGGTATTTGATTCCCTGGGACTGGAGTTACATAGAGTTGTCAGCTGCCATTATGTGCTGGGAGTCAAGCACAGGTGCTGTGGAAGAGCCACCAGTTGCCCTCAGCAACTGAACCATCTCTCCAGCCCAGCCTACCGCCACCCATGACTTGCTTCTTAGTCAGGAAGCTGCTCCAGCTTTCTGCTGGATGTTGTCAGTGTCTCAGCTGTTTTACTATCTACCTGCCACTTCTGCCTGCTGCTAACTACTCTTGTGTATTTGAGATGACATCCTACCATGCTGCATGGCTCCGGCTGGCACAGAATTCACGATGTATATCATCCTAGCCTGGAACTAGGTGCCTGGCTTCTTTTACCTTTTAGTAAATCTTAATTTTGTGTGGGTGTGTTTGCGTATATGTACATACCTCAATGTTTAGAGGTCATGTGGGTCTGGGGACCAAACTCAGGCCATCAGTATTGAGGGCAGGTTCTGTGCCATGTTACCGTCCCTATTGTTTTAATGTTCTTACTGTTTACTTAATAAATGAACTCCTTGGAAAGTATGGTACTGTCACTCATATTCCGGAGTGTACTGAACAAGTGTGAGGGCTTGATGAGGGTGAGGTGGCAGGCCTGTCATTTATCCACATCTATTTCCTATGTCTGATGGATCCTATATGGCAAAACAAACAAACAAACACAAACCCAACTCACGCTGAAGGAAAAAATGCTTTGAATATGCACATTAAGAAAAAAAAAATCACTTTTAATTCTCTTAAAACTCCCGGGTGAAATTTCTAATGAATATAGATTTAATGAATGTAAAAGAATGAATATCAAGGCCTTTGAGTTTGGGAGTTTTTTGTTTTGTTTTGCTTTGTTTTCTTTGACATCATAAAAGCACCCTGAGAAAATTCATATGTATATAAGAAATGAGATAAATAAAACCTACGTGTCCTCAATTTTATTTTCCACTTTTTGAGACAGGCTCTCTACTATGCAGCTCTGGCTGTTCTAGAACTTGCTTTGTAAACCAGGAAGATTTCCAACTCTCAGATATTCACCTGCCTCTGTGTCCTGAATGCTGGCTTTAAAGGCTTTAAAGGCGTGCATCACCACTCTTGGATGGTACTTTTTTTTTTTTTTTTTTAGACAGGGTTTCTTTGTATAGCCTTGGCTCTCCTGGAACTCACTTTGTAGACCAGGCTGGCCTTGAACTCCCAGAGATCTGTCTGCCTTTTTCTCCCAAATGCTGGGATTAAAGGTATGGGCTATCACAGCCCAGCCCAAATACTTCTTAAAATAAATTTTGATAAGGCACACATCAGTGCTCTTAAGTCAGTCTTTGTAATTGTTATTGAGAGCAGATCAATTGTTTCATGGATTTAATGACATCAGTGTTCTGAACTTTGACCTTAATAAGTGTAATATATATCCTCTCTAAGTCTCATCTTTTATATACCTTTAAAAATGATTTATTTTTATTTTATGTAGATTCGTGGTTTTCCTGCATGGATGGGTGAGGGTGTCAGATCTCCTGGAACTGAAGTTTCAGTTTTTAGCTGCCACATGGGTGTTGGGACTTGAACTTGTGTTATCTAGGAAAGCAGCCAGTGCTCTTAACTGCTGAGCCATCTCTCCAGCCCATTTTTTTTATAGATCCTGAATAATTCAGACCGTCATGTCTTATATAAGCCTTTTAGTTCTTTATTTTGGAAACATTCAGCGATCTTAATCTTCACAAATTCTTTATTAAAGTGATTCCATATTTACATTCTTCTAATATTTTCTCTTGCTTAAATAATACCATGATATTATTAAATAATATCGTATAACAAATTTATGATATACTATGAGAGGTTTTTTCCCTGAAGTGGGGAAGACGACTCAATGTATATCTCAGAAAATTCCAGTGACAAACCAAAGTTCTGGTTGACCAAACTTTACCCCGAGGAATCAGTATGTTTATTGGACTTACACAGCGTGGGTTAGAATTGCTGACAGCAATGTGGGTGGCCCAAAAGCAGCCCCCTGTGAATTCTTTACAGTATGGATGATGGCTTCCCTATAGCTGCAGAGGTGGTACCCCTCTCCCTAGGCTCTCCCAGCCTATATACTCAAGCTTCTCCCCAAGACCTCAAGACCATGTGTGCTTAGGGCGTAATTGTATACCGTTGGCTGAGAGGAGTGACTGGGTACTCATTTGACTCTGCCCCTCCCCCCCCCAGCCCCCAGATGAGGCCTCGCTGTGGCTCTGGCTGGCCTGGAACTCACAATGTGGACCAGTCTGGCCTCAGATGCATGGAGATCCACCTGTGCTGGGTTTAAATGTGAACACCACCACGCCTGGCCATTATCTATGTCATTATAACTGGAAGGTAGAAACAAAAGAGCAAGTAGGGCTTAGGGAAACAGAAGCAGATAAGCATGAAGCAGAGGAGTCTTGGGAAAGGAAAGAACACTGTCTTTAGAGAAAAAACAGGTTTAGAGATGCCGGGCAAAGAAGTAGGTGTTAAGACCCAGCATAGCTTTTCTCTCCGGCCTCCGCCTATTGCAGCTGCCCCTGGCTGTGGCTTGTCAGACCCCGGTTGCGAACTCAGCCGCCTCATGTTTTCTCCATGCTGCTGCAAATTCACATGAGCTCTCCAAATCCAGACAGCTAGTGTTGGAGGCACGCGGCTGGGGAAACTGTTATGTCCCTGTGAAAACTAGGACATATGGAAATCAGTTCCTCAAAATTAAACAACACTGGTTGTTTTTGTTTTAAGTTTCCCTGAGGGCTTTGTGGGACCAGGAAGTTTTGTGTGCCATTATTTTGGCTCCTCCCATGCATTAGTTAAGATGATGGTGAATTCTTATGGTTGTCACCATCTTGATGAGGTCACAAAGATGGTGACATAGCTCCATGATTATTTTTGCTTTCATTAAGCTCAGCTCCATGGTAAAATGAGCCCAGTACTGTCAGAGCACAAGTCCCCATGGGATTCATGCATGTCAGAGATTAAATGTAGACAGTCACTGCTTTCCTTTAAAAAGATGCCTGACTGGCATAGGTATGTGAGACGGTATGTGTGGGCTATGCATGTAGCTCCCCAAATAGCAAAGCAAAGCGATAGGAAGGGATCCCATTGTGAGTCCATGTATGCTGCCATACAAATTATAAGAATTTTGATTGGGATTACTTTGTGTAGTTGCTTTCGGTAGGATGGCCATTTTGACCATATTCTTGCAATCCATGAGCATGGGAGGTCTTTCCAAATCTAGTGTCTTTCTCCATTTCTTTCATTGTAGAAGACTTGTTTTCTTCGGTCAGGTTTGTTGTTTGTATTGTAAATAAATTTTTTTTCAGACTGCTTGTCCTTTGTCTATAGGAAGGCTGCTTATTTTAGTGTGTTGAGTTTGTATTTGTCCATGTTACTGAACATGTTTGTGAGCTCAGAGTTTTGTGAAGTGTTTAATTAGGGTCTATTATGGAAGAACCATGTCATCTATAGTAGAGATTTTTTTCTTTTCCCCTTTGTATCCCTTTTGTTTTCTTCTTTTAGTGCTTTAGTAACACTTCAAGCATTCTCTTGAGCAAAAGTGGAGAAATGGGCACCATTGTCTATCCCTAACCCTGATTTTAGTGAAAAAGCTCTGAGTTTTTCTCTGTTTGGCATGATTTTTGTTTTTCTTTGAGCCCAATAACAATCCTTTTGTTTACTTAGGTCAGAGTTCTTTTTAGGACATTGTCACCAGCATTGCCATTTTGGGGGCTGCTTTGGACTTAATGAAAAGGAGTTGCTGCAGAGAACCTGGATTCAGCCAAGTGGCAGTGGCATACACCTTTAATCCCAGCACTGGGGAGGCAGAGGCAGGCAGACTTCTGTGAGTTTGAGGACAACCAGAGCTGTTGCAGAGAAACCCTGTCTTGAAAAACCAAAAATCGGGAAAAAAAAAAAAAAATCTGGGTTTACTTCACTTTTCACATTACCCACATGGCAACCCAGTTCCAGAGAGTACAGCTCCCTTTTCTGACTTTACACGCCCCAGGCATATGTGTGGCACTTAGGTGAGCAAAACACTCATACACATAAAATAAACTGAAGAAAATTGAAATCATTTATTTAATTTTATTATATGTGCATTAGTGTGAAGGGGACAGATCCTTTGGAATTGGGAATTGGCATTACAGACAGTTGTGAACTGTCATGTGGGTGCTGATAATTGAACCCATGTCCTTTGAGAGAGCAGACAGTGCTCTTAGTCATTGAGTCATCTCTCTAGCTCCAAATCAAAAAAATTTAAGGTCAAGTTTTCTTTAAAAATCCCAAGTCTTGGACTGGTTGTGGTATCACACATCTTTAATCCCAGCACTCAGGAGGAAGAGGCAGGTAAATCTCACAGTTCAAGTCCAGCCTGGTCTACAGCATGAGTTCAAGAAAGAGAGAGAGAAATAGTGTTTCTCAGTGGGCCTGGTGGTACAATTCTAGGATTTGGTTAAGGCAGAAGGATTGCAAGTTCTCAGTCAGCCCAAGCTCATAGTGAGACTGAGTATATGTGTGTGCCCTTGTCATGGGGGGTGGGCTTTGAGGTTTCAAAAGACTCAAGTCATTCCCGGTGTTCCCCCTCTACCTCCTCCTTTCAGATCAAGATGTGAACTCTCAGATGGCATGTCCTAAGAAGAGCTTGCAAAACAGCAGTGCTGTGAGTGCTGAAGACTGCAGAGGCATAACCCAAGAGGGTTCAGGAAGGAACAATATTGGCAACTGGGCTAGGGACCATTCTTGAGATATTTTAGCAAAGAATGTGGCTGCTTTCTGCCCTTGTCCTAAGAATTTACTGGAGACTAAATCTAAAATTGAACTACTTTCGCTGGCAGAAGAGATTTCAAGACAGCCTAATACTGACTTTGTTATGTGGCTATTATATCTCACGCAGATCTGCAGTAAAAACATATTTGAGTTAGGGTTTCTCTGTGTAGCTGTGGTGGTCCTGAACATCACTCTATAGAGCAGCCTGGCCTTGAACTCTGAGAT
The DNA here is from genome assembly GCF_030254825.1 of Meriones unguiculatus. Classification (NCBI taxonomy): domain Eukaryota; kingdom Metazoa; phylum Chordata; class Mammalia; order Rodentia; family Muridae; genus Meriones; species Meriones unguiculatus. The sequence continues at coordinate 62,483,516 of NC_083352.1, read as the reverse complement.
CTGCTCTGCCTGTGTCTGCCTTCTGAGTGCTAGGATTAAAGGTATGCCACCGTCCCTGGTCCAAAAACCATAGTAAAATATTGACTATGTTCTGTGGTTATTAGTGACCACTCTTATTCAGATATAGAATGAAAAAGAGCAAGTAGGAAGCTGGAGAGATGGCTCAAAAGTTAAGAGCACCGGCTGCTCCTCTAGAGGTCCTGAGTTCAATCCCCAGCGACTATGGTGGCTCACAACCATCTATAATGAGATCTGGTGTCCTCTTCTGGCCTGTAGGCAAAATACTGTATATATATATATATGCAATACAAAAATATATACAGTTTCAAGAGGAAAAAAAGAGCACCGGGAAATTTAATGTTGTAGCTAAGGGTTGTGCTGTAAGAGAAAAGGAGACCACGGCTGGGGAGGAGATCCAGTGGTAAGAGCACTTGGCTGCTCTTGCAGAGGACTTAGGTGTGGTTCCCACATGGTGATATTCTCAATCTTGCAGCTTCCATGCTGCCAAAACTAATACCACATGGGAGACTCTTATACATTACTAAGTTTAGCACCCTCAGGGTAGTTCACAACTGTCTGTTACTGCAGGGGATCCGTCTGATGCCCTCTTCTGGCACACATGTTGATACAGATATACAAGTAGACAAGACACACATATACATAAAATGAAAACAAATCTTAGAGAGAGAGCCAGGCAGCGATGGTGTACTTCTTTAAACCCAGCACTTGGGAGGCAGAGAACTCGGGTGGATTTCTGAGTTCAAGAGCAGCTTGGTCTACTACAGAACAAATTTGAGGACAGCCAGGGCTATGTAGAGAAACTCTGTCTCAAAAAGCCAAGAGAGAGAGGGCTGGGGAAGATCAAGGAAAGGCCCGATCTGTATTAGGATGAAGGCCTCTTGTTGCTGGCCTGCTTTCCTGTTACCCAGATAGAAAGAGTTACAGGAAGGGTTACCCACAACTCTGAGGGCTGGGAAGGTATCCCAGCTTCTGGGGTGGGTCAGGGTCCCAAGGCCATCCTGAGACAGGGGAGCCCATACTCCAAACTATGAGGTGGGACTCTGTTCCAAGCATATCCTGAGGCATGGTAGCCCAGGAACCATACAGCTCTGAGAGGAAGTCTCAACAGACTTCCTCCCAACATTATAGCTCCCAGGGGAGAGTTACCCCAATCCCTGAGTTGCTGAGGAGCTTTGGAACCTGTTACCCACTCCTTCAGCTGTTGCAGCTCCCAGGGGAGGAGCCTGAGCTCCACTCCTTCAAATCTTCTTCATTGTTGCTTCTTCTGATGAGTCATACCAGGCAGTAAATCTCTTAAAAGAGATTTATTGGAGGGACAAATCCAGGAGTGGCTGTCTCTGCTCCCAGAAGGTAGGAAGACACAGCTTTTATATCAGATTTCTCGGGGTGGAGCTTTCTGGGCCAGGAATTTCCAGATCTAGGATTGGTGGGATTTCAAGTTCTGAGATTGGGGAGCTCAGGGATTGGTGGGATTTCCTGTTCAGGGACTGGTCAGTTCTGCTCAGGGACTGCTTACTTTTGCTCAGGTATTGATGGGGCTTTGTCCAGATCTTTCACCTAAAATTAGCATGATCTGGGATAAATCTTCCTGAGGGGCAGGAGACAGAGGACAGTTACCGAGGTCTGGGGGTGAAGCTGGGCTGCTGGAGCTTCCTCAGGCAGAGGTCTGGCCACTTTTCTCCCTTGAGGGGCTATAAAATGTACAGACTCCACTGTGGAGGCAGTAGGCTGAAGCAGGAAACTTTATTATCATGGACAGCTCCCATGGCAGCAGGAGACATCCTGAGGCAGAAAAGATGTCAGCTTCCATAGCAGTAGTCTGAGGTAGGAAAAGCACCATGGTTAGCTCCCTTACAGGTGCTGCCATTTTGCCTTTCCCAGGGGGGAAAGGAAGGGCTGACAGTTTGCCACTTGAAGTTTCAGTGGCCCATTGCTCAAGGGCTAGACATAGTTCTTGTGTGTGTGTGTTGGGGGGCGTATCAGTACAGTTAGTGTATGAGGGGCAGTGGGCTACCACGGCTTGGCAGTTGGGGCAGTGGGGGATGGCTTGGGGGCGGGCTGCTATCTCTGTGGTGGCCTGGGATGTCCACTATGGCTTGGGGCACTATCTCCACCACAGCGGGGCCCCAGGTGTGGTGGCGAGGTGGCTTGGGACACCTGTCATCTCTGGTGGCCCACCACTTCTATTTGTCTCTGTTGTGGCAGGCTGATTGCTGCCACTGCAGCGACAATAGCCCTTCAGCCTCAATGTCTTACTGTTCTTTTGCTCTAAATAGACCAAGGCAACTTGTAGAAGAAAGCATTTAATTCATGCTAAATAGGTAGTTCAGAATGTTAGAGTCTATGATCGCTGTGGCAACAGCCGGGCAGTTATGGTGCTGGAGCAGTAGCTGAGAGTTTGCGTCTTACCTGAAGGCACCAGGCAGGCAGACACTCACCAACATTCTGAATGTTGTGTGAGGAGCTGTCAGACAGACTGAGCCTGGTGCCGGCTTTTGAAACCCCAAAGCCCACTCCTAGTGACACAATTCCTCCAACAGGGCCACACCTGTCCTTCCTAAACAGTCCACCAACTGGGAACCAGACATTCAAGTATAAGAGTATATGCGGTCCTTTCACTCACCACAGTTGCCTCAGGACAAGACCCCACCCACCTAAGCTTCTAACATGTAAACATGAAGAGTCTGAGTAATTTTCTAAGTGTTAAAACAACAAAGAAGGGGCTGGAGAGGTGGCTCAGTGGTTAAGAGCACTGTCTGCTCTTCCAAAGGACCTGGGTTCAATTCCAAGCATCTAAACAGGAGCCTACAACTGTCTGTAATGCCATTTCCAAGGGATTTGACACCTTCACCCTAATGAACATGAAATAAAATTAAATTATATGAAAAAATTAAAAAGAAAGCAACAAAGGAAAACTACTGCAAATGTGATTCAGTGAGGCCAGACTCCATCCCAAGAAGGCAGCAGAACTTGGCTATGTTGTTCACATTTCTGATTTTAGAGTCATAAAGGAAGCATTGGTAAAGTGGTCATGGAATCATTGCCTCTGTAGTTGTGGAGAGCCACTGATGCCATGTGTTTGCCAGGGTAGCCTCTGCATGAAGGCCTTGAGAAGCCATTGTGAGAAGTTGTGAAAGTGAAGCCTGGATTTCAGTCAATTCCCAGAGCCATGAGACACCTGCTAGGGAGAGATGAGGATGAAGATACCAGCCCAAGAGGGAGAAGCATGTTGCCAGCAGCAGAGCAGGAGAGGTGGAGCCCCCTAAGTTCCCTGATACTGCACAGACCTGCCAGGCTTGGGGCTTGCTCTTCTGGCTTTTCTTTTTGCTTTGGTTCAGCATTTCCTCACTATGCCTTCTTTCCTCTATTTTGAAATAATAATTCATATTCTATGTATGTTGGAAGCATGTGATTTGCTTTTTCACATGAGATTACCTTGAGTCTTAGAAGAGATTTGGATCTTTAGTGTTGGGACTCTGAAAGTCTATGGGGACATTTGAAGTTAAAGAATAAATGCATTTTGCAATATAGTGTGGCCTGTGGGGACCAGGGAGTGGAAGGTGGTAGTTTGAGTGAGAATGGCTCCCATAGGCCGTGTTTGAAGTTTTGGTCCTTAAGAGTGGAACTTTCGGAGAAGAATTGGTGGAGGTGCTCTTTGAGATTCTCAGCGTACTCTCTGCCTCCCACATGTAGGTCAAGGGGTGAGTTCCCAGCTGTCTGTGGCCAAGCCTGCATGCCACCAACATGAACTTTCACCATCTGGAACTGTAAGTGTGCCTTGTGATTTTTGACATAGCAACCAAAAAGTAACTTTATCAAGCAGCAAGTGCTCTTAACCACTGAGAACTCTCTCTAGCTCCTGTTTTTTGTTTTTAATCATCTTTAATTATGTGTGTGTGTGCGTTTGCGTTGGGTATGTGTATGTGTGCTGGCTAGTTTTGTCAACTTGACATAAGCTAGAGTCATCACAGAGGAGGGGCCTCAATTGAGAAAATGTCTCCATGAGACTGGTCTGTAAGCAAGCCTGTTAACATTTTCCACATTAGTGATTCATGGGGCAGAGTCCAGCTCATTGCGGGTGGCGCCATCCCTGGGCTGGTGGTCCTGGGTTCTTTTAGAAAGCAGGCTGAGCAAGTCTACCACAGGAAGCAGCACCCCTCCATGGCCTCGGCATCAGCTCCTTCAGGTTCCTGCCCTGTTCCAGTTCCTGCCTTGGCTTCCCTCAGTGGATTGTGATTCAGGATATGTATGCCAAACAAACACTTTCTCCCCAAGTTGCTTTGATTATGGTCTTTCTTTTTTGTTTTGTTTTCTTGAGACAGGGATTCTCTTTGTAGCCTTGGCTGTCTCGGATTTGCTTTGTAGACCAGGCTGGCCTCGAACTCATAAGAGCTCTGCCTGCCTCTGCCTCTGCCTCCCAAGTGCTGGGACTACAACAGGCGTGCACCACCGCATTGTGTGCCTAGATCACAGCAATATTAACCCTAATTAGGACAGCATGTGAATACCGGTGCTCAACCAGGCCAGAGAATCCCTTGGAGACGTAGTTACTGACTGTTGGGAGTCACCCGATGTGGATTTTGGAAACTGAACTTGGGTCCTCTGAAGAGCAATAATGCTCTCAACCTCTGAGTTATCTCTCCAGCTGCCTCCAATCGGAACCTGGGTGGCTGGCTGCCCTCCTACAGCTGAGGCACCGGGGCCATTCTATCAGGCAGTAAGTGGGTAACTGCACGGTTTACAAGAACCATCTGGTTGGAGTAGGAAGTGCCAGCTGAGTTCCCCGAGACAGGGCCCAGCGATCCAGGGACAACAACAGTTCTGTTTAAATGTAAATCTCTGAGCAGGGCCAACTCTGTGCTGGATGGAGCACAAGGCAGTCCAGGGCACTGCCCGCGCCTGTCCTTCCCGTCAGCTCCTGCTGTCACTCAGCAGTCGCTGGGCGGTCCCAGCCAATCAGGGCCTCCAAGCTCACAGCGCTCAATCAAAAGCGCCGGGAGGCGGGTCCTCTGGCCGCCATGCTCCGCGGCCGAGGAAGGCTCGTGGACGCGTCTGCTACGCTGTGGCCGCCGCCGCCGAGACTGTGAGGACGCGGCCGCGCTCGGACACCGACATGGTGAGCGCCCAGCCACTGTCCCCAGGGGGCAGCGGCAGCTACCAGGGCTCTCCTCGTCTGCGAGCCCGGACGCGCCACCGCTGGCAGCGCCCCACTCTGCTGCTGCCACGCAGCTCCGCCCCTCGGCCGCGTCTGCGCAGAGCGCCGCGGGGAGGCCCCGCCTCCGCGTCTCTGACGTCAGGCTCGCAGAGCTGGTTGGTTGTACTTGGGGACAGGTTGCTAAGCTCAAGGTGTTGGGGGCGCCCAAGACCTTCACCTTTGGTGGAGAGTCCACTTTGAGTTAATTTGGTGAAAGTTGTAAACTCTAAGTTTTTTGCTCATGGATGTCCAGGTTGTCTGATAATATTTGTGAAAACCATTCCCTCATTTCATTTGCTCTTTTTTTTTTTTGTTTTTTAATTGACTGTATTGTAGGTTTGTTTTTGGTCTTTTTGTAATGTTTTGTAGGTAAATTTTGTCCCAAATATTCGTACACCATCATGACTTAAATTTTTTGTAAAGATGAAGTTAGTGTTATTTTATATACTATTTATTTAGAATTATGTTAAATATCGAGTTTTTTCCCCTTACTTTAGAACACCTGCTGTTACACAATATGTTAGGATTCTTTTGGGATCGTGTTTCGAATATGTAGTTTAAATTGAGGAAAGCAACATCATAATGCTGTCTTCTTTTTACCAGGATCATTGCTTATCTCACGATATTTTTTCTTACTTGAATTTTTTCCCCCCACTGGGTCTCTCTTTGTCAGAGATTCTCATGGTTGAGACCATCAGAAAACACATATTTCTGTTGGTGAACTGAGACACCACTCAGTAACAACATTACAGTTACAAAGTAGCAATGAAGATAATTTTATGGTAGGGCTCATCACAGCATGAGGAGATATGTTAAAGGATTTCAGCAGTAGGAAAGTTGAGAAACACTGCTCTGTGTAATCCTGTCTGTCCTTGAACTTGCTTTCTAGATCAGGCTCGTCTTGAATTCACAGAGGTTTTTTTGTCTCTGCCTCCCAAGTGCTGGTATTAAAGGCCTGTGCCACCATGCCTGGCTTGATTCTTTTTTGAAAAAGAAATTTATCTTCATCTAAAGATCTTTAATACACTTATCAAGTTTTCTTTGTATCCCCTTTGATCTGTGGTGCTATCCACTCTGTGAAATTGCTAACCATTCATTGCTGTTGTATTGGAAAATGATGGTGTTCCTGTATTCATCTTGTTTCCACAAGTTTGCTGTAGTATTTTATTAGTTCCTCAAGTATTTGTTGGCCTTGGAATTTTCTCTTTGAAAAGACTTGTATTTTATTCATTATACTTTGGAAATTTTTATTTTTGAGATTATAATACAATAACAACATTTCTCCCTTTCCTTTCTTCCCTCCAAACCTTCTCCCATATCCCCTCCCTGCTCTCACCAAATCCAAATTCATTGTTACTGTGATCATACGTCATAGATTCCTAAATGTAACGTGCTCCGTGATGTTACTGGTGTGTATGTTGTCAGCGCTGGCTGCTTAGCACTGGACAACCTAGTGCTCTGTCTTGGGGAAGCCCACCTCTCCGGCTTTCCTCAGTTACCTGTTGTTCTTTGTGTAAGGTTGAGGCTTTGTGCACTCGTTTCTGTCCACTTGGGCATGTCTGCTGATGCTATCTTTGTTCAGCTCCTGTTTGGGTAGACTTTACAGTGGTCAGACTTTTTGAGTGTAACTTCTGATATTAGGAGGAGACGTAGTCTCACAGCAGACCCCTGATCCTCTGGCTGTTACAGTCTTTCCACCCAAGGCTTGTAGTTTTGTAAATCTCAGAGGCTCTCCTGTCCGTTCTCTTGCCAAGTGTATCGTCTGGGTCTGGCCTTCATGTCTTTCCTAACCCCATGAGCTTGGTGTGAACAATGGCTGCTGCACTCTTGTCTGCTTGGCTGTGCCTCTTGTGAGCTCTGGTAGCCATAGCATTTCCACTGTTTCTCTCTTAGTCATGCCTGGCTTCTGTGAAGGTCTAGCCAGAGTGAGCAGTTTCCATTCCTGGCGTGCTTTCACACTGGAGAGAAAAATATGCTGCTCACTATGTGGCTATAAATTCAGACCCATGGGACCAACTTTGGGTTTTTTGTTTTTTTTTTCATTTGCACTATTGTCATTTTTGCTTTTTGTGAACCATTCTTAAGGTTTTACAGCCTTTCAGAAGTTCATTAGCTCAGCATTTGGCTTTCTGTCGACTTTTCTTCAGGAACTCCAGCTTCACCTGAGTCCTGCCTCATTTACCTTATGTGGTGTTGTGGGTAAACCATGTTCTTTGCTTTGCCAGTGTTTCAGCTTCTCTGCATGGCTTTAAGACTTCCCGGATACACTTTAGCCCATCTCTGAGATCCTTCAGTGGTTTTCCTGCATCATGAGTATCATGTCCCTCTGAGCAGCTAGCTCTCTAAAGCTCCGCACCAATTTCAGGGTCTTCTGTGGAGAAACTTCTTAACTCTCATGAACTCAGTCCCGTCTTGCCTGGTGAGCTGGCCATCATATAGCATCTCTCTCATTCCCATTTCTTTCATTATCACTTTCTGCTATGTTTTCCCTCTTAACTGACAGGTTCCAATGCTTTGGGTCCCAGAACAGGGTTAGCTTCTATCTAACTTGCATGATATTTCCCTCCTATCTTGCCAACTTTAAGAGGTGTGGGCTGGCCCACACTCTCTGTCTTTTCTACTTTCTTTTCCAAGCCAGAGGCTAATGGAGAGGCTAGCAAACACACATCCTTTCCGTGTTATAATTCCTCCTCCATACCACGTTCCCTCCAAGCTGCTGTCCCAGGCTAAGACACGAAGCAGTGGCCAGGCAACTCCATGGGCAGCTTTGGTAATCTTTTCCTACACCCTGTTCTGTTGTGCTGCAGTATTTGCTGTAGATTGCTAACTGTTCTTAGAGTCTATGCACTCACATGGCAGACCCCAGTCACTCAGCAAGCAAGCATGCTACTCATAAGACCACCAGCATGGGATTCTCCCACAGACACTCATCCCTTCAGGGTCCCATCATACTCATAGTTCTTACTACCTAATCCATGACACAAACAACGCTCACCATAGCAAGAAGGCACTCTACCACACAACATATGGGGAAGGACAGTGTATGAGAATTCCCTTCAGCCTTAGCCCGGTCAGCCTCAGGGGCAGGCTGTGTTATCCATCGCCAAGACCATGAAATCACTCTTCCCACAGTCACTGTTTCTGTCATTTCCGTATTCAGTTACCAAGTATGTTGTGTGAGACTTTCCTACACAGACACGATACCCCCCAGATAGGGAACCAAGGACAAACCAAAGTAACAATTCTACCATTGTCCATCTTGATGAAGCAATGAGTCTGTTGGTGTACCTAGGGGATCAGGAGTGAGTAAAGGTCAGCAGCATCATGAAAAAGCCCATGCCAATACAGTTGATGACTCTGAGACAGGAAGTAGAGATGCGCTGTAGGAGTAGGACTCTGAGACAGGAAGTAGAGATGCGCTGTAGAGGAAGGACTCTGAGACAGGAAGTAGAGATGCGCTGTAGGGGGAGGACTGCGGCAGAGCAGCAGCCCCTCCTGTGCCCTGAGCCCAGTGATGAGAGCTGCGCCGCCCCAGTGCTGCTTCTCTGCATCCCTCAGTGCTTGCAGTACGACTTCCGTGCCGTGGAAGACACGTGTGGATCCCACAGAGTCGAGTGAATCTGTGCTCAATCAAGTATGTGCAATGTTTAGGCCTCAGTGAGCTTCGAGGATGTGGCTGTGCACTTCACCCTGGAGGAGTGGGCTTTGCTGGACCCTTCCCAGAAGAGTCTGTACAGAGATGTGATGCAGGAGACCTGCAGAAACCTCGCTGCAGTAGGTAAAGGCATCCTCCTACCTTTACTCCATAAAGTAGGGACCAAGTGTGTGTCTCTTGGTGTCAGTGCTCTTCTAGGATTTGGGCTATTGAAAGGGAAGAATGTGGTGAATAAATCAGCCATGTTTTTATGGATATTGAAGCTGGAGACTATTTTTTTTTTCAGTGATCTCTAATAATTTATCCTAAGTTTTCTGGGACTGCCTTATAGGAAACAGATGGGAAGAGACGAATGTTGAAGACCATTATAAAAATCCTGGGAGAAATCCAAGGTAATTTATATAAAAAATTGAAACAAAGGTACTTGGAGGAATTTTAATGTCCCGTGAACATTTGAGAAAACAAAGACGGCTTTAAGTTGTTTCATCATTTGGAAAATTAGACCTAAATTATGGCAGTAAAAGCCAGTGCTGAAATGTACCCAATGAGTGTTTGTAGAGGGTTTTCTCTTGTACCTGCTGCTAGGAACTTGCATCAGTGAGCACCACTGTTCTGACCGTAGCTCCGTGAGAGCTACAACATAGAATTATCAATCCATTTAGTGTCCCTGCTCAGATGTGTCAGAGGGCGCACACTTCACCTGATTTTGGGAGCAGTGTGTCCCATAAATCCAATAAGCAGTTACTAGTAAAGCAGCTGTCACTAATGTTCTTGTCCTTTTTCAGAAGTCCCATGTTAGAGACCCACTCTGAGAGTACCGACGCTGGTCAGAATGAAGAAACCATGAAGTGGATCGCCAGTCTCCAGAGAAGCATGATGACAGTTTTTTCTGGACTAATACCGTATGAATCCAATGTGTGCGGAACGGATTCCTTGTGTCACGTGTCCTCTAATAGGCATGCCACATCTCACCCTGCTTATAAACATGAACATGAGGAATGTGGATCTAAGCAATATGATTTCAGCTCTCTCACTAGCTTTCAGAAGTGCATGGGAGCTCACACTGGTAAGGAGCCTTGTGGATGTGAGGTATGTTCAAAATCTTTCTGTTTTCCAAATTCATTAGGTGTACATCATGAGGCTCACGGTGGAAAAATGCCCTGTCAATACAGGGAGTGTGGAAAGACCTCTCTGTACACGCCTGGAGGAACCCACACGACGGGGAAGTTTTATGAATGTAATATTTGTGGTAAAGTCTTGAGTTCTTCCGCTTCCCTTCAAAGACATGAAATGATTCACACTGATAAACTCTATAAATGCACATATTGTGGTAAATCTTTTAGATATCCAAAGTATCTTCGATTACACGAAAGAATTCACACTGGAGAAAAACCCTATGAATGTAAACAGTGTGGTAAAGCCTTTAGATTTCCTGGTTCCTTGCCGTTACATAAAAAAATTCATACTGGAGAAAAACCCTATGAATGTAAACAATGTGGTAAAGCCTTTAGGTTTCCTGGTTCCTTACCCTTGCATGAAAAAATTCATACTGGGGAAAAGCCTTATGAATGTAAGCAATGTGGGAAAGCTTTTAGGCGTCACTATCATCTTCAGTTACATGAAAAAATTCATACCGGGGAAAAACCCTATGACTGTAACCAGTGCGGGAAAGCCTTCCGACGGCACAGTCATCTTCAGAGACATGAACGGACTCATGCTGGAAAGAAACCCCGAGAATGCAAATAACATGCTAAACCCTGTGCACGTCACGGCTATCTTCTGTTACATGAAAGAACTCACCCTGGAGGAAAAAATGCTGTCAGCGGAAACAGCGTTGGAAAAGCTTGCACTTACGTGAACTCGGTCATATTAGATGCAAACCCTATGAAGTAGACACTGTGGTGAAGCCATTACATGTGATTGCCAGCTTCAGTTTTATAAATAAATTTATGCCAGAGAAAGCTATGTGGACATTGTGGTGACGCTCTTAGATGTTATACTTGACAGTGACAAAAACTGGAAGGAAATCCTGTGGATGTAAATAGTGTGGCCAAAGTTCACACATCACACACATGACATAACTGATATGTGAGAAGAAAACCTATAAATGTAAATATATATCTATATCTATCTATCTATCTATCCTCCCCTTGTGTAGACAAAAACACTTTAGTTCTTTCATACTCAATAAAACTCTGAGAGTGTAAGCTGGGGGAAAGGCATCAGCTGTCATGGTTTCATCAGCAGTGACCCTGTGGGTTACTTACTGGACCATGGACAGCTCGCCAGCACAGGCACCACCACACCGCCCATGGCAGCTTGAGTGTTGCCTACATTCCTATAGATCTGCACAACTTGGAGGGAGCTGAGCTGCTCAGAGCCTCTTGCCTCAGCAGTGTGTACTGTTCTGAGTACCTCCTCAGGGCTGTGGGACTTACAAGTTAGTTTACTTGTAAGTCTGCTGAGTCGTGTTCTTCCCTCCTAGGACAGTGTTTCAGTTAGAGGGTAGAGCTGGACAATAATCCACCCCTTTCTGTGACTCCTGCCTTTAATTTTTTTTTTTAAATTACTTTTTGAGCCTTGGAGAGGGTGATGTTGATATCAGAAATTTTACTGGTGGTTATGAATCTCTGAGGTACACCATCACTGTAAAAGGAAGTGAGCCCACGATAAGCTGTAGATAACAGTCACAGTGATCCATGTGCAGAACTGTGGCTGTTATAAGGCAGTTGGTTAGACACATCACTTCTGTCGGCTAAAACAGTAGCAGTTATTTTGCAGCTGGGGCTGCTGCTGTCTCCAGGCATAGGAGTCTGTCCTGGCTTATGGAACCAGACATGAATGTCCTACTGTAGAGTTAAGTTGCCTTAAACCCAGTGAGAGTCATGCCGCTATAACACCAACAGGCACAGCTTGCTTAGCATTTTGGTACCGTAACACACAGGGTCTACAGCTGAGTGACACTGCTGGTGAGGAATGTCTGCAGCCAGCATGGAAGCCACCTCTGGCTCACTTCCATGTCTTGTTGCCAAAGACCTTATCTTCAGCACTAGGGTCTCATCCTCTACAGAACTGTTGGGATAGTCTTTGTGCAGTATGTAAAGGTTGTATTATTCAAATGTTGATTTCTGTACCCGCAGATTCTAAGCACTGTGTGGACTTTGGTATTGTTACTTTTATGAAGCATCATCTGTCTCAGTTTTTGGTAAACACTTTTCTCTATCACCTTCTGATTGGTTTAACAGAATGCTGAGATGGCAGGGGTTGAAAGGTGGGCCCTCTGGGCAGGGTTAGGAACTCTGGGAAAGAATCAGATGCAGGGGATTCTTCTTCCATGGAGGAAGATGGACGTATTGGGACTGATTGAGAGGTAATAGGCCACATGGCAAATGTGGACTACATTAAATGGGTTAATTAAGTTACATGAGTTAGTTGGGAAATAGTCTAAGCTAAGTGCTTTCATAATAAAAGCTTAGGCTTTCATAATAGTAATGTCTCTATGTTATTATTTGAGAGCTGGCCAATTGAGGCAGTCCAATGATACATAACCAAGAGCAATGATATGGTTTGTGGGGCTTCAGGATCCTCCTTGGCCAACAGTTCGTACTGAGGTAGCCTACCCTTGTCAATGGAATATTCACTTAACAACCTTACAGGTATTCTGTCAGGAGGGTATGTCCTGTACTTAAACAGCTAAAGAGCTATTGTTTTAAGAGCCCATTAAAAAAACAAACAAAACCCACCTGGTTCCAGTCTCTTTTCAGGGTGGGTGGAAGCACCCTTGCGCCTGGTTGTCCTTAGTGCAGGTCTGTGAGTCAGTGTTTGTGAAATGAGCGCTTCAGTCACTGTCAGTTTTCCGAGCTGGGAGAGACCCTGGCTGGTGGCTTCACGGGTCCCCTGCTCGCCTGGAAATGCTTGTAAGATGTCCAGGGAAGCTTCTACTCGTCCCTCACTCATAGGTCCTGTGTGGTTGGTTTGTCATTCCCCCATGGGATAAGTTCACTTACGTGTGTGCCCTGCCAGAGCTTCTATCTGCTAAGGCTCAGTTGGCACAGACCTCACATGTGAGTGGCACCTCTGCTTTGTGGCCTGGATGTAAAGGTAAGTTCCTGCTGGCATGTGTTTGCTTAGAGTGGCTGAGTGTGCGTATCGTGGTGGCTGCGGACGTTACTGCTTCAGTCCTCCAGTGACATCTGACTGCAGTTTACTCAACGGCCAGGCCTCTGCTGCCAGAATGGGACTACCGGGCACCATCAGGCTTCATGCACTGAGCAGTTACCCTGGGTTCTCAGATGCGCCATCATGCCCCTGGCTTTTGTTGGGCTACACAGCCCCCATGTAAGTTCATGTACTGAATGCCCTTCTGACGCATGCATGTGTTCTGTTCTGTCCTCAGAATTCTCTGGTACAGTTTGCAGTACAAGAAGGGTTGGGACAAAACCTAACTTCTGTAGCTTTGGGGGCACAGTTTCTCTGTAATCCCATGGACCACATATACTGGGCAGGAGAAACATGCTTTACACAAAAAACACTTTCTAAGTGCCTGCTATGAGAGGACTTAAGTCAGTTAATTGTGAAAATACAGGTGTCTTCAGGACAGTTGATACACTTTCCTGTGTCATGTAGGGATTGTTATGTCTTCATTGGAACACTACAACTCTGTTAAGAGTGGCATGTCCTACAGTTTAGGAAAGGAGAGGCAGACTTAATTTCAACATGCCTGTGATGATAAAGGAAGCAGAGACAAAATGCCTGGACAGTCACAGGACAGATGATAACAGTGGAGAAAGCAAGGACCCTGACCTGTTTTATTTTTATGTGTATGTGCGCCACATGCACATACAGAAGTCCGTTGTTATAGCTGTTCTTGGTTGTCAGCTTGACTACATCTGGAGTTAACTAAAAACCCAAAAATGTCTAGGCATACCTGTGAGGGATTTTTTGCTTAGTTGGATCATTTTAAGTGGGAAGGTCCCCTTGTGGATCTTGAAGGGGAAAGACACATCTTTAATCCAGATCTTTTGAGCTGGGAAATCCTACTGCTAATCTGGTCCATGCCTTCTACTGGAAGCCTATAGAAAGACATGCAAGAAGAAGAAAGCTTTTGCCCTCTGCCTGCTTGCTCTCACCTTGCTAGCAAGTCCATTCTTCACTGGCATTAGAGCCTACTTTTTGGGATTCTGACATAAACTGAATATTTTTGTGAGTATTCACTACAGAAGACTGCTTGGACATGAGTTTCAGCCAATAGAAAGTCTTTATTAGCCAGATTGTGACCACACTGGGTGTTAAGGATTCCACTGTAGCACTGAGCCCTTCTCAGGATGAGCTTTTAATCACAAAATCCATGTCCTGGGTTGACATGCTTCAGTTAACAAGAACAGTTAGAAGTGAAACTACAGAGGCCCAAAGCCAAGGTTACCAAATGCAGAGACTTTCCTAGGACTGTTGTAAGTGGTTATTAATATTTACTATGGGTTTAACTTCTGGTATCGCTGCTGTTAATCCTCAGCAGCTGTAGAACCAAATCACCACACAGAGACTGGGTTTTTTGTTAACCTAGAACACAATGCTGGGCAATATTTACTCCCTCCTAAACCTCCATGCCCTCAGTTTCCTAATATTTAGATTTCCCACATTATACTTGTTTTTTGTGAAATCTTAGGTCTGGTTCATGCTCCGTGTCCTCCTAGCTCTCTCCTCCTGCTCTGCTCTCCTCATGCTCTCCTCTCCTCTTTCCTGTCCTCTGGCTCCTCCCATTGCACAACATTGTATCTAGTTGCTTTATTTGTGTAAACCAGAGAGTTGGGGTGGGGAAATCAGCATTTGAATTAACAAGGGTAAGGCATATACATTTTAAAAGAACATTATACCAACATAGGACTCTGGGCTTTGATGGTGTCTTAGGGTTTTATTGCTGTGAAGAGACAACATAAACAAGGCAACTCTTATAAAGGAAAACATTTAATTGGGGCTGCCATTCACTTTCAGAGGTTTCCTCCATTATCATGACAGGAAGCATGGCAGCACACAGGCCAGACACGGTGCTGGAAAAAGCTGAGAATTCTATAGCTTGATCCACAGGCAGCAGGAAGTACTGACTTGAGCTGCTGAGACCTCAAAGCCCACCCCCACAGAGTAACCCACTTCCTTCAGCAATACCTGCTCCAACGAGGCCACACTTCCTAATAATGACACTTTCTGGGCCATCATGTGATGCTGTCTGTGTACAGTCTGAATGGAAATTCCATTATGGAGTCAGTTGTACTGAAGTCTGGGGCCCTGTTACATTCCCCACTGGTCTTAGTGAATGAGTCAAATCATGAACTCATCCTGTTCTAAAGAAGTATGGTCCTAAGGACCATCCAGCCGGTATTGATAAAGTAGTTAGGTAACGGGAACCAAGAGGACAGAGAACTGCAATCAATTATTTGATTTATGTCTTTTTGAGGTTGGTTTTGTTTGTTTGTTTGTTTGTTTCGACAATGGCTAGATTTTTAAAAATTACTCCTGACAAATTTGCATAGAAACAACAGGGTTTTTTTCCCTCCGCCCAAAGCCAAACATAGATTCCTTTATCTCATGAAAAGTAAGTCTAAGCCTCTCCAATTTTGTATGATCATTTCTGCAAAGGAATTAACTTTTGTTTTAGTACCTCTAGGTATTAACATGTCTGCTTAGTTTGAAAAGTATCACATTTACACAGTGGGATACTACTCAGCAATTAAAAACAAGGAAATCACAAAATTTGTGGGCAAATGGTGGGATCATCCTGAGTGAGGTATGCCAGAAGCAGAAAGATACACATGATATACACTCATTTATAAGTGGATATTAGACATATAATATAGAATAAACATACTAAAATCTGCACACCTAAAGAAGCTAAGCAAGAAGAATGACCCTGGGTAAGATGACCAATCCTCACTCAGGCAAATGGGATGGACATTGGAAGAGGGAGAAAACAGGGAACAGGTCAGGAGCCTACCACAGAGGGCCTCTGAAAGACTCTACCCAGCAGTGTATCAAAGCAGATGCTGAAACTCATAGCCAAACTTTGGGCAGAGTGCATGGAATCTTATGAAAGAAGGGGGAGATTGGAAGACCTGGAGGGGACAGGAGCTCCACAAGGAGAGCAACAGAACAAAGAAATCTGGGCCCAGGTGTCTTTCTGAGACTGATACTTCAACCAAGGACCATGCATGGAGATAACCTAGAACCCCTGCTCAGCATCCAAGTGGGTACCCTAGTAAGGGGAACAGGGACTGTCTCTGACATGAACTCAGTGGGTGGCTCTTTGATCACCTCCTACTGAAGGGGTTGCAGCCTTACCAGGCCACAGAAGAAGACAATACAACCAGTCTATGCCACAGGAAGGGGCTTGGGCATAGAGTTCATCATTCCCAGACAGAACAATCAGTCAGGATTGCTGGTTATGCTAGACACCCGGTCCCCGTAATAACTAGAGACAGGAACTAACCAGACTGTCAACCATTGACCGACAACACTCACTGTGACCGGGGCAGCCCAAACCAAGAGTAAAGGACTTGTAAGGGGCTAAAACTTGTCTACTGTCCAGACCTTTAGCCCACGCTGTCCCCTTGTTCTGATGCCTGCTATTCTGCCTTACAGGTTACTTCATCTATAGAACAGCAATATTACTAAGCCCAAGACTGCTTGGTGGACATGTACCAATGGTTTGACTAAATACGGCTATTCTGATAATTTTTTTTAATTTTTATTTTTATATTAATTAGTTTATTCACTTTGCATCCCAGCTGTAGGCCCTTTCCTCATTCCCTCCCAACCCCACCCTGCTTCCCTTATTTCCTCCCATCCTTCTCTCCAAGTCCACTGATAGGAGAGGTCCTCCTCCCCTTCCATCTGACTCTAGCCTATCAGGTATCATCCAGACTGTTATGCAGTTGTTTCTAAAACTTATTTTGATTACTTGGTTATGGGAAACTGTAAATGTTCTACAGTGCTTGCTATACCATGGGAGGTAGCAACACCATCAGTGACACCTAATGGCTGTTTTGGATTGCCAGCCACATCCTGGAACAACATGGTGGCTAGCCACCATGTTGGTTCACGACCATCTTTGTTGAGGGCTGCCAGCTGTGTTCAGTTCTCTGTTTAGTGCTAAGGGCAAATTTTGTCATTTAAGCTTTTTGCTGTTCAGTCTTAATGCAATGTGGTAGGATCAGCAAGATTTGCTAGCCCCTCTATGAACTGTATCTGATTGAAAGTTTTGCTTTGATTTTAGTTCAGAAAGATATTTACAAGATTGAGTTTTAGCTAGTCTCTCGTCTATGTTTTCAAGGTTAAGCTTAGGATGGGTAACTATGAAGTTTTGTCTATGCAGATCTACTTAAAATAGATATGGTCCTAAACCACTCATCAAGGAATATGCCAGAATTAGAAATTATGGCATTTTGTTTTACAGGATGTAATGTAGAGTAGATAGCTAAAGATAGACAAAGAATAACTCATATGCTGGCCCTCAAGCTTGTCAGAGATCTGATGAACGTGGCATTTCAACAGGAGTAGGCTTATTATGACAGAGTCCCAAAATCCTGTCAGTAGCTCCCCAAAGTTTCCGAGAAGATTTGGGCACAAGGACAGATGACTGTGACTCTGGATTGTGGCATGCTAACCACTGGGCAAGACTGCCCCAACTGGCCCACTACTAGGGCCCAGCCTAAACTGTGGACAAAGCTGTGAACACTTGGAAAGTCATTGTTTCACATTGCTGAAGACAAGGCAATGCCAATCTCTCATATTCTTTTCCACAGAAAGTCTCTCATCTTCTGTACCTATTGGCCAGACTGCCTCTGCTCATGATGCCATGAGACACAGGAGCCAGGGACAACTGCCTAGGTGGTAGACTGACTAGTCTTCTCTGTCATTTTGATTGGTACATAGATTGGCACATTTATTTAGCTTATAATTTATTCTTCTTAGGTCTCTGATCACATTGATGGTTAAGCTAAGCTTGTGGTAGCTTTGCAGCTAGAGAGCAGACAATTAGATCCACTGTTAGTTCATTGGTCAGCTCATTAGCTATTTAGAATTACTAGGTACTAGATCTCTTATTTAGAAAGGCAAACAAGTTTGCCTTGCTCACAGGCTTCATGTTAAATGCCCGTGTCTTACAGTGAATAATTGAATAGAAAGATGTAAAGTTTTTATGTAAGATTGGAGGATATGAAAGTTTACGTTATGAGGATATAAGAAAAATTGAGGGTCTAGGAAAATGTTTCAAAGTTGGTAAATGCAAGGACGATTGAAGGGTCTATGTAGGTGTTTTCAAGTATATGAATGTAAATTGTAATGATATAAGAAAGTAATTTGAGGCATATTGAAAATGGGAGATATTTCAGATTTCTCCCTCCTCTCTGCTATTGTTGTGTTTATGTTGTTATAAGATTTCAGAAGTTCAGAGTTATGACATTGATCAATAGAGTTGGGATAAGCAGATGGAGCACTGACTGCTTATTATCCAGTCACAAGCTTGAGATTTTAATTTCCTTTTGGTTGTCTTCTGGAGATAGACTTAAAGGTGTTTCTCATCATACTAAAAAAAAAATCTGTCTAATGTGTGTATCTCAGACTAGATCTTAATGACATGAGTCTACTTCTGCTGTATTGTAGACACCCATTAACTGCTTTTTCTAAAGTATGGGTCTTAATACAATGGTGATACTAATATACTTCCTTTTGTAAACTAAAATTCATATGAGTTTCAGGAAATCAAAAGTCATGAGACCTGGAACTGGCATAGCTCAAATGGACCCCAGATGAGTTTTTTTCCCTTGGTATTCAGATTCCTCATTTTCCCTAATTACTCGACAAATTTTAACTTTTGTCTCTAGTCAGAATTTGTCTCAGCAGATGTTCACCTGGCTGACAGAATCTATTCGGGGATCAACTATGGACTGCAAGCTGAAATCTGGACTTGCTGGAAGCTGACATGATTGCCCTCTGTCTCTTCAGTTGGATCAACTAACCAGATGCTTCTGAGGACTGCCCCACTGGCTAGCCTTTGCCTGGCATTTCATCCATCCTAGCCCCTCATGCCAACAGTTCTATTGTCAGAACTGAAGCAATTTTAGAAGAAGAGACCTTTGCCCACAATCCCACATAACAGGATGAAATGCTAAGTCAAAATGGGCTCCCTGACACTAGCTATTATTTTGGGGACCTGCTTAGCTGGATTAGGAACTGGTATTGCAGCACTGGATGTATAAAACCAGCATTATAACAGCTTAGAGGCAGATATTGATAAAGATATTCAACATCTTAAGAACTCAATCACCCATTTAGAAAAGAATGTTGATTCTCTGATAGAAGTAGTGTTGCAAAACAGAAGGGGCTTGGATATGTTGTTTTTACAGCAGAAAGGGCTATGTTGTAGCCCTTACAAAGAAATGTTGTTTTTATGTAAACCAGTCAGGAATGATTAGGAAATCCTTAGCAAGAATAACAAAAAGCCTGGAAAAACACTGGCAAGAGAGGATTCCAGAGGATGGTTTAAATCCTGGTATAATTGTTCTCCTTGGCTTACTACCCCTATATCCACCTTGATGGGACTGCCTACTCATTTTTACCTTTGGGCCTTGTATTTTATTTTATTTTTTAAAAAATAATTTATTTAATTTTATTTTATGTGCATTAGTGTGAAGGTGTCAGATCCCTTGGAATTGGGGATTGGCATTACAGACAGTTGTGAGCTGCCATGTGGGTGCTGGGAATTGAACCTGGATCCTTTGGAAGAGCAGACAGTGCTCTTAACCACTGAGCCATCTCTCCAGCCCCCTGGGCCTTGTATTTTAAATTGCTTGAATGCTTGGGAATGACACAGTAATGGTACCCAGATCCCACTGTGGAAAGGTAAATCTGGACAACATCAGGGGTCATATCTGGAAGACCCATGATTGGATCTTCCAATGATCATGGGAAGGGAGGAATGAAAGACTAGAGAATTAAAAGTTAGTTGTTTTTTTTTTTTTTTTTGCGGGGGAGGTTATTGAATTAAAGTTTAAAGCACAAGCCTGAACAAAGTCCAGACAGGTGGAGACATATCCAGCCACCTGCAGGGAGGAACCAGCCTTACTGCATTCTTTTCCTGCCCACTAGCAATATAGTTGCTAGGAAACCAGCCCAGATCCCCCCTCCCCTAGGACAGCCAAACAAGGGGGGGGGGGCCTTCCTGTAGTCAATCAGTTCAAATGCAACATCCCCTTTTGTGTTTCAACCAATGGACCCTTACCAGGCATGAATCCCCCTGCTTTGGGTGCACTGGAAGGGACTGGACCGGACCCTTTAAATCAACCACCTAACCTGAGCATGAGGCTTTTTGCTCTCAACTGCTCTGGTGGTAAGGGTATAAGCCTGAGATATAGCTTGTAATAAAAATATCCTCATGTGTTTTACAATGGACTTGATTCCTCATGGTCTTTTGGGGTCTCCAACAGATGGGGACTGCAGCGATCTGAGATGACACAAGGGTGAATGTCAGAAACTTGCAGGAGCCTGGGGTTGGAGGGTGGGGGTGGCTGCCTCATTGGCAGCCACAGGAAGGGGGTGGTCCAGAAGCTCAAGGTGGCTTCAGGGAAAAGGGGAGCCCCTCCTTCCCTAGAATAAATGATGAATGTGGTGAAATAGATGATGCTGCCCCCCTTAATTTCCTGTGAAACAGGAAATTATAAACTATGGGCAGTAAGGGTGGGGTGAGGTTGAGGGTGAGTGTGTTTGATTCCATGGGGCTAGAGATGCTAGGGATACTCAATTTACATACAAGTAGCGCAGTCCTGTCATAAGAGAGGGAAGCAGTACTTAGTCATCCTATCAGTTGGGAGAATCTCCAGGTACAGTTAACAGTCATTGGTGGAAAGCCAAGACAGGAAGACCTCTTCCTAGCATAGGGTGGGGATCTCCAGAAATTCCCAGGTCAGGCAGAGAGGGAACCTCCTGAGAAAGGGAGTCAGTCATTTTATACTAAGTATAGAGTCTCTCTGGAAATGCTAGGCTTAGACCTTAATATCACAGTTCCACACTTGTTAGTCACTATTCGAGCAGGGTCAGTCCTGGTGTGGAATGCTTCTACCAACCCTTAAAAGGTATCTTTAAAAATTAACAAGTAGTTTTCTGCTCCCCCAGCAGGCCAGATCTTGGTGAAAACAGTTTTCACACAGTTTGTGGTAGTGTTAGCCTCCCATTTGGACTCTGTGTTCTAGATTCAGTTGAGCACAAACCTGGCATCTGGCTGACACATCCTGCACTAGACTGTGCAGTCTAGGTATAACAGAGCTATGAATTAATGCTCTGCGTGCGCATGCTTTGCCTGCACATATATATGTGCACCACGTTTGTGACTAGTGCCTGTGGAGGTCAGAATAGGGAGTAGGATCCCCTGGAACTGGAGTTGTGGATGGTTGTAAACCACCATGTGGATGCTAGGAACCAAACTTTGGTGCCACTGAAAAAGTAGCCAGTATTCTTAACCACTGTCTAGCTCCCTAGTTCTCAACTTTTAATATGTATATTTGATGTTTGCTGTTTTGGCTTGATCACCTTGCCTTGTCCCAAGAGTATGGTATTGACACTGGTTTGGTTGGAGTCTATCTGTTCCTCTATAGCCCATTAATTTCTTTTATGAAATTAAATGTGCTTGTGTTTGGTGCATATGTGCAGAACCCCGGTTTTCTTTTGAGAGATTGTTTTCTTTATCTCTTTGCTGAATTATCCTTAGAAGCCTTTCATCAGTGTCTGCTTTCTCACATTTGTCTCAAGCAACTCTAAGCCCTTCCATTGTATCACAAAGACTTTATCAGTTATGCACGCTGTTTCAGAGACTTTTTAATGTTTTGAGACAGGGTGAGTCTGACCATGTAGCCCTGACTGCTTGAAAATCGCTATGTAGACTACAGAACTCAGAAACATGACATAGAAATATAGCCCCTGCCACCCAAATGCTGGGATTAAAGGTGTATGACACCAAGCCTGGCATGTTTAGCTATTTTTTAACATTTGCTCACTTTTTTTTTTTTGCTATTGTTGCCTGCTAGCTGTCCTTTCACCAGTCGGTTTCTCTATTCCGTGAAGAATTATAGGATGAAAAGCTTGCAGTCTGCTATTTAGTGATATCCTGTCTCAAACAAAACAAAACAAAACAAAACAAAACAAAAATCTGCCCTTAAAAAGCACACACCCACAAGACCAACAGCATCAACTAACAGAGTACCATGGGAGCTCACAGACACTGAAGCGCCAACTAAAGAGCATGCACTGACTGGACCTAGGTCCCCTACCCATTGGCAGCTCAGTCTTCATGAGGGTCCCCCAGCAATTAGAGCCAGGGCTATCTCTGACATGGACTGTGTTGCCTGCTTTTGGATCACTTTCCCCTAGCTGGGCTGCCTTATTGGGCCTCAGTGGAAGAGGATGCTTTTAGTCCTGGTGGGACTTGATGTGCATGTGCGGTGTTAACATGTGTCTGGAAATTTGCCCAGTGGGTGCCAGAGATGAAAACACTTCAGCAATGAGGACGGCTCCGGGCAATGGTCTGGAGTAATCTCCCGGATTCCAGGTGGACACACTTTAAATCATTTTGATTTGACCCAGGACTGCTCTTCTATTTAAAAATTAACTATCTCCTGTCTTCTCTCACTATTCTAGGGTATTTAGTCGTTCCTATGGCCTCATGAATATGTGCGTCTCCAGTGTGTAAGCCTCCCTCAGATACCTTCTGTTGTCCTGGCATACAAGACTGGATTTCGTTCAGTTCGTGTTAGGGCAAGTTTTCCATAAAGTATATCCTGAATTCTTTTTTTTTTTTTCTTCCACCCACTGGTGTTGGGATTGCAGAAAAAGCAACACTACATTGGCCTTGGAGTGTGTTTTTTTTCTGGTTAAAAAGAAAATGTGCAACTTGTTAAAGTTTGAGCAATCTTTGGCGTGACTTCTTGGAAGTCCTGATCCCTGGATGACATCAAGTCTTGTTCCAGTTTGATAGGGGGTGAATTGGGCGCTGGTCTGGCTGTAAGGCAAAGGGATCGCTGCTTTGGGCACTGTGTAATGGACTGGTGCGCACAAGCAAGCTTGAGCCCAAGAGGCAGAACGGTTAAGTATCTACTGAGTGCAAGACAGCAGTGGCAGTTCTGGAAGGCGAAACAAGTTCGCTGCAATGCAAATATCCCTGGAGCTGATCTGCATGAACCTGGGCCTAAGCCAGGGCTGAGTGGTCCGTGTCTTTAATTTCAGCTTGCCTACCCGAGGGAGCTGATTCTGTCATTCAGGTCTCACCAGCCAATCAGGGCCCTAGGGCAGGCCATTCATTCACAAGTACCAAAGGAAGCTGCCACTGTCACTCAGGCCCTCGTGGGGCAGTGCTACCCAATCAGAACCTCCAGGCCAGCCACTTGCTCGGGAGCGCTTTAAAGGAACTGCTTCATCATTCAGGCCATGCTAGCCAATTAGAGCCGCGGAGTCGGGTCCTGCCTGCTGTGGCGTCTAGGGAACTCCTGTCAATCAGACTCGTGGTGCAGCTCTAGCCAATCAGGGCTTCGGGGCAAGGTGTCCAATCAAGAGCAACAGCCCGAGGCGAGAGGTGGGGTCTCTTCCGCCGCCATGTTGCGGGTTCCTGTACGTGTTTGAAGCTGGCATCGCGTAGTCCCGAGTGCTGTGCTGTGACCGCCGCGGGGGGCTCGGCAGCCGCGCCGAGGTGAGCGTGGGGCCGCTGTCTCCCGACCGGAAGGAACGGCCGAGCCGCGGAGCCGGCGTGGCGGGGGGCGGGGGGCCGGCGGACTGGTTCCCCGGAGGCCCATCGCCGCCAGGCCCTGCCTCGGAGGACTTGGTCACTTCCGCCTTTCCGGCCATGTCTGCGCGGGGAGCGGAAGGCTCAGCCCTGTGCGGGGGCGGCTTCCGGGTCGGTGACGTCACCGCCTGGCGCGGGCGCCCTGTTTGTGCTTTTGGTGTCGCACTTAGGGCTGTCTGTGTTCTCTGTGCTGTGGTCTAGGCGGTCTGGACTTTGCATTTCACATACAGGTCTAGGATCAAGTCTGAGTTAATTTTGAGGAATCTGTTAAGTCTTTGAAATGCTGTTTCAGAAACAGTTTTAGAAAAGATTGTGCTCATTGGATTTCCTTTGCTAATTTACCAAAGGTCAGTTTGTCTCCTTATTTTTAAATTTTATTTGTGGATATGTTTATTCTTCCTAAACAGTGAGTGTCCTGTGCATTTGACTGGAGTGTGTGCTATGGGTTCGTCCGTTTTGTGCTAACCGTTTTGGTTCCTTTTTTTTTTTTTTAAGCATTTTCCTATACTCTTTAGTAATCTATTTTATGTTACGATAAATATCTAGCATTTTTATGGGACTTAGGTTAATCTGTAATTGAAACTGGAACCGACATTTTGGGATTGTGGCTTCCTGTCGTGAGCATGTTGTTGTGCCATAAACAGACAAACGTGTGTCTTTCCACAATGTCACAATTGATTGAATAGAAATTTAAAAGGATCTGGCTGGGACTAAAGCAGGTTCTTTATTTTCCCCTCAAATCATAATTACTAATATTAACATTGTGTCACAGTAAATATATAGTTATGTGCACATAGGCTGTTTACGGAATCACTTTACGTTAAGGAGGCTGCAGCACAGTTCAGAGTCCCAGAAGATGGCTGAGAGAAACGCAAGCAGTGTTTCAGTTGCTAAGTTAGAGTCCAGGAACCGTGAGCCACAGGGATGGAGCTTTGAATGAAGCCTGGGGCAGTGAGGCAGTGTATAGTGGTGAGAGATGAAAGGCACACTGGGGTCTGAGATGAGGTGCTGTCCCCGTGGACAGACAGGGACCTGCTTGAGCTGGAGCTGCAGGGAGAGTCACGAGTCCCTGACTGTCGAGTATCAGATGATAGCTTGGTTTTGGGCCCTGCCATCCTACTGCTAGATGCCCACTGCTTTATGAGGCCAGGCAAGGGGGTTGCATCCTTGTCTAAAACATTTTAAAGATATGTGTCTGTCTGTCTGTCGTCTTGTTTGGGTTTATGTAGCCCTACGTGACCTGAGACTATCTATATGTCGATCACCTTGTCATGGTCTGCGTAGTCCTAGATGACCTGGAGCTTTCTGTGTAGACCAGGCTGGCCTTGACTCAGATTCTGTCGCTCAAGTATTGGCATAAAAGAGGTATATCATCATGCGTAGCCTCCTGATAGGATTTGTTTGTTTGTTTTTTATTTTGATAGGGTCTCACTGGTCCTGGCCATCTTGGAGCTTTCAGTGTAGACCAGGCTGGTGTCAAACTTTCAGAGCTCCACCTGCCTCCGCCTCCCAAGTGCTGGGATCAGAGGCGTGCACCACTGCGCCCAGCTAATAGGATTTTAATACACCCACCTGCCCTGGAGTCTGAGCTTACCGATCAGTTTTTAAATTGCCTCTTTTTCTACTCCCAGGAATAAGTTGTTTACTGTCTGTACTGCATGGGTGATGTTTGTGCATCTACCCAGGGGCTATAGTCATTCTCTTCCCTCAAAAGGGAGTCAGAGACAGCTTGTAAAATGGGGTCCTGGGTCAGGACAACCTGAAAACCTACTGTTTTCCAGTATGGAGTAATGTAGAGCAAGGCGCAGCCTGTCTTAACACTTCCATTTGCAAGTCTGCACTAGCTCTCCCTTCGTTAAGTTGATTGTTTTTATTATAAATTGTAGTTAATATCTGTAGTTCTTCATTACATTTGTTTATATATTTCTGTCTCTTTCTTTTTGCTGGTATATTAACAGAGTATATATTTTCACATCCTGTTGTTTATTGCTGATATATAGGAAAATGGAATTTTGTATACTAATCCTGTGTCCTAAACTTGCTGTAGCATCTGATTAATCCGTTTTTGGGGTTTTCTGTGAGTAATGATACTGTTCTGAATCTCGTTTTCTGACTTTTCTTGATATATGATTTTGTTTTGTTGTTTGTGTTTCCCCGGGTGTTGGTATGATCATGTAATTTTTCTTACTTGTGACTATTCTGGATCACACCATATTCCTCTTTGAGTACGGGAATTGGCATGTGAGATGAGTGAGATTCACTCACACAGTCTTGAGGTTTCCATTGACCCTATAGACCTGCCGTAGCTTCCACTTACTGTGGTAGAGTAGTTTGTGGTTTGGTTTTTATTTTTACATTTTTTTTGAAAGTTTTAATTTTTTATTCTGAGTGTACTGGTGTTTTGTGTGCCTGTGTACCATGTGTGAGCCAGGTGTCCAAGGAGGCCAGAACAGGGCATTGGAGCCAACTGGAGTTCTTGATGATTGTGATCCACCATAGAGGTGCTAGGAATTGAACCTGGGTCCTTTGAAGGAGCAGCCAGTGCTCTTAACTGAGCCAGTTCTGCAGCACCACACCTTTATAATTTAAAAAATTATGAATTAGGGGAAGAGGGAGGAAGGGTGGGACTGGGAGGAGATAAGGGAAGGGGCTACAGCTGGGATACAAAGTGAATAAATTGTAATTAATAATAAGAAAAAATTTAAAAATAATAAATTAATTTTTATCTTATTTCATATGTATGATTTTACTTTTTAAATTTTTTGGCTTTTCCAGATAGGGTTTCGCCGTGTAGACCAGGCTGGCCTTGAACTCACAGAGATCCTCTTGGCTCTGCCTCCCGAGTGCTGGGACTAAAGGTGTGCAGTACCACCGCTCTGGCTGTGTAAATGTTTTGCTTGCACATATCTGTGTACTACTTGTGTGTAGAGGCTAGCAGAGGACGTCAGGTCTCCTGAAATTGTAGTTAGAGGTGTTTGTGAGCTGCCATGTGGATGCTGAGAATTGGATCCAGGTTCCCTGAAAGAGCTGCTGTGTTCTTTTTTTTTTTTTAATTTATTTATTTATTATATATACAATGTGTGTTTGCATGTACACCTGCACACCAGAAGAGGGCACCAGATTTCATTTTAGATGGTTGTGAGCCACCATGTGGTTGCTGGGAATTGAACTCATGACCTCTGGAAGAGTAGCCAGTGCTCTTAACCTCTGAGCCATCTCTCCAGCCCACTGCTGTGTTCTTAACCACTGAACCACACCACCTATTCAGCCTCATTTTTTTTTTAATTAATTAGCTTGTGTTTTTTGAGATAGGACTTGTGTAGGCAAGAACAACTTTGAACTCCTGATTCTCCTGCCTCTGTTTTCAGGTGCTGGAATAGCAGGCGTGCACCATGACACCTAGCTGAAGCTCTTTTCTCCTGTAACAGTTTCATATGTATAAAGAATGTTCTGATTATTGTAGTGCCCCGCCTCTAAATTTTCCCCTCATCCATTTGTGCCCTCCTCCTCACAGTGCCCTTTGAAATATCCCTGGCTCCTGCCCCCACCCCCATAGTCTCCTTTTTTGTTTTGAGACCCACTGTATTTTAACCGGGATTGTCTGTGACCATGGGCTCCAACTTAACCATTTGGGCACCTCAGTGGGTAGACAATTGACAACAATGGCTTTCTCCTCCAGAATCCCTTAGTAATCGCTGACTCATGATTGCCTGTCGAGGGGCCTAGTCTGGTGTCAGGTCCATTGCAGAAACCTGTAGCTGTTGTCAAGTCAGAAACGTTAGCCCTGCGATGCCTAGAGGCCAGCGTTTTATAGTCCATCCTGCTGTCTTCTGGGCCTTAGACTCTTTGTGCCTCACTCATCCATGGTGATCTCGGAGCCATAGAAATGGTGGTGTAATGGTCCTGTTTAGGACCGGGCACTCCGGGTCAACTTCCTCTCAGCACTGTACATCTCCACGTTTGCTGTAGAGAGGCTTCTTGGATTTCGAGTGGGAGTAGCATTTGTTTGTGGGTAACTGGCTGCCAGGACAGTGTAGCTAACCAGAAGTGCCAAGTTCATCCCTTCAGCCACAGACTTGGGTGTGTAGCTTGGTTTCCTATGCTGGGCATGGGTTCTCTTACGGAGTGAGCCTCAAATCCAATCAGAGAGCAGCCTGGTTGTCCTCCGGACAGTTATGTCACTCTGCACAGGTGGGCATTCCTTGTGTGGCAGGTTGGTGCTGTATGTCATAGAGGTCGCAGCTGGGTAAGGCTGGGTCTGCTCTTTCCCCAGCAGCCCGTGTATCACTTTTGAGCACTCTGGACGCCAGCTCTCAGGTTAGGGACAGTCTGGTTTCTTTTCTGCATTGCAACTAGTGTATACAATAACAGCCAGCAATAACAGCCAGCTCTGGTGGGCAGTCGAGAAGAGCAGAGGAGCCTATGTGCTTTGGGGGACCCCCTGACCAATGGCTAATAAGGGGGTAGCTCACTCCTGCACTGGTTATGATTTAGTAAGCACTGGCTTTCAGAAGCATCATGTATGTGGGCTGTCTCCCTTTTAACTTGTTTTTATTGTCTTAACTTACACGTGACAGTTCTGGTTAGGACATAATTTGGTTTTGAATGTTGTAAGGAGTGTGTGGAATTTTTTGTTTTGTTTTTTATTTTCATTAGAAATGTTTGGTTCTTGTCTAAAGGCTTTTCTCATGTATACTTTTTAATGTGAGGTACTGTATACATGATGTAAAATTGGTATTGCTATATCCAGTTCACTGCTGTTGTAGGAAAATGATGGTCTTGTATATTGATGTATTATAAAAGTTTTCAGTAGTCCTTTTTTAGTTCCTCATTTTTTGTGGATTTTCTGTATGGAATTTTTTTCTTCCACAATCTCAATATCTCTGCATTTCCCCTTTTATTGCCATATCCTTACCCTCACTTATTGGCATAATCATAGGACTTTTTGGTATCTAACTTATTGATTTGTTATGTTATATTGATTTCAAAGTTTTTCCTCTGCACTTCTGGAGTTTGACTCAAGGCTTGAGAACACAGATAGTAGAAAGATAAAGCTAGAGCCTAGTCATTGGTCTTCAGAGAGGCTCTTAGAAAGACTCATATTCCCGGTGATGCAGGTAAAGGACAATAAAAACAGAGCTGACCACTTTGAACATCAGATTGGAAACTTTGACCATATGTGGCTTCAGTGAGCTTCGCCCTTCTCAGTCGTGTGTGTGTGTGTGTGTGTGTGTGTGTGTGTGTGAATTTGGCCGGTAGTGTGATAGGGGAGGATGGCCAAGGTGGAGCCTGAGACACATTTAGTCAGAGGTTAGACTAGTGTGAGAGGAGCCTGTGGGCGGAGACAGACAGACCCGGAAGCTGGGCAGGAACCCGTGCTCAGTGGGAGCGCAGGTCCCGAACGTGGCTGCTTGCTCAGGTGACGGTTGGTTGTGGTCTTCCCTGTTGACTTGACTGGCTCTGCAATCAACTGAGAGGCCTGTCTCTGCAGGTCTGCCAGGAAAGTTCAGGCAAGCTCCACTGAGGCAAGAAGAGCGTGTCCTAGAGCGGGTGGCCCTTTGAGAGGTGGCCTCAGTGCAGAGAAGGCCACAGAAGAAGCAGTGTTGCTTCCCTGCCTGCCTTCACTTCCCGCAGGTGAGTGCGTCTGTCCTGTTGATGCTGCTGCTGCCGCCATCCTTCACCGACGTTGAAGCCAGCTTTGGTCTTCCAGTGTGGACTGAAGACCACTGAAGAAGCGGTCCAGGTGTCTTTCAGGCCTTTGGCACCAGATTGAAGCTCCAACCTGAATCAACGGAGCCTCTCCACCATGGAGACGTCCATTGTTGGACTATCCAGCCCGGATCAGGTCAGCCAATCTAATCTGTACCAGTTGTGGTAGTTATTAATTCTCCCAGTTCTGTTCTGCTAGAGAACCCTGATTTGTTCATTGGCCACCTATGTCCTCTTCTTTTTCTTACAAGCTCACCTGAAAGACTATTTTAAAAATAATTTTCTTATTTCATAGTCTGTACATATGAATCATGTAAGAAAACTGCTTTTCCATATTCTTAATCATTGAAGCCCTAAAATAAAGATTTCAAAGAGTGTGCTTAGTACCAACGACAAGTGCTGTCAGAATTCAGGGAGGCTGCCACAGTCACTAGTCGCTAGATGTTACAGGGAAAATTGGGCCTTTTTTTTGGTAGTTGTGAATCCTACTGGGTAAAATTAAGACCAATAACACCATTTTGAGCCAAATTTGAAGTAAGCTTTATTAAATACTGGCTAGGATGATGGACACTGGCCAGGTCCACACCGGGGATTCCCAGAGAGTGGTGTTGAATTAAGTTAGAAAGGGGCACCTGGGGGCAAGCGCAAGTGCTAATGTACTTCCTGCCCACATTCTTCCTACCTGCATACCTTCTGCCCATATGTGATGGGGCACATCCTGTGCAGTTCAGGCAGCCAGCTGTTTATAGAAGTGAAAGCACATGGCTTGTTGTCTCACATGTAAAACAGCCCCCAGCATTCCCGAAAGTTACCTGTCCTTGGCAAGTGGGGCTTGCAGGATAGAGACATTTTTGTTTTATAGATCTCTTAAGCACAGTAATTTAAATGTAAAACATAACTTTAGCCCTCACAGGGTTTTTAGTCATATTAATAGGAGAATTTAAGAGTGAACCCAAAGGAAAGCATGAGGAAATTTTAATTAGAGTGTAAAGAAAAAAACCCAGGACATGCAGGCTTAAATCTTGGCATCTGCCTCAAGCAAAGTGATGAAGAGGAAGACAAAAACCCATGCCATTTGAGTTAAGCCAGCAAAAATGTTAGCCACAGGGCAGACAGGCATCCACAGGCAGGGAAGGGGCCGTCAGAGAAAATGGAAACAGTCCAAAGTACCAGAAAAAGCATTCTTTTAGGCTCTGGCCTGCATCTCAAAGAAAAGGATCAAAGAGTTCAAGTAATAGTATAAATTTTATTTTAGTATTCAGAAAGCAGACCAGACCCAGGAGAAGTTGCTCTGGCAGTTGCTCTGTAGCATAGAGAGAAGACTTCTCTTTTTTTTTTTTTTTTATTGCTGTGAAGAGAGAACATGAACAAGGCAGCTCTTATAAAGGAAAACATTTGATTGGGGCTGGCTTACAGTTTCAGAGGTTTCGAAACGTCCATTATTGTCATGGCAGGAGGAATGGTGGCAGGCAGACATGGTGCTGGAGAAGTTGCCGAGAGTTCTACATCCAGTCACACTGGGTGTTGCTTGAGCACAGAAGACCTTAAACCCCGCCCCCACAGTGACACAATTCCTCCAATGTGGCCACACCTACTCCAAGGCCACACCTCATAATAGGGCTACTTCCTGGGGACCAAGTGTTCTAATACATGAGTCTGTGGGGGCCATTCCTATTCAATCCACCACAGCTTCTGAGAGGGAAACAAGTATTATCTCATTAAAGGAATAATTATTTCTCCCATCCCTTTGGTTTAGCTTAAAGCTAGCCTGCCTTCCGTAAGCTTAGTTCCTTGGCAGGTGATTGATCAACTGTATTAACTCCCGAGGGAAGGCACAGTGGTATGTTTCTCTGCTTAGAGTTAGATTTTATTTGACTGGAAGGAACTAGCTTTTCCTTAATGGTGCTTCGATGCTGCTGTGATGCCTCTTCTTGTGGAACATTAAGGAACCAGAGCAAAGATCAGAGCCCTCAAATATTTCTGGCCGCCAAGCCAACACAGAACCAAGGGCGTTTTCAGCTTATGCCCAAGGACACAAGTCAAGGCCCCCATCTCTAAATTGATTGTACCATTTCTTTGTCTCTTGTTTCCCTCATTCCTCTTACTGAAAAGGTAGCCCTAACTACCTTTGGGGAATTGGGGCAGCAGTCTTCCTGCCTTTTTGAGGTTGCCCAGTATAGCAGTTGGTGTGTCCCTTCTGGGACCTGCCTAGGGAACCATTAGGTTACGTTTGTATGGCAACAGTTGTGTCGTGGAAAAGGAGTTCTTTGCTGTAACGTTGAAAAAGAAATGAGGGAGGAGTAAGAATGGAGCCCAGTAAAAGTGATGTTGGAATCATTTGAGCCGAGGATAAGATTCCATCCCACCAGGAGCAGTCATGATTTTTATATGAAAGCTTAATGTTGAAAGACCTAGGCAGAGAAGCCAGCACACTGTCCGCATTCAGTCTTGGGAGGGTGTGTCTTATCCGGTAGGCGCTTCTGGGTTTAGTATTGATTAATAGGCTGTCGGAAGGAAAATAGGAGTGTTCGAATTGCCATGTTCGTATAACTCATTCCTGCTGAGTCCTACCCTTACTGTTTATGTTCATGTGCTGTCTCTTCTCAGGGCAGCAGAGGCTAAATTCTGAGCATGAATTTCCAGGCCTCCTGAGCCCCAGTGATAATGCTGTTGTCTCAGATGATAGGGTGTTCATGGGCCAAGAAGTGCAGATCACTGGAGAAAAGGAATGGCGGAGAGAAGCACCTCCCCAGGTGCAGTAGTGAGAAGAGTGGTCTGTCTGTTTGTCTCGTTTCTGAACACTAGTCACTTTTACTGAACTTGTGTGTATGGAATGGAAGTGTGGAAACCACAGAGTTATGTGGCCATACTGTCAGATGTGCACAGATGTGTCATTCTCACCCACTCTCTCACATACTAATATGGAATGTTTTAGGGTTTGGTGAGCTTTGAGGATCTGGCTGTGCACTTCACCCAGGAAGAGTGGGATTTGTTGGATCCTTCTCAGAAGAGTCTCTACGGAGAGGTGATGCTGGAAACCTTCAGGAACTTGACTGCCATTGGTGAGGATATCCTCTTACCCTCACTCTGTAAACTAGAGATCAAATATTTCTGGTTATTGATGGTTGCTGTGATTTGGATGTGGAAAGGGAGGAATTGTGAAGAAACTAGGTGTTGGGCTGGAGAGATGGTTCAGAGGTTAAGAGCACTGGCTGTTCTCCAGAGGTCCTAGTTCAATTCCCAGCAACTACATTGTGGCTCACAACCATCTATGAGAAGATCTGGTGCTCTCTTCTGGTGTGCAGGCAGAATATTGTGTACATAATAAATAAATAAATCTTAAAGAAGAAAAAGAAAGTAGGTGTAATTACATTGCACATTCTAATAATTCATCACGTATTTTCTGGAACTGTGTTTCAGGATATGAATGGGAAGATCAGACAATTGAAGACAGTGATGAAGATCCTGAAATAAATCTAAGGTAATTTGCATGCATAAGTGGTAGCAAATGCCCCTTGAAAAAAATTTAATGTGCCATAAAAAGTTAAGAACAAAATAAAGAAGCCCAACTTTATTTATCAGTAGAAAATTTTTTCATTAATTAATTTGTCTAATGACTTTATAGCCTGATCACAGCCCCCTCCCTTCTGTCCTTCCAGTTCCATCCTCATATCCATCTCTCCCCATTCCCTCCATTCTTTCTCCTTAGAGAAGGGGAAGCCCCTCCATAGGTACCAACCCACCCTGGCACATCAAGTCGAAGTAGACCCAGTGAGGCCAGACAGAGCAGCTCAGCTATGAGAGAGGGATCTAAAGGCAGGCAACAAAACCTGGTTAGCGAAAACCCCCGTTCCAGTTCTTAGGGAACCCACATGAAGAACAAGCTGCACATTTGCTGTATATGTATAGGGCGTTGAGGTCTAGCCTGTGCATCCTCTTTGGTTGGTGGTTCAGTGTCTGTGAACCACCATGGGCCCAGGTTAGTTTACTCTGTAGGTCTTCTTGTGGCGTCCTTGACCCCTTCACCTCACACTCTTCCACAAAACTCTCTGAGGTTGGCCTATTGTTTGGCTGTAGGTCTCTACATCTGTTTTCATCAGCTGCTGGATGAAGCCTCGAAGATGACAGTTAGCCAGGTTCCTGTCTGCAAGCACAGCAGAGCATCATTAATAGTGTTGGGGGCTGGCTGTCTCCCATGGGCTGGGTCTCAGGTTGGGCCAGACATTAGTTTGTTATTCCCTCAGTCTTTATCCCTACACTTCTTGTAAGCAGGACAGATTTTGAGCCGAAGGTTTTATGGGTGGATTGGTGTCCCCTCCTCCACTGGAAGTCCTGTCTGGCTAGGGGAGGTGGCGATTTGAGGTTCTGATTCCCCTGCTCCTAGGAGTCTCAGTTAAGATCACCTTTACAGACCCCTGGAAGCCTCCGCTAGCTTGGAGTTGGCCTCCCCAGAGATTTCTGTTCTCTCTCTCTCAGTCCTCCCTCTATCCACCTGCTCTCCCTACACCTGATCCTCCCACTCCCCCTCTCTACCCCATCTCTCACCCACTTCCCTCCCTCTATCTATTTCAGATGACTGTTTCCCATTCTGAGTAAGATTCAAACATCCTCCCTTGGGCCCTCCTTACTACTTAGCTTCTTTGGTTTGTAGATTGTAATGTGGTTATCTTGTGCTTTATAGCCACTTAAAAGTGAGTACATACCATGAGTGTCTTTCTGGATTTGGGTTACCTCACTCAGGATGATATTTTCCAGTTATATCCATTTGCTTGCAAATTTCATGGTGTCCTTGTTTTTACTAGCTGCGTAGTATTCCATTGTGTTAATGTTCCACAGTTTCCTTTCCCATTCTTCAATTGAGGGACATACAGGTTGTTTCCAGTTTCTATCTATTACAAAGAAAGCTGTGAGCAAGTGTCTTTGGTGTGGTGGAGTATCTTTTGGGTATATGCCCAGGATTGGTATATCTGGGTCTTGAAATAGAACTATTCCCAATTTCCTAAGAAACTCTCAGATTCAGTAAAAAAATTTTTATCCCAAATGTATACCTTCTTGTAAGGTTCAGATTGTGCATAGTCTTTTGGAACCAGTTCTGGGACCCTGCATTAAGAAATGCTACTATTTTGATTATAGACCTATGGGAACCATATTATAGGTCCATTTATCTTCAGACCTTTCCTGTGAAGGCACACATTTTGCTTGTTTTGGAGAGCAGGCTGTCCAAGATGTTCTAATAAGCAAACAGTGCTAAAACAACTGTCACTAATATGCTTGTCATTTCTCACAGTAGTTACTTTTACAGATACTGAAGAAGGTTGTCAGGGTGGAGCAGTCTTATCCCTCTAGCATTCTCAATGTGAGCAGCATTGTTGGGGGAGAAATTTCATTTGTCTTTCTCTTTTAACAGGTACATCATATCTCACCCTGAGTACACACAGCATGAACACGAGGAGCATGAGCAGAAGCCACAGGACTCTAATTTTGTCCCAAGTGTTGAAGAAGAATGCGTGGAAACGCAGACTTCGAGTGGACCTTCTGTGTGTGAGGTATGTTTAAAGACCTTTGGACTGTATCACCTAACTTACAATGGACATCACAACTATGACTACAAGGAGGTTGGAGGAAGTCAGACTGAGGAAAATGATTATGAAGGTGACCAGTGTGATAAAACTTCCCTTCAAAAACAAGAGAAAATTCATGCTGGCAAAAAGCTCTACGAGTGTCAAGAGTGTGGCAAAGCTTTTAGGTATCCCAGTGCCCTTCAGCTGCATGAAAGAATTCACACTGGAGAGAAGCCCTACGAGTGTAAAGACTGCGGGAAAGCCTTCCGAGGGCTCAGCGCCCTCCACTTACATGAACGAATTCACACTGGAGAGAAGCCTTATGAGTGTAAGCAGTGTGGCAGGGCCTTCACCTATCTCAGCGCCCTTCAGCTGCATGAAAGAATTCACACGGAGGAAAGGCCCTGTGAGTGTAAGCAGTGTGGGAAAACCTTCAGGTACAGCAGGGCCCTCAAATTACATGAAAGAATTCATACTGGAGAGAAGCCCTACGAATGTAAACAATGTGGGAAATTCTTTAGAAGTCACAGGACCCTTAAGTTACATAAAAGAATTCATACTGGAGAAAAACCCTATGAGTGTAAGGAATGTGGGAAAGCTTTTAGATGGCTTACTTCTCGGAAGTTGCATGAAAAGATTCATACTGGAGAAAAACCCTATAAATGCCAAGAGTGTGGGAAAGCCTTCAGGTGTCAGGCTTCCTATCACAGACATAAAATAACTCATGGCGGAGAGACCTTGTATGAATGTAAAGAGTGTGGGAAGTCCTTCATTTATCCCTCTTTACTTCAAGTACATGAAAGAACTCACACTGGTGAAAAGCCCTTTGAGTGTAAGCTGTGTGGGAAAGCCTTCAGATGTCAGTCCTCGCTCCGATTGCACGAAAGAACACACACCGGGGAAAAGCCCTATGAATGTAAACACTGTGGCAAAGCCTTTTCAAGTTACAATTATCTTCGATTTCATGAAAGAAGCCACACTGGAGAGAAACCCTATGAATGTAAAGAGTGTGGTAAAACCTTCACACATCGCTCATACCTTCGGTCACATGAAAGAAGACACACTGGGGAGAAACCGTATCAGTGTGTTCAGTGCGGCAGGTCCTTCAGCCGGCACAGTTCCTTTAAGAGACACCAGTCCGTGCATGGAGCCGAAAGCCCGTATGAATGCCAGCAGTATCTAATTCCTTTATCCCCATTTTCTTCAAAGGAATGAAAGAACAGATAATGTCAACAAGCCCTTTGAATGTAAACGATGTTGCAAAATATCCCCATTCACATGCAAGGACTGGAGATGAGGATGGACCTTTTATATGTAAACTGTGCAGCGTACCCTTTAGCGACACAGTGTCCTTCAAAGCCTTGAAGGAGTTCTTGCTGGGCAAAGTTTGTTTGTTACCGCTGTGGTAAATGTCACTTTTCACACTTCCTTTAAGAGAAGTAAGTTAATTCATGCTGGGCAAATGCCCTAGGAATGTACTGGATAGAGATACTCTTTCATTTATCCCCATTTGCCTTAAAATCATGAAAAACAATCACATGAATATAAACAATATGGGAAAGCCTTCAGGTGTCGAAGGTTCTTTGACTAACATGAATGAAGTCTCGTGCTGGAGGGAAAATGTGAATGTAAGGTGTGTTAAAGCCCTTAGATGTCATTGCTCCCTTAGATTCCTATGTAAGCAAAGCTCTGAAGCCTTCCAGGTCACAGTTCTTTGAGACACACACGGTGGTGGCTGCTGTGCCGCTCCGTAACTGTAAAGAGTGCAGGAACTTAGTGGTTGCTGGGAGATGGGCATTTCCTTTCCAGTGGCTGCTCATGACTGGCCCATGCTCTTGTAAATACCCCAATTAAACTAATTCCTCAAGCCACACATGAGTAGAGTCATTCTTTGTCTGTCATTGTTGCCCGGTCTGGGGCAAACAGACCTTCAGAATGTCTTCAGGCGAAGCTCACACTGCAGGGACTCTTAAAGTTGAGCTGTGTTTCCACAGTGTGAAACACCATGAAGGAGGGGAGGCCGCGGCTAAGACGCTGTTTCAGGTGGGACGGTTTGCTTCACTGTCAACCTCCTGCAATCTGGAATCACTCGGGAAAGGAGGCTCAGTGCTCAGTTGTGTGGGTAGGTTCACCATGGCACAGCTGTGAGGGGTCTTCCTCCTCGGGTTAATCAAGGTGGGAAGGCCCACCCTGAAAGCCGTCAGCACTGTTTTATGGACAGAACGAAAAGGAGGTGCTGAGGACAGGTCTGTTGCTCTCCGCCTTGGGGCTATGTCCACCGTGTGACCTGCTGTGTCACGCTCCTCCACCATGGCTGGCCCACAGCAATGCATTGTAACCTGAAACTGTGAGCTGCAATAAACACCTTCCATCAACTGCTTCTGTCATGGTGTTTTATCACAGCCACACGAGTGAGGCTAAGACTGCCTGGGCTGCACACAGTAGAACCAGAGATGAGTTTGTTAGGAGCCCTTGCCTTGCCTCTGCCGTGAGGGGTGATGCACCGCCCAAGAGCTCCTTTCTGAGGGCGCAGCATCCGTGGCAGGTGAGCCCGGGGTGCCTCTTCCTGAGTGCGTGGTCGCATGCGTTCCTGCTGTGCCGCCAGCTTCACAGTCGCTGTCGTGCACTGCAGCACTCCTCTCTGAAAGGTGAGAACACTGCCCAAAGGGCTGAAAAGGGAGAATCTTGCAGTCCATGGAAGTCGCATGTACGGGACACACAGCCATCAGATGCTCCTTGTAGGCAATGAGACCTCACTGAGGTGGGGGTGTTGGCTAGCAGGAGTTTACCCACACATGCAGCAGTTACGTAGAGCAGGAAGAGACACGCAGATTTTCTCTTGTGTTAGACTCCGGTTGGCAGGAAAGGTACAGAGAAAAGCAGGTGGAAGAGATGGCTTCTATAAGGACAAGCGATAACAGGTGAAATCTGTTCACCAAAACAACAAGCCCTTCCCAAGAGGCCAACCCTGGAACCCATGGGAAGGATTAACAAGGAGGAAGCGAGATCACAGTGAGAGAAGTCCCCCCCTGTGGTCTGACCTTGACAGGAATGAAAAGCCCATAACAGTGCAGAGAGTCTTGGAGCGAGGGAGCCGTGGGGCTGTGGAGGCGAGTGTGTCTGAGCTAGTGTGTCAGGCCCCTTCCCTGTCAAGCCTGGTGAGGAGGCGCTCGCAGGCCTATGGCAGCATGCTGGGTGAAAACAGAATGATCAACGGTGCAGGGCTAAGGAAGTACTTGGTATCTATGACGTGATACCAACCTTTTTTTTTTTTTTTTTTTTGAGGTAGCCTGTCATGTTAATGACTTGGCTGGTCCTTAACTTGATATAACTGGGATGAACCATGTGTCTCCAGCAGAAAGCTCAGATTACAGGCAGGTTTCAGTTAGTGCTGGAGATAGAACTTGGGCCTCGTGCAAACTTAGTAAGTCTATCAGCTGAGCTGTATCCTTAGCTCAACATCGATCCTTTGAGGAAATGGTACAAATGAATAATGGGAACACTTGGTACAGGTGACCTGCTAGATCTTGTTACTGTTTTATTTATTGCCCCCTTAGCTGCTGACTCCCCAGGTCAGCTGGCACTTGTTTGGGATGGTAGGTTGTGGGCCTTCAGTGACCCTGATGCCCCCTGTGTAGAAAGGCTTCATTTAATGCTGACATAATGCTAGCCTGTGAGGGTTCAACCTGAAAAGTATCAGGTGGGCTGAAAGAGTGGTGATCAGAAGCGGGGTACATAATGTGTACAGGGCAGGCACACGTGAAATTTCTTGAACTTTGCTAAGACATGCCTTAGTCTGTTCCGTTGCTGTGATGAGGCACCATGACCATGGCAACTCTTCCGAAAGGAAGCATTTGGGCCTGGCTGACACTTACAGAGGTTCCTTAGTCCATTGTCATCAAGATGGCCAGTGAGAGAGCATGTAGCAACATTCAGGCAGACATGATGCCGGAGAAGAGTTCTGCATCTGCATCCTGAGGTACAGGCAGCAGGAGAGAGCAGTGGGCCTGGCATTGACTTTTGAAACTTGAAAGCCTAGTGACACGCTTGCTCCAACAAGGCGATACTACCTAATATTCTAATCCTTCTCAAGGCACATGCTGATGAAAAGTAATCAAATATATGATTCTGTGGGGCCGGTCTTACACCACCACAGCACAGGTGCTGGAAAACAGGACATTCTCATCACTAGGCTAGAGAGGGCCTAGCCATCAAGAGCTCACTCTGCTCTTGCAGAGGACCCTAGTTTGGTGTCCAGCACTCAAGTCAATTGGCTTGAAAATGATTGTAATCCAGACTCAGGAGTCATAGCACCCTCTTCTGGCCTCCACAGACACCTGCATTCATGCGCATAACCCCATATAAGACAGGTGTACGCGTAGTTTTTTTTTTTTTAAAGTGAAAAAAATTCACAAAAGCTTGTGCCTATGAATGTTAAAACAATGGTTGAAGAGTTTGACTGAAGGCATGCTGTGTGCATGGGAAATGTTTCCAGAAAATACGTTGGTGAAAATGCAGTGCCACAGGTAGGCTGCGTTTTTCAGAGTTGTCCACGGAAACACCCAGGAGACGTGCCGTGTATTGCCTGGGCTGTACCGCCCTGTTGCTGAAGGTGTTGCGTGCTGTGCCTTGGTGGATGTGGAGAACTCGGGCTGAGACTGAGCTGGGTACATCATGGTGATGGTAAGTGCTCTGCACAGCGCCACTCAGCTTTGGACCCTCCCACCACGCCACCGAGACGCCAGACTTCCTTCACGTGCAGCAGTTAGTGCTGAGACTCATGGCTGGCCAAGCTGTCAGAGGACGAGTGGCCGTGGGATGCTGAGCCCTAAGTAAAATACAGGGCTTACATCAAGATTCAGGGCACCGTGGCAGAGCAGACAAACAGTGGAGGAGCTGGACGAACAGCGGGTGCTGCTGAGCGTGACGGTGCTGGTTTCCTCTCGAGGCCCCAGCACCTGTGATGACTCCTGGGAGACTGAACAGAATTGAACCTTTTGGTCCATGGCTAGGGTGGTCGTGACGCTCTGCTGCCTTCGAAGGCTTAGCAGACAGTTAATATTTACTAGGTGGTGGTGGGGATTGTTACCCAGAGTCAAGCCATTTGTATAGCTCCTCCACTTTGCTTGGTCAGTGATAACTATGTGAAGTTGGTTCCTCGTCCTAAGGTGACTCAGTTTTCTAGACGCTTGATTTCTTCTTCCTAGGTGTCAAATGGCCAGCTAGGAGAGATGTTTGTCAACCCAACACTGACTACTCACTAGTTACCACACTGGTCAACTATGAGCTTCAAAGAGAAATAACATCTTCTTGCCCTGCTGGTCTTGCCTTGTAACTACCCCAGCTTGTAAACAGATGGCAGCCTCTCATTGTAGAGACACTCCTTGCAAGTGTAGGTGTTGTGGGTGTCCTCTGTCCATGTCTGTCCCCCCCCAGAGCAGGTTTGCACTTTAGGTAGTCCTTCCCTGTGTCTTAACATCGATGGTGGTTTGACTGCAAATGGCCTGTAG
The DNA here is from genome assembly GCF_030254825.1 of Meriones unguiculatus. NCBI lineage: Eukaryota > Metazoa > Chordata > Mammalia > Rodentia > Muridae > Meriones > Meriones unguiculatus. Next base: position 62,443,048 of record NC_083352.1, on the reverse strand, counting down.
GCTCTTATATTTGAATGTTTAGTCACCAAGAAGTGAAACTCTTTGCAAGGATTGGAAGGATTAAGAGGTGTGGTCTTGTTGGAGGTGTGTCACTGGGGCTGGGCTTTGAAGTTTCAAAAGCCCCTGACAGGCCCAGTCTTGCAGTCTTGCTCCACCTGCTGCCTGCAGATTAGGATGTAGCTGTCAGGTACTGCTGTGTTGCCATTGGTGCCGCCATGCTCCCCACCATGATAATGGACTAAGCTTCTGAAACTGTAAGCCAGCCCCAGAATTTCCTTTTTTTTTTTTTTTTTTTTTTTTTTTTTTTTTTTTTAGTAAGAGTTGCCATGGTCATGGTGTCACTTCACAACAGAGCACTGACTAAGACGCCATCTTCCGTTTGGTGGCGGGAAACGGAGTTGGTATGTTGACTCTGCAATGGCAATCCTCTACTGCTTTCTCTCCCCCACCCCCACACTGCTTGTGGCCCTGGTCCCCTTGAGTGAGACCATCAGAGACTGTTTGTCCACTGCCTTCCTGGACGCAGCTCTGCAGAGTCGGTCCTGGGTGAGTGTGGAGACTTCTCCCCTTCTCAGGAAATTCCCCAATGACCATTCTTTTTTTTTTTTTCTTTGTGTAGCCTTGGCTACACACTTTTGGACACACTTTTTAGACCAGGCTGGCCTCGAACTCACAGAGATCCACCTGCATCTGCCTCCCTGAGTACTGAGATCACAGGTGTGTGCCACCACGCCTGGCTCTTTTCTGACCAAACACCCAGAAGACCTGTCAAACCCCGATGTCAGCTGGGGAGCTGTCATAGGGTCTTAGGGTTTCATTACTGTGAAGAGACACCATGAACAAGGCAACATTTAACTGGGGCCGGCTTAATAAGTTTCGGAGTTTAGTCCATTGTCTTCATGGTGAGAAGTGTGGCAGTGTTCAGGCTAGTGGAGAAGGAGCTGAGAGCTCTACAAACTACCACAGAAGATCACGTATTTTCAACTGTTAGTCTCTGTCTAGAGGAGCAGTGGAGATACCTCTGCGTTTGAAGGGTCCTCTTACTGGTCAGGACCCTTTTCATTTGGCCTGGTTTTTGTTGAGAAGAATCTCCTCTGCTCTCGCCCCTGCCTTCGCCATGGGCCAGCAACCCTCTGTCCACCTTGAGCCTCTTGTGGCATGTCCACTCAAAATCGTTCTCTGATGTAAGGCAGGCCTTGGCCTCAGCACTCCTTGGCAACAGCTAGCACTGCCTGAGGGCAGCACCTTTGTCCTCGTTGCTCTAAAGGCCCTTATGTTTGGTTCCCTTATGTGACCAGAAGAAATACAGCTTGAGGTTGTCTGTGTTCACACCTTTATCTATCTCTGCTTCTGCCCCTGTCTTGTTCTGCTCTCTTCCATTTCCCCATGTTAGCCCTGCCTGCCCAGTCCTGAGTCTCTGCCACACAAACTGTGTCCTCTGCCCATTTTATGCTCCTCTCCCAAACCTGATACCAAAGCTCTCCAGAACAGTGTCTGGCTGAGGAGCAGCTAGCTTTCTTGCGCTACTCTTCTTGCTAGCGAAACCTGCTTCCAAACCAAGCTCCCTGCTCAAGTCCCACCATGACAGTCAGGTTCCCTTTCTTTGTATTGTGTCTGCTTTTAACTCTATGAATCATGGGCAGTATGGCTGCTGCCCTACCCCTCTGAGAAGCCCTGTGAACACTGTCAGCCATTCCCTTCCTGTGTGGTGCCTGGCCCAGCCCAACTTCGGGTAAAAAAAAAAACGAGCTGAGGCAATCTGCCACCCGCAGCAGCAGATGCCTCAGGCTGAGGCAATTCTAAGCCTGGGCTGTTCCAATCCACCCCAAGCTGCTCTCAGGCCGCACAAACTGTGGTGACCCACTGCTGCCCCTCCCCACCCGGAGCAGGCGGGAATCCAGTCACTGCATCCTCTAAGAGCAAAGTTTAGATGCCAATTGAATACCTTGTAGCAAGTGGTTCCTTGCCATTTCCCCTTCCGTCCTCCGGGCAGTCAGCCCCTCCTTCCCATCCTGGGGCTGTGGAGGCAGGAGAAGAAATGGTAGGCAAAGCCTCAGCTGAACGCGGCGTACATGGCGACTCTCCCTGCCTCAGCCTAGGGGAACCCCACACCTTTCCTGCCTTGGAATGCCCCCTGCTGCCACCATGGGAGCTGTCCATGATAACGACAACCTTTCCCTTTCCCGCTTACCTGCTTCAGTCTGCTGCCTTCACAAAGAACTCTGGAACTTTTGGATGTTAGGCCCATCAAGAGCCTAAATATAAGAAGGTATGAAGAGAACTCAGGAAACTAATCATCCATTGATGTCAAATCGCAAGAGGTTCATTTTGACCATTGTGCAATGGGGTCACCCCTGCTGGTCAGTCGTGGCCCCAGGAGACAAAGACCTTAGGTTTTTAAAAGACAAGGCGCAGGGAATTCTAGGAGTTGCCATCTTGGCAATTCATATTTGGATGAGGTATTTAACTTTTAAAATAATTGGTTGGTTCTGGGCACCCTTAGGTCTGGTCAGCCCTGTCGTAAATATCTGATCTTCAAGTCAGTTTGGAATTTCCTGCCATATGAAATATAGCCACAATTAAAGGTGGGAGAGTAATTAACTCATCCCGTGTCTGTTCTGAGGCGTGGGGATTACAGGCTTTGGATCAAAGGTCAGGAGAAGGATTGGGGCCATTTGGCCCAGTTTCCAAACAAAGCTCCTCTCACAGGCGCCTGCCAGTGATTTTCTCTCCATTTAGTAGAGATCTCTGCTTGTTCTCTTCCTTATCTCTGCCCTCACAGATGGCTAATGTCAGGAACTTTTACATTCCTCGGCTCTCTGGAGAAGCACCAAGAGGCTTTAATTAACATGGGCCTAAAACTTGAAAATATAAGTTATAAGGCAATTAAAGAAACAGGTTACAAAGTTAGTCTGCTTCTTTCATGGACACTTTGTATACTATGTACTCAAGGCAGAGAAGTGGCCAGACCTCTACCTGAGGAAGCTCCAGCAGCCCAACCTCTTCCCCAGACCTCTGTAACTCTCATCAACAGTTCCTCAGTAGAACTCATCCCAGATTATGCTACCATCATTTGAGAGGAAGGCACCTCAGTTAGGACTGTGGCTCCTCACTTAGGACTGTGTCTCCTCACTTAGGACTGTGGCGCCTCAGTTAGGACTGTGGCTCCTCAATAGGGCACGGTGGTGCACACCTTTAATTCCAGCACTCAGGAGGCAGAGGCAGGCAGAGTTCTGTCTGAGACCGGACTTGTCTACAAAGTGAGTCTAGCAGAGCTAGGGCTATTATGAAAAGAAACACTGTCTCAAAAAAAAAAAAAAAAAAAAGGCTCTGGCCGGCCGTCATCCCCTCTCCCTTGTTAGACTCCATTCCTAAAGTTAGCCGCCACCAAGGTCCATTCCCTTATTTGGCCACTTCCTCCCCCTGAGCATGCCCACCAAGGTCCAGCTATCAAAGTATTGAAGTCCAGCAATCAAAAGCTCCCCTTGACTCACTTAATTAACATACCCAATCAAAACAAACCAACTCATCCTAATTTGGGTTTTCCCCTTTTAACTTTACAAACTGCCACTTGCCTATGGGCCATATTTATCTCTTCTCCATCCAGAGGCAGCCCTTTGGCCACCTCCCTGGACAATGTCCCTGCCCCCTCTCCCATGTTCCCTTTTCCCTTTTCTCATTCTCTGTCTCCTGTCTGTTATTCCCTGCTCTTTGTCTCTCTGGGGCAAACAAATCTTCTTTGTGCTGAGAACTTGGTCTTGGTGTGTCTTGTGATGATTTTGGTCCTTTCAACCTTAACTAAGACAGAAGTTTTATTTAAAATTATGAATTATAGAAACTATATTTCCATTTTAACATAACATTGAAATGGTTGCATTTCTCACTGAAAGGTATGGGCTGCACATGGCCTTTTGCCAGCTGGGACAAGTTGGCTCATGTGTGTTGTACCAAACCTATGGTTAGCACCTTATGACTTGTGGTGTGGCTATAAAGATGTCTGCAAAGCAATGCCAATTCCACATTTACCCCTTGTACATATCAGCTTTTTGCCTCTGAGAGTGCCTATCACAGCCGCTGCTGCTGTTGCTGCTGCAGAACTCCAGCGGCAGCAGCTCCTCTGGCCTTTCCATGTGGATTAAACATGACAACTCCAGGAATTTTTCAGACCTTCGCTGCCACAGTGTGAGTGCTGAGGCACTCAGCTCTGTGCACCGAGCAACCTCTGGGCTTTCAGGCTCTCTATGATGCTGTGGACATTATTGGGCTCCCCAGCTCCATGGCACAGGCTCATCCACTGAATTCCCTGTCATTGAAAATACACACTTTATTGGTTCTCTTCTTTTACACACTCATTTGGTTGTTGGCCATGTTTCTTCTTGGCAAAATTTGGGGCAGTATTTGTGAAATTCTCCTGTAGGGCACACCATCCCTGCATTGGATTCCATGCACTGTGTATAGCGTATGGGGGAAGTAAGTGCCTCATAACAAACACTTATTTAATTTTCATAGTAGGTTTTAAGGGATTATTTTTTAAGTCTAGTCAGCAACATCAGACAAAAAGTATTGGGTATTCCACAGGGTATAGAGTGTTTATATGACACAGAGAAAATGTGATTCTTGTCCCTTGAGGGATGTCCAGTGTGGGGATTTAAGACTCAGAACATAAGAGTTGCATGCCCTGGGGCTACAGAGATGGGACAGCAGTTAAAAGCTCGTGTTCATTTCCCAGCACCCACACACAAGTTTCCACCATCTGTAACTTCAGTTCCAAAGCATCTGACGCCCTCTTCTGGCCTCTGTAAGTCGCACGAGGCAAGGCTGTAGTGCACAGATGTACATGCAGAAATATCTATCAAATAAATCTAAATAAAACAAAAAGGTGTATGAAGAAGGAACTAATTTAGGGCAAGTCCCTGGAGCTCTTGGGGACTGAGGGCTCGGCACTGATCTGGTCAGTAGGGCTGCTTGGAAGCCTCTCTCACTGAACCTAGAGTGTGCTGTCACCTCAAACCCGAAGAGCCTAAGCAGCACAGTGAGCAGGGCTCTCAATTAGAGCACATTCTTTTGTTTGTTTGTTTCTGTATTTTTGTTTTTTGAGAACAGGTTTCCCTGTGTAGCCCTGGCTGTCCTGGAATTTGCTCTGTAGACCAGGCTGCCCTCAAACTCACAGATTCACTTCCTCCACCTCCTCAGTGCTGGGATTAAAGGCGTGTGCCATCCTGCCTGGCTAGGAAATTTCTAGCACATTCTTATGTTTGTGCTGTGTGGAGCTCGGCACAGCAGGATGCAGTGTGACAGTAGTGGCCATGAAGAAACAGACTATTAACTGTACAACAGAAAAGTACAAATACACCTTAGAATCTACATTAAACCTGTACCCAAAGGAGTCATATGTCCGTGATGGGCTTGTCTTTGGGTTCTGGCTTACTGTCTCACAAGGTTCCTGGTATGGGAGGGCTCATGTCCTGCCTGTTGAAGAATGAATATGCTACACAGAGCTATGATGGTTTCCAAACTCTAAAATTCTTGGGAGTTCCAGGTTATACCAAGACAATTCCACTTGCAAAGTTTCATGTAGATGAAAATAAAGTAATCTCTTAGCTAATAACTGCAATATTTTTCTTTTGAAGTCAGAGTGTTTCTTGGGTAGTTCTATTATGATCAGCCTAAGTTTCATTTCATTCTCCGTAAAGCAAAGCACCGGGTGCTGGTAAATAATAACTGAAATCAAAGATATAGCCACACCTTTACTTACATTTTCAACATGATCCTAGAGCTCAGTGTCCTTATGAAATGCACACGGGTGGCTGCAGGAGGGCAGCTGTTGAGGCTGGGTTGATGTCTGTGGTCTGCTCCGCCGCAGGAGACCATGTTGAGGTCTGTGGTTTGTCTCATGTTGGATGCCATAGATGCTCGTGGTCCATGGGCCAGAAACCATGTGCAAGTCCATGATCTGTGCTGCCACTGACAGTAAAAGCCAAGAAAAAAGTATCAGTCTAGACAGGAAGCCATTGAAGAGAACTCTTATAATTGTGATAGGGATGCCACAGAGTATTTCTTCACACTTGGTGTCTTCTGGAGGGGGTGCAGGTGAGGAAAAAAAATCATTTTCTTTTCCCTTTCTTCCTTTCTTCCTTTCTTTCTTCTTTTTTTTTTAGACAAGAGTTTGAGTTGACATTTTTTTCTTTTTTTCCTTCTTCTGTTTCTTGGTGGGGAAGACCTTGGAGGTGGAAAATGAACGCGATGTGATGCATTATGTAAATTTCCCAAATACTCAATAAAAGCATTATGTTAAGTAAAAAAAAAGACATTATAGAATGTGCATGCAAATGGATGGAACTAGAAAAAAATCATCCTGAGTGAGGTAACTCAGCCCAGAAGGACACACTTGGTGTGTACTCACCTGTAAGTGGGCATTAGCTGTTAAGTGGATGATACTCACGCTGCAATCCAAATACCCATTAACAAGAAGGCTCTAGGGGGATGACAGATCTCCAGAAGGGGAAATAGGATGGATTTTGTGGGTGGGCTGAATGTGGGTGGGAACGGAATTAGGAAGGACCAGGTGGAGAAGGGGAGCGAGGAAGAGGGTACAGGGAGAGATGGCTGGAACTGGAGGACATTGGGGGGATGATGTGGAAACCAGTGCAGTGGAAGTGCCCTGGAGTCCACAAGGGTGACTTACTGAGGATGCCTAGCAGTGGAGGACACGGAGCTTGACTGGGCCATCTTCTGTAACCAGGAAGGCTTCCTGGTTACAGGTGGTGGGACTGAGATGCCAGCCACAAAACCTTCAACCTACAACCTGCCCTGCCTGCAGGATGTGCTGGGGCAGTGGGAGAGCAGAACTTGTGGGTTTGGCCAATCAACAATAGGTCTAATCTGAGGCACATGCCATGAAGCTGAGCCCATGAACAGTGCCTGGGTGACCCCGAGCTGGAGACTAGACAGCCCACAGATCTAGGACAGCACCAAACATGACTGGGAAAACAAACACAAAACCTAAAACAACAAAAACAAACAAACGAAAACAAGGAAATAGTTCTTAAGGGTGTCCTGCTATTCTCGTTTGGTGCTTGTCCAGGCATCATGGGAAAAGCACAGCCCACAAAATCAGCTGAGCAGGGCTCATCGGGGCTCACAGAGGCTCAGGTGACCGTCGCAGAGCCTGCATGGGTCCTCACTAGTCCTCTGCTTGTATGATATGGTTGTTGGTTGGTGTTTGAGGGGCTCCTGACAGTGGGAGTGGGACTGACTTTTTTTGTTGCCTCACCCAGCCTTAAAGTGAGGGTTTGTGCTAATTCATTGTATGGACCAGAGTCTGTCCTGCTTGTTTAGTGTTCAAATGAGTTTAACTTTCATGGTAAATCAACTAAAGGGACAAAGTTTAAACAATTACCCATAATTAATTAGAATATGTTATTACTCAACAATAAATCTGCCATCATCCTTTCTGCTTAAAACTTCCCCAACAATGCACTCTCGAATTACTTACAGAAAATGCGACCATGTCTGCTGGGTGTGTTTTTACTTGCCTAGCACTACTGAGGATTTGGTTTCAATCTTTTTTAAAATTAATTTTTAAAATTTATTACAGTTTATTCACTTTGTATCCCAGCTGTAGCCCCCTCCCTCAGCCCCTCCCAATCCTGTCCTCCCTCCCTCTTCTCCTCCCTTGCCCCTTGTCCAGTCCACTGATGGGGAGGTCCTCCTCCCTTCCATCTACCCTAGCCTCTCAGGTCTCATCAGAACTGTCTGCATCGTCTTCCTCTGTGGTCTCAGGGGAAGGTGATCAAAGAGCCAGCCACTGAATTCATGCCAGAAACAGCCCCTATTCCCCTTCCTGGAAGCCCATTTGGAAACTGAGCTGCCATGGGCTACATCTGTGCAGGGTCTTAGTTTCAATCTTTATGTTGCTTTTTGGAGACTCTCAGTTAAACTCTATGAGAAACTTAACCCCTGAAGCAGAGTGAGCCTTTAGTTTATTGTGTAATGCTATTGCTAAAGTAGTAGCTCATAGGATTAATCCCTTCCTTGTCAATTACTTATCTTTCTTTCCTTCTCATTACGTACTAGAATTGTTTATCAACAAGGCGATGAGAAACTTATGCATGTTGTAATCTCTGAAATGATCTATACAAGAAATTACAGGCTTGCTAATGATGGGAAGGACACCTCGTAAACAACTTACTGGTAACAAGCTTACAGAAATAATTGCCACCAAGTAAAATGCAGGTTGATTATTTGTTCCCTACTGACAATAATTGATAGGCTGCATTAGCATGTTACTTGAGATCTATAATCTATAATCATTATCCTAAAGATTCCCTTTTAAATATTTTTTTGAAGAAACCCCATAGGTATTACCTAAAATTACATCTAAAAATTCTATAGAGATTGCTTTTAATGCTTATATAGATAGCTTTTCAAGAGTTAATGGATCACGTTTTGTAGACAAATTCCACATGCTTCACAAAAAGGACTGTGCCCATTCCTGGTCATATAGCTCAACAGTCTGAACTGGCAGCAATGAATCAACTTCTTTTAGCCACTGAATATTTTTAAGTGACTCTGCCTATGGAGGAACTGAAAGATTTACTCCATTAGTTACTTTATTTTTGGATGTAGCTAGCCTTTAACAGCTGAGCCATAGCTCCAGCCCCCTTAATTACTCTGTAACATTTTCCTACAGCTTGAGTTCTTCCGTGTTTACAAAGTGAGCTAGGAGAAACATGTCTTTGGACAGTCTGTGCTTTGGTAGGGATTTTTCTCCCCATTGTGGGACTCTGCTGGTTAAGGTTAAAGTCTAATGTTTCTGGGTAGCCTCTGGGCTTGGTCTATAATGGTGGACTCCCTTTCTTAGTGAGGTACCCTCTCTACCTGAACCCTAAAACCTGTAAGGATAGTCACATACTCCTCAGGGAAGATTAAAGTCCCAACCCTTTGCTGATAAGAAACCAGCTCAGCAAGCAGCCTGGGGATTCCTGAAAATACCGGACCCTATGCTAAGGAGATTTTAGCTCTTAGAAAAATCACCTTCAAATGTACCTGGAGATTTTCCTTCTTGTGATAGGACCATGCTACCGCATGTAAATGAGGTACCATACCACTACATTTGTAAATCAAATATCCCTAGCATCTCTAGCCCCAGAGAATGAGACACATTCACCCTTGAAACTCCTTCCACTGCCCAAGGTTTATAAATCCCTGATTGCACACAAAAGAAATACAGGGCTGTGTGCTTCCAGAGACCATCAACTTTTCACCAGGGCTACCCGAGATTAGTCATTTTTCTGGGGAAGGGAGGACTCCCCTCCTCCCTGGAAATTTGCCAATGAACTCACCTTCCCGCCTGGCAGGCCTTCCACTCAACAGACTTGCCTTCTGGCCCAATGGGCCCGTACCTCACCAGGCCTGTGTTTGACTGTAAACCCACTGGGCACCAGCTTTCAACAACATCCCTGCCGTTAGGACAGCAGCTTAGCCGAAGGGCTGTAACACTTCGCCATCATCTGACACCAACAATCTCATTTAAAAGAGCTACCACCCGCTGGAAAACTCACTTCCACCTCCCCCAGCAAGAACAGGGGCTTCAACTAGTGTACAGACCTCCCCCTAAAGCACCCTAGATGTTCCTGACAGAAACGGAACCTTGGATCTTGGGGTCCCTCTGTCCTTCATCCAGAAGCCGACAGCCGCAGCCCAGACTACCTCCAGACAAAGAACAACAACTGTGAGTTTTTAATGTACTCCCAACACCCTCAGGAAACCAAAAGACTGTAACCAAGTACGTTAGTAATGGCAGTTTCACTACTTTGTTAGGACGAGTCACACTGCTCCACAAATCCTACAGAGCCCATGCCTTCCGCCACATCTGAATGACCTGAAGTCCATTCAGAGGTTTAAATTAGAGCCACTAGGCAGAGAGGAGGTTCCATGGCCTAATGGTTAGCACTCTGGACTCCGAATCACAGGACAGTGGTGGATCAAAAAGTAACATTTGCTCATTTTGGGTCTATCACTGATTTTGAGTGAAAGTTCTACAAACTGGAACATGACCAGCTTCCTCAAAAGAGCTCTGCTTTTCCCTTTGCGTGAAAATTACCTAAGACTTTTTTTCTGGGATTTTTATGATAGTCTTCTATATTCTGATCTTTTCATTTGTTTCCTAAAATATCCCAGACAATTTATAAGAAGTGATTAAAAATATCTGACAAATTAGCTAGTGAAGTATAACCAGGTTCAATGTATTTACCACATTCTTCCCTTTTGATATTATAGAAGAGCATCAATACCAATGAGTACTTGCTTTCTTGTTGATTAAGTGATGGATGATGTCCTTACAAATCCCATCACTGACACATGGTACCTTAGTTAACACAGCGAGGTTCCTGCAGGTCTCCTGCATCACATCTCTGTACAGACTCTTCTGGGAAGGGTCCAGCAAAGCCCACTCCTCCAGGGTGAAGCGCACAGCCACATCCTCGAAGCGCACTGAGGCCTAAACATTGCACATACTTGATTGAGCAGGGGTTCACTTGACTCTGTGGGATCCACACGTGTCTTCCACGGCACGGAAGTCGTACTGCAAGCACGGAGGGACGCAGAGAACCGGGGCGGGGCAGCTCTCATCACTGGGCTCAGGGCACAGGAGGGGCTGCTGCTCTGCCGAGTCCTCGTTCTAATGGCGGAATGAGCTTACCGGAATCATTTTAACGCTTGCCTGTGAATACTTCACTCAAGCCCAAATGTAATAGCAGTTATGATACATGATTGATATTTTGAAGTACCAAAACAACACTTTTGAATTTTACGTGAATAATATGGAGTCAGAGTACACACTAAGTACACAGATGACAGATGCTGTCAGAGAGTGCTCAGTGTAGACAGTTTGGTGTCTGTGTGGAGTAATTAATCCTAAAGATTAATGCTACCCTATGGAAAAACAAGCTCTTATTGAATCGCAGTGAAAATCGCATGCAGTCTACCGAGGACACCAGATGTAGAACCCTGTTCTGAGAGAATCATAGGTGGATAGGTTGGTAGGCCTTGCTTCTCCAGAGGACACCTCAACATGACCAATCCATGGCTTTTTTTTTCTCCTCATCCTCAGGTCATTCCAACCTACCATTCAGACCCCAATACGGTGGCTCCAAATGTGACACACACAATAATTGTGGAGGAAAGCGTGTTTGGCTCTGCGCAAAAGCTTAGTGGCGGAGCACTGTCTCACCTTCGGAGGGTCCTGGCTGGAGCCTCACTGATGGGAGGATCTAGCACTAAGGAGAAAGAGCCACCATGACAGTGAACTGCTGTGATGCCACCATTTGGAAAACAAGGTCGGGAGAACTAGGAGTACAAGGAAATTTCAGGTACACGGGAGTTCAACAGTAGCCTAGATTACACGACAACCTGTCTGAACATACCCTATCCCACCCAAATGATTTCTGTAGATAGACAGCAGAAAGATACCTAGCGCAGAGTAGCCTGGCTCACTCTTTTGATGTCAACACTCAGGATGCTGAGACAGGAACAGTCTGGGGCGCACTGAGTTGTGGTATAACTGCTGGAACAACAGTTTAAGATCCTGTTTCAGAAAGTGAGGGAGCGATAGTCAGAAAACCAACAAAACTCCTGTCAATCAGTGATTAATGAAGTAGGTCAATGAAACAGAGATAGTTTAACTCAAAGAAATGCCTGCATTTACCTGCATTAATTTAGAGCTCTATTTCAGACGAATCAGGATACACACATTCTTCCCAAGATCGCACGGAATGACCACCAACATAAGAGTAGTTTACACCATACCGTGGACTTTAGTCCACGGGACCTATGGACCAATGTCCTCCAGGATGTAGACTGTCCACTAAGGCACTCTACTGTCCCCAAAGGACAGTGGTCACTTCTAACGGCTAGACCCCACGGCCTGCACCAGTCAAGCCGCATATCCCTGCAGCTGTCTCTGGGACACAGAGTTAAAACCAATCTGTGCTGTGAATCCATAGCTCATACTATATTGTAATTTTGTAAGTTTTGGGGAGCTGGAAGGAGGTTTCACATGAATTCAGTTCAATTGTGTACTTGAAAAAAGCATGGAAGAGCCCGGTACTGTAAGAGTGGCCAGGTCATAGCACAAGGAAGTCAAGTCATCATTTTACTTTTAATAAGTGGGTTCATGTGTGTTTGAGACCAGTTGGGCTAAATGAGCCCAATGGCACAGGCCTTTGATGCCAGCACCAGGGAGGCAGAGGCCGGTGATCTCTGTGGGTTTGAGACCAGCCTGGTCTACAGAGTGAGTTCCAGGCCAGCCAGAAATACCTAGTGAGGCCCTGTCTCCAGAAGAAAAGAGGTGCAGAAGCTTTAAAGCAGCCAGATGTGGCCGCCCAGGAGGTTTCCAGCCTCACAGAGCCCTGGTTTCAGCTGCTTTAGCTATAGGAGCAAAGTGCTAACAAAGCTTTCTTTCCATCCTTGCTCTACAGCAGGCACAGTGCAACTACCTGGCCCAAGGAAGCCTTGAGTCATGGTCTCAGACCTCATCTACTCCATCCCAGCCTTACGGACTTCAAGTCACCTGTCCCCCACAGTAAATCCCTATATTACCTTAGAAAACTGACTACTCAAAGGATGCTCTGAAAGTAAGACACTGCCTTTATTTGATGGGCAGCTTCTTGGGTTCAGAATCAGAGCCAGTCTCCTCTGGCCCCCAGATCAGTTACAAAGTAGCACCAACGCCATCTACATCTTGTATCTGAAGCGAGTCAGCATCTCTAGTGAACATGGAGAAAGATAACTTTTTTCCTATGTATGGCAGGGTCCACATCAAGGAGAGAAGAGAGAGTCCCGGTGGCACTCCCTAAGTCCGTGTTCTAGGTCCTGACAAGAACTTTAGTTTTAAATAGAGAGTGAGAGGTTATATGACCACACAGTCCCTGTCAAGGAGTGGGGCCAGCCACTAATGGCCCATGGTGGTCTCAGTGTCAATTTCCCTACAATGCGTTCTTATGAACATTTCTTGTGGGGAATTCACCAGAGCAGACTGCTCAGACCCAGGTTTAAGCCAACAGAAAGTCTTCATTAGCTGACCAGTGACCACACAGAGTCGTTCCAGTGTCAGCCTGAGCTTTTAAGCACAGAAACCACACCCTTAGTTGACAGTTAACAAGATCAGTCAGTCAGAAGCAGAACTACAAAAGCCAAAAAGCAAGGTTAGTACATTCAGAGACTTTTCCAGAACTATGGACTTTGATGGATTAGGCCTTTGCTTTTGTTGTGGCTGGTGGTGCTGTCTACATGCTGAGTTTCACAGCCAAATGGTACTTTTATCATGGAGTCAGTTGTGCTAAGGTATTGGGTCTACTAAGTTCTAGGGGCCTATTACAGCTAGAACTGTATAAAACTTCTTTCCTAGGGACAAAGTCCTTCTCTGTTGACACAAACTTTTCCATTCCCTAAGGATGAAATTCTTGGGAAAGTAATTTCTGGGGATGACTGTTTCACTAGACTAACAGTAGAAGAAAGTGTGTCTTCAGAATACCTCCATCGTTTCCAGGATGATTACTGTAAAAGACCAAAAAACCAAAACAAACAAACAAACAAAAAACAGAAAAAGGAATTTTTCCACAGAAACCCCAAACTGAAAAACCATTTCTCTGTTGCCCTGTGTCTGCCTCCAGAGTGTAGAGACTATAATGGAGGCTTGCTTTCCCACGCCCACCCACATTGCAACTTGTGAAGTGGAAGGATATGGGGAGTGCGGAGAGCCGAAGAAAGGGAGTCTCCACAAAAAGACCCCCGGGGAATCAGCCAGCTGTGGCGGTGCACGCCTGGAATCCCAGCACTCTGGGAAGCAGAGGCAGCTGGATCTCTGTGAGGATAGCCAGGGCTTCACAGAGAAACCCTGTCTCAAAAACAAGCAAGCAATCAAACAAACAAACACAAAAACCACAAAAAGAAAAAAAAAACACAACAACACAAAAAGACACCTGAGCAAAACTAGAGTGTGTCCCAGCCTCAGACTGGGGGCCTCTGGCCACGCAACTCCAGGCAGCTCGGTAACTTACCGAACAGTCCACAGAACCTGACCCTTCAAGGACTCCAGAATATGGAACCCTGACATCAGAGCTGTGTTGCCTGCTGCCACAGAGCAAAAGGGGCGGGATGGAAGTTGGGTTGCGTTTCCCTTGGCTCAGATGAGCAGCCGCTTGAGAAAGCAGCAGCTTAATGCTATGGGCCAGCAGCCCTCCAGCCAGCTCGTCTCCAAAATGGTCTAGCCATTCACACTCCAGTTTCTTTGTTTTCCATTGTGGACCCGCTCTCCCTGGCCTATTGAGAAAGAGAATTAGAAGTGGTTTGCAACAGTTCTGTGTAGAAAAAAAAAATTAATCCAGAACATGGCAGTTCTGGCAAAATATCACATCCAAAGAACTTCTAGGTCTGTGTGATCTGGCTGAAATACAAACACGCCTTTAATCCAGGAGACACTGGCAAGCAGATCTGAGCTCAAGGCCAGCCTGGTATAGAGTAAGTATCAGGCAGAGAAAAAGTCCAGGCGTGGTGGTACACTTTTTAATCCCAAACAATGAAGATAGTTTATAGAAGGAAACATCCATGTTTGAAAGGGATGTCTAGTTGAGTGGCAGAAAAAGTGACGAATCGGAGAAAGATTTGACAGAACAGGATACACCCAACTCTCACGAGAACAGGGAGAAAAAGGAAGCTCCTTAAGGGAGCAATGCAGAGAATGAGAGAAAAGAGGCCGTTTTATGGGGACAGTAATAGACAGGTTATAGAGAACCTGTCTGTATAACACAGGTGATATATAACCCACTACTGACTGTGTTAAGGAGAAAGTAGAAGCATTATGATACGGTTGGTCACAATCTGTCCACAGCAGGGAGCAGAGGGAGGACACAAATCCAGGCAAGGCGTAGATATCTAAACTCCGCCCCGGTCCCACTGGTCACTAAGCTTGGCTGCACCTCAATGTCCGCTCCCATATGAGGACCGAGTGTTGAAACACAGGCACCTGAGGGAAACCGCATCATGCCTCCACTTACCCCTATTAAGTCATGGTCATCTCATAATGCAGAATGTGTCTCCCCATCCCTGACAGTCTCGGTCAGGCCCAAGTCTTTACTCCAGCCTGCTAGGCCTGCCAGTGGGCTAGACTCTGATTTTGACAACTACTGTGCCATTGCCTTTCCAGCTGCCCTGGCTGGATCTTACCCACCCAAGCACACTTTGTCACATCCTCTGGGGCTTAACTGCTCACACCTACCCAGGTCAAGCTCTTTTATATTTGCATGATTTTGTTCCTTTTCTGAGCTATTGCTCAGGCTCTACAACCTTCCTCAAGCTCACTTGAACATCAACGGGCATCCTGTTGTTCCCCTAGGAGCTGACTTGACACAGCCTTGTGACATTAGCCTTGGAGTTGTGCCCAGGACTGTGCCTTGTCTGTTTTGTCCTTCTGTGTTCCCCTCCTGCTTGCTCTTGTCTTTATTAACACCACTTACATACTGCTATTTATTTTAAGTTTGGCTAGCACTTCTACTTCATAAAGGTCTTTTTTTTTTTTTTAATTTGATTTTGTTTTTTTTCAAGACAGAGTTTCTGTGTAGCCTTGGCTGTCCTGGACTCACTTTGTAGACCAGGCTGGCCTTGAACTCATAGAGATCTGCCTGTCTCTGCCTCCCTGAGTGCTGGGATTACAGGCATGTGCCACCATGCCTGGCTCCTCCTAAAGGCCTTCAGACCTCAGGCTTCAGAGAAAACGCTGGAACCCACGACTTCCTGGGGTCCCTGCTGGATCAATGTTTTAACTCCTCTGTAATCACAGCTCCCTTAGGTTCATGAAACGCTGGGTCTCAGGCCTAACTCTGTAAGTTAAACTCCTGTCCTTCCTCTACCACCTCCCAATTCCCAATAGTCATTGGGACCTCAGCTGTTGCTAACCAGGCGTCCCTGAAGCCTCTGAGAGCCAGCCCACAGAGGCAGAGTTCTCTCGTAGTTTGCATGACTGTTTGTGCACCACCCCCAGCACTTGATGGATCTCATCTGTCCTCACTGCCAGTGTCATGAAACCATGCTGTGACCCGTCCCTTCACTGTGCTTACGAGCGGTTAAGAGCAATCGCTGCTCTTGTCTACAACGCAGAGTTCAGTCCCCACGGCCCACATGGTGGTTTACAGCCACCTGTAACTCCAGTTCCAAGAATCTGACACCCTCATCTGGCCTCTGTGGGCGCCGTGTTTACCTGTAGTGAACACGCTACACATGCAGGCAAAGCGCGCATGCCAGAAAATAGAAGCAGGAAGTGAAAGCCTTTACCAAGCCCAGGACTTGAGAGAACTCCCTGTCACGACCCCTTGTGTCAGGCCATTTTTCAGTGCCCCGTTTGCATGTGAATAGACTTGCCCTTCCTCTTTGGTAAGGGTAGACCCAAGCTCTAGATTTTCCACCTTTAATTTGCTGCCTTCTTCCTCATTCTCCCCATGTTATCCACTTTTCTGTATCCCAGGGAATGTTCTTTAGCCCAGACCTAATTTGTACTTTTCTTTGCATCCCACCTAATATAAGAAAAAAGCAACCTGGAGAGAAAAAGCTTTTATATCACAATTTATTATGGAAAGAAAACCAGGACAGGAACTCAAGCAGGGTAGGAATCTGGAGGCAGGAACTAATGCAAAGGCCAGGGAAGCGTTCTCTGCCATGGCTTGCTCAGCCTGCTTTCTTATAGAACCCAGGACCACCAGCCCAGGATGGCCCCTCCCACATCAATTGTTAATAAAAAAAAAATGCTCTATAGGCTTGCCTTATGGAATGGGGCATTTTTTTTTTTTTCAGTTCAGGGTTCTTCTTCCCATGATTGTAGCTTTTGTCAAGTTGGCATAAAACTAGCCACCACTCTATCCAGCTCATACTATATCTTACTTAAGATTGTGCCACATAAATAATAAGCTCAGGGACTGAAATCTTCTCACTGATCTGTTGATTGATTGATTGATGGATTGATTGATTGATTGAGACAGGCCTTAGCTTGCCTGGAACTTGCTATGCAGATCTGGTACCTTGATCTCACAGAACTCTTTTTCCCAAGTGGTAGGACTAAGATTTGCACGATCATGCCCTGCTGAATACTTTGTTTAATTCATGCTGAGGAGAAGCCCGTACTCAAAGGAAGACAGGCCACTGAATACCGAGCAGAAGTCTGGCACTCCACCCAGTGACACTGAGAGCTTTGCCTTGACTGCGTATCCTATCATCCAGCTCATGAAGCCCGAAACCACTGCAACCAGGAGCAAAACCATCCCGTACGACATGGAGAAAGCTAATTTTCATTTCTGTTGCTATGATAAGACGTTTTTAAAGAAACGCTGGGGGAGAAAGGGTTTACTTGTCTTACCGTTCCATTGATAGTCCATCACTGAGGGCATTCAAGGCAGGAACTTGAAGGTGGGCCTTCCAGTTTTGCTATTCCACACAGCATCACCTCTGCCCCAGGAACTCATTCCATAGCCAATCAAGTGCAGCAAGGACCCCGCAGGGTGTTGCTTACTGGAAGGCAGGCAGGCTAACACCAAACCAGAGCTCAGGAGCACCTGCTTTGGGCCAGGGCTGCCCACCGTGGACCTGGTCTTCCTTTACCAGTCAACCATCATGGTAACTCCCCACTGGCATGCTCACGTCAGTCTGCTGTAGGGGCAGTTCCTCAGCTGAGATTCTATTCCTAGATAACTCTTGAGCTATATCAAGTCGACAGTGAATGCTATCCAGATCAATAGCTGCATCAGCATTTCCACTATGTAGGCTCCACTTTCAACCTCTCTTTATCTAAAAGCATTTTCTCTTTAATATCCTTTACCAAAAATATGTATCTATAACTGGCTATTTTTGCTCTTCTTTTATGGCTTATTTGTATGTTTTCCTTTTTCTATTTAATTAAAAAAATTAGAAAACACCCAGGCACAGCCTTTAATATTAGCACTTGGAAAGTAGAGGCAGGCAGAACTGTGAATTCGAGGTCAGCCTGGGCTACCAAATGAGACTCTCTGCCTATAAATAAATAAACAAACAAATAAATAACATGTCAACTTTAATAGCATACTGATGTAACAGCAATGACAGCAAGCCATACAAGCCATACATAAAAGAAAAATATACTAACAGTCTTGAGACTTATATTTTCCAATAAAATTAAACCAACTTGAGATTTAAGTCTCTTGTAACAAGCACTTACAAATCACTTCCTTAAAGCCCTTTATTTCTGCTTAGTATATAGGGTCCATAGGACCTCACCCAGGTGTTTGTGCATGCTCAGAATTGTGCCAAAAGAGCTACATCAGTGACCATCAATTTTGTTTCTTTACCACCTACTCTGTACCAAAAATTACTTGAAAAGGACTCTTAGAGGGCAGATGCATAGACTGTACGTGATGGAAGGGGATTCAGTAGGAAAGCTTATAAGCGGGGCCGGGAAGCCCAATGGTGGCTGTGTGTCTGATGGACTGTTCAGTAGCTAGTCAGTCTATGAAGCTGGATGCCTGAACTATCTCATTCTGGCAGTCAAGGCCAGGAAATTTCTCAGAGTTTCTGCTGTTTTGTCCATGTTGGAAGGCCAAAGGCTGTCTCTGGAGGACGGTGGCGGCAGCAACTACCCTCATAGCAACAGGCACGCTCAGCAAGAAAACACGGGCAGGACAGATTTCTCCTCAGGTATCTTTTCATCCTAGCCACCAAGCAAAGGAGCCACCACATTAGGCCTGTTCTGATCACGGCCTCGAAGATGCATGATGGGACACTCAGAGAAGTCATCTTGCCCCACGAGGGACTGTTGCTAGAAAGAAAATCCCAACCACTCGAAGACTCAGCGCCAGGTGCTGAGGTGAAAACTTGCCAGCTCAGGGACACAGAGAAAGCACCCAGATGACTTTCCTACTCAGCTCTCATCCCTGCAGGAAAAGCCTTTTCTTCTTCTCCAAGCTGCCCTAAACACCCTCAACTCAATGTCTCTCCTTCCTGTTTACTCCATCAGCTGGCTACTTGCTCTGCCTCTTGACCTATGGTTGATTTTATTTAGTTCTTGGATTAAAGGTATGTGCAAAGGCTCAGCCATACCACAGTTAGAAACAAATTATTCCAGCTCACAGTCTCGGGAGGGACTGAAGGACTGAGAGACCAAATGGTGACTATGCTTATTAGTGAGTTGTGTAAATATGCTCTCCCCTGTGTGGGCACTGCCACAGGCCCCTTACAAGCACTTCCATGCATAAAGTTCTTACCCAACTCAGTGTTAAGTATAGGTGCCAACTGAAGAGTGAGTGACAAGGGTGGCAGAACCAGTCTAAGGACAGCCAGGCACAATCATACTTTTACCTAAGTTACAAACCCACTGAGACTAGATTTTTAAAAAATAGATTAAAGTAGCTAAACTGTTTAAGTAACAAAGGCATTCTGCATGAGGAGGGTACTCCCAGTGGTTACTAAGTAAAAATCCTAGTGCCAGGGATGGGATATCTTATTTAATTTGTTGGCCAAGGAGGCCTCCAAAGTACCACAAACCATAAAGGTCACTGACCTGCTCCTGGTTCCATGCCAGAACTAGATGGTAAGACCTTAGTGCTGAAGAACCCACAGCCACTGGTGAAGCTGGTAAGTGAGGGCTGCTGTGGCAGAAGCGTGCAAGGCTCAATCATAAATGGCCATTTATACCCCCCAACAAGGTTCAAAATCATTTAAAAAAAAAAATAACAGCCAGACAGACTGCTAACAATTTCCTCTGAATTGAAACCCTGCCTCTAAGAGGGAGGCTGGACAATTGGTGAGTAAGCCTTCCCTGGGCAGTGGTGGTGTACGCCTTTAGTCCCAGCACTTGGGAGGCAGAGGCAGGCAGATCTCTATCAGTTCGAGGCCAGCCTGGCCTACAAAGCAAGTCTGAGATAGCCAGTACTACACAAAGAAACCCTCAAAAAACAAAAACAAAGAGAAAGAAAGCTAAGCCTTAAAGGCCCGCAAGGCCTGTCTCCAAGGTGACGAAAGCAGTAACGGTGAGAGAGGAGGCTCTCCACTCAGCTGAGCTGCCTGCAAGCAGAGCTCTCCAGGGGAGTAGTCCCTGCGAGGGAGCACTCTGGCTAAAGGAGCACTTTGAAGATGCAGCTGTCAGTAAGTTGTCCATGAAGTAATCCTAATAAAGCTGTTGGTTTGCCTAGCTGGACTTTGGTGGAATCACTATTTTCTGGGTCATGTAGACATTTGCTTGTGAGTTCTTTCATGTCTCTGAAGATGACTGTTACGACTGAAGGCTTTGCCACACTCTTTGCAACCATAAGGTTTCTCTCCAGTATGGGTTGTTTCATGCCTCTGAAGATGACCATGACATATAAAGGCTTTCCCGCATTCCTTACATACAAAGGGTCTGTCTCCAGTATGAATTTTTTCATGTAACTGTAGTTTACTGTAACATCCAAAAGCTTTGCCACATTGTGTACATACAAAGGATCTATCTCCAGTATGAATTTTTTCATGTAACTCAAGGTTACTGTAACACTCAAAAGACCTGCCACACTGTTTGCATATAAAGGGTCTGTCTTCAGTATGAGTTTGCTCATGTCTCTGACGGTGACTGTTAAGTCTAAAAGCTCTACCACATTGTTTACATACATAGGGCTTCTCTCCAGTGTGAATTTTTCCATGTACTTGGAGATCACTATGGCGTCTAAAGGCTTTACCACAGTGTTTACACTCATGACGTTTTTCTCCAGTGTGAATTTTTTCATGGACCTGCAAGGCTCCAGGAAATATAAACGCTTTCCCGCATCGCTTACACTCGTAGGGTTTCTCACCAGTATGAATTCTTTCATGTAAGTGAAGGTAACTGTGGCACCTAAAGGCTTTCCCGCATTGTTTGCACTTGTATGGTTTTTTCTCAGTGTGAATTCTTTCATGTCTTCTAAGTGAACTGTAAGAACTCAGAGCTTTACCGCACTGATTGCACTCATAACATTTCCCCACAGCATGAGTTCCTCCAAGTGTGCACAGTGAGCTAATACTAGCAGGGGTCTTTTCACATTCCTTGTATTGGTATGGATTTTTCCCACCACGAGTTTCCTGATGCATTTCCAATGAATCTGGAACACCGAAATATCTTAAACATACCTCGCATTCACATGGCCCATTCACAACATGAGTTCTCATGTAGCGTTGAAAGGTTATCAGAGAATCAGAGTTACCCTGCTTGGTCACATATTTCTTGTGCTCATGTGGATTATACTGAGTGTGAGATGTGGCAAGTGCACTAGAGGATGAATGACAAGGCGCAGCCTTTCCCCACACACTGTGATCACACGGTGTTAAGCCAGCGGGGCTTTTCATGTTCATACTGGGATTTGGTTTCCAAGTCAAGTTTTCTCCATCTTGATCACCACCTTCATTCTCACAGAAGGTCTGTAACATGTAACTTCTGTAAAGAAAACATAAACCACAATAAAAAAAAAAAAGATGAACAATGTAGTAATAGCTGTTTTACTGCTGACTGCTTATTAGGTCTAAGTGATACATAGTTCCAAAAATCAGACAAAGTTTATGCCTTTGCCATGGTCATAGACTAAACAGACTGGTGTTCCACAGGCTGACTCGCACAGAGCTTTGACTGAAACAATGATAGTCATTAGTTCAAGTCCCTAGACTCTGTCCAAGTGAAATGCTCAGGTAATCATAATCAGCATGCTTACATTTTAGTACCTATTACTGTAGTTTGGTAAAAAATAGTCTAAAGAAAAAAATTCACAGCATGCCTATTTGTTTAGTTTGCTTCTTAATGTTTATTGCACATCAAAATTCCTAGAAAGACTTCCCGTCATGGTCACCACTAAAGAAGAGCAGAATTCTTCAGACTCCGTGGCCTACATAGTGAGTAGAGGAGGCCCTGAGTGAGTGAAATCCTGGGTAAATGAGGACGCCCAGATAGCTGGCCCATGGTAAATTGGCAAAGCCATTACTCACATGGTCCACACTTAAGAGGGATGGCAAATCTTTATTTGGGAGTCCGTGTTTAGGAACAATTGATCAATGTATGTGAAGCTGGCAACTGGAGCTTCCTCCCCGCCAAACTGAGACTGTCCACCCACAGAGATCTCCTACCCAGACTAGCTAACCCTCCCTGTGCCATACCTAATAAAGACGTCCAGGTTCTGGGTTGCAGCAGCACCGCTGGCAGTAGCCATTAGAGAACCCTACCTGATCCCAGCGTCATTGCATGTCTGTTCTTTCTTCATTTCCTCACCAACTCTAGCCAAGATTCCTGAACCCAAGCTACTCAGGAGTTGGAAGCCATGGGCCACAAAGTGTTAAAAAGACATAAGCAAGCTGAGGTACAGCTGGCTCCAGACACACCAAGCTCATGTGGGACACGATCAGGAGAGGTGGGGCCTTGTGTTCTATGTGTGAGGTATAGCTGGCCCCAGGCACACCAAGCTCATGTGGGACATGATCAGGAGAGGTGGGGCCTTGAGTTCTACGTGCAGCTCTTCATGGAACTGCTTGAGGTTTCCAGGGATAAGAAAGCACTCAAATTCATTATGAAGAGGGTGGGCAGACCCATTACATCATGCCAAGACAAAGCCAGAAAAGCGGAGCAACACACTAGCAGCCAGGAGGAAAGCTGAGGCAGAGAAAGCCTCTCTGCTTTCAATAACTTTTATACCTTTAAAAAAGGCCCCTTTGCTTCTACACCTCCATCTGCATTACCTTAGACTCCTCCCAGGACTTTCGTAATGGGCTTCGAGATTCCGGTCTTCCCATTTGTGTCCTAAAAGGTAGTTCCAGAAAATTTAGGATGAACTAGAAATTACTAAAACATTAGTTTCTTGTTTTGGTTTAAACTCAACCCCTGTCTGATTTATTTAACATAATTTGCCTTTTAATAGGCCAAATCCCAGAAGAGCATTGCTGTCATGGGATACTTGCTCCCTAACCCTTACCTACTGCAGCGAGGTTCCTGCAGGTCTCCTGCATCACATCTCTGTACAGACTCTTCTGGGAAGGGTCCAGCAAAGCCCACTCCTCCAGGGTGAAGTGCACAGCCACATCCTCGAAGCTCACTGAGGCCTAAACATTGCACATACTTGATTGAGCACAGATTCACTCGACTCTGTGGGATCCAAACATGTCTTCCACGGCACGGAAGTCGTACTGCAAGCACTGAGGGACGCGGAGAAGTAGCACCAGGGCGGGGCAGCTCTCATCACTGGGCTCAGGGCACAGGAGGGGCTGCTGCTCTGCCGCAGTCCTCCCCCTACAGCGCATCTCTACTACCTGTCTCAGAGTCCTCCCCCTACAGCGTATCTCTACTTCCTGTCTCAGAGTCCTCCCTCTACAGCGCATCTCTACTTCCTGTCTCAGAGTCCTCCCTCTACAGCGCATCTCTACTTCCTGTCTCAGAGTCCTCCCCATACAGTGCATCTCTACTTCCTGTCTCAGAGTCCTCCCCATACAGTGCATCTCTACTTCCTGTCTCAGAGTCCTACTCCTACAGTACATCTCTACTTCCTGTCTCAGACTCCTACTCCTACAGTACATCTCTACTTCCTGTCTCAGACTCCTACTCCTACAGTACATCTCTACTTCCTGTCTCAGAGTCCTCCCTCTACAGCGCATCTCTACTTCCTGTCTCAGAATCCTCCCCCTACAGAGCATCTCTACTTTCTGTCTCAGAATCCTCCCCCTGGTCCCTGGAACAGTGTTAATTGTTGGTATAACATTCTTGTGGAATGTATATACTTTACCCTTGTTCATTCAAATGCTGATTTCTCTCCCCCACTCTCTGGTTTCAATCTGGACATTGCATTGTGATACTTATTCTAAGCATCACCTGTCTCAACTTTGTGTAAACATGCCAAAATAAAGCAACTAGCCACAATGTTGAGCAATAGAAAGGAAGCAGGAAGAGAGGGAGGAGCCATTAGACAGGAAGGTGGGAGGCAGAGGGAGGGCAGATGAGAGCTGGGAGGACAGAGTCAAGAGCAGAGATCTTGGACGATGTGGAGAGATAGACTGGACCTAATATATCACTAAAAGCAAGTATAATGTGGGAAATCTAAATGTTAGGAAATGATGACGGCTTGGAGGTTTAGGATGGAACAACTATTGTCCAGCATTGTGATCTAGGTTTATTAAATAAATCATAGTCTCTGTGTGGTGATTTGGATATACAGCTGTTTAGGACTAACAGCAGCTTTATTAAAAGATAATAATAGTAAATTTTAACAGCTACTTACAACAGTTAACAGAGCTGACACTTGTCTGACTTTCTTGAGCATATACACAGACACACAAAAATATTAAAATGAAGACATGTTCTACAATGGAACAATAAGCAAATATAAATGTTACCTGTGCATTATGTGTGTGTGTATATATATATATGAAGATGAGAAACTATTGTTATAGAAATAGGTTCACTTCCTTGATAAGGATGAAACAGTAAAAATAAAAAGTCAAGCAAATGACTTCTCACAATGACACATGAACAAAATCACCCACTGAGATGAACATAACAAAAGGAAACATGATAGAAGGAGTCTAGGCCAGGCTTGGTGGTATACACCTTAAATACCTGCACTCGTAAGGCAGAGGCAGCCAGATCTCAAAGATCTCTGTGAATCTGAGGCCAGCCTGGTCTGGATAGCAAATTCCAGGGCAGCCGGAGCTACACAGTGAAAGAAAATCTCAAACAACTGAGTCTATTCAAACATGCCACTATTTCCCAGGACCAGAACATAAGTCAGGTTGCACACACTTCTGACTCCAGAAATCAGATGGCTGAGGGAGATCTCTAGTTCAAGTTTAGCCTGCATCTTGAAAATAAAACAAATAAAAACATTTTACTTGATTTCCACAAAGGAAATGGTTTTTTCTTTCTTTCTTTCCCTTTCTTCATCTTCCTCTTCTTCACTGTCTTCTGGGTCATTTGAGGCAGGTTTCTCTGTGTAGTCCTGGCCGTCCTGGAACTAGCTCAGTAGACCAGGCTGACCTGGAACTCAGAGATTTGCTTGCCTCAGCCTCCCGAGTGCTGGGATTAAAGGTGTGCACTTGACTTGAGGGAATGGTTCTTAACTTTACCCCTTATGGCAAAAATGTTGTATCTTGGACTCCGAAACACTTTGAGATGGTGATTTTGCTTAAAGGAGTTGAAGATGCATCACAACAAATGTTATACCAGCACCATACCTATCATTGGAGCAACCAAGATGAGGATGTGCACACCAAGGGCAAGGAGTAAAATATACAAACCCAATCACACCTCTATACACACATGATAAAATACTTGAAAATGTAACCGGAAAAGCATCCACATATCATCCAAAAAGTTAATACATGAGTCTAAATACAACAGTAAACATAAGAGCTGTAGTTTGAAAACTACAAAACTTGTTTTAAAATAAAATCTGATTTTTTTCTTTTTAAAAAGCATTCCTTTCTGTGTGCATGTGTGGTTCTGCATTTGCCGTGGTGCACGTACAAGGTGAAGGTGCAAGAGGTCAAAGAAACATTGTGACTCTTGATTCTCTTCTCCCAGGTCTTAAGGGTTGGCAGCAAGAGTCCCCACCCACTCAGGGATTCTGCTGGACCAATCATTTAATTATTTGTTTTTTCTTTCTTCTGAGAACAGTTCTCACTCTGTAATCTGGACTTGCCTGGAACTCACCAGATAGGCCTGGCTGACCTAGAACTCAGAGATCTACCAACTTCCAGAATGTTGGGATGAAAGGTGAGAGCCAACATGTTCAGCAAGTTTAAGCAAAACAAAAACCATCCTCTTACTTACAGTCCGTAGCCTAACAGTAAGATAAGATCAACTTAATCATCCCATGGGTCGGGGAAGAACTTCAGGTATGGTTAAAGGTCATTTGCTGAAAGCTAAGGTCTCATTAGCATAGGGTGGGATACTTCCAGGAATCTCCAGGTGCTTGCAGAACAGGTTCTCCTGGGAGGAAGGGAGCTGAATCTCCCCCCCCCCCGCCCCCGGCTCCCCGGACTAGGAGCTATTCCTCAGGTAGAGGATGTGGGGAACAGTGCTCCCCCCGGTCAGGCAGAGAAGAGGGAACCCTGCCGGCAAAGGGAGTCATTTTTGCCCCGAGCTCAGGAGCTATCTGGTAACGTCAGACTTGGACCTTAACAGCAGGGTCAACACAGGACCTCAACAGTGAGCGTGGAAGGAGAGCACTCATTTCATAAAGTTGTCCTGTGATCTCACACCTGTCTCACAGCACATACACATCAATGAATAAATTAGGTGAGGGAGCGAAAGCGGCCAGCAGCGCACTGCAGGGCGGAGGGGCAGCCGCAAGGGTCCCCAGCTGCGTACACCCCTGAGTCCCGCTCCACCTTTCTCCTCCCTTGTCCGACCCTGGGGGACCCTCTCCTCGAGCAGCTGGGCTTGCTCTGAAGCCCACACGCAGCATTCCCAATGGGTGCGAGGTTAGATGCAAGCTGTCACCCTCCACACTCAGAAGGGGCGAGGGGTCGGCCGGCGTGCCCAGGGAGGCGCCCCAGGGCCCGGCGCCCCCGCCCGCAGGGCGTCCCGGGCTCCCCCGCACACTGTCCTCCCCTCGGCAGTCAGCGTGGCCCCCTCCGAGCAGCCACCAGCCCTCCCGTCGCCTGCCTCCGGCTCGCGACTCTGCCTTTTTAAACTCTCAGCTTTGCACCAAGCCGAACTTTGCAGGACGCCGGTGCCACCCCTCCCCCACCACCCGGCTTCCCGGGCTCAGCCTGCGGCTCCTCCGCGTCTGGGGACAGCGGCCCCGGGCTCACCATGGCGCGGCTGCCCAGCTCGCCCGCGCTCCTCACCGCACCCGGCGCCGGGGCCACTGCCAGGGGCTGCGCGCCCGCCGCGCCTCCCTCTGCTGCACCGCCCAGCGCCCGGCGGGACGCCTGGAGGAGCCCGCCTCCCACCGCCCCTCGTCGCTCCTGATTGGACGGTTTGTCTGGAGGCCCTGATTGGCTAGGGTCGCACAACGCGAGTGACAGGCGGAGTAACAAGTGGAGCCTTTAGCTGGAGCCCCTCTGAATTGAGGTCAGCAGCACAGCCCCTTCCTTCCAGCACTGGTTTCCGCCCCAGAAGACCTCACCCAACTCAGGAGAGATTTGCACAAAAGCCAAACCTGCTGGAGCCGTGCGCGGTACTTCAGTCTTTGGTGATCTCAAAGCTTAGTTCCTATTTGTCTTGGGTGGCTGGTGACCACAGTCCATTTGCCAACTCAGTGTCCAGTGCAGTGGTTTCTTGCCTCAGACGTAGAATTAGTATTGGTCTGATATGCTCCATGTAGCCGGAATTTTACTCAGGCAAGCCAAAGATTTTGTTAGAGCATGGATTGCCTAGCTGGGCTTGGTGGTGCACGTCTTAATACCGGCGCTCACTTATAAAGCGCACAGCCATATCTCTGTGAGTTCTAGGCCAGCCTGGTTTGTTAGCGGCCAGAACACACAGGCTCCCCTGCAGCAATTTCCCTGGGGCAGGATTAATAAGAAGCTGTCTGTGCTGTGATTTTACAACTCTTAATTTATAATCTGCCCTGTACCTGGTTTTCTGTGCTTATCTTCACAGCTGGAAATAAGATAATAACAAATTCCAAGAGACTGGAGAACAAGTAAGCAGTTTTAAATATTCGATTCTGAAGAACCATATGGAAGCTTAGGGAAAAGGCAAAAAATAGCTGTGGGTTTAGCCCAAGACAGTGTTTTTAAGTCCCTCTCATCCCTGGGGAGAAACTCCTGTCCATTCTTGTTCCCTAAAGGCCAGGTCTGTTACCTTCTCAAACTTCCATCCCACTTGTTTAGAAACAAAGCCGTATCTAATGAATAAGTGGGAAGTTGATGCTTTCCTTTCTTCTTGTGTGGTTTCAGTTACATCACAATAGACCACTTACGACTCTCCAACCTGCCACTGCTGCAGAAGAGAAGTTTCCAGCAGCTACTGCTTATCTGTAACTGATGAACTCTAAGAGCATCCATACGGTTTACATCATGACTCATACCAGTAACGGAATTACAGTTTATAAAGTAGCAACAACAACAAAAAATTATGGTTGGGGGTCACCACAACATGCAGAACTGTGTTAGAGGGTCACAGTGTTAGGAAGATTGTGGACCACTGGTCCTTACTCATTACATTCCTTAGACCAGCTCAGACTAAGTCATGTGGTGTTGAAATTGCTGGCACCCAATAGTCAACATTTCTTTACTATATGGAAGACAAATATTTCCTTATTTCTTTTGTTGAGAGTATGTTGAAGTCACCTTTGTAAACCACTTCCATTGGAAGGAGAAGAAAGTAGAAGAAGAAGAACAAGAACAACAAGAAGAAGCATTCAGTGAGACCACATTGGTGAGAGAAGCTGAGAAGTCTAGGGTTCCAAGTCACTTCTGGGTCAATAATCAGGTTAAAGATTAACGGAAAACAGGAGGTTGGTGTGGCCGGCAGTTCTGGTGAAGGAACTGCGTGGAAGAACCCTTCTGGAGAGGACTAACAGAGGCAGCAAGGTTTATTGGCAGGGAGCTGGCAATGTACACAGAGAGAAGCCCCAGACTTACCTGAAAGGAGAAAGTAGGCTGAGCTGTAGCTTGCTGCTTCCCGACTGAAAGGGACATGTGAGAGCCGCCTTCCCCCTCATGCTAGCACGGGGCACAGCCCCTCAAACCAGCTTGCCTCACCACAAAAGATTGGAGCCAAATTAAACCCCTCCTTTTGTAAATTGCTTTTGTCAGTTATTTTTTCACAACAATGAAAAAAAAAGTAACCATAACAGAAACTTGGTACAGAGGACTGCAGTCTTTATTATGAGAAACTAGAGTGTGATATTGGCCTTATAAAACCGATCTATAACAGGGAAGTAGGAAATTTGGAGTTCTGGATGACAGAAATCCTACATTCTATAAACACAGCTGAACAAAGCATTTAGTGAGGCTGTTTGTGGCGTCACATCCCTCTCTGGGACAACTAGGAAGGACTATGATAAAGCAAAATTTTCATAATAGGTAGAAATTTGGGGGGGCTTGCCAGGTGGTGATGGTGCATTCTTTAATACCAGTACTCTGCAGAGGCAGAGGCAGGAGGATCTCTGAGTCTGAGACCAACCTCAGCTACAGAGTCCCAGACAGCCAGGGCTACATAGAGAGACTCTGGAAAAAAATAATTGGGGGGGGGAGTTCACATGGTTATATATTTCCATGGAAGGTCTAACTCAGTGGTTCTCAGCCTTCCTAATGCTGTGACCCTTTAATACGTTCTTCATGTTGTGGTGACCCCAACCATAAAATTATTCTTGTTACTACTTCATAACTGTAATTTTACTGTTATGAGACATGATGTAACTATTTGTGTTTCCCGATGGTCTCTGAAGGCCAGGCCCCACGTGTTGAGAAACACTGGTAACTGGTGCCACAGGGTAATGCATGTCCGCCAGTTCTGTCACTCCTCCCAAGGGCCAGGGATGCCACAGCCGGAGTGGCTGGGCCTGGGCTCCGTACGGGCTCCCTTACATGGGCTTCCACTCCCCAGGACATATCTGGATTCGCGCCACCATCCCGTGGGATGAGCAGTGGCAGGATGCGGAAGCTGGCCACGGTGTGTCTCAGGGAGCAGAAAGAGGACAAGAATGAGGGCTTGGCTTAGACAGTCCAAGGCTTGGCCTTAGGAACATCAGTCTTCCAGCTAGATTTCACTCCTCGACCTTCTCTCATCTGAAGACCAAGTGTCCAAACTCATGAGCCTGACCCCCTTAGGGTCATGGCCATCCCATAATTCAAAGTGCACTTATTCAAACATCAAGGGTCCCATAGTCGACAACCGAAACACTGTCCAAAAATTTAATGTTTCTTCTGAGACTCAATGCAATCTCTTTTTATTTTTTATGTCGCTTTCTTTTCCTTTATGTGTGTGACTGTTTGCCTGTGTGCATGTAGGTGCACTACATGCGGTTCTGCTGGTCACCCCGGGATTGAAGATACGGATGGTTGTGAACCTCCATGTGGGTACTCTTAACCGCCAACTCTCCAACCCCTGTAGTACTGAAGCAAATGACACACTTGAGTGTCACATAGTACACAGACACATTCCAAATGAAGAGACAAGAGCATGGGAGGGAAAGACAGGACTGAATCAAGAATCAAACCCTGGTGGTGGTGGTGGCGGCGGCGGCAGCGGTGGCTCATGCCTTTAATCCCAGCGCTGGGGAGGCAGAGGCAGGTGGATCGCTGAGTTGAAGGCTAGTCTGTTGTATAGAGTGAGTTCAGGACAGCCAGGGCTACATAAAGAAACTCTGTGTCAAAACAAGAGCCTGGTGGTAGTCAAGAGTGGTGGTAGTGCATGTCTTTAATACCAGCACTAAGGAGGCAAAGGCAGGCAGATCTCTGTGAGTTCAAGGCCAGCCTGGTCTGCAGAGGGAGTTCTAGGACAGTTAGGGCCACACAGAGAAACCCTGTCTCGAAAAGCCAAAAAAACAAGTGTACAAAAAACAAACAAACAAAAAACTTCAAGCCCCAACCTCTCAAAAACAAACAAAAACCAACCAAACATAAAGTCAGACAGCTCCAGTCCTGTGTCTGGGACTCATTTGTAAGCTAATGCTGTGGGCCCTACTTCCACCCAAGTCTGCTGCCCAGGTCGCACAGCTTCTCTTTCGGGCAGATTCACTCCAGGTCTCTCTTTCCTCAGCAGGCATTACACAGTCCCTGTATCTCCATCATCATGAGGTCATCGCTGAAAGCTGGATATCACCGTCCAAACTTCACTCAGTGGCTCTTAAGGCCTCCCTTTAGGGAGCCCAATTGTGGATCTCATGGCCTGACCTAAGGAGCTCTCTGGAACCATGGTGCAAGACACTACTGCTCTGATATTTTGCATGACTACAAGCCCAGGACTATGGGGATGATATTGTCAAGTTCTGAGGACAGCTTGAGATAGAACCTAGCCATCACGTTCAACTTTTACAATTTCACTTTCTGTTGAGGCTGTCCTTTCTTGAGAACTCATATTTTTGAAGGTTGTTACTGGGTGAGGTCTGGTGTTCAGGGTACCTTCCTATTGTCCTAAGGCAGAAAACTAGGTTTCTGTTTTTATGGGGCCAGCCTCCCTGGGGATCACAGCTGCTGTCCTCCCTGGGGATCACAGCTGCTGTCCTCCCTGGGGATCACAGCTGCCATCTTGGCAGCTGCCTTGCCTACAACCTTAGACTCATCCCTCACGTAGTACATGTTGCATGCCGTTCTGCCCCATCTGGTGCTCTTCTCTCACTATGTAAATTGACTAGAGCAGTGAGCAGTGAGGATGACACAGAGCTCCATCCTGCCCTGGAAATTCTTCCACCAAACAAACAGGTGCAGCGCTTTGCAAATCCAGCCCCACTCAAATCCTCACAGCGCAGGCACAATGTGGCAAGATGTTTTCCCCCAGAATGTTCCAATTTTTGGTAAAAGAACTGAAATGTTTTATTAAGCCAGTTCAGGATATGAGTCCTCTAGCTGGCTGAACAAGAGCAGACTTATGTCTGGGAAAAGACTTTTGGTGCCGAAACAAAGTATGGTGGGATTTTCAAAGTCAAAAGAATTCATTACACCCTTAATTGGTTTAGTAAAGTTTTAGTTCTTTAGTTTCATTTTGACTTTGAAAACCTGATTATCAGGTGTAGGCTTTGATCATGTAAACCACCACACAGGCCACTATTCTTCCTGAGGAACCATTTGCACACATCAGGGCCCTCTGTCAGCAGGGAAGTAGGACCCTTTTGCTATTGTAGAACACTTTATCAAAAAAAAGTAGGAAGACATTTGTGTACGGGCAAATGTGGCTCCAGACGGGCGGAGGTACAGGGTTAGGAGGACGTGGCCTTTCCTAAGCCGTTTCGAGACCTGTTTCTTCGTGAAACCTCCTTGGTTATAAAGCTCACACCCACTCTGCCTGTGCATTCTCTCTGTTAAATCCCAGCGGGAGCTGCCTGCTCCACTCTGCTTCCAGCACTGTAGGCTTCTCTATGATGACATTCTAAGCTCTTCCAAATTCCAAAACATGATCCGTGCGTGTACGTGTGCATACACACACACACACACACACACACACATACACACATGCATGGGCTCATGCCCATACATAAAAAAACACATTATATTTTCAAAATATATCTTTAAAAATACAGAATGACCACTAAGGAGGGCAGGATAGCATGGAGAGAGGTGTAAAGGGCCTCTGAAAGGCTACCTCTCATCTGAATTGATGTCCACTAGATGGTACTTTTCTTCAGCCATCAGGATCAACTGGTGCAGTTGGGAATGGTCAGCTTACCGTCACCATTAATAACTCTTTATAAAAAAATTTTGCTATTACTTCAATCTCTGATAGCCTAGACATTTTGATTACAAAGGGCAGAGATTGTCTATAAGGAGATACAAGTGACATCCATTGGTCTAGAAACTAATATTTCCCACTTCTGCCTTTGGGCTCTCCCGCTCCAAAGTTATTAGGCTAAGAAAGGGGTTACAGTGTTATCAGGGTGATTTATCCAGACTTTCAATGTATCTTGTTGTATCTTCTTCCAACTCCCCTCCCACACCCTCCAGGCGCCCCATCTGTCCCTCTCTCTGCTCGTGTACTGTCATTTTAATTTTCTCCCCCAGTCCAGTTACTACTGCTTGTTGAAATGCTGGCTGGTCCGGCTGGTTTGCTCATGCACAGGTGACCATAGCTGCAGTGGCTTCACCCTGCACTCTCCATGCCTCGTCCAGCCTTTTACAGCAATCCTCTTCAACCTCCACCCCTCAGTCCCAGCCTCTCAGCTGTTCAGTTACACACTATTATTTTATGTATATTGGTGATTTGCCCACGTTTGCACACCACATGTGTGTCTGGTGCCCATGCAGGCCAGAAGGCACTGGATTCCTTGCAACTGGAGTCACAGAAGGTCGTGAGCCTCTGTGTGGATGCTGTGAACGGAACTTGGGTCCCCTGGAAGAGCAGGCAGTACTCTTAAACACTGAGGCATTTCTCCAAGCCCCTCAAACACATACTCTCATTTTTTTCTCTCCATTTTTACATGTGAAGGAGAGAACCAGAGGAAATACCAGAAAGTTACAAGTTCACTAATGGCTGTTTCACTAGGCATGTAGGCTCAGTCTGAAGCAGGATTATGAGTTTGAGGCTTTGGTGCATTATACAGCATAGACCGTAACAAAAATGTTCTGGAGAAGCTGAGGCAAAGTGCCTTCCTGAGCTGTGGACACCGAACAATACTTTGTTTCTTTCAGAGGCCCGGTGCCTGGGTATCTCAGAGTTACAATCGGCTTTATAAGGTCAACTATTTTCACTGGCCAGGGTCCTGGCCCGCGTAGCGGCAAGAGCAGTCGCTCCTGCCACTCAGCCCTCGCACAGCAGCTCTGGCCAATCAGGGCCTCCAGCAGGTTGTCCAATCAGGAGCGTCTGGCGGATGGGGGCGGGTTCTCTCAGGCCGCCATGCTAGCTAAGGGTTCTTCCCCAAGGTTGAGGAAGGCTGAGGTGGCCGCCGCTGCCGCGAGCTGCGAGGAGCGCGCGAGCTCGGAGCCGCGCCACGGTGAGCGCGGGGCCGCTGTCCCCACTCGGGAGGGAGCCGCCGGCGGGGCCGGGGCCGCCGCGGGGGCCGCCCCGGGGCGAGGAGCGCGCGGCCGGGGTTCTGCCTCCGAGCCGGGCCCCGGCCCGCGGCCTGTGGGGACTTCCGTCCGCCCGCGCCCGTCCGCGCCGAGCGGGAGGAAGTCGGCGCCCGGTGATGTCGCGGCCCGGCCCGGCTCGGCCCTGCCCGGCGCGCAGCTCCTGCTCTCGGCGGCGCGCCGGCCGGCTGCTGGCCGGACCGAGGCTGGCGGGGCTCTTTGTGCTGCCTCGGAGAAGTCCTGGTCTTTGCACTTTGGGGTAATTTTGTGACATTTGGGAAGTCTGTCCAGTGAGTGTCTCTACGAAGGTGTTCAGAAGCAGCTCTGGAAAAGATGACGTTTTCCATTGAATTTATTCTGTTTTTCTGTCAGACATCCGTTGAGAATATTTTTGTCTTCATTTTTGTTTTTGTGTTTGTGGGTTTGTTACTCCCCCCTCCCCCCCGTGCATTGTTTTGAGTACTGACGTTTGATGAGAAGTCTTTTAAAAGGCAAGACGAGTTGCAGTTGGTTCTTCTGTATGTCGTTCACCATTCTGGCTTTCCACACACCCGTTATAATCCGTGTCCCGTTTTTGTTTTTTGGAAGTATGTTGAACTTAAATTGAGAACTGACATTGAGATTTCCTATTATGAGCATGCTCTGCTAGAAATATAGGTGGACACATTGTATTCTCAGCGTCAGAATGTTTTTGTTTTTTTTTTTCCTCCCTGAGACAGGATCTCTCTGTAGCTCTGGCTGTCCCAGAACTCACTCTGTAGACCAGGCTGTTCTGGAACTCAGAGATCAGTCTGCTTTTGCCTCCCAAGTGCTAGGTTTAAAGGCGTGTGCCACCACTATCCTGCTCAGAATATTTCTGAATAACAATAAATTAGAAAGGTTCCATGGTTTTGATGGCAGCAACTTGCTAGATACTTTTACCTACTTTGGTAATTGGGACAAGGCTAATAATACTTTTATCCCAGTATTAATTGTTAATACTAGTTTTCATATCGCACAGCACACAGTATATTTATGCACATATTTGACTTATAGAATGAATAAGCCAGCAAACATTGGGCCTGGTTGATTTGAAACCTCATGGACAGGAGTTCCCTGCTTGTCCTCTCTTGACTTGGTAATAGGTTGTTGGTAATAGGTTAGTTTTAGGTTAGTTTGGCACCAGCCATCCTAGTGCTAGGTGTCTCTTTATGAGGCCAGAAAGGAGTTATACCCTTTCCTAGTCTGGCAAGTTCTTGGGCCTGGTTTTCCTGATAGCATTTTAATACACTCATCTGTTCCTCTAGTCTCAACTCATGCTTAAACTTATCCGGTGGCTCCTTTTCTGTTCCTAGGAATAAACCATTTTTCAGTTCGTCATTTGGGTGACAGATAATATTGTTTGTGATTCTACTGAGGGGCTGTAGTTGTCCTGTTCTCTCAAAGTGGAGTCAAAAGCAGTTTCCTGGAAAGCCACTGTTTTTCACAATGTGGAGTAGGTAGGACAGGACACAGCCCACTGTGCCCTTCAGCACTTCACATCCAGGATTCTGCAATAACATTCCTTTTATTTATTTATTTTAAAAATGATTTATTATGTGTACAGTGTTCTGTCTGCATGGACACCTGCAGGCCAGAAGAGGGCCCCAGACCCAGATCTCATTATAGATGGTTGTGAGCCACCAAGTGGTTGCTGGGAAATTGAACTCAGCTAGTGCTCTTAACCTCTGAGCCATCTCTCCAGTACAAACATTCCCTTTATCAAGTTCATTGTTTTCATTAATCATTTGTCGTTTGAGGCTGGAGAGATGGCTTAATGGTTAAGACCACTGCTGCTGTTCTAGAGGGCTGGAGTTCAATTTCCAGGGAGGACATGGTGGCGTACACCCAGCTATAACTCCAGTCTGAGGGGATCTGAAGCCTCTTCTGGCCTTCATGGGCACCAGGCATGAATGTGGTGGGAGCAGAACACCCATACATGTAAAATACATAATTAGAAAAAGAAATTTGTAGTTAATGTCTGTAGGCTTCCCCTACCCCTTTTCTTTTCTTTTGAGACAAGGTCTAACTCTGTGACCTGTCTAACCTGGAACCCTGGAACTTTGTAGAACAGACTAGTCTCAAACTCACAGTAATCTTCCCTTCTGCCTTCCAAGTTTGTGCAACAATACACCCAGCATGTCTGTAATTCTTTGTTACATTTGTGTGTATTTCTTTCTGTTGTCATTTATCTTTACTGGTATACAAGCAGGATATTGTTTTTATTTTCATATCCTATTGTTTATTGCCAACTACAGGAATAGGATAGAATTGTTTATCCTAGTATCTCATTAGTTTCTTGAATTTTTGGTTTTTGATAGTTTCTTTGGGCAAAAACAGTTTTTTATTTTTTCTGAAAAAGCTCCCTTCCCCTTTTGTTGATACACAGTTTTATTCCCCCCAAATATTTATATGATCATGATTTAAAAGCACTTTTATATTTTATTTCTATGAGTTGTTGCCTGCATTTATCTGGGTATCAGATAAATGTTGGTGCCTATGGTGTTGGATCCCATGGAACTGGAGTTACAGATGGTTGTGAGCTACCTTGGTGCTGGGACTTGAACCTGGGTCTTCTGGAAGAACAGGCAGTGGTTTTAACTGCGGAGCTGTTTTTTTCAGCCCGAGGTCATATGATTTTTGTTGTTTACTTGCTAATGATAGATTACATTGATTTTTTTTTTAACTGTTTTAGTGGGGGCACATGTTGGGACTTGAACTCTGGTACTGTGTGCTCTGCCACTGAGCTTCATCTACGCCTGCATTTTGAAGTTTTAATTGGATTTGCATACCTATCTTAATTTCCAGTTAGTTGGTTATGTAATTTTTTATTTGATTTAGTTTATTATTATTATTATTATTACTCGTCTGTGTAGGTAAGGATGGCCTTGAATTCCTGACTCTTTTGCTACCTCCAGAGTGTTGGAATAGCAAATATAAGTCATAATACTTTTTTCTAAGACTTTTAAAATAACTTTTAATAAGTTTCTTCTTTAACAATTTCATAAGTGTATAAAATTCATGCTGTGGCTCATACCTTCCAACCTCCCTCACATCCCAGTCCCATCTTATCCCTACAATTTCTTTTCAGTCACTTATGTCTCCTTTGTTAAATTTTGTATTGGAACCCACTGAATTAACCAGGATTATCTATGAGTTTGAAACTATTCATGGGACCTTCTTGGGCACCTCAGTGGGACCACAACTAAAGACAGTTATTTCTCCCTCAAATATGTCAGTGTTCAGTAATTCAAGGAAGAGTAGGCCCCTTCCTGACCTGTTATTGACTGTTGATAGGTACTGTTTTTTTGAGTTCCATTGGAAGTGATCACAACTGCTATGAAGCCATGACAGCCTTGGCTCTGCTATGCCAGCAGTCAGCAGTTTTCAGCCCTTCTCCTTCTCCTCTCCTGCTCTTATATATATTTTTTGCCCCCTTCTCTGCTGTGATCCCTAAGAGGTAGTGGTATAAATGTCCTAGTCAGGGCTGGAGAAATGACTCAGACGTTAAGAGCACTGGCTGATCTTCCAAAAGACCATCGTTCAGTTCCGGCACCTACATGAAAGCTTACAGCCCTTTGTAACCTCAATTCCTCTTTTGGCCTCCTTGCACTGTATGAACATGCACAGAAATATATGAAGGCATAACAGTCACACACATAAAATAAAAAATAAAATCTCAAAAGCAAAATTAAAAATACAATTTAAAGAATGTCTTATTTCGGGTTGAGTCTTAGCCATCACTTACTGTCAGCACTTTGAACAACCTTACATCCTGTGTTCACTGACATTCATTGTAAAAGGAGGCTTCTCTGATTAAGTTTAGGAGTAGCATTTGTTTATGGGTATGAACATAGATAGTTAGAAAGTAACCTGGCTCCAGAACAGTTTTCTGAACAGTAAGTTCACTCTAGAGGCTAAGACCTTATCTATGGGTTCTTGGGTAGGTTTGCAGTACCAGGTATGAATTCCTTCTTGTGAAACAGATCTCAAACTCAATCAGAGAGCACTGGATTATTCTTCTAACAGTTTTTTTTTTAACTTACATATGACCCAGTGTCTTAGTCACTGTTTTATTGCTGTGAAGAGACACATGACCATGAACTCAGCATTTAATTGGGACTTGCTTACAGTTTCAGAGGTTTAGCCCATTATTGTCATGGCAAGGAGCATGATGCCACACATGAGACTTGGTGCTGGAGAAGTAGCTGAGATTTCTACATCCAGATCTGTAGGAAGAGAGAGGCACTGGGCCAATCTCGGGCTTTTGAAACTTAAAAGCCTACCCACATTGACACATTTTCTCCAACAAATACAGACCTCCTAATCCATTTCAAGTAGTGCTATTCTTTGATGACTAAGCATTCAAATATATGCGCCTTTGGAGGCCATTCTTATTCAAGCCACCACATCCCACTATAACATTCCTGGGCATAAACTCACAGGACTCTATATCATCCTACAGAGAGACTTGCTCAACCATGTTCACCATTGCTGTATTCAAAATATCTAGAAAATAACTGCCTAGATGTTCATCAATGATCAATGGATAGTGAAAATGTGGTATACATATACTTTTTATGTGTACACGCACCTAATTTGTTTTTGTGGTAGGATGATGGCCTCATAGTTTAAATTCAGTATTTGCTTTTCTGAGACACATTGTACCAGATTGGTGTAAATCTGTCTTTGCATTTTTTAAGACAGGGTCTCTTAAACTTACTCTGTAGACCAGGATAGGCTTGAACTCAAGAGAATCTCTTGCCTGTTTCCTGAGTGATAGGATTAAAGGTGTGCATCCCTGCACTCAGCTTGAAGTAAATTCCTTCCTTCCTTCCTTTCTTCCTGCCTTTCTTCCTTCCTTCCTTCTTTATTTTTTATTTAATTTTCAGGTTTTCCATGTGTCATTTTACTTCTTGATTTTTTCTTTTTTTCAAGATTTATTTATTTATTTATTTTACAATGTCTGCCTATGTGTTTCCCTGTACACCAGAAGAGGGCACCAAATCTCATCATAGATGATTGTAAGCCACCATGTGGATGCTGGGAATTGAACTCAGGACCTCTGGAAGAGCATCCAGTGCTCTTAACTTCTGAGCCATCTCTCCAGCCCTTCTTGATTTTTATGGCTATATTATTTGGTTTTCTTTTCATTGATACATTGTATAGTCTTTATGAATGAAACACTGAGCTATATGACAAGAGCTATGTGACACGTGAGAACATGGATAATAGAAAGATAAAGCTAGAGCCTAGTCATTGGCCTTCAGAGAGAAAGATTCATATTCCCGGTGATGCAGGTAAAGGATTGGTGGAAAAGCTGAGGACAATAAAAACAGAGCTGACCACTTTGAACATCAGATTGGAAATTTTCACCATATGTGGCTTCAGTGAGCTTGGGCCTCAGAGTGCCCTTCTCAGTCGTGTGTGTGTGTGTGTGTGTGTGTGTGTGTGTGTGTGTGTGAATTTGGCCGGTAGTGTGATAGGGGAGGATGGCCAAGGTGGAGCCTGAGACACATTTAGTCAGAGGTTAGACTAGTGTGAGAGGAGCCTGTGGGCGGAGACAGACAGACCCGGAAGCTGGGCAGGAACCCGTGCTCAGTGGGAGCGCAGGTCCGAACGTGGCTGCTTGCTCAGGTGACGGTTGGTTGTGATCTTCCCTGTTGACTTGACTGGCTCTGCAATCAACTGAGAGGCCTGTCTCTGCAGGTCTGCCAGGAAAGTTCAGGCAAGCTCCACTGAGGCAAGAAGAGCGTGTCCTAGAGCGGGTGGCCCTTTGAGAGGTGGCCTCAGTGCAGAGAAGGCCACAGAAGAAGCAGTGTTGCTTCCCTGCCTGCCTTCACTTCCCGCAAGTGAGTGCGTCTGTCCTGTTGATGCTGCTGCTGCCGCCATCCTTCACCGACGTTGAAGCCAGCTTTGGTCTTCCAGTGTGGACTGAAGACCACTGAAGAAGCGGTCCAGGTGTCTTTCAGGCCTTTGGCACCAGATTGAAGTTCCAACCTGAATCAACGGAGCCTCTCCACCATGGAGACGTCCATTGTTGGACTATCCAGGCCAGATCAGGTAAGCTGTAAATTAGATAAGGTAACTTATTAAATTTCCCTTGTTATTTGTTCTTTTAGTTTTATACTCAAGAGAACTCTGATTTAAAATCGCCCTTCTCTAATTTGTGTATTTTAAAAGTTTTTAAAACTTTTATTCTTTTATTGAATTTTTTTGTGAATTTCATATCATGCAATCCAATTCTACTCATCTCCCCATTCCTCCATATCTGCCTCTGACCGTGCAACCTCCCCCCACTGAAGAAAAGAAATCAAAACTGAACCAAAACAGTCTCACCGTGGAAGCAATAGCTTATCACAATGTGTCACACAGTATACCCCTTTGTCCAAATAGCTTCACTTGGAAATGCTCGTTGCAGTGAATGGCCTGGTTTGAGGTCTCTGCCCACTGCCACACTTTCAATACTGGATCCTCACCAGGACTCCTCTTAGAGATCCTGTTGTTGCCCCATTTCATGGAGATCCTATAGCTTTAGTTCTGCAGGAGTGGCTCCTTCACACAATCCAGCAGTTCATAGATAAGGTAGTTGATAGAGTGCGCTAACTCAGTGTCATGGAGCTGGGCCCAGGTTATAAGCTGAGTTGGTTTGCTTGCCAGCTTTCCCATCCTCATGCCCTAGGGTCTGGCTCATGTTCACATTCAACGCCCAGAGTCAGTTCTACTGTGCTCTCCAGGCAAGGTGTAGAGCCAGTTATCCCATATTGCCCAGGCAAGGGGTGGGACCAGCTCTTCTAAGCCCATGCCATCGCATGGACAGTTAGGGATAGGGCCAGCTCCCCTGCACTCATATTGTTGGGGCCAGCCCTACAGTGCTGCCCAGGCATGGAATGGAGGAGGGGGTCCACTTTTCTGAGTGCTGCAGCTGGTGACAGGCTGGGCCAGTTCTGCTCAACCCTCGGACATCTGCATGGCTGCAGGCAGCAGTCCAGAAAGGGCCGTCCACATGACCTTTGGACATCGACACGGACCCCTGTTGCTGCAGGGGCACAGACCCAGACATGGCCCTTGGCAGTAGCATGGGCTGGGACTTCACCATGGCCTCAGGTGGCAGAGCAGGCTACTCTGATCAGGCTGTTTCTCACCACCCTTGTGTTTTTAGTTCTGCTTCTCTTTCTCCCCCATCTTTCTCTCACATACTTGCTCATTGCTGTGGTGCCTGCATACACTGTGTCAGGAATGACATCTTTTGCTAGGTAGGATGGTTAAATGCTTGTCCATCCCAAAGAGCCTGAAGGAAATAAATCCCTGGCCAAAGTTAAACACAGCACAGCCAAACTGTAATTTAACATAGAGTCATCCAGTCTCATGATTGAACTGCCGCAACTAACTAGAGTCATGAGGCAGTGCTGGGTCTCCACTCTGCAGATACTGCTTTTCTTCCTGGGCTGGGGTGCAGCTCTGGGAGACACAGCAACTCACCAGTGGTTGATTTTCTTGAAGAAGGTATAGGTCCACTGGAACTTGGGTTTGTTACTGGCTCTATCAATGCACAGTGTAATTCACCATTTCCCATGGAGCAAAAACAGCAGCTGCCTCTTGTCTCCGGTTCTGCCTCTCCTCAGAGTACACAAACTGCTGTTTCCTCTTCGTCTTCTGTTTCTCTATCAACTGCTTGCTCGATTCCTGCAGTGCTTGGTCCTTTCTGTGTTCAACTTTCTTAATTTTAAAAATTTATAGCTGGGTGTGGTGGTGAATGTTTATAATCCCAGCACTTGGGGAGGCAGAGGCAGGCAGATCTCTCTGAGTTCAAGGCCAGCCTGATCTACAAAGTGAGTCCAGGATAGTCAAGGCTATATAGAGGAACTCTGTCTCAGAAAATTAAAAAAAAAAAAAAAAATTCATTGCATTGGTGTTTTGCCTGCATGTATGTCTGTGTGAGGATTCAGATGCCCTGGAACTGGAATTACAGACAGTTGTGAACTGCCATGTGGGTGCTCAGAACCCTGGTCCTCTGGAAGAGCAGCAAGTGCTCTTAACTGCTCAGCCATCTCTCCAGCCCTGATCATTCTCTATTTTAGAGTTGATGTTCACTGCTGCAAAAAATGCTTTTCTGTTTTTGTTTTGTTGTGTGTTTTTTTTTTTAATCATTGAAGGAAATAGAATAATAATCACTTAAAACTGTGTCCTTCAAATGGTGGCTTAGTACCATCTATAATGAGATCTAGTGTCCTCTTCTAGCATGCAGGCACACATGCAAAGTACTGTATAAACAATAAAAATCATTAAAAAACTGTGTGCTTCATACCAACAAGAAACATTACTAGAAATTTTGGCGAATTCTGCCATATTTGCACATGGGAAATTCAGGTCCCCCTTAGGGTTTTTAGTCTTGTTACTAAGAATTTAAGGAGGTGGAGAGATGGTTCAGTGGTTAAGTGCAGAGGACGCAGGTTCAGTTCCCAGCACTTACGTGGTGGCTCACAACTATTGTAATTCTAGTTCCAAGAGATCCAGTGCTGACCTCTGTGGGTACTACATGTATGTGGTACACATGTATACATTCAACACTCACACATGCACATTAATTTTTTTTTTTTAATTTAAGAACTGTCTCAAAAGGAAGCTTAAGAACAATTTTGTGAATTTAAAGGACATCCTCAGGACTGACAAGCTTAAGTTCTGGCAGCTGCAGGCAAGAGGAGATGGATAAAAGAAGAGAAAAAAAACAAAACAAAACAAAAAACCCAAAAGAACCCCAACATTGCCATTTGAGTTAAATTGGTGTAGTGGTCAGTCACATGGCAGAGTATCTCTTCATGCTTTCACTGAACTTGTGTGTATGGAATGGAAGTGTGGAAACCACAGACTGTCAGATGTGCACAGATGTGTCATTCTCACCCACTCTCTCACATCCTAATATGGAATGTTTTAGGGTTTGGTGAGCTTTGAGGATCTGGCTGTGCACTTTACCCAGGAAGAGTGGGATTTGCTGGATCCTTCTCAGAAGAGTCTCTATGGAGATGTGATGCTGGAAACCTTCAGGAACTTGACTGCTATAGGTAAGACTAGCCACACCTTTAATCCCAGCACTCAGGAGGCAGAGGCCAGAGTGTCTACAGGAGTTTTAGGCCATCCTGGTTTACATAGTGAGCTCAAGGACAGTCAGGACTACACAGAAAGATCCTATCTCAAACAAAACTAAACAAAAGAGCAAAAAATGTCATCTTACCTTCACTCTATAAATTAGAGAACAAGTATTTCTTGTTATTGATGGTTGTTGTGCTGAAGAAGTTAGGTGTAGTTACAATGTATAGTCTAATAATTCATCACACATTTTCTATGACTATGTTTTAGGATATGAATGGGAAGATCAGAAAATTGAAGACCATTATGAAGATCCTGAAATAAATATAAGGTAATTTACAAGTGCAAACAAATTTTTTTTTTCCTAAGACAGGGTTTCTCTGTGTAGTATTGGCTCTCCTGGACTCAACTTTGTAGACCAGGCTGGCCTCAAAGTCACCGAGATCCGCCTGCCTCTGCCTCCCAGAGTGCTGGGATCACAGATGTGCAGCACTGCACCTGGCTTTTTGAAGAAATTTTAGTATGCTGTAAAAATTTTGTTTTGAGATTCACATTTATTTATTTATTTTGAGCCAGGGTTTCTCCGTGTAGACTTGGCTGTCCTAGAACTCACTCCGTAGAGAGGCTGGCCTTGAACTCACAGAGATCTACCTGCCTCTGCCTCCTAAGTGCTGGGATTAAAGGTGTGTGCCTGGCAAAATTTATTTATTTTTATTGGGTATATTGTGTATGTCTGTGTACCATATGCATGCTGTGCCCTTGGAAGCCAGAAGAGGGCATCAGATCCTCTGGATTTGCATGCACAAGACCCTCAAATCTACCCTCAAAATTGCCAAACACTAAATCAGTTGTTTTAAACTTATATAACCATGTGTTTGTTTCTTGAATTTATATGTATGTATATATATATATATATACACACACACATATATATATATATATATACTCATATATATATATGAGTGGGCACATGTGGACTATGGTGTGGGTATGGAGATCAGAGGATAATGTATGAGAGTCAATTTTCCTTACCATTTACCCACAGTTGTTAACCCACTGTGTTGATTCTGGGGACTGAATCAGGATTCTCTAGAAGAACAGCCAGTTTCTTAATAACTGAGTCTTCAGTCTCTGTGTCATGAAAATTAGCAACAAACTAACAAAACAAATAAGTCTCACTTGAAAATCATTTATCAGTAGAAAAATCTTCACCATATATATATATTATATATATATATTATATATATATATATTAGTCTTTTACTTGGAACAAGTTCTAGGACCCTGCATTAATAAGTGTTACCATTTTGATTATAGCTTTATGGAAACCACATTGTAAAATCATCAGTTCACTTATTTTCAGACTTTTCCTGTAAAGGCACACATTTTGCTTGTTTTGGGTGGCAGGCTGTTCAAACAGTGCTGAAACAACTGTCACTGATATGCTTGTCATTTCTCACAGTAGTTTATGGATACTTGATGATACTGAAGGAGGTCGTCAGGGTGTAACAACTTTATCCATATATCAATCTCAATGGGAGCAACATTGTGGATGGAGAAATTTTCATGTGTCTTTCCTCTTTTAATAGGCACATCATATCTCACCCTGAATACACACAGTATGAACACGAGGAATATGAGCAGAAGCCACAGGACTCTAATTTTGTCACAAATATTGAAGAATACATGGGAACTCACACTGTGAATGGACCTTCTGAGTGTGAAGTATGTTTAAAATCTTATGGACTATATCACCTAACTTACAATGGACATCACAGCTATGACTACAGTGGACATCACAACTATGAATACAAGGAGTGTGAAGAAAGGAAACCTGTAAGAAAATGTTATGAATGTAACCAGTGTGGTAAGACTTTGAGTTCTTTCAATTCTCTTCAGAGACATCAGAAAATTCATATTGAAGAAAGACCATATAAGTGTCAACAGTGTAGTAAGGCCTTTAGATGTCTCAATGCCCTTCAGTCACATGAAAGAATTCATACTGGAGAAAAACCTTTTGAATGTAAAAACTGTGGTACAGCTTTTAGCAGACTTACTCACCTACGATTACATGAAAAAGTTCATACTGGAGAAAAACATTATGAATGCAAACAGTGTGATATAGTTTTCAAATCTCAGAGTACCTATCATAGACATAAGATAATGCATGGAGAATCATTCTATAATTGTAAACAGTGTGGTAAGTCCTTTAT
This sequence comes from Meriones unguiculatus, assembly GCF_030254825.1. Lineage (NCBI taxonomy): Eukaryota > Metazoa > Chordata > Mammalia > Rodentia > Muridae > Meriones > Meriones unguiculatus. Next base: position 62,398,064 of record NC_083352.1, on the reverse strand, counting down.
TTATCCCTCTTTACTTCAAATGCACGAAAGAACTCACACTGGTGAAAAGCCTTATGAGTGTAAACTATGTGGTAAAACTTTTAGATATAATTCTTCCATACGATTACATGAAAGAACTCATACAGGAGAAAAACCCTATGAATGTAAACACTGTGGAAAAGCCTTTACACGTCAGAGTTATCTTCAGTTTCATGAAAGAAGCCACACAGGAGAGAAACCCTATGAATGTAAAGAATGTGGTAAAGCCTTTAGACATCACTCGTACCTTCGATTACATGAAAGAAGACACACTGGGGAGAAACCGTATCAATGTGTCCGGTGCGGCAGGTCCTTCAGCCGGCAGAGCTCCTTTAAGAGACACCAGTCCGTTCATGCTGTGGAAAACCCCTATAAATGTCAACAGTATCTAATTCCATTATCCCTGTTTCCTTCAAATGCATGAGAAAACTTACACCAGCACCAGACCTTATATATTTGAACAATGTGATAAAATGCTTATCCCTAGTCACAGAAAACACATGTAAGAACTCAAAGTAGTGATGAACCTAATGTAGTCTATAGCCTTCAGGGGTCACAGGAACTGTAGAACCCCACCACCTGGCAGCAGTTACCAAAGATGATATCTCCTGCTCTGCAGCTCCCATAAAAATTGGTGGAGGTCATGTGTCTCAGGGAGAAGGAATGCAGAAAAGAGGGACTGTGAGCCATAGTATTTAACTCTAGAGCCCTACAACCAAGAAAGGCGAGCACTTGGACGCTGGTGGACCATCTTGAGGTTATAGAAACTCTTCCAGCAAACAGTAAGTCATTCCCTAATAATCACTAGAAGATAGGTCTGCCCTTTAAATGACTCTATTTCTAATGAAAACCCATAGATTGAAAACATTTTTTGAGACACATGCTTGAGTCCACTCCTACTCTGCGAATGTATTCTATGCTGTTACTCTCAAGTTGAATAAATCTATATATACTCTGAGTATGCTATTGTGTGTCTTACTCATTTCATTGAAATAACCTGTATACCACATCCTGGCCCCCAATCCCACTGGTGGTAACAGAAGGGTGTTTATAGTTAGTTTGAGGGCTTTTAAAAATATTCCATTTATTGTTTGAGAATTTCGTAAATGTATACAATGTGTTTTGGTTAACTCCTATCCTCACTCCATCTCCTCTTATGCCTCCCATACTCCCCCCCACCTTTTTTTTTAAATAAGGTCTTACTATGTATCCCTGGCCTGGGATTCACAGTGTAGAACAGGTTGGTTTTGAACTCAACAGAGATCCATTTGCTTTGGCCGAGATTAAAGGTATGTACTACCAGAGTCATCAGTGTACCTTTTTCTTTTCTGTTTTCGTTTTTTTGGTCCACTGAGTCCAATAAATGCTGTGTTTCCTTATTTCTGGGCCAAAGTACCCAACTCAAAGTAACAAATAGATTACTTCCTATTCCTACACCATGCTATCAGTGTTGGCATTTCCACTCTTCCCAGAAGGAGTTAATTCCACGTGGTCTAAGGAAATTGCAAAGACGTTTTCTAAAGAAAATGCCAAATGAGACAATGCTGATGCAGACTCAAGCTGCACCAAGACCTCGGAGGTAAGGCACACATTGTGATCTGTGTAGTCCTGAAGACTTGGGTTTTCTGAGTCATACAGCAACAGCTTTGCTAGTGAGAGCCTAGCAATAGTGAGCGGTGCCATGCCCCTTCTGCTTTTGAGCCCTGGACCCTTTACTCCATACATATTATATTATTGACACAGCCAAAGGCTTGCAAGATGTAGGTGGGGGTGGTTCTCCCTATTCTTTCTGAAATGGATCTTGAAGAATGAGAGGTGATTGTTATAAACTTGTAATAATGGAATGAAAGTGGAGTGCATTTGTGCCTGAGCTCTCTTCTGAAGACATGAAGCATTCAATATGCCTGTGATTCCTACTCTTGCGGTATTGATTTTGATCCCCAAGCATGCCCTGATGGCCTCAATGGGCGGGGATGGGGAGGGGTAGCATGTTGGTGGGTGTTCTTTATGATTGGTTGGTTGTAAAGAAAAGGGATAAAGCCTCTTTATCTAGCATCTCAATGGTCTGCCATTCTGCAGTCTTGTCACAAGGTAGCTCCATAGGCTTTAGATTATATTCATCTGAAAATTCTTCAGAATTCAAAGGATTGTCTAATTTTTGTTCTGTTGTTTGATGGTTTTCTTATCCAGGTCAGCTTTATCCTGGTCTCTCTTAACCAGGATATATAATGTCATCTTTACTGAAAAAATAATTATTTGTATGCTGATAAGTAGAACAAAAGTATATGGAATGTAGATGCATTGTATCATTGTATTTTCCATTTTTTAACACAGAAAATATTTTTCTTTTTAATCTCTAACTCTCTCCTTAAGAACTTTCCTACTATTATACCAAGTCTGTTAACTTTTCAGCTTTTCCCAGGTTGAGCACCATTTATAACTGGGCTTTTCCACCCATGCCCCAGTTCCCAAAATACCGACAATGAGACTATTATTTGCGAATAAATGCCTAGGCCATAAGCTTTGACGTATTCCCTGACTAGCTTATAACTTATTTTACTCATTTATTCTACTTTATGTATGCCACATGGCTGGTTACCTCTCCACAGTTCATGTGTTCATGTTTCTCAGAGTCTGGGGTGAATCTCCCTCTAACCCTATCCCAGAATTCATCCCTCTCTGCTGGAACTCCCACTTTCTATTTCCTGCCTCAGCTAACAGGCCATTAGCTATGTATAGAGAGGTGATGCTTTCATGTAGTGCATAAAAGATTCCCTTTACAGCTCGGTCCTGGTTTGTAGATGGTTCTGCACATTATACAAGCGCTGCTCAGAAGTAGACAGCTGCAACATTATGGTGTCTTTCTTGCACCTCTGAAGGAATGTCCTGAAGAGAAAACTTCACAGTGGGCAGAACTAAAGGTAGTATATGTGAGTGTACATTGTGCTTGGAAAAACAGCCAGCTGTGAGATTATGTATAGACTCATCTCTAACTGTTGGTTTGGCTGGATTGTCATGAACTTTGAAGTTGCATGATTGGAAGATTGATAGGAAGACATTGTGGAAGGATTCATGTAAACACTCACACATGGTTCTTTCAGCAGAGATGAGCTTAATGATCAAGAAGTAGGATAGCATGTTCTGAGGATAATGGACATTCCAGTGAGTATGTGTACAGCCTTGTCATAGTAGCAGAGTTAGAGGTTATGTGTGTGCTCAACAACATGGACTTCTACTTCCTGTGGCTGACCTGGCTACAGTGCTCTACAGTATTGTATATACTGTCGACTTTCACCTACCTGTGCATATCTGTGTCTGCGAGTCCTGGGATCTGAGGACCTGAAAGAATGAGGTGCAGGTAACCTTACTTCACTTTTAGTACTTAAAAAAAAAAAAAAAAGATTTATTTATTATGTATATAGTGTTCTGTCTGCTTGTATACCTGCATGCCAGAAGAGGGCACCAGATCTCTTTCGGGTTGCTGGGAATTGCACTCAAGACCTCTGGAAGAGCAGCCATTGCTCTTACCCTCTGAGCCATCTCTCCAGCCACCACCACCCCCGCCTTTTTTAAGATTTATTTTTTAGTGTACTTTTATACAAGAATGAAACAAAGCAGTGATCCAAGAAAGGATGCTTGAATTCAGAAAATCATGATCAGAAAATCATGTAAATAAATGCCAGTAAGCACATACTAAATATTGACAGAATAGCTCTTTCCCAGAACTTTCTCAGGTCAGATCAATTTTAACAATCGTCTGGTACATGCTACAGATTATATCTGGGAAAGCATGAAAGCAGAGCAAAAGGTCATATACAGATTCAGGGTATACTGACCAGACTGGCATCTATAGCTATGCTCTGACATCAAGCAAGAATAAACATATCTTAATGTGAATGTTTCTTATAGGAGGCATGAAATCAAGTACAAGAACAATCCAGGGAACAAAATGCACCTGAGGTAAAAGGTCTATCTTTTTGGAGCCTCTTTCACAGTTCCTCAAGACTTTGTTCACCATGCATCACTCTTTTGACCACGTTCCTACAGTATACCAACAGTTGAAGACAACGAGTCACCAATATGGCTCCATTCACCATGATGACCATGTCTTATAGCAGGTGACCTACATTCTACTACTTTTGTCATGGAAGGTGTAGAGCTGTCTTCACTGAAGACACTTAGATATGGATTTACTTTTCCTGTACATAATGCTTTCATCAAAACTATCCAAGAAGCTACAGAATGCCTTGTCCTTCATCATGGCCTTCCACAAAGCATCACTCATGACCAATAAACTCTCTTTACAGTCAAAGAAATGCTTGTACTCATGGAGTTTAATTGTATTTCAGTGTTCTCTAGCATCTTGTAGCAGCTGGTGTTAGAGGACAGTGGAGTGGCCTCTTACAAATGCAGAGTTCTAACTGTGGGCATGAGCTGGTCTGGATTTGGGTGTCTAGATGGCTTTATATGTCAGTGTCCACTATATGGTTGAGAGACCAAAAGATATATTAGCAGCTATTATTAAGGCCTGAAGTAGGTAGGTAAAGTACAGTAATGCCCTGAGGGGAAGGGCCACCTCACTGCATTCTTTCCCCACCCACTAGAGATACAGTTGCTAGGAAACTGACCATCCCCCTAGGGAGGGACACCAGGTCATTAATGGTCTGGGAACCTTCCTATAGCCAATCAATTCAAAATGTAGCATTTTGACCAATAGATGCTTCTCAGGCAGGAATCGCCCCTGCCGTGGGCATGCTGGGATGGACTAGAATCTTTAAATCACTCAACTAACCTGGGCATGGGGGGCGCTTGGCTCCCACCACTTCGGTGGTGGGGGTGTGTGGGCCCAAGCTGCAGCTTGTAATTTACAATAAAAAGAACCTCATGTATTTACAGCGGAGTCTGTTTATTCCTGGTCTTTTGGGGTTCATGAACTGGGCTTCCTCCTGTAGACAGGATTCAGAGGCAGAAGGGGCACAGCACCACTCACCATCACTAGAGTCTCACCAGCAAAGCTGCTGTTCTGGAACTCCTGAGGCTGTATGCTCTGTGTGGTACAGAAGGCTGGTTTCCAGAACAAAGAGTGCTTCTGTCAGGAAGTACAACCTGCATTCTGTTGACTGTGGTTCTCCTTGGCTCCATTGGGTTCCCAATCACCAGACCTAAAAGGAATTACAGTGTTACCAAGGGTTATTGATGTAGACTCCCAGGGAGAAATCTAATCTTACTCTCTAGTTCAGGCAGGGAAGAATGTGACTGTGACAGCTCAAGATCCTCAAAGGCTTCTCTTGGTGCTGCTATGTTCTTTGATTAAGGTCAGTTAGAAAGTACAAAAGCCCCAGCAAGGCAGAGTGATAAACATCCCAGCTCCTTCAAAAGTTAATATGTGGGTCATTCCCTCAGAAATGAACCAAGACTTGAGTTTCAGAGGATACAATGTGGGTAGGAAAGGAAGTAGTTATAAATAGTATGTGTGGCAGTGTGATCCCTCATAGAAGGGAGGATTGTAATTAGCTGTTTTGGACTCACGACATAGACCATGAGTGCCTTGAACTCAGGGTGATCAGTCTGCATCTGTCTCCCTGAGTGCTGGGATTAAGGGTGTGCACCACAATGCTTTTGTCATTCTTTCTGTGCAAGTATTAGGGCTTGTATAACACTTTTCCTAGGTGAAACATTCCCTCAGGAGAGAGGGGAGGCCCAGTAGACTCAGGAGGTAAATGTAGATAATTTAAAAGTATGGTCTAATAATGTTATTAGCCCTATAATTATTGCGGTGGTATTATCTAACCTGCTATTATAATTAATAAAAGACACAGACACCTGATAGATTTTAGAATAGCCTTATTTCACCTGGGACATGGAAGGTAGTGCCTCCTAAGCTACCTTTACCTTCCAAGCCCTCATCCCACACCATCTGCTCTAATAATTTCCATCTGGGCTACTTCTATCCATTATCTCAAAATACTTGCTAATGTTTTTCACACCGGTCTGGCCTTGTCCTTCTTTTCATGATAAGCCATTGAGGTTCCTTGCTTCTTTTCTGGTATGTTTCCTTCTCCCCAAGATCCTTCTCTTCCCAAAGCCCTTAGTTCTGCTCCTCACTTCTGCCCTGCCCAGGTGTGGGCCTTTTAATCAGCTGTTGTTGTAAATAATAAAAAAAAAAAAGTCTTAGGCAGGTTTACAAAACAAGGATAGATATAACCAGATCTTGAGGGCCAGTAGACCAACCTCCAACAATAGCTGTTGGGGAACATTTCTTATCATCACATGGTTACAGGATCTAGTTCAATATTCATAACAATGCCCATGTCAGGGCAGTAATCAGATCTCAAGGCACTAAAATTACAACTCTCCCTCCCAATCCCCCAAGACAGGTTTTTTGTTTTGTTTTGTTTTGTTTGTGTGTGTGTGTGTGTGTGTAGACTTGGCTGTTCTGGACTCACTTTGTAGACCAGGCTGGCCTCTGCCTCCCTGAGTGCTGCGGTTACAGGTGTGCACTACCACGCCCAGCTTCTTATACAACTTTATAGATACATTAAACAACTTTTTGGAAGAGACAGTAGAGACTTCTGGGACCTGTTGCTGCCTGCAGACTGCACAAAGACTGCCAGATGTGGAGCTGAACTGGGCTTTTTGGTGATGTAGCTACTTTAACTCATCCATTTTCCTTTAAGTCATCCTGCACCTATACTCAAAATGGTGGTAGTAACCTTACTGAAACTTCACTGTTTAGGCTAGTGAGATGGCTCACCACGTACAGGCATGTATTACTCTTAGCAGAGGACCCAAGTTTGGTTCCCAGCAACCACATCAGGCAGCTCACAACCAGCTGCAACTTCAGCTCTCGGGGATTCAATGCCATCTTTTGACCTCCATGGTTACCTGTACACAGTGGTATACCTCCACCCCCACACAAAACAGATCTTAACAAAATAAGGACTGGAGAGATGGCTGAGTGGTTAAGAGAACTTATTGCTCCTGCAGACTGAAGGGGCTCTAGCTAGCCCAAGCAGGCAAACATGGCTCTTCTCCCTGATTCCCTCTGCCTTGCCTAAAACCATTAGATTACATTCTTAAAGCTAGCCACCAAGGTCTGTAACCTTATTTGGCCACTTTCTTCTCCTGAGGCTAATTACTGAAGTCCAGAATCAGAAGATCCTTTTGGCTCACCTAATTAACATGCCCAATTAAAATTAAACACCTCATCCTAACACAGGGTTTCCCATTTTACTTCTATAAACCATCATTTTCCTATTTGCCATGTCTGTCTCCTCTATCCAGAGGTAGTCCTTTGTCCCCCTTCAGGGCAAATACTCTTTCTCCCTCTCCCTTGTTCCCTTCCCCTTCTCCCTCCTCCTCTGTCTTCTGACTTTGACTCTCATTCTCTGCTCTTTGTCCCTGTGGGGCAAATAAATCTTTTTTTTTTTTTCTTTCTGAGAACTTAGTCTTGGGGGTCCTGAGCCGATACTGATCCCATTACAGAGGGCCTGGTTTTGGTTGCCAGCACCCACGTGGTGGTTCATAATTGCCTGTAACTCCAGTTGCAGGGTATCTAACATACTTCCTGCCCTCTGTGAACTCAGTCATGCATCTGATATACACATATAAAACATTTAAAGCTGAAATACTATGTAAAAAGGCATTGGTTTTGGTGAATCATCACTTTGGCCTGGTTTGGGTTCTCTTTCTGAGGTGAGCAGCTGTGGATGTCTTGTGGGTCCCAGGAAATTTTTCACACAACACTTCGTGCCTGGATAGGGACCTGACAGCCACAGATGAGTTTGGGAGAAGTGAATGCACAGTCCTGCCTGTGGAAGAAAGGCATACAATTATGGCTGAACCACCTGAAGGTGCAGCATTCATAGTAAGAACTCTTACACAGCTGTCCTTGCCCATCCAGTGTATATTGATTCTTGCTTTGAGTAGAGAGATGTGTAACTTAGGCTGAGCCATCAGGATTTGGAGTGTTTATGGGGTAAATTCCTGGATGGTAGTCTTCCTCTAAGTGGTACTGCATGGCACACATCTGTCTGAGTGAGGTCCACTATGTGAGTATGAAGATGCCCTTAACATGGTTGGAGGTTTAGAGCAAAGTTTGAAATCTTTGGAGACTAGCACATGCATTGGAATATAGTTGTAGGGGTTGCCTGTCTGCTACTATGTGTAATAAGATGAGCACTTAAGGCAAAGTTAGCTCCTCAGCCAAAAGTTCTATGTGTAAAGGAGGAATTACAAGAAAAGACGTAGTTAGCTTTTTCCATGTTAGATTGTGATTTGGAGGTGTTACCTTGCATTTCTTACGGTTCAGTGTTGAAAGAAAAAGAATACCAGCTAAATATGTTCTATAAAGTTCTTGAATCCCTGGAATCCAACAACTTGAAAGCCAGGGGAAGAATTGGAGGGTTAGGGAGAGAAGAACATGGTAAAAGTGATAGAGGATACCTTTCAAGTCTGACCTTTAATACAGAAGCAGGGAAAGGCTGATTCAGAACACCGACAGGGGTCTGATACAAGAAACAATGATAATGAGGTAATACCACTTTAGCTGCTCAAAATTGTGAAAACTTATTTTTTAACATTTATTTATTATATGTGTATGAGCGTTTTGCTTTCATGTGTGTATGTATCACTATTATGATGTGACAGATGGTTCTTGGGGAGAAGTAACATACATATACTTCTATTCATCCCAGTAAAGAAACCCATGACCAACCAATGATTTTTTTGGGAAGTGGGGACTTTTTGGGGAGCATAGGTTAGGGGTCACTTACAAGGAGCAGGGATAACTCAAAAGCAACTGCATCACCAGAAATCTCACCCAGCATGAGCAACAACTTCCTGGAATTCTCACACAGCTTGTAGGCAGTCCCACAGTTCCTTTATTTCTGCCATTCAGCTGTTCCCAGTCTCCATACCAGCAACTGTTTGCTCCCCTTTATATTGTTGGTAGGGACCTTCAGAGTTCTTTCAAGCTTTTATCCTTCCTAGATTGTTGGGTCTCATGAGACTCATTATTTTTACAAATACCTAGTCCATATAGCTGTACTCTTCTCTGACTTACTCATAACTTGAAATAACTCATTTATACTAATTTACATCTGCCCTGTGGCTGGTTACCTAGGCTGAGGTATCATGCATCTGTCCTTTCACATCTTGCCAGCTGAAATCTCATGCACCTGGTGCTTTCCCAGAATCCCTTCTGCTGGATGTTCCATCTATTTTCTGCCTCAGCCATAGGCCATAGGTATTTTTAATGGACAGGTGTTGCATCCACATAATACCCAAGTGATTCCTTCTGTAACAGATAGCTGAAGTTTTGTTTATCTCCTGTTTATTACCTGAAGCCCAAGAACCTCTTGCTCCTTCCTGGGGCAAATGTTTTAATTTGGAGAGAATGTTCCAATTCAGAGGATCATGCCTGCATGTGTGTGCCCATGGAAGCCAGAAAAGGGCATCAGATCCACTATAACTGGAGTTATGGATTGTTGAGAAGCACCATGTGGATTCTAGGAGTAGAACCTGTGTTTTCTGTGAGGGCAACAAGTCCGTTAAGCCATCGAACCATCTCTCAGCCCTCCTGATAAGACTTAGGCAAGGAAAGAGGCCACCACAGACTGCTTCATGAGACTATGGGGCCTGGGGAAAGTGACATAGGCTGCATAGCCCAAGGCAGTAGGAGGAAACGCAGCCTCTCACGGGCCTGGCTTTTTGATCCATTAAGGACAATTAGTTAACCACCTGAGCTTCCAGTGAGTATCTGACTGGCCGATGGTGGAGGACGGGCTTTGCCGAGCTTGTTTGGGTTTGCCGGAGACTGATTCTGATTGCTGGATCTTATCAGATTATTCACTGGGAAACATTATTTTTTCCTTTTCCTTTTTTTTTTTTTTTTTTTTTTTTTTTGAGGATAATTCAACATGAACTTCAAGATTGACACAGAGCTTTAATTTGTTGAGTCCCGTGGTGAGCTTTATGAGAAGCTTTGGTAGACCAGAACATTCTAGACTGGTATTTGAGTTGAGCGTGTAAAGTGTTATGGTAGCCTGGATATAAAGAAGAATGCCATTTCTATGATAAAACACAATGCCCAAGGCCTCCTCTAGCAGGGAGAGTTTCTTTGAGCTTACATTTCCGGAGAGATACAACGTCATCATGGTGGGGAGGCATGGCAGCAAATGGCAGGAATAAGAAGCTGAAAACTCACAATTTGAATCACAAGCACAAAGCAGTCAGAGAAACTAAAATCGACACTTTTTTTTTTAAAAATCTCCTAGTCTTAATTTGTTTTTTGTTTTTTTTAAATTTTAACTTTTTTCTTCACAATTTATTATATATCCCAATTGAAACCCCTTCCCTAACTCCCCCATCCTACCCTCCCTCCCTCTTCCCCTCATCCCCCTACCCCAGTCTACTGAGAGGGGGAGTTCTAAAACGATACACCTTTTACTCTCAAATCCCACTACCAGTGACTATTTCCTGTGGCAACTGCACACCTCCTAAGTGCCCCCAAACCATGCGATCAACTGGTGAGCAAATATTCAAACTATGAGGGTCAGTTCTCATTAAAACTGCCACAGGATCTGTCCTGGTCACTGGAAGGCAAATATGGCAAAATTGGTGTTACTTTAGATTTCCTACGGAGAAAATTGAGAGAATGCCAATGCTGTGCTAGTGAACTTCTGAAAGGTGGCTAGAGCAACAGTTTCTAGAAGGCATAAACAATTAGATAACAAATAAAAAGACCAAGCTGGTCTCAGGGCTGGGCAGTCATGCTCCAAGGAAGCTGTACATTTCTCTCGAGATGGGAAGTATGCAGGGGTGGGAATTGTTTGCCTGGCCTATGGCTCTCACATCAGCAATGTATGACTAAGGGAGAGACAATGAAGTGTTCTTTCAGAGCCTGCCAGACTCTCCACACTCACAGCCGCTAGGAATGGCTGAGAAAGCATTATTGACATTGTCTGCAGCCTAGATCCTGTCAGACCAAAGAAGCCAGCTCAATCGTAAGTGGTCCCGCTTCCCTTTAAACCTGGATCGGGCCAAGCAATTCTTGCCAGACCCAATAAATCCATCAGAAGTGGCAAGATGCACAATGGTCACATAGAAGCACCCCAAGATTAAAAAGCAGGATAGCTCAGGGGGAAGGTAAGTTAGCAGAAGGCTGGCTGAGGAGGTGTATTCCACTTACCCCTCTGTTCACATTGCTCTTTTAAGGAAACGTGAGTGATGGAATTTCAGGCTATAATGAACCTTTCTAAGTAACATTTTACTTATGTATCTCTTCAGCTGCTGACTTGGGATGGGGTATGGAGCAGTTTCCTCTGGGTTGCAACAGTCCTCCCTGGGGGATGGGGGTGGGGGTGGGGTGGGAGGTGGGCTCATGACACTCAGTAGGTAAACAAATACCACAGTTGCTGGGTGAGAAGACTGACCAGCCCAGGATCAGACTTGGCCCTGTGGAGCTACCTTGGCATTGTGCAGAGAGAAATCACCAGCTATGTTACTGTAGCCCCCCCCCCAACCTGGATTATTTTTTCCATTTTTCTTTCTACTTCTTTTTATGTCGGTTTGTTTGAGATAGTTTATGCAGCCCTGGCTCGCCTGGGCTGATGTCTCACAATGCTGATGTCTCAGCTGGTCTTCAGTCTATGTTGGAGCCTACTTTGTGGACTAGTCTGGCCCCAAACTCATAGAGATCCCTCTGCTTCCTGAGTGCTGAGATCTAAAATGTACACTGCCACACTTGGCTAGTGTGTACTTTCTGGACACAGCCGATTTTGAGTCATCTCTGCACCTGTAAGTGAAACCTCATCTATATTCCAGTTAGCAATTCTGACAGCAACTCGCAACTCACTGATTCATCAAGATGAAACTTGGTGCAATCTTTCCTTTGGTCTGTCCTGAGTCCCTTTCTGGGAAGTAGACAGTGTTTGTTGTCTGTCTCCAGGAAAAGGCTTTTATACAACAGGACTGACTAAGTGTGGTCTCTAGAATCTGAATGAAAAAGTGAGCATGGTGCTGAAGAGAAGCTTAGAGGTTCAGTTCCCAAGTTCAGTTCCTAGAACCCACCTGTCAGCTCACAGCCATCTGTAACTCCAGGTGCACAGGACCCAGTACCTTCTTCTGGCCTTTTCTTTTCTTTTTTTTTTTTTTTATTGCACATCACTCCTTTATTATACTGATCTGGAAAGAGATTTAGTTCTCAACCCACATGGTAGGGTCAAGCAGCTGGAACATGATTCAGATAGTCAAAGACGAAAACTTGGACATGATCAAGGGGCCCTTCACCTCTACAAACAAGGCAACGGGATCCAAACACAGCGAGGGTACTCCTGCCCCTTGACAGAGTTACCCCATTTGACATGAGGAATGGCTGCTTATTTTTTAGTGACTGTTTCAACCACCACTAGAAACTTCAGAGGGGCTTCTGTGTGCTGATATATATATGTGTGTGTGTGTGTGTGTGTGTGTGTGTACATATGTATGTACCTCTTTTTTTTTGTAAAAGTAAATGTAACACATAGACTTGACAAAATTGATCCCAACCTTCTGGGGCTAGCAGTTCCTTTAGGGCCAGAGAGGAAGTAGTATCTTTTAAATCACCCTCCACTGGAATGACTGACTATAGCCCCCAGTCACCTAACTGCGGAAGAGTGCAGGACAGGTTCCAGGGACAAAACTAGGCCACAGCTTCTCGTGGGTCACACCACAGCATGGTCCCCCCAACCTCTTCCTTAGCAGACCCTTAGTAAACAAAGGACTATAATTACTACCTCTCAACTCTCCTGGCAAGAGCAGCCATCCCTGGATGTGGACCAAGAACCTGCACCCCCAGAGGTGTTATTCTGACTAGATCCTATGAAGGGAGTGGGTGCAGGGGATAAATACTAAAATTAGAATGGGAGCCACGGGTCCCCATCTGCAGCTAAGAGCCTAACGATGAGTCAGTGTGATGGGTTGGGGAAGGGTGCGGGAGGCAGGAACAGGCAGGGAGGATGTTGTCGGAGTAGGAGTCTGCCTCCTCGCCCTCACTTCTTGACCTTGCCCTGAGCAGCCACAGCTTCCATGGCTTTGCGAACGGTCTCCTCATCTCCCAGGAACTGCATGGGCTTGATGGGCTTCAAGTTCTTGTCCAGTTTATAGACGATGGGAATGCCAGTTGGCAGGTTCAGCTCCATGATGGCCTCTTCTGAGAGACCTTCCAGATGCTTGACAATGCCCCGAAGGCTGTTGCCATGGGCGGCAATCAAGACCCTTTTGCCTTCCTTGATCTGGGGCACAATTTCTTCATTCCAGAAGGGCAGTGCTCTGGCAATTGTGTCCTTCAGGCTCTCACAGGAGGGCAGCTGGTCCTCAGTAAGGTCCGCGTACCTGCGATCCTTACTGATGTTACTGTAGAAGGGGTGATCAGGCTCCATCGGAGGTGGCGGGACATCGTAAGATCACCGCCAGATCTTTACCTGCGCCTCACCATGCTTAGCAGCAGTTTCTGCTTTATTGAGACCAGTCAGACCCCCGTAGTGTCTCTCATTGAGGCGCCAGGTCCTGACCACTGGCAGCCACATCTGGTCAATGGCATCCAGGACGGTCCAGAGGGTCCGGATGGCTCTCTTCTGCACAGAGGTGAAGCAGATGTCAAACTCATAGCCAGCATCTCGCAACGCCTGCCCGCCGCGCTTCGCCTCCTCGTGGCCTGCCGGGCTCAGGTCGGCGTCGTACCAGCCGCTGAAGCGGTTCTCCAGGTTCCAAGCGCTCTCGCAATGCCGGATCAGCACCAGCTTGTAAGCAGCCATGGTGACAGGCGGAGGATGCAGCAGCAACCTCTTCTGGCCTTTTCATGCACCATGCACACACATATATGCAGGCAAAACAAACAACATCAAAAACAAACAAACAAAAATAAAAACCTCATGTATATAAAATTTAAAAAAATAACTGAACAGGATAGTATGAGCTTTCAAGACCAGGGAGATGGAGACAGATTCCTGAGCTCCTTGTACACATACACGATAATGCTGATATAAATGTACAGAAACAGGCTGATATTTATATTTTTCTTTCTGTTAAATTATTTGGGAGAATATGCTTATGCCATAGCATGAGTGTGGAGGTTATAAGGCAACTTGTTGGTTCTCTCTTCCCACCATGTTGGTTCTGGTGATCAAGTTCAGGTCATTAGACTAGGTGGCAAGATTCCTCACCTGTTGTGAAGCTGTCTAAGTGCCTCCTTATGAGTATTTTCTTCTATTGTTGACTCATGTATTCTAACAGAAGTCCAGATATCAATACATACCTCTGCTGCCATCTGCACAGCTTTAGGATTGACCTGACTGAAGAAGGGAATGAAGAAGCAATAGACACATTTACAGAAAAGCTGGGATCAGGTGAGTCATGTGCTTTGATGGAGATGTACCATCAGCCTGAGAACTGGTTCTTTGAGAAAATCAAAGCTAGATAAACCATTAGCCATTAGCCATTAACCATTAACTAAATGGTTAATTTAAAGCTAGATAAACCATTAGCCATTAACCATAAACCACTAACTAAATGGCAGAGAGACACTATCCAAATCAACAAAATAAAAAATGCAGGGGGTCTTATCTAAGAAGAGAGGGATAGAAGGAATTGAAGGGGACAGGGGCTCCACAAGGAAACCAACAAAGCCAAAATATCTGGGCCCAGAGGGACCTGCAGAGACTGATGCATCAATAAGGGACCATGCATGGAGAGGAGCTGGACCCCTGTTCCAATATAGCCCTTGGCAGCTCAGTCTCCAAAAGAGTTGCCTAATGAGCAGAGTAAGAGCAGTCTCTGCCTCAGTTGTCTGCTTTTTGCTCACTTCCCCCTGGTGGGGTATCCTTACCAGGTCACAGAGGAAGAGGATCCAGGGTGTCCTGATGAGACTTGATAGGCTAGGGTCAGATAGTAGGGAAGGAGGACTCCCCCTTTTCAGTGGACTACAGGAGGGGCATAGAAGGGGACGAGAGAGGGAGGAGACTACAATCGGAATACAAAGTAAATAAATTGTAAAAAATAATAAAATAAAAAATAAGAAAACAAAAGGGAGACATAACAGCAGACACTGAGGAAATACAAAGAATAATTAGGTCTTACTCCAAAAGCCTATATGCAACAAAATTTGAAAATCTAAATGAAATGGATGTTTTTCTTGATAGATTTCACTTACCAAAGTTGAAGCAAGATCAGGTAAAGAAATGAAATAGTCGTATATCTCCTAAGTAATAGAAGCTGTCATCAAAAGCCTCCCAACCAAAATAAAAGCCCATGGTCAGATAGGTTCAGTGAAGAATTCTACCAGACCTTCAAAGAAGAGCTAGCACCAATACTCTTCAAACTAGTCCACAAAATAGAAACAGAAGGAACATTACTGAACTCATTCTACTAGGCCACAGTCACCTTGATATCTAAACTACACAAAGACTCAACAAAGAAAGAGAATTTCAGACCAATTTTTCTTATACATTGATGCAAAAATACTCAATAAAATACTCACAATCTGAATCCAAGAACACATAAAAGATACCATCCACCATGACTAAGTAGGCTTCATCCTAGGCATGCAAGGGTGGTTCGATATATGAAAGTCCACCAGTGTAACCCAACATATAAACAAACTGAAAGAAAAAAACCCCACATGATCATCTCCTTAGATGCTGAAAGAGCATTTGACAAATTCCAACACTCATTCATGTTTAAAGTCTTGGAGAGATCAGGAATACAAAGCACATACCTAAACATAGTAAAGACAATATACAGCAAGCCTATAGCCAACATCAAACTAAATGGAGAGAAACCTAAATCAATTCCCCTGAAATCAGGGACAAGATAAGGCTGCCCAGTCTCTCGGTATCTCTTAAATATAGTACTGGAAGTCCTAGCCAGAACAATAAAACAACTAAAGGCGATCAAGGGGATACAAATTGGAAAGGAAGAAGTCAAAATTTGATGGAATTTTAAGTCTTTCTATTTTCATATAGAAACATGGAGACACCAAATTGTAATCAATGAAGGACTAGGGGAATCATTGTCAATGATGAAGGGACCCCTGTGCTCTCTCTCTCTGTCTCTTTCTTTCCCTCCTTCCCTCTGTGTGTCTCAGTGTGTGTATATGTGTCTGTGTGAGGACACACCTCCTTTCTCAGATAATAGATCACATATATACATGAATTAGAAACCACATGTCAGCAATGATGACATTTTCTAAAACAGGTGTGGTATTTCTCTTGCTTTAGTAGGCTGATAATTTGATTTACTTTGTTTCTCATGTTTAAGGAACTCACATAACAAAAATGGTGAATTGCTATTCTGTTTTGCCCGCACTGGAGATCAGTTTCTGTCATGAGACCGGAGCCTGACTCTATTGCCTAGGATGCACAGAGTTGTTTTGACTGCATGCTATTCAATTTGCCTGTCATTATTTTCTGAGTGAAACTGTCTGTGCATTATCTTATATTGTTGCTTTTCCTTCTTTGTGTTCCTTGGTGCTATTTATCTCTATCAGTTTCAGCTTATCAGTACATAAACTGAAGTCTCTTATCCACTTGGGACTGATTTTGTGGACAGAGAGAATTAGGAATCTGTTGTAACTCTTATGGTAGATATCAAGTATTTGAAGGAAAATTTGAAGAGACTGCTCTCTAGACAATGCAGCTTTTAAAGTTTGCAGAATCCTATGCCCCCAGCTACATGGTTTTAGATCTGGGTCCTCTGTTCTCCTCTGACAAATTTTTTTTTTTTTTCCTGAAACTGCTGTCTCTATATCAGAATAGACTATGAAGCCATCCCACACATCTTAAGAAACAGTACATTTTAGCTTCCTTGACCTGGAAGCCTGCTGCACTTCTGTTCTTGGTGTGCCATGGGTCAGAATACTCTTATGAGCAGCATGTGTTTCTTTCTATGATAAGCTATCTGCAGTATGGATTTATTTTTTAATTATTTAATTATTTTTACTAATTACAGTTTATTCACTTTGTATCCCAGCTGTAGCCCCCTCCCCCTCCCTTCCTAATCCCACCCTCCCTTTTCTTCTTCTATGCCCCTCCCCCTGGATTTATTAATTTAACAATAAATAATAAAATTTTAAAACACTCTCTGGACTAGACCTACATCTTACATTTCTGTAATTTCTGAATCCTCACAATCTGTGGCATTCAACCTAAATACATGAAAATCGTGCCAGGATGAAAGAGAAAGACAATAAAAAATAGAAAGATATGGAAAATTCACACTGAACATTGAGGCACAATTTGAGTTCTTACTAGCATTTCTTGTAGAGACTGGTGATAAACATATGGGTAAAATTTGCAAAAGAGCACAGTGTCTCTCCCTGTCTTGTGCAGTATGTTCTTCGCAGAAATAAGATAACAAAGTATTGGTTGGTAAACAAACCTTTAATATGATTACTTTTCGGCCTAAAAGTGCCAACAAGGAAGATGTAGGAGAATCAAGGTCAACTGCCTTCAGGATAAAACAAAGGTATTAGAGTCGGTGCCAAGGTGTCATAAATAGGTATGAATACACAATGCTTTTGATAATGAATTCAAAAGAAGCAATGTTACTGTTAAAACAAAACTAGTGAGCTAATCTAATCGTGGGTCTTTCTTCAAAACCGAAAAATCACGGTAGTTTAGAATGGAACATGGAAGCCAAAAGTAACATCTCAGTGGAGACGCTGGTGAGGCAGGCATCGTTTCTTCTTGGCTCCAGGCAACTAGATTGCTTATCTGCTGTGAAAAATACTTTCAGCTGGGGTTAGCCCTTAGACTTCGGCCATTAGAGCAAGTAGATGCATCAATTGTGTTTTAACAAGTGATCTCTGGCAGAGAGGAAAGGGTGACTAAGTATGCGAACGGACACCGGGGTGTTTAGCCTGCATTTAAATTTCCAGTCAGCTGTGTTAGCTATACAGCAGGTCACTGCAGACACACGCCGAGGTCTGTAAAGACACACGTCATCTCCTGTAATAACGGATGCCTGAAACACAGAAAAGAAACATCTTTCTGTTGTTGTTGGTGGTAGTGGTGGTTCTCTATCTCTTCTCAGACAAGGTGTGCAGCCAGTTTTGAGTCCTGCTTTTCTCTCAGAGTTGGGGAGGGGCTGCTGCCTTTAAATACAGAGTGACTTCTGGAAGGTGAAATTTAAACTTCTGAGAGAAGTTCCATTCTGAAGGGGAAAGAAGATATGGCTTGTTCACTGGTAAATGTAGGACAGGTAGACTGTTCTTTCAGAAATACTTCATTCTCAGAGCTAGCAAACCTTCTCTCTGCTGCCTCACTTTTACAGAACTCTTTTCATATGATTCTCAGAATTAATTCTTTAAAAGTTATGTCACTTGTGTGCTAAAACCTCAATTCCATCTTTTCTGGACTCATTTATTTTCTTCCAGGATAAATTCTCTAAATAAAAACATAATCTGAAAAAAATTATAAATTTCTGAGAGGATAGATGAATTTACATACACAATTTCTACAAGAATATCCTGGGTCATTATTTATTTGTGAAGAATGGGTCACATTCCATAAATCTTTTATGTGAGCTTATTGGATTTATATTAAGTAGTTATTTGGAAAATACGATATGCATAAATGTTTCATACAGAATTATTCTGACATTATTTATTAATAATGGTATTGAAATCATGTTATAATTGATTAAAGCAATAGTATTTTAAAACAATATCAGGACAATATTATAAATAATTACCTGAAGACAGACCTGTTGCAAAATTTGCACTATAGTTTAGAATGTTAAAATAAAAATGTTAAAAAATATTGTGAGATGTATTGTCTATGAAGAAGATTGTGTTGATAGTATTTGAGGTTTTATAGAGTATGTGTTGCAGATTATTGTTAAATTCAAGCGAATCCCTTCTTTGTCCTAAATCTCAATAATTGTATTACAACTGTTTCGGGCCACTGCTGCCTTGGTGTGTTAGCATCTACTTCACACTGGGACGGTGTCATTTGTTCCATGTTGATAATGCCATAAAGCCATGTCACAAAAAAGACGAAGTGGATCACTTTAAACCAATCACAGGAGAATTACAATCCGAAAGAGGATATATGGGGAGCAGAGGAAACCCTGAGGGTACTAAAGCCTGAGCGGGCGTTTTTTTCTGGATAGGGTCACTGCCATATCAAGGACTATAGCTCCAGGCCTATGGGAGAATCCTAAGTAGCTGCATTGTTGAGAGCGTGGGTTAAGGTTCACGTGTTAATGTTGATGCTGTGTGCTAAAAACTGTCCACCGGAACATTGCTTCCCTGCAGAGACGGCACCTACTGAGATCAACCGGCTTGTCTGTAGGTACTGACCACAGATCCTTGTTAATTGTCAGTTATCAACCTGCTGGAATTTTTAGGTGCAGCGGCCCAACATCCCATCACATCAATGGGATCACACCGGACCCCTGGTTCCCAACAGAGCCTTTTGTCTGCTTATTTCCGTCTTTTCAATAGTCCCTCGACACTGAGGTCATGTCCATTGCTGGAGACATGTCAGAAATCACAATTGTAGAACAATATTTGCTAATCAGACAAGAGAGAAGAGCCAGTCAGCGGTGGCACACGCCTCTAGTCCCAGCCCTTGGGGGGGCTGAGGCAGGTGGATCTCTGAGTTCAAGGCCAGCCTGGTCTACAAAGAAATCCAGGACAGCAAGGCTACACAGAGAAACCATGTCTCAAAAAAGAAAAAGAAAAAGAAAAAAAAAGAAGAGAGTGAAAGGTTCTAAAACTTAGAGTTAACTCCTGCGACTGGGGTGAAATCACAGTCCTTTCAGAGCAGAGGTCCGGCAGCAGCCCCCTACCCAGATTAACATTAGAGTGTGACTAGGGTCACGTAGGCCCTAGGAAAGCCCATGGAATGTGTTAACTCCCCCTCCCCCTTGCTACAGCCTAACCTGCACGTATGAGGGGGTGGCCAGGTGTCCCCCAGGTAGCCAGACCTAACCATTTGCAGTTTTGGCGCCTAAAAGCAAACCAAGCATTTTAAAGGTCAGCTCCCCTAGAGACCCTTTCACCCAATCCTGTAATGCCAAGACCTACACTTCCCTGCTTGCGTTTTGACCCCTTAAAAACCCTGTTCCCCCGGAGTTGGGGGTCGCTTCCCCCTTTGTTCTTGTAAGGGCAGCCACCCAGCTCGAGTTTGTAATAAAGGACCCTCGTGTGTTTTACATCGGATTCAAAGCCTGTTGGTCTTTTGGGGACTCGCGATCTGGGTATTTCAAGAGAAGTACTTTGAGTCTTTCAAATGAATTGAATTCATGATTTCTCATTAAGGATGAAAATTGCCAGTATATTGAGTACTAGTTATTCTTTCATTAAGACTTCATGAATAAGCCAGAATTTTTATAGACAGAAATACATATAAAGAAGCATTTAAAAATGTAACCTGCCCCAGCTCTTGGCTTGCTGAAACCTAGCCACAGAGGTGCACTCTGCCCTGGACCACTGGTGTCCAGTTAGCCCCTCCCCCAGCATGCTCTTGAGTCCTTCTTAGGGGCACACTACTTCCCCCGACCACATCTGCACTCCCATCCTCAGTGACCAGCAATCTCCTGGGAACATTAGGTGAGAGCCTTTCCCAGGCTTCTGGCCTGCTAGAGCCCTGCCACAGAGGTGTGCTCTGCCCTGGCCACCGGTACCTAGTCCCCCCTAGCAAGCCCCAGGGTCCTTCTTCTGGTGCTCGCCACTTCTCAGGCCACATCTCCATCCCCATCCTCTGTGACAAGCAACTACCTGGGAACAGCAGGTGAAAGCCCTTCCCCTAGCTCGTGGCCTGCTGGAACCCAGCCAAAGGGGCTCCAGGCAGGCTCTGCCCTGGGCCACCGGCACCCAGTCCTCCCTCCGCATGCTCCAGGGTCCTTCTTTGGGGCGGTGCACTTCCCGGGCCACATGTCCACCTGCATCCTCGGTGACCATCTGGGGACATCACATGAGAGCCCTTCCTCCAGCCCCTGGCCTGATGAAACCCAACCACAGCAGCAAGCTCTGCCCGGGGCCATGGCGCCCACTCCCCAACTCCCACCCCTGCATGCTCAAGGTCCTTATTATGGGTGCCACTTCCCCGGCCACATCACCACTATCTTCTGTGACAGGTAACCATGTGGGAACGGCAGCAACCACCTTGGAATAGCGGACCAGCAACCATCCAGCCACTGGGGAACAGCTGCCGTTAGGAAGCAGCAATGACCATGAGGGAGAAGCAGAAGCTGGCACCCATCACAGACCAACAGAGTCCAGCGAGCCCTATTTCTTTGTCTCCCTCTCCACCTGTAATCCCAGAAAACAGCAGCCGTTACAGACTTCCAGTTCTTCCTGTAGAACTGCAGAAGCCTGCTACCGCCCAGGAAATCCAGAGGACTGCTACCATCCAGCTATACCTACAATCCTAGAGGCCAATTACCATCAGGCACCACTAGGTTTGATAACACCAGGGACATCCAAATGGATAGAGGTCAGGGTGGGAACGCGAGCAATAAAACGCTGGGGGAAATAACAACAAGTACTTATCAGTCCTAATTCAGCAAGCCCCGGATACCCTAATATACCTAAAGCGCAAGAAATCGATTTTAAAGAGGATGTTATGAAAATGATGGTGTTGTTGAATATTAATATTTACTATGATTTACCTTTAGTTAAAAAGCGGTTATTCCTAAACCAGCTGTATACCCAAATCACCACACAGAGACTAGGATTTATTTAATTAACCTAGAGCACAATGTTGGGCAATAATTCCTCCATCCTAAACCTCCAAGCCCACATAGTTTCTTTACATTCAGATTTCCCACATTATACTTGCTTTTAAACATATCTTAGGTCCAGCTCATCTCTCCTGATATTTCCAGGTCCTCTCTTCTCCATCTCTCTGAACTCCTCCCATTCACTTCTTTCTCCTCCCCTCTGGACAAGGATGTTCCACCCTATTTTCTCCATTGCTCAGCATTGGCTGGTTGTTTTATTGACAATACAGAGAACAAATGGTGGCATGTTTACACACACTTGAGACAGGTGATGCTTAGCATAAGTATCACAATGCAATGTCTGGATTGAAACCAGATAGTGGGGGAGAGAAATCAGCATTTGAATGAACAAGGGTAAATGGGATACATTCCATAAGAACTTTAAACCAACAATAGAGGCCTTAAAAGAGGACAATGAATGAAAAAAAGGAAAATACAATCAAACAGGTGAATGAACTGAATAAATCCCTTAAAGAAATACAGAAAGATATAGTCAAATGGGAAAAGGAAAGGAATAAAACTGTTCGAGACCTGAAAATGGAGCTCAGCTCACCTCTGTTGGCTATGCCACTGGAGGACCAGGCAGGCAGGGAACTGGTGGGGAGGAGCTCTAAGCCAAATGTTCCTGGGGCGCTGGAGGCCCCCTCAGGTATGTGGGAGGTGGGACTCAGAGGACAGCCTGCAACTCACCTGCTAGTTTTGCATCAGGTGGGCCCACGAGAGAGCAGAGTGGCTGGGTAGAGTGCAGGTATCTGACCTGGATTTTCTTGGGGCCCTGCAGGTCTCCTCTGGACTGTGGGTGGTGGGTCTTAGAAGACAGCATGCATCATCTCTGCTGGATGTGTCTCAGAAGGAGCCAGCAGGCAAGGAACTGGCATGGCTGGGGCTGGACAGGTAATTTTTAACTTAAAATTAAAAGGCCAGAAAGTCAGAAATATACAATGGAAAAAAGAAAGCATCTTCAACACAGGGTGCTAGTCTAACTGTATGTTGGCATGTAAAAGGATGCAAATAAATGCATTTTACCCTGCACAAAACTGAGGTCCAAGTGGATCTAAGACCTCAACATAAAACCAGATACACTAAACCTGATAGAATAAAAAGTATGGAATATCCTTGAATGCACTGACATAAGAGACAACTTCCTGAACAGAATACCAATAGCACAAAGACTAAAATCATTAAGTAATAAATGGGACCCAATGAAACTGAAATACAAAGGACATTGCCAGTAGACTAAAGCAGCAGCTTACAGAAATGGGAAAAGATTTTTACCAATTGCACATCTGCCAAAGGGGTAATTTTCAAAATATATAAAAAACATAAGAAGATAGATATCAACAAATTGAATAATTCAATTCGTAAACTGGATACAGTTCTAAACAGAGAATTCTCAATGGAGGACCATCAGATGGCTAAGCAGCACTCAAATATTTAGCATCCTTAGCCATCAGGGAAATGCAAATTGAAACAACTCAGATTTCATCTTACACATATCAGGATGGCAGAGATAAAAAACAAAACAAAACAAAACAAAACACAAGTTGTAGCTCATGCTGGCAAGGATGTGGAACTGCTAGTGGGAGGACAAACTTATCCAGCCAGTTTGAAAATCAACATGGTGGTTTTTAGAAAATTGAAACTGATCTACCTCAAGACCATGCTCTGTCACTCCTGGGCATTTACCCAAAGCGAAGCTCGATCCTACAGACAAGGAGAGAGGCAGGGTTATTGTATATACATAAAGAGAAACCAGGTTTGGTTCATCTCAGTAGGTGCAGTATCTGTATGGGAGCAATGTTTTGGCTTAAAACTTTGGTGGGAGAATGCTATGGTGGACAGTACTCAGTGCACACCATCAACAAGGACCACGGGAAGATTTGTCATCTTGCCGAGCCTCTACCCTGACTCCCTCCCCACAACGAGTCCACTTAGCACATTCCCAAAGGCCTGAAACCATGATCCTTAGAACGGCAGTGACCTTGTTCACAAAACACACTCCTAGTTCACACAGGGATTTTACTCTTCCTGAGTGCTCTCTTAGAATTCATCTACAGCAATCAAATCTGTCTTTTTGTGACATTTCAGTCATGGAAGGGATGACATTCTAGTATAAAATGGATATTAATCATACCAAGAAAGTAGTAATTGAACACAATTGTAATGTATTGAGAATTGGGACAAAAAGGGGATTAGCTTGACATTAAAAACAATCTGTAATATATGCTCTATAAAAAAGCTCAAAAACTACCAACACAATAATCTTCATCTAAAATATATCTCACAAAGGCAAATATCCTTCCCTATTAAACTATGCAGCAAATTACACAGCATGTTTGCCTTAGGATAGTTACTACCAAAATCACCCCAGCTTAAATACTTACGTTTTGAAGTATTATTGCTTTAATCAATTGTAACATGAATTCTATAGCATTATTAATCAACGATGTCAGATTAATTCTGTGTAAAACATCTTTGCATAACTTATTTTCCAATCCATTAATTTTTATCTATCATTACATTTATTTTCAAATATCAAAAGGCAACACTTCGAGATGCACGTACAGGCTTGTATGAGCACAGAGACAATATGGAAGACTGTAGAAAAGTGCTAACATTGGTTACCATTTGGTTGGCGAAACAAAAACATGCACAGGAGGAGAGAGCTCTGTCATATTATCATGCACAAAATGTGATAAAATGGATTAGTCACGAACTCTTACCAAAGAACTGAAAGATAAACAGTGGCACATCACTCACCAAACAAGATATGCTGGTTCTTAAAAAATATGAATGGCCTGGATTCAACCTTTAGAGCTCAGGACAGACTTGAATACTCGGTTAACATAAAAGAAGCTGCCCGTGTTTAGCTGCACAGCTTGTTGAAGGTGCGAGTCTCAGGGTCTCTGCTGCCGTGATGACTCCCTCATGAGCTCATTTCTCTTTTGAAGAACCATGCTTGGTTCAGTGCACTCACACTGGGAACTGCCTATTACTTCAGCCCCTAGGGATCCATCCATAACTCCCTCTCTGGCCTCTGTGAGCACCCTCCCACACATGAACATAAACACCCACCCATTCCACACACAGAGACACAAATAAAATTAAGATAAACCTAAACAAACAGAATAAATAAAGTTAAACATTACTTTAACTGTTATTTCTTCAAACTATGGAATCCACTTTCCTGCAGCAAGCACTTAGGGAGAATCTGCCTTTGCTAGCTCTGAACTGGAGAATGGAGATCTGCTGATATTTACTGGGAATCCTGAGTTCCTCACCATTCCATGGAAGGGGATTGCTTGTGCCTTTACATGGTAGCTGTCCAGATAACTACTTAATGTAAATATAAGCTGTATTTTCAATTTCTATGAAGTATAGGGCTTCTCAGTGTAAGTTCTCTCCAGAATAAGGTTTCATCATTGGGTAAAGGCCGACCTGTGGGAACCTGAAACACCAGCAACTGTGTTTCCCAAGTGAGAGGATACTCCGGGGTAAGAGAAACAAGTGGATCTGACCTCATGTCACCTGGCTAATGCCCAGAAAAGGTCCCAGGTTCCTGCCAGCATGCGGTGTCCAGGGCCTAGCCACATGCCTGTGAGCTGCTTTTACCACCCCAGACTGAACTGTGGGCCCCCAAACACCAGCATCTGGGTATCCAAGTTGAGAGGAGACCCCGTAGTGAGGGAAACAAGCAGGACCAACCTCAGGTCAACCGCCATTGCCCAGAAGAGTACCTGGGTTCCCATCGCGCAGTCTCGGCTTATAGCGACTTGCCTGCACTCTGCTCTCACCTGCCAGTGAAAACCTTCTGAATACAGGGACAGGAGCCCTAACCTCAGGCCTCCTGAAGCCCGAGAATCATGGGAATAGTCCCAGACACCACTCTAAAGCTCAAGCCTTCTCCCTAGGGAGACTGACCAAACATCTGGACTCAGTGGTTCACCGAGATGGCTGCACTCAGCAAGGAGTATCTGAGCACAGTGTCTGGGCAAGTGCAGCTCATTAACCTCAGAGCAAAAAGACAGTGACAGGGCAGCTGTCTTAGGAACTTTCCCTGATGAGAGAAGAGCCCCTGGGCTCCTGACAAGTCCAGTTAGGCCACAGGATCATAGGAGGAGAGCTGCTGGCAATTCCTTGAGAACCACCTGCCAATCGGAGGACCCACACCCACCAATCTGAGGAGGGCTCCCCTGAGAACATCCAGCTTCCTGCCTAGAACTTCTCAGGCCCCCTCCAACCCCAGTGGGCACCAGAAACTACCAGCCAATGCCAGAGACAACCAGATGGCTAAAGGTCAGCGTAACAATCAACAAAAGCCAAAGCAATATGGCATCTCCAGAACCCAGTTATCCAAGGTAAGCAGCCCTGGATACCCCAACACAATTGAAACACATACACACAAATGACCTTAAATCTATGCTTATGAAGATGGTGACAGAGGAAACAAAATCTGTAAAGAAATACAAGATGATACAGTCAAACAGATTGAGGCCTTTAGAGAGGCCAGCAGAGAGGAAATTAATAAACCACTCAATGAAATACAGGAAAATACAAACAAACAGGTCAAGGAATTGAACAATCATTTAAAGAAAGAAATGCAGGAAAACACAAACAGGTGAAGGAAATCAATAAAATGGCTCAGGATCTGAAGATGGGAATGGAAACAACAAAGAAAGCACAAACTGACAAAAATCCAAGAGAGAGAGAATTTAGAAAAGAGAACAGGAACTACAGAGATAAGCATCACCAACAGAATACAAGAGGTGTGGTAAAGAATCTCAGGTAGAGAAGACACAATGGAAGAAACTGACGCATCCGTCAAAGAGAACGTTAACTCTAAAAAATTCCTGACACAAAACACCCCAGAAAGAGATAAAAGGACATAGTTAAAAGACAAAACCTCCTATAAAAAGAATATAGGAATATAGGAAAAAGAAGATTCTCAGCTCCAAGGCCTAGAAACTATTTTCAACAGAATCATAGAAGAAAATTTGTTCATGTTTTGAAAATTCTTTGGGCCTCAGCAGGATACTGACTCATTGCCAGAAGCAACATATTATATTCTATGTTATAATTTGGTGATGAATACAAGAAAATATTGAGTAAACTTTTATAAGAAAGATTAATCATGAATTGTGTGTTCATCTTAAACTCTACAACATTCTGCGAAACTATACTACAGTGCCTGCATTACATAATACACCCATGGAGAAGGCACTCATACAACATTTTAACTACATGCAACAGGTTATATTTGGGAATATACATGTATATATAAATCTAAATATTCATACAATAACAATTGATGGAAAATAGGTAATGAGTTTGCAGGAGAGTAAGGAAGGGTATATGTAAGAAATTGGAAGAAGGAAAGTGTTGGGAACTAAGCCCTGGGACCCTCCCTAAGAGCCTGGCCTGCCAGATAAGCACCGGATGCCAGCAGGCCATAGTTTCTTACGATCCATTGTTCCCGAAACTGTTTGCTTTGGGACACATCCGTGACCACAGATGTTATCTTTGGGCCTTGTAACTCTTTAACCCATCTTCTTAGCCTTGGGAACTTCCCACCTCCCCACCAAGGGCCTTGGTATTTTTCCACTACTACTCCCCTTTTCTCGCCCCTCTCCCCCGGCTCTGCCAGAGCCGTGCTTTAAAAGAAACACCTAAGCTCAATAAAGCTGACACTTGACCGGCAACCGTCTGCTTGTGTCCTTTCTCTCTCTCGCTCATCTTTCCCAGGATTGACCCCCTTCGCCCCCACGAATAACTAGGTCCCTCGGGTCGGGGCAGGAAAGGGAATAGAAAATGTAATTAAAATACAGTCTAAAAAATAAACAGAAGAGAATAAATAAAAACAGAGGCTAAAGAAATGAGTCAGCACTTATTCATTGGAGGACCTGGGTTTCATTCCCAGGACTTCATGGAGGCACATCACCACCTATAACTCTAGTTCCAGGGGATCTGGTGCTGGCTTCTGATCTCCACAGACAACAAGCACATACCACACATACATGAGCACAAAACACCACACAAACACATTAAAAACATAAATATATGTCATGTTAGGATCAATTGTATTTTTGTAAAGATTCTATACAAAAGTCCCGATGGCCAAAATTTTGCTTTGACAGGTTTGGGGAATTTATTGAAGAGTAAAACAAAATAAAATTGAGAAGATATAAATATTAGGGGTAGTATGAAGCAATGAATGATTCCTAAAGAAGAAAATGTAACTGGGCATTAAAGTAAATACACATATAAAAGTACAACACCTCAGTCTATTATATTTTACACTAAGCAAATTAGTAAAGAAACAGTGAAGGATTCAGAAACATCTGGGTAGGCATTTAAGGACATGAAATGAAAATCCACTAGCTCAATTTTCTAGGAAAATTAAAGAAGATTTGATAAATATTCTTTAATCTGGAGGTAACTGTGGGTTAGCTGAAGAAGAAAAGAAAATTTCATTACATATGAAAATAAAGAGCTATACAAAATTGCTATATTTTCTGTAAAAAGAAAAATGCCTGAAAACATTTAGATTAAACTTAATGGGGTAAAACAATTATGAAATAAAAATAAATAAATAGAAATTTTGTTCCAGGATGTAGTGATAACAAAACTACCTCATAAATTAACAAGTCACTTCTTCATAGAAACGAATAACAATTATAATCTTATATCTACTCAGTGTGATAGCAAAGCATTTATATTTTCAGAGTGCTTTTTACCTGCTTCCATAAGTAGATTTCCTATCTGTCCTTAATGAAGCAATATAACAGTGAGAAGTTTTGGTTCAATCTATTTACCCAGTATAGTGATGATGATCGAGGTGACATTCATGGTCACTGCGATGTTTCTCTTTGGTCCTGCAGTAAGCAGGAATGACAGGAAAAATAGCCACTGCAGAAAATCACTGTGCTAAATGAATGAACATGACTGCAGTGAAGGGTCAGACACTCCTTGGTAAGAAAAGCCCCACTGAAGCTCATCAGCAACAAGGAGCCCATTTAAATGAATAGAATAGGACATCCTGCAGCCCATTATTTCTGTTCTTTAAATTACATGACGTTTTCTAGATTAAGTCAGATTACAGCTACTTCTTATCACATTTTATGCTCTAGAAATTATATATTTTTAAATTTTATTTCTAAATTAAGTTACATTGTACATCCTGCTAAATGCACTATTTTCAGAAAAGCAAAAGAAAAAGCATTGAAGGGAAAAACAACTTTGGTTCTTACATTGTAGATGTAATTTTAAGACCTGCCATGATCCCTAGGTCTTATCTGCAACACATTAAAACTACTCATTCAGCCAAATATTCAACATTTTACTCTTGGGTCTTCCTCAGTGAATCTCCTGATTCTCCCCACCCAATCTTCCGTCAGTCTCCCATATCTCCCTGTCCCACACCCAGGACCCCTAGCTAGTCCATCTATTCTTGCTTGCATTACAACAGAGCTCACGACTTTCAAGAAAACCCACGCTACCTTCCACTATCTACAGCTTCCTGCTTAATCTCACCTAATCCACCCAGCCAAATATCCCATATCCTTTGATAGGCTTTAGCCCAGTGAATTTCTATGACACATTTTTAAGATCCTGAGATTTTTACCCCAAATCCCACATCAAGTGCCTCAGTATAGTCTAGCCATCACTTTCTGAACATAACTCAAGTCCATCCCTTCGTTGGCATTGGAGCCTCCATCTTTGGGATTGCAGCATATACTGTAGATGAGCTTTGTGGACTGAGCAACTTCTAGACTCTTAGACTTTGCAGTCATAAACAGACATTTTTTTGGATTAGCTGTCTCACAGCATGTAAGTCATTCTAACAAACATCTTTAATATATATATGCACACGCACATATATGCAGAGAAACTCATTTTATAAGTTCTTTTACTCTAGAGAACCATGAATAATGCAGTTTTGGTACCAGAAGTGGTTTAGAACACTAGAAATATAAGAAGAAATGTTTTAAGTATCTGGAGTAGACTTTTCATATTGCCAACATCTGTAGTTGCTGACACTTTGAGAAACCAAAGACTTAAAAATCAGTGGGTGTTGTTTTAAAGTTTAGCCTTAATGCCCTGAGGGGAAGAACTAGCCTTACTGCATTCTTTCCCGCCCACTAATTATACAGTTGCTAGGAAACTGGCCCATATGGCCAGGCCAGAACTGTTTGAAGTCTTGGTGCCTAAAGTGCACCAGTCATTTCAAAAGTCAATTTCCCTTACCTAATCATGTAATACCAAAGCATGTAAGTGACTGCTTGCATTTTTTTCCCTTTAAAAACTCTGTACCCCTAGACCTCGGGGCTGCATTTCTCTCCTGTTTCCACAGAAAGTTTGCGTTCCATGTTTGAACACATATACAATTAAAAAAAAAAAACTTCATGCATTTACAGCGGAGTCTATTTATTCCTGGTCTTTTGGGGTTTGTGAACTGGGCATAACATTTTGGGGGCTCATCCTGGGACCACAAGGCTCCAGAAACCTGACCCAGAGGCTTTTATGCCAGCAGTAACTGTCTGTCTCTGTGCAGTGTCTGTACCTTCTATCCTCTATTCTGAAAATTCCTTGGGGCTCAGGGTGTCTGAATCTGGGCAGCAAGACGTGATCAAAAAAGATGTACTGGGGGTTACAGCTGCCAAAGTTCAGGGGGACGAAGCTCAGGAAAGTTCAGTATTTTGGAGGGTAATTTGTCTAGTCTGTTTTGTTCTTTGTGTCTGTTGGAGTGAAATTGTTAAGCCCTTGCCAGACACACTTCCAGCATGGAGGTGCACAGTGACCTTGCACACCTGGCTCCGGAAAGGCTGGGGCAGGACATAGTCACTCTACTTCACTGTGAGAGTGGAGTAGCTGCTGAGTCCACTGTTGGGAGCTGCTGGTCTACCAGCTTGCTTTGATATTTAGATCTCAGCGGTTAGACTGCTTTCACCATTGCCTTCACTCTGAAGAATTTACAAGTCTATCTCCTTTTGTTTGAGACAGCATGTGGGATACCTTGTCAAAATCACACTTTTTGTTTGACTTCCCTGGTAATTTACTCATTTGTCCTGAGGTGCTTTTGTTCTGGCTTAAAAGCAGTCTGGAATAAAGCAAGGTGTCTAGCTTCCACTAGAGCCTCTGGAAAAGGTCCCATGCGTTGTGTGTTGGTTTATTAATTTTAATCTGTTATACCCAGTTCTCGAGCCCCCAAAAGATCTACAGGAATCGACTCTGTTGCAAAACACATGAGGGTCTTTTTATTGTAAATTACAAGCTGCAGCTTGGGCCCACAACACCCAGTGCTGAGCGCACTGTCTCCAGGTTAGTTGGGTGATTTATAGATTCTGGTCCCTCCCGGCATGCCCAAGGCAGGGGCAATTCCTGCCTGGCAAGCATCTATTGGTCAAGATGCTACATTTTGAATCGATTGGCTATAGGAAGGTTCCCAGACCATTGACCATGACCATTGACCATGACCAGGTGTCCCTCCCTAGGGGGAGGGTCCAGTTTCCTAGCAACTGTATTTCTAGTGGGTGGGGAAAGAATGAAGTGAGGTGGCTCTTCCCCTCAGGGCATTACTAAACCTCTTTACCGTACCTACTTTAGGTCTTAATAATAGCTGTTACTTTATCTTTTGGTCTCTCAAATCCTCACTCCCGACTCAAGAACCATTCGACTCTGCTGGTGGGTTCTGGTGAATTGCGTCCTGACATGGGACTTGAGACACTGGGAATCAGTGAAGGACACTGCGGGTGTTGGTGAGCTCAAATCATAAAGAAAAAAAGGAGTGGTGAGTAAATCTAAGAATAAAAATGGGACAAGGCAGTAGCCTCCTGTTTTTTGTATGGAATTTAATTAAAGATAGTCTGTATATGCAGCATGGAACTGAGAAAGAAACTTTCAGGCTTAGAGAGAAAGAGGTTAGAAAGATGGGAGGCTTTGAGACAAAATGAGATTAGACCATCAGCTCCTCCAGAGGAGTTATAGTTCCCTCCTGATGATAGTAATTTCTTGTCAGAAGAATACTTTGAGGATGACCTAGATCCTGATGAGGTTGCAGAGTTGGAGAAAGAAACAGATCAGTATTATTCTAAGAGATACCCTCCGATTCAGGCTATGCATGTTAAAGAGCCTAAGCCTTGGCAAAAAGAAATTAAAAGGTTGGAATGGGGCTTGGAGGAAATAAACAGAAAAATTGGAGAATTAACTATTAGGGAAAATGAGGCTCAATCCCCCACTCCAACTCCATCATTGGTTGCAGGCTTGGATCCTCCTCCTGGGACTGCTACAGTTGCATTGGCCCAAAAGACAAGGGGATCTTTTCCTTTGTCCACTGTACGGGCAACTGTATCTCCCTAACAGAATGAAGAAGACATAACTGAATTTTATGGTTTTCCAGTGCTAGAGCAGCCTGATGGACAGGGTAACATGATGAGAGTCCATGCTCCTATACCTTTTAAACAATTAAAAGAATTGAAAGCTGCATGCTCTCAATATGGTCCAACAGCACCTTTTACTCAAGTTCTGTTAGAGTCCTTATCTACTGAAGCCCTCTACCCAGGGGACTGGAAGCAATTTGCAAGAGAATGTTTAGCAGGAGAAGATCATTTGTTATGGAAGTTAGAATTGCTGAGCAATGTCAAGCTAAGGCTAAAATCACTTGAGCTAGGAAAAAAAAAAAGGCAGCTTCTCAGTTTTTCCAGTAAGAAAGCTAATGGTTAATTCTGCTACAAAGCTTCTATGGTCATAAAAAATTGGGTTCAACAAATAGCAAAGTGTTTTGTCTATTTGTTTTAAAGGGATAAGTTTACCATGTTCAATATGTCTTGGTTATAGATTATTGGTCATTGGGTATGTTTAAAATCTGTAACATAAAGTTAACTTACTTAAAACCTAGGGTTGACAATTGATACTTTTTCAAGATTTATCATGGCAACTTCCTTAGCAGGAGAAGCCACCAAACACATTATAAGTCATTGCTTAAAGTGTTTTGCTACAATTGGTATTCCTTCCATTATAAAGACTAATAATGGTATGGCATATATTAGTCAAGCTTTTCAGAGTTTTTGTGGGTAAACAAATATAAGTCATAAAACAAGTATTCCATATAATCCTTAAGGCCAAAAAATTATGGAGCCTGCCCATGGATCTCTTAAGAACCAATTGCAAAAAATAAAAAATGGGAGTCATATCTCCAAATCTTAATCATGATCTCTTTATTTTAAACTTTTTGAATGTGGATATATAAGGCTGTTCTATGGCTGATCGATTGTGGCATCCTAATAACAAAGATAATTATGTCCAAGTAAAATGGAAAGATCTGATTACTGAAATATGGCAGTGTCCCAACCCCTTATTAATATGGGGAAGAGGGTATGTTTGTGTTTATCTGCAGGATGCAGAAGGTGCCAGATGGATCCCAGAAAGGCTGGTGTGATTTGCAGGAATTGTTCCCCGGAAGGAGGATGGTCCCGCTGCATACAGTCGTGAATTCTGTCCTGATGGTGAACGGAAAGCTGCATTTTATGCTCCTGACCCACCTTTGTTTCATTTTGCTCCTGGGAGAAGATGTCATGCAGAGAAACCTCTTCTACAATGGACTAAACTTGATTATTCTTTTAATGAGGATGATTCTCAACAAAATCAGACTTTGGTCTGATTCTCGTTTTCAGCAGACCTATATTTGGAAGCTTGTCACAGGAACTCTTGGGAGGCCCTGTTACTGCCTATGTAATTCTCCTTATGCTTTGATGTTTGGAAATGTTAACAAGACTCTTGCCATCAATGTAAACAGACAAACTGTATTTCTAAGCTTTCAAATGGTTCTGATTGTTCAACAGCCTTTTACTATGGTTCCTGTGAATGTTTCTCAGGCTTGGTATTTACACAAGGAGTCCTCTTTTAAGTCACTTTAATGGAGTGTTATTTTGGACTTGGCTTGTTAGGAGTGCATCTCCTATTGGTGACAATTAAAACCTTTCTGAAGGCCTTTTAGAAGGTTAAAGCTGTGCCGATCTGCATAAGATTAAACCTCAGTGTCTACCCTAGCAGAGATTGGTAGCCAAAGATGAATAAGATTTCTCTGAGGTATATTCAGCCTAAGACAGGGCATGAATGATGGAATTCATGTACCAATGAAGGGTAAGACTATTTCTTACAAGAGAGACAACCTAAGACAGGCATAATCTTCTGCTCCATAGCTCTTAAGTTATGGCCAATTTTTAAAAAAGTAAAAAAGGGAGACCTGTGCTGCTTTGATATTTAGATCTAAGGGGAAAGACTGCTTTCACCAGGCATTCACTGGAGTCAGTGAAGAATTTCCAAGTGTATCTCCTTTTGTTTGAGACAGCAGGTGGGATACCTTGTCAAAATCACACTTTTTGTTTGACTTCCTTGGTAATTTACTCATTGCGTTGAGGTGCTTTGCTCTGGCTTAAAAGCAGTCTGGAATAAAGCAAGGTGTCTAGCTTCCACTAGAGGCTCTCGAAAAGGTCCCATGTGTTGTGTGTTGGTTTATTAATTTCAATCCTCAGTCCCGACTCAAGAACTGCCTGCAGGCTCCAGCAGTCCACCATGCGCCAGCTGTGCAAATAGGGTGCCCACTTGGATCCAGACGGTCAGTCCTCACAGGCCCAGGCTGCCTGGTCCCAGAGAGTGCTCGGTGGCTGGAGCCCCGGAGTCCGCATCGTCAGGAGAGGCTTCCCATCCCACGCCCCTTGCTGCCTGGCAATGGGGATGCGCCCTGCCCCCCCCACATGCTCCCCAGGGGTGCAGTGGGCCACCCTTAGCAGGGCCTGCTTGCTGTGTGGCTCCGTGAGTCCCAGGCCAGGAAGTGGCAGCGCTGAACTCCATGCCCCACTCCCTGGTCCAGTCGGGCCTGCAGGATAAAAAAGTTGGGGTTGTGACTGGAAGGATGTTTGTGAAGTTTTGTGAGCCTCCGCTTGTGTGATTTGTAAAACCTGATGCTGCTGGACTCCAGCAAATTTAGCTGTGGCCACTGAAAGCTTCTGCCTTGGCCTGAACTCAGAGGAATCAGTTTAGCCTCTTCGAGGTGGATGTTGTGCCTGCCTCAGAGGAATCAGTTTTGGTCCCGGGAAATTAGCCCTGGTACAAGCCAGGTTCACTTTTGTCAGAGGCTATAGCTTCATTTCTGTGATGATTAATTGTCTGTGGTGACTGTTTTCATTTCTTAAGACGGGACTTGGACTGACGGACATTATGGGACAGACTTCCTCTAACCCCTCTCTGTTTCTCCGAGCTCCACTTGCACGACCTGCTTCTGCCAGCAGCAGACTGGCGCATGCTCTGGGTTGGGAAAGAATGCAAGGGTGGAAGCGTGAATGAAACTGTCCGGGACTGCTCTTGGCCAGCTGGTATTTTTTGTCTCAGTATCTCTGTGTAGTATTTCTTGTTTGCGTCAACTTTCTGTTTTCTCTTCTGAAAGGCCTCGAGGTGTCTGTATTTGTAGGAGCGGTGGGACATGACTGAGTGGACACACTTGAGAGTCACAGCCGTGGAGCTCAAGAGGAAAAGTCCCTGGCCCTGGGGTGGATGAGGAATCCCACCTGTCAGTTTTGGTGGATGTGGAATCCCACCATCGGTTTTAGATTGAGTAAGCACAGTTCTGTCTGTTTAAATGTATGTATGGACATTATGTTTGTTTTTGACTGATCTTAAATGGTTAATATGCTCTGTATGTCTTGGTTATAGATTAAAAGTTAGTGGATATGTTTAAAGGTTAAATTCAGACTCTTGTTTAGAACATATATGTGTGCCTATGTGTTTATAAGGTATATAAACACATGTGTTTAAATAGCAACAGTGTAGCTTGCCTTGCTATGTGATGTGGCTGCCATCTTGAGATTGCCAGTCGTGTGGGTTAGGGAAAGAAAAAAAAAAAAAGATTACAGAACCTCTTAGTCGAAATTTTGTTTATCATTCTATTTCCTTTTAGGCTAAGAAGACAAGTCTCATTTTAAATTGGTATTGGTTTTAGAGATTGGATTGTTACACTGGTGAATTTTGGTTTTAAAATCTGGTTTTGACTTTTAAAATTATGTTTATGCTTTGTGATTTCACTCCTAAAGAAGGTACTTTACTCTGATATCACAAAAACAGGTTTTGGAGAATGTTTTGAGAGACCAAAAGATTAAAAATTAGCAGCTATTATTAATTAAGGCCTGAACTAGGTGGGTGGAGAAGTTCAGCTATGCCCTGAGGGGAAGAACCTGCCTTACTGCATTCATTCCCCACCCACTAGAGATACAGTTGTTAGGAAACTGGACCATCCCCCTAGGGAGGGACACCAGATCATTAATGGGACCTTCCTATAGCCAATCATTTAAAAATGTAGCATTTTGACCAAAAGATGCTTGCCAGGCAGGACTCGCCCCTGCCTTGGGCATGCAGGGAGGGACCAGAATCTATAAATCACCCAACTAACCTAAGCACAAGGCTCTCGGCTCTTACCGCTTCAGCGGGTGGGGGGTGTGGGCCCAAGCTGCAGCTTGTAATTTGTAATAAAAAGATCCTCATGTGGTTTGCAATGGACTCAGCTCCTGGTGGTGGTCTTTTGGGGTATTGTTGTAGGCAGTGATTAGTATTTACTATGGGTTTAACTTCTGGTAATGCTGTTGTTAATCCTCAGCAGCTGTATAACCAAATCACCACACAGAGACTGGGTTTTTAGTTAACCTAGAACACAATGCTGGGCAATATTTACTCCCTCCTAAACCTCCAAGCCCTCAGTTTCCTAACATTTAGATTTCCCACATTATACTTGCTTTCTGTGAAATCTTAGGTCTGGTTCATGCTCCAAGTCCTCCAAGATCTCTCCTGCCGCTCTGCTCTCCTCGTGCTCTCCTCCTCGAGCTCCTCCTCCTTCTTGCCCCTTCCTGTTCTCTAGCTCCTCCCCTCTTTCCTGTCCTCTGGCTCCTCCCATTGCACAACATTGTATCTAGTTGCTTTATTTTGTCCTGTTTACACAAGAGTTGAGACAGGATGCTTATAGTGAGTATCACAATGCAATATCCAGATTGAAACTAGAGAGTTGGGGGTGGGGAAATCAGCATTTGAATTAACAAGGGTAAGGCATATACATTTTAAAAAAACATTATACCAACATTTCTCCCTTTAAGTCCAATAAAAGGCTCCTTTTCTTTCAATACAATAATAATTATGAAATTATAAAAACTGTTAGGTAAGATCTACACGTGCAATGTCTAGTCTGTGTGTATTTAGCTCATGGAGAGGGTATCTTAGGAGAAAGTGTCTGATTATCCTATCTATCTTGACAAGTTTAAAGTTCTATACCTAAATTAACTTTTATCCTTATTTTATATAGGTATTACCTATATAAAATGATTTCTTAATTTCTAAACAACTTAAGCTTAAATGTGGTACTGTAATTATTTGGTCTTCAACCCCATCAGAGACTTGAGAAGGAATAAAATTAGTTATGAGAGTAAATAGGAAGTGCATGTTAGCAGCTTCCAAAAAATAAAAAATTGACAGAGACAGTTTGCTGCTGAACAGTTAGTCACCCATAACTCTCTATAATGTTGGAACATCATCTTCAGCCTTCTGGCTCAGAATATTTTGACAGACATATACATGAAGCAGGAACTATTTAGGACTTGCTTACCCTGTCTTGGCAGAGTTCTGCGGTCGACTTGTCCTGCATTTAAGCTCACCTATTTTAGGCAGAATTTGTCTGTTGTGAAGTGAGGGTATTTTCTTTACCCGAGTGGCTTGTTTGCCACATTTGAAGCCATCTCCATATGGAGGTTCTTCGATGCTCATTATCTTCTTTCAGGTAGGCAGGGTGCTGCCAGGAATGACTTGTCTCATTGTCAAAGAATCTTTAAAATAATAAGAACATTTTAAATGCCATATTCTGTAGGTCTCTGAAGTTTTTGAAGACTACCTATGTTTATGTAATCACTTTGTATACAAAATCATATCTATCTGTCAAACCTATGAGATATACTCCTGTGATAAATATACTAGTGTCTGACATGACTATGAGTTGAATAACTAACAATTAACTTGCATACCTAATATCCTAACCACTTTTTAATAGTAGTTTAAAAGTACTGGAAGCAACCTTGACTTTCTATCAATATACTAAAGCTTATACCAATGTATTAAAAATACTTATTTTTGCATCAATATGCAAAATCTTATACCAGAGTTAAAATTAACCTTATTTGGGAATAACAAATAAAATCTTAAATTGAGTAGATTCCATAATCTACCCTTTTTTCTATTTCTATAAAATATCCCTTGTTTTACTTTGAATAAAACCGTTAATAATAAACATCTCCCAATGACAATAAAATTTCGTAGCCATAGTAAACAACCAAAAAACATACCCAACCCCTTTAAAGGAAATTGGACGCCGTTCTCATGAGTTTCTTCTAGCTGACATTGTGGACATGTAGAAATCCTGTAGGGGGCCCAAATAAAAATGGTTAATTAAGCAAGCAATAACATTTGTGGTCCAATAACATTTGAATGTTGAGAAATTTCAGGCTTAATAAAAGTCCTTTTTGGAACAGTCTAAAATGCTGGATCAGTTAAAATTAGTAGCTTTCTTCAAAGTTCATTTGGGAGCAGGCTTTGATGAGAAAATAGCAATTGAAGCAGTTGAGGCAGGAACAAGCAGAATGCTGGAACATGCAAGATGCTGGAACAGATGTGTCAATGTCTCAGCATGCTGAAGAATGATTCTGTTAGGTTTGATCCAGCATCTCTGGTGTCCAGTTCTTTTGTTCTGCAAACATAATTTCTCACAAGCATTATAGAGTTCTAAAATTATAAATGTATGAGATGTGCAGGATGAAAGTAAACTGTAAGCCATTTTTAATCTATATCAATTAAAAGGTTAGCATAATGCATTTTGAGGATATTATAGCCAAGGATTTATTGGCCAAGTATTGTTGAAGTTCTGGCTAGAGACATTTTTGTTTTTAATCTCTCAGTCAGTTTCAGAGTTGTTTCCATGTAAAGGGATCAGCAATATAAGGTACCATATTATTGAACATACAATCATTATCATGTTGAAATCAAAACAAGGTTGGATAGATCAAAATATCTTTCGGGCTCTTGCGTGCCTGTTGTATTAGGCCAAGTTGCTACCTATTTCCCTAGAGAAGCCTCCCAATAGAGAGACAGGCTGGTTGCCTTGAGCAATACAAAACACATGTTTTAAGGAAACCTTATATAAATTCCTTTTTAATTTAGAATATAAGCATACTGTAGGTATCTTGTACCTGTTTTGAGGTTTAGCCCTAGATTTTTATATATGTTGTAGCTATTTGTCCTATCCCCTTGTTTATGTAGAATGGGCAGTTATGCCTTTACAGCCAAACTTTATTTAAACTCCCTCTTACCTTTAGCATTTAAGCATACCATAGGCATCTTGTACCTGGGCTTTACAGTGATAGTGGCTATTTTTTGGCTTGTCCCTTATTTATACAGGATGGGCAGTTATGCCTTTATAGCCAAACTTTATTTAAACTCCCTCTTACCTTTAGCATTTAAGCATACCCTAG
This sequence comes from Meriones unguiculatus, assembly GCF_030254825.1. Taxonomy (NCBI): domain Eukaryota; kingdom Metazoa; phylum Chordata; class Mammalia; order Rodentia; family Muridae; genus Meriones; species Meriones unguiculatus. Next base: position 62,358,729 of record NC_083352.1, on the reverse strand, counting down.
GCATCTTGTACCTGGGCTTTACAGTGATAAGCATACCCTAGGCATCTTGTACCTGGGTTTTACATTTTTTGTGGCTAATTTTTGGCTTGTACCTTATTTATACAGGATGGGCAGTTATGCCTTTATAGCCAAACTTTTTATTTAAACTCTCTCTTACCTCTAGCATTTAAGCATACCCTAGGCATCTTGTACCTGGACTTTACATTGATAGTGGCTATTTTTTGGCTTGCCCCTTTTTTATGCAGACTGGACAGTTATGCCTTTATAGCCAAACTTTATATGTAAACTCTCTTAGTATTAGCATATAAACTCTCTTACCCTTAGCGTTAAGTATATCCTAGGCATCTTGTACCTGGACTTTACAATGATAGTGGCTATTCTTTGGCTTGCCCTCTTTTTATTTTTATATGGGATGGACATTTTTGTTTTTTAAACATATGAATATAATTTTTTGAGTTTTCAGGACTAACCTAAGTTGGTGTGTACTTTGCCATCTTTAAGCCTCTTGCGTCTTTTTTACATTAAGCATGACCAACATTTTTCCCCCGTGAAAATGTTTCACGTTTAAAAGGATAAGGTAGTTTCCAGAGCAGTGTGACATTATCTCTCTTTATATAAACCTAAAAATGATGTGAATCCAACCTTTAGACCAGTAAGGACATAACATCTATTATTAAGAAAAAAGAATTTACATGGTAACCTTAAGGAAAATTTTGTCATTTTGAATCTTAGACTATCTCTGTAAGTGGCTAAACAGCAGGAGTTGTCATCCTGGCTTTTATTATGTAAAGAAGCTTGATCCAGAACTCAGAGATCTGCCTGTTTCTCTTTACTTTGTGTTGGGAAGAAAGGCATGTGTGTTCACCAACTTGTTCAGATATACATAGTTTCAAATCAGTATATTTGTAACTCAAAGCCTTTAAATGAAAATCAAACAAAGAGACAAGAAATTTTTAAGTTTGGAATCAGTAGTGCCAATTTACACTGTAACAAACAAAGCCCAGTTGGTTATTTTAGTTGATGTTTCCATAAATTGGCGGACCCTTATCAGAAAGAGCTGACAAATACCTTGCAGCCAGAGAGCTTTGAATTTTAGCCGTTATTAACCTAATTATTTGGATGAGTACTATTGTCTGTAACTTAGTACCCCAATCCTTGGCTTTTTCCCCATTTTCTCCTTGAACTTTCTTGGAGAAGGCATGGAGAAGAACCAACACTATTAAACATATTGCAACCAGATCCATGAATATGACAGCCAAAATGAAGCCAAAAGAGATTAAAACACCCTTTGCCATGGCAATTTTTTATTTTACATGCAGTTTAGGACAAACTCTGTATAGAGGTTTGTCGGCCTCCAGTTGCTTTCTTTTCTGCCATGGCTGTGGAGCTGAGCCAGTTGAGCCAGCCACAGTATAAAAGAGCCATGCTTGTTTACTCCTTAGTTAAACTTCAGCAGCAGCAAGTTTTGTTATAGAAGTCTCAGGTCTGCCCACAGGAGGCAGTCTTTTGCTCCTGGGCTGGTTTAAGAGCCTCTCTTCAAGAGACAGTAACTGACCTGGGAGTTTTTAGGTTTTAAGTTTGGTTTGCATCACTGGGAGCTTATTCCCCCCACCAAATTATGATAAAGTATGATTTAAAGGGTGTGGATTCTTAGATTAGTTGGGGGCCATTTGTTGTAGGCGGTGATTAGTATTTACTATGGGTTTAACTTCTGGTAATGCTGTTGTTAATCCTCAGCAGCTGTATAACCAAATCACCACACAGAGACTGGGTTTTTAGTTAACCTAGAACACAATGCTGGGCAATATTTACTCCCTCCTAAACCTCCAAGCCCTCAGTTTCCTAACATTTAGATTTCCCACATTATACTTGCTTTCTGTGAAATCTTAGGTCTGGTTCATGCTCCAGGTCCTCTAAGCTCTCTCCTGCCGCTCTGCTCTCCTCGTGCTCTTCTCGAGCTCCTCCTCCTTCTTGCCCCTTCCTGTTCTCTAGCTCCTCCCCTCTTTCCTGTCCTCTGGCTCCTCCCATTGCACAACATTGTATCTAGTTGCTTTATTTGTGTCCTGTTTACACAAGAGTTGAGACAGGATGCTTATAGTGAGTATCACAATGCAATATCCAGATTGAAACTAGAGAGTTGGGGGTGGGGAAATCAGCATTTGAATTAACAAGGATAAGGCATATACATTTTAAAACAACATTATACCAACAGGGTATGATGATTCGGGCACAACAGTTTAAGTGTTTAAAGCTATGAAATGTTTTAAAGTTTATCAGGCATTTTAAATAATGAGTTTGGGCAGTCTAACAAAAAACTTGGAACAGTTTCTCAATCCTTTGGGGGAGGACAAAAAAACTTTGGTATTTATTTTATTAATTTTACCAAATGAAACCAAGCCATACTGTTTGAGCCAATTGAGAAAATTGTAGTTTTTATAGTGTATCATATGGAGAGCTTCTTGTTAAGCTGCTTTTGTTTATCAAAAAACATGTTTTCACCCTGACCTTCATCTTGAGACAGAAAAGAGGAAGTTTCGCCAAGTTCCTTAAAACTAGTTCCAAGTTCCTTAAAGCTTGTTTGTGTGACCTTCGACCATATCTGCTATACGGAAGTAATTTTAGAAAAGGAGTTTGGCAGTTCCAGAACTTTTTTGTATTGATGTGACTTGTTTTTGCTTTGCATATAAAAAAATAAATCGTGGAATAAGCCCACACTGGGCTCTGGCAGAATCATGTCAGGATGGAAAGGATTTTGATGGGAGTTATTATGTTGTCTAAAAAGCAAGAGGGAAAGCAAGAGACTAGGATATTAAAGAAAAGAATAGTTTGTCTAAAATAAGAATGTCTGGTTAAACCAGAAGAACGGAGCTAGGAAAAGCTAACCTGAAGGGTATATAGAATGTTACAGAAGGTCAGTGTATGTATGGAAAGCCAGAGGGCATGTGAACTGTATTTTCTTTGGTTCTTCATACCTGCAAATATGACTTGAGAAAGGACTGTAAAATATGTTGTTCTTCATTTAAAAGGCTGGTGATTCTTCCATGCAAAATGTTTTCTTATGCTCTTTAAAGGGAGAAGAATTCTGGCTGATAGGTTTGGTGTGGCCAGAATAGTTTATACAGTTTAAAATTGTTCTGTATTGTTCTGTTATGTAGTTGGTTCTAAAACTTACTTGATTACAATGTTAGAACTTTTGGTTATGGGAAATTGTGAATGTTCCACAGAGCTTGCTGTATTGTGGGAGGTAGCAATGCCATCAGCTACACCTAATGGCTATGTTTTTATGTTGTCAGCCACAGCCTGTGGCAACACATGGCTAGCTGCCATGTTGGTTCTGGGTTAGAGGGTGCAGCTGTGGTTTTACTGCCATCTTTGTTTAGGGCTGCCAGCTGAGTTCAGTTACACGTGGCTAGCTGCCATGTTGGTTCAGAGATAAAGAGGATGGAGCCATCCTCTATTATCTTTTGCCACCATCTTTGTTTAAGGTTACCAGCTGTGTTCAGTTCTCTGATTAGTGCTAAGTGCAACTTTCATCCTTTAAGCTTTTTTCTGTTCAGTTTTAATGCAACATGATAGGTTCAGCAATATTTGCTAGCTCCTCTATGAACTGTATTCAAGCAAAAGTTTTGCTTTGATTTTAGGTCAGAAAGATATTTAAAGTTATTCTAAGAACTGCAGTTGAGTACAAGATTGAGCTTTACCTAGTCTTTTTGTTTAGTTTAGGTTTTTTTTAGTTTATTTATTATTATTATTATTATTATTATTATTAATTACACTTTATTCATTTTGTATCCCCCCATAAGCCCCTCCCTCCTCCCCTCCCGATCCCACCCTTCCTCCCCTTTCTGCATGCATGCTCCTCCCCAAGTCCACTGATAGGGGAGGTCCTCCTCTCCTTCCTTCTGATCTTAGTCTATCAGATCACATCAGGAATGGCTGCATTGTCTTCTGTGGCCTGGTAAGGCTGCTCCCCCCTCAGGGGGAGGTGATCAAAGAGCAGGCCAATCAGTTTATGTCAGAGGCAGTCCCTAGGATTTTTTTGTTTGTTTGTTTGTTTGTTTTTAAGGTTAAGCCTAGGATGGGTAACTATGAAGTTTGCCTGTGTAGATCCACTTGAAATATAGTCCTAAAACATGCATCTAAGGAATATGCCAGAATAAGAGATTATAGCATTCTGTTTTATAGGATGCAGTTTAGAGCAGATGTCAAAGATAGACAAAGAGTAATTCAAATATGCTGGCCCTCAGACTTGTCAGAGATCTGATGAATATGGCATTTTAACATGAGTAAGCTTATTGTGACAGAGAGTCCCAAAATCCTGCCAGTAGCTCCCCCAAGGTTTCCAAGAAGATTTTGGGTACAGCAACAGATGACTGCGACTCTAGATTGTGGTATGCTAACCACTGGGCAAGGCTGCCCTAAGTGGCCCACTGCTAGGGCCCAGCCTAAACTGTGGACAAAGCTGTGGACATCTGAGGAGTCATTCTTTCACATTGCAGGAGGCGAGGTGAGGCCAATCTCTCATGTTCCTTTTTCCACAGAAGCAGTTTTTCTTCTGTGCCTGGCTGGACCGCCTCTGCTCATGAAGCCATGAGACCACAGGAGCCAGGGACAATGTCTAGGTGATGGACTAACTAGCCATCTCTGTCATTTTGATTGGCACATGGATTGGTATATTTATTTATCTTATAATTTATCCTTCTCAGGTCTCTGCTCATCTTGACGGCTAGGCTAAGCTTATGGTAGCTTTGCATCTAAAGAGCAGACAATTATACCCACTGTTAGCTCATTGGCCAGTTCATTGGTTAGTTAGAACAACTAGGTACTAGATCTCTTATTTAGAAAGAAAAACAGGTTTGCCTTGCTCACAAGCTTCATGTTAGCTGCCTGTGTCTTACAGTGAAGAGCTGGATAGAAAGATGGAGTTTATGTAGGGTCTGAAGAAATAGGAATTTAGGTTGTGAGAATCTAGAGAGTATTATTTGAAGGTCTGGGAAAATGTTTCAGGGATGATAAGTGCAAGAAAGATTGGAGGGCCTAACTAGGTGTTTTAAGGTATGTGAATGTGAGTTGTAATAATATAAGAAAGTAATTTAAGGCATATTAAAAATGGGATATATTTTTTATTTCTCCCCCCTCTTTGCTATTGTTGTGCTTATATTGTTATAAGATTTCAGAAGTTCAGAGTTTTGGAGTTGATCAATATAGTTCTGATAAGCTGATGGAGCATTGACTGCTTATTATTCAGTCACAAGCTTATGATTTTAATTGCCTTTTGGTTGTCTTCTGGAAACAGACTTAAAGGTGCTTCCTATCATGCTAAAAACATCTGTCTAATGTGTATATCTGACCCAAAAGCTATAGCTTTTACTATGGTATTCTTAATATCTGCCATTTCTGAGGTAGGCTTTGACACAAGAATACCTTAAACATATTCCTTCTAGTTGTTTTGTTAAGGAAAGTCTAAGCATCCAGGGGTTAGCACTAAAGCCATTAATGTATTTCTGCCTAACTTTCCAGTGTGACATGGAGATGGGGCCTAAAAGTAGATGCTGAATGTACAAAAAGTGGCCAAGCTCCATTGGTGGCTAATTACCAATAGCTGTGCCCATAGGAAAAAAAATTGTTAGTTTCAGACTGTGGACACACTTAAATTGTTTATAAAGTTTACAAAACAAACAGCTAACTGATGCTCAGTCTGTTGGATGTAGTTTTAGCTGTTATTCTCAGAATGTTGTAACATTAGATTTGCTGATATGTTACTTTTCTTTTTTTTTTTTATGTATTTCCTTTTGTAAACTAAAAATTCATATGAGTTTCAGGGAACCAAAAAGTCATGAGACCTGGATCTGGCATACTCAAATGGACCCCAGATGAGTTTTTCCCTGGTCTTGGGATGCCTCACTTTTCCCATTTAATGGACAAATCTTAATTTCTGTCTCCAGTCTAAATTTGTCTCGGCAGATTTTCACCTGGTTGATTCTATTCTGGGATAAGCTATGGACTGCAAGCCAAAATCTGGACTTGCTGGAAGCTGACATGATTGCTCCCTGCCTCTTCAGGTGGATCAACTAACTAGATGCTTCTAAAGACTGTCCCATTGCCCAGCCTTTGACTGGCATTTCAGCCTTCCTAGGCCCTGAAGCCAATGGTCTTACAGTCAGCACTGAAGCAGTTTCAGAAGATGAGACCCTCAGCCCCAAATCCCACCTAGCAGGCTGAAATGCTGAGTCAAAAGAGACCCCTGAGATTAACCGTTATCTAGGGGGTCTGCTGAGCTGGAATAGGAACAAGTATTGCAGCAACTGGACTAAAAGCCTAGAGAGATCATAGAGAGAAAAGATTCCAGAGGATGGTTTAAATCCCGGTATAATAGTTTTCCTTGGCTTACTACCCCTATATCCACCCTGAAGGGACCCCCTACTCATTTTGATTTTTACCTTTGGGCCTTGTATTTTAAATCACTTGTTGGTTCTCATGAAGCAATGTTTGGGAGCAATACAGTAATGGTACTCAGATCCCATTATGAAAATGTAAATTGGTAGGATAGCAAGGGTCATATCTGGAAGATCCAAGATTGAGTCTTCAAATGATCATGAGACCAAAAACTTAAAAATCAGTGGATATTGTTTTAAAGTTTAGCCTTAATGCCCTGAGGGGAAGAACTAGCCTTACTGCATTCTTTCCCGCCCACTAATTATACAGTTGCTAGGAAACTGGCCCATATGGCCAGGCCAGAACTGTTTGTAGTCTTGGTGCCTAAAGTGGACCAGTCATTTCAAAATTCAATTTCCCTTACCCAATCATTTAATGCCAAAGCATGTAAGTGCCTGTTTACATTTTCTTTTCCCTTTAAAAACTCTGTACCCCTAGACCTCGGGGCCACATCTTTCTCCTGTTTTCACAGGAAGTTTGCATCCTGTGTTAAGAGTGTGTGTACAATTTTAAAAAGCCCCATGTATTTACAGCAGAGTCTATTTATTCCTGGTCTTTTGGGGTTCGGGAACTCTGCTTTTTTTAACAACTTTTCCCATTACTTCAGCCTCCCTGAGAACTCAGAGAGCACTAAAAGCCCACAGTGTGTGATATTTTTACAGAGTTGAGAAGATAAATACATTGGATTATCCTGATTCATCAATTGTGGGCAGCAGTGTATTTTGTTGATGATTATTAACATTTATTATTGATTTATCTTTTAGTTAAACAGTGGTTATTCCTAAACCAGCTGTATACCCAAATCACCACACAAAGAATAGGATTTGTTTAATTAACTAATGCTGGGCAATAATTACTCCATCCTAAACCTCCAAGCCTGCATAGTTTCCTCCCATTCAGATTTCTCACATTATACTTGCTTTTTAATAATATCTTAACTCCAGTTCATTTCTCCTAATGTTTCTTGGTTCTCTCTTTCCACTCCTTCTTTCTCCTTCCCTCTGGACCAGGATGTCTGTGGAGAGCTGCTTTGTATGTTTTCACCGTGGCCTTCACCTTGACAGAGAGGAGAGGAGGTGTGGTAAGCCTATTTGGAGTTAATGGCAAAATTGGAGTGAATTGTGAGCAGTGGAATTCGGCCTCTTGGTCCTGGCTCTAATCTAAAGCTTGGTGTCTCAGAGACTGACCCTGGTAGTTCTACAGCTGAGGGCTCTGACCCTGAGAACTAGACAATAAATTCCGTGCAACCATGGTAACCAGACAGCAGGTTCTGTGTAAACTTGAGTGAGCCCTCGGATGTTTTGGCCAAATAAGGTTGCCTCCATGAGAAACTGCTTGTACTTTTCTGCTATTTAAGTGTTAACCTGACTTTCAGTAAACAACACCTTGATCAGAGCCTAGATTTGGTGTCCTTCTTTGTGTCGTCCTGTCTCTTTCCCCTCAGCCTTCACTCAGACAGCAGGTTCTGTGAAGCCTTGAGTGAGCCTTCACTCAGGTGGTATTCAGGTGTCACTGCAGGCTGGTGACAGATGGTGTAATTTGAGGGCAAAAAAATAATTTAGGAGAGGATGTAGATAATGAGGATGAAACAAAGTCAGAGAAAAAAGCTGCCAAGTCTCATAATTCAGACTGGCCTCTTGCACCCTTCGCTCCTGTGGCTTTCCCTGCTACATGTGTGGGTGGCACGGGATCACTGCAGAAAAATATTACTGTTCTCTGAGAGAAAGTCCAATTAGAAAGGGAACAGGTTCAGTTATTAAAAAATTGAAAAAGTTAAATAATAATAGTAATAATAATAATAATAATAATTTTACTGTAACACAAAAAGGATATTCCCTCAGAGTGGACTTCCTTTTGTGCAGCAATTGGCTTTTGAGAATCCTAATCCAGCCTGTAAAACAGATATCAGACCCTATGGAGCTAAAGCAAACTTCACTGGTTATTTTAAACTTTTGTGCTGATATTGGGCCGCTCTTGACTATCATGCTTAAAATTACAGCGGAATCCAGTAAAAAGAGTTTTATTTGTCTTTTTAAATATATGATCATTATATGTTTATTTTTGACTGATCTTAAATGGTTAATATGCTTTATATGTCCAGGTTATAGATAAAAAATAATTGGATATATTTTAAAGTTATATTCAAACTCTTGTTTAAAATATATATGCATATATGTTTATAAGGTCTGTAAACACATTTGTTTGAAAGGCAACCATATGTTATTACTCCATCATCTTTTCCAGATGGTATGGGTTAAAGAAAAAAAAAACCTATAAAACCTCTTAGTTAACATAAAATTTGTTTCCTTTTAGACTGAAAAGACAAGTCTCATTTTAAATTGGTATTGGTTTTGGCAATTGGATTGGTTTTACTGGTAAATTTTAAAGTTTGGTTTTGACTTTTAAAATTATAAATATGTTTTATGATTTCACTCCTAAAGAGGATATTTTGTTTTGATATTGCAAAAACAGGTTTTGAAAAGTATTTAAATGTTTAAGGCTATGAAACATTTTGGAATTTATCAGGTATTTTAAAATAATAACCCTTGGGCAGTCTAACAAAGAACTTGGAACAGTTTCTCAACCCTTTGTGGGAAGTAAAAAAAACCTTGGTATTTATTTTATTAATTAATTTTCCAAATAAAACCAAGCCATGATGTTTGAGTCAATTAAGAAAACTGCAGTTATCACAATGTATCATGTCAGGATAATAAAGACCCATGAAATAATGTAGTATATTCTGGACTACTGAAAGAAACCACAAAAATGATTTTAATGGAAGTTTTTAAAGAACTGTAAAATATGTTGTTCTTCATATAAAAGGCTGGAGATTCTTCAATGCAAAGTGTTTGATTATGCTCTTTAAGGGGGAAAAGGACTGCAGCTCCATATTAGCCCAGGGCTATCCAGCATTATATTTAGATCCTTGTTAACCATTATATAAAATATATGTCTGGCCACTGTGCCTAAATAAATAATTTAATACTGTTTCTTTCTGGTCTATAGATTTGGAATGGCCAGAATAGTCCATCTTTACTGAGGGCTACAAGCTAAGTTTAGTTCTCTGTTTAATGCTAAATGAAACTTTTGTCCTTTAATATCTTTGCTGTTAAGTCTTAATGCAATATAATAAGATTAATAAGATTTGCTAGCCCCTTTATGAACTGTGTCTGATTAAAAGTTTTGCTTTGATTTTAGTTCAAAAAGAGCAGATTTAAAGTTATGCTAAAGACTGCAGTTGAGTACAAGATTGAGCTTTACCCAGTCCCTCTGTTTAGGTTGTTTTTCTAAGGTTAAATTTAGGATGGGTAACTATGAAGTTTGCCTATATAGATCTACTTGAAATTTGGTTCTAAAACATGCATCTAAGGAATATGCCAGAATTAGAGGTTATGGCATCCTGTTTTATAGGATGCAGTTTACAGCAGATGATAAAGATAGACAAAGAGTAACTCAGATATGCTGGCCCTCAGGCTTGTCAGAGATCTGATGAATATGGCATTTTAACATATGTAAGCTTATTATGACAGAGTCCAACCTGTTGAGGCAGAAAAAACAAACAATGAAACTAAAGGGCTAAGGTATTTTTAATGTGGGTCATTAAACAACCTGCACCTATGCAGGTAAAATTAACTAAAAATCTGATGATCCTGTATGGGTTGATCAGTGGCCTCTTACTTCTGAAAAATTGCAGGCTGCACATGATTTGGTTAAAGAGCAGCTCCAGGCAGGACATATAGTTTCCTCTAACTCACCATGGAACAAGCCCAGTTTTGTAATTAAAAAAAAATCTGGCAAATTTAGATTATTACAAGATTTAAGAAAGGTGAATGAGACTAAGATAATTATGGGAGCATTGCAACCAGGACTCCCATCACCTAGTGGGATTCCTCAAAAGACTTACAAGATTATTTTAGATTTAAAAGATTGCTTTTTTCCCCCATTCCTTTGCATCCTGAGATTGCCATTACTCTGCTTTTAGTCTCCCTTCCATTAATTTTAAAAACCCATGAAACATAATCATTGGAGAGTGTTGCCACAGGGCATGGCAAATAGTCCTACTTTATGTCAACAGCTTGTAGCTAATGCTATTAGTCCAGTACGGAAAAAATGGCCTTCTATTTATATCATTCATTATATGGATGATAGTTTATTAGCCTCTCCTGTAGCTCAAGATGTTATGGCTTGTTATAAAGATCTACTTGAGGCTTTGTCCCAAGCAGGATTAAAAATTGCTCCAGAGAAGGTACAAACTAGAGATCCTTATAGTTATTTAGATTTTAATTTATTTCCTCTGGCTATTAAACATCAAAAAGTAAAAATTAGAAAAGATAATTTAAAGACACTAAATGACTTTCAAAAATTATTGGGAGATATAAATTGGCTTAGGCCATATTCAAAATTAACCTCTGGACAACTTATGCCATTGTTTAATGTTCTTAAAGGGGATGCAGCCCCTCAAAAATTGACTCCAGAACCTCAAGATGCATTATTGTTAGTGGAAAAGGCTTTAGAAAATCAATTTGTAACATATTGGGATACAGATACTCCTCTCCTATTGTATTTCAAACACAGTCAATTCCTACTGGATTGTTGTGGCAATCTAATCCTCTCTTGTGGATCCACTTGTCAGCTAGTTCCAGTAAAGTAATTTTGTCTTATTATGAGGCTATTGCCCATGTCATTGTGTTGGGACACACCCAGGCAAGGGCTTACTTTGAAATTGAGCCTTCCAAGATTATTATACCATATAGTAAGGCTCAGACTGATTGGCTATATGCCAGTTCAGATGAGTGGTTGCTTTCTTTGGCTGGATTTACAGGACAACTAGATAATCATTACCCTTTCAATAAGATTATTCAAGTTTTTACTTTACATAGTGATGTTTTTCCTACCATAGTTAAAAATAAACCTTTAAAAGTTTTCTTCATTTTTTCTGATGGTAATGCCAAAGGGAAACCTGGCTATACTGTTAATGGACAAAAAATTATTTCTCAGGTTGCAGGGTTATCTGCTCAACTTGCAGAATTGGTGGCCATCCATGCAGTTTTACAACATTTTTCTGAGCCTTTTAATTTGTTTACTGATAGTTTTTATATTGCTCAAGGTATTCCTAAGCTTGAAACAGCAGGTCAGATTCTTTCTACCACTCGGGCTAGTCAAATGTTTGCTCGGATTCAAGGACTTATTCAGGCCCATCACAATCCTTTTGCTATTATTCATGTTAGAGCCCATTCTGGCCTCCCTGGACCTCTTGCTCTAGGTAACCAAACTATTGATAAAGCCTTAATAACATTGGCTCAAGAAACACCCATACAAAAAGCTCAATTGGCTCATGAATTGCATCATCTTACTAGTCATTCCTCACATTTAACTTATGACCTTACCAAAGAACAAGCCAGAGAAATTGTTAGCAAATTTAACAATTGTGATGTTTTCTGCCCAGTACCTCATCTTGGGGTTAACCCCCGAGGGCTGACCCCAGGTCAGCTATGGCAGATGGATGTGACTCATGTTATGGAATTTGGGAAATTAAATTTATTCATGTAATTATTGATACCTGTACAGGATTTATTTTTGCCACCTTGCATTCTGGAGAAGCTCCATGCCATGTTATAGATCATTGTTTGGCTGCCTTTGCTGTTCTTGGCATGCCACACCAAAATAAAACTGACAATGAGCCAGCTTATGCCAGCAAGCACTTTCAAATTTTTTGTAAAAAATTAAATATTAAGCATGTAACAGGTATTCCTTATAATCCTATGGGCCAAGGCATGGTTGAACGTGCCCATACCACCATTAAGATGTATTTACAAAAGACAAAAAAGGGGGAATTATGTCCTCTTCTTTCATCCAGAGCTCAATTAACTCATGTACTTTTTATTTTGAATTTTTTAACCTTGGACAAACATGGCAAATCTGCAGCTGAACATTTTTGGCACCCTGAAATGGCATGCCATTATGCCATGGTTAAATGGAGGGACCCCTTAAATAATAGATGGCATGGACCCAGCCCCGTTTTGATTTGGGGACGAGGGTTAGTGTTTGTGTTTTTTCACAGGATGAGGATGCTGCTCAATGGCTGCCAGAGAGACTGGTGTGACCAGTGGATTATATCAAGGAACAAGATCATTCCCTGAGTGATGATATTGCTGATCCTGTTAGAGTTGATTTATCCAGTGAAGGCTGAATTACACCTTTGGGCCTTAGTGCCCAATCCCCCTTGTTGCTGGTCTGGTACTATTCATCTTTGTAATTGCCAGAGACAGTGACAAGCTAGATTTAACGACACCATGCACAAAGTCCTTTTGGCCATTGAACAACGGCATCTGTAACTCCCTTGCCCCAGGCAGGGCCTTGGCTTGCCAGCTCAAACGTCAGCTTTAACCTCTCCTTTACTGTGAGATGGGCCCGTTAGTCAATGATGAGTAATGAGTGATAGATAAATGCTCACCTAAGACAGGAAGTCCCTCTATAAGCGGGATTCTCCCATGACAGGTAAAATAATCACCCCACCTAAGGCAGGCATGGTCCTTTTGTTTTAATGTGAAAGGGAGGAATTGTGGTAAGCCTATTTGGAGTTAATGGCAAAATTGGAGTGTGCATCTAAGCAGTGGAATTCGGCCTCTTGGTCCTGGCTCTAATCTAAAGCTTGGTGTCTCAGACACTGATCCTGGCAGTTCTACAGCTGAGGGCTCTGACCCTGAGAACTAGACAATAAATTCCGTGCAACCATGGTAACCAGACAGCAGGTTCTGTGTAAACTTGAGTGAGCCCTCGGATGTTTTGGCCAAATAAGGTTGCCTCCATGAGAAACTGCTTGTACTTTTCTGCTATTTAAGTGTTAACCTGACTTTCAGTAAACAACACATTGATCAGAACCTAGATTTGGTGTCCTTCTTTGTGTCGTCCTGTCTCTTTCCCCCCAGCCTTCACTCAGAGGGTATTCAGGTGTCACTGCAGGACGGTGACAAGGAGGTGTTGCCAAATCCCTTAAAAGCTTGTTCCAATTCCTTAAAAGCTTGTCTGTTTAACCTTGGACCATAACTGCTTTAGGGAATTAGTTTTAGAAAAGGACCATATCTGCTATAGGGAAGTAGTTTTTGAAAAGAAGTTAGGTGTTTCCACGAACCTTTTCTTTTTGTATTTATGTGACTTGTTTTTGCTTTACCTATAAAAAAATGAACCCTGGAATAAACCCATGCTGCTTCAGTCATGCTGACAGCCCTCTCTAGCCGATCCCGTGTGTAGTGTGATTTGTTTTATTTATTTTAATCTTCACTCCCCACTCAGGTACTGTTTGACTCTGCTGGCAGGCTCCGGCAGACGTTCCACCCTATTCTCTCCATTGCTCAGCATTGGCTGGTTGTTTTTATTGACAACACAGAGAACAAATGGTGGCATGTTTACACAAACTTGAGACAGGTGATCTTCGAATAAGCATCACGATGCAATGTCCCGATTGAAACCAGATATTGGGGGAGAGAAATCAGCATTTGAATGAAAAAGGGTAAACTATATACACTTCACAAGAACATTATAACAACAAGATTTGTTGATTCTCTTTTAACACATTCTGAGAGTTTTTGAAAAAATAAAGAAAATGATAATGCTGGTTATTTTCACGTAACATCTCTGGAAAAATTGATAAATGATAAGAATGTGTTCTGTGGGAATTAATGAAACAAATAAAAGTTACTATTACAACATACTCAGACACACAAAATTGAAATAATGCCCTGCATCTTTTCAGACCACCACTGGTAAAGCTAGATATCCATAACACCAGAAAGAAGAGAAAGCCTACAAATACATGGAAATTGAACAATACTCTACCAAATAAAAAGAAGCTCAAGATAGAAATAAAGAAATTAAAGATTTTCTAGAATTCAATAAAAGTGAATACACAACATAACCAAACTTATTCAACACAATGAAAGTGGTACTAAGAAGAAAGTTTTTATCACTAAGTGCCTACATAAAAAAAAAAAAAACTAGAGAGATTTCATACTGGAAGTTTCACAATACACCTAAAAACTCCAGAGCATGAAGAAATAAGCACATCTAAGAAGAGTAGACTGAAAGAAATAATCAAACTAAAGGCTGTAACAATAAAATAGAAACTAAGGTAAAAATGCAAAGAATTAAAGAAACAAAGAGTTGAATCTTAAGAAAAATCAACAAGATAAACAGACTGTTACCCAAACTAACTAAAATGCACAGAGAATATATAAGTAAACAAAAGCAGAAATAAAAAGGTGGACATAAAAGCAAATACTGAGAAAATCCAGAGAATCATAAGGACATATTTTAAAAACCTGTCCTCCACCAAATTGGAAAATCTAAAATAAACAATTTTCTTGACAGATACCATTCACCACAGTTAAATAAAGATCATATTAACAATTTAAATATACCTATAATACTTTGTGAAACACAAATTGGAAAGGAAGAAATTAAAGTATTATTTGCAGTTGATTTCATACTATCACAAAATTCTACCATAGAACTCCTACAGCTGAAAAATAGCTTCAGCAAAGGGGCTGGATACAAGATTAACCACAAACAAAGTGGTAACTTTCTTGTATACAAAGGACAAAAAGACTGAGAAAGAAATCAGGGAAACAAGACCCTTCCAAGTAGCCACAAGTAAAATAAAATACAACAATTTTAAGTCTTTGGAGAAAAGAAATTGAAAAAGATATCAGAATCCTACCAAAAGCAACAGATTCAATGCAATCACATAAAAATCCAGACACAATATTTTCTAGATGAGAAAGGACAATTTTCAACTTCATATGGAGAGAACCCCTAGACTAGCTAATACAATCCTGAACAAGGGGGTTGTTGCAGTTATCACTATCCCTGATTTCAACTTCTTCTACAGAGATATAGTAATAAAAACATCAAGGTATCAACATAAAAACAGACACACTGATCAACAGAATCAAATTGAAGACCTACACATAATCCACATACCTGTGGACACCTGATTTTTTTTTTTTACAAAGAAGGCAAAAATACACAGTGGAAAAAAGGAGAGCATTTTCAACAAACGGTGCTAGTCAAACTGGATATCTGCAGGTAGGAGAATGCAAAAATCCATACTTATCACCCTGCACAAAACTCAAGTCCAACTGGATTAAAGATGGCAAGAGAAAACCACATTGAATGAACTGACAGAAGAGAAAGTGAGAAATAACTTTGGATACACTGGCACAGAAGATACAACTTTCTGGACAGAATACAGATGTCACAAATGGTGGGACTAAGTTGTATTCAGTTTGGTTGTTGGTCAAGAGGAAGTCCCAAACAGAGGCTGGTGCTGTGACAGAGGGTTGTTCTCCACAAACTGACAGTGGGACCCACATCATGCAGCTCATTAAAGGTGGAGTTAAAAGTTGGTTCCTGCCTGGAGCCTTCACCTCTAAATTCTAGTCTCTCTGCTTCAGGAAGGTACTATACAGGCCATTCAGTAGAGGGATCTGCCACACATTCCGCAGAATTCAATAACTACTCCAAATGTTTCAAGATACAAACCACAGTGCTATGATCTCCACCATCAGACTGGAGTAAACATGGTAAGTTACTTACTTAGTTCAAGGATATCCTGAACAAAAGATGAAGCCACAAATAGTTTTGTGATTTGAATACAATTGTGACAGCTAAAACTTTAACAACTGGTTGACATAAATAGGGTTTTTTCACTTATATGAGTTCTTTCCTACTTGCTGACATCAAGATGATGTATTAAGGCTTTAAAATATTATTTCTAAGGCCAGGTATGGTGGAACACACTTAATCCTGTCTCTTGGGAGGCAGAGGCAAGCACATCTCTAAGTTTGAGGCCACCTTCATCAATAGAGTTTAAGGACATCAAGGGCTTCAGAGAAATTGTCTTCATAAACAACAACAAAGAATATTATTAGTGGTGGAATGGTAGGCCTTCAGATAACATAAGCTCATTTGCAGGGCCCAGGTTAGGTGGTTGGCAACTTTCTGTAATTTTATTTAACTTGTGCTCAATATAAATGTCTTTTCTACATATTAGTTTGTAGGTACAAGCAAAGAGGGATATCAAAAGGCTTGAACAGATTGTTTACAGCTGTCAGATATTTGAGCTCAAGAAAAAAAACTAATAATAAATAAAATTTGAAAAAAGAAAAAATAATCTTGTGTAACTGGAGAGAGGTATGATGGCTAAAGATCAGATCCTACTACAGTCTTCATAGTCATACATTTCCTTCAGTATGCATTCTTTCAAAGCTTCAATGATTGCTGTAAAATCTAAAGGCTTTTCCAAATTGTTCAATGTAGGCTTAGATTTTTCAATAAATCTACTTTAGTTAGTGTTCTTAAATGCTTCTACCTTCCTTCCAACCCACTGACCAGAGGTAGGGGAGAAAGAAGGTTATTAAGGAAAGGGGATTGTAGACCTTTTTAGAAGTAGTTACGAGGGTAAGTCCATTCTTTGTTGTCTGGATACAAATGTCTAAATGCCAATCAGCAACACCAATCAGCAACACGAATCAGCACAATTCAGCCCATTGGGACAAGTCAGTGAAAGCTGTGCTCTCTCTGTGAAGTGAAGTGTCAAAGAATCAAGACGAGCTCAGTGGTGTCTACCCTAAAGTGTTGTCTCACTGTCTGTGGACTTCTATATATCTTTTCTCCTCAAAGGCCACCCACAGATGTTTTCAGCTGGCCAAAGTCACACCCCTAGCACGACACAGCTCACAGCAAAACACGTGCCCTCTTACAAGCCAGCTTACTGCAAAAATATCACACGACACAGCTGAGTCTTCAAAGAAACCAGAAACTTCCACTTCAATTTACAAACTAACGTTTTACTCCTGGTCGAGTTTTTTCATGTAATAGATGATAATGTATACGTGGAAAGGCTCCACCACATTATTTACATCCATACGGTTTCTCTCCAGTATGAGTTCTTTCATACTTTTGGAAATGACTGTGACATGCAAAGACTTTACTGCATTGATTATATCCAAAGGGTTTCTCTCCAGTTTGACTTCCTTAATGCCTTTGAAGATAACTGGTAAAAGTAACTGCTTTACCATATTTATTATAATGAAGAATCAAATCTCCTGAATGGAATCTTTCATACATAAGAAAAAGTTTGATATATAAAGGATTTATTGTGTTATTTAATTCATAGGGTTTTACTTCCATCTAAGTTCTTTGCTGTAACTTTGAAGAGGAATCTGATCTAAAGGGTTTTTTTCCAGCTTATTTACTTTATATCCCAAAGGTGCCCCCTCCCTCCTTTCCTCCCAGTCTCTCCTCCCCCTCCTTTCCCTTTTCGCTCTTCCTTTTCTTTCCCCTCCTCAGAAAAGGGGAGCTCCCCCCCCATATCAACCTTCCTCAGCACATCAAGTCACATCAGGACTGAGCATGTCTTCATCCCCTGAGGGCAGGCAAGGCAGCCCTGCCAGGGGGAAGTGATCCAAAAGCGGGCAATGAGTCCATGTTAGAAGCAGCCCCCCTTCAATCACCAGGCGACCCACATGAAGACCAAGACACCCATCAGCCACATATGTGCAGGAGGCCTAGGTTCAGACGATGCATGCTCCTTAGTTGATGTCTCAGTCTCTGTAAGCTCACATGGGTCTGGGTTAGTTGTCTCTGTTGGTCTTCTTGTGAGGTTCCTGTCCTTCCATCTTTCCCCCAACACTTCCACAGGATCCCCAGAATTCCACCCCGTGCTTGGCAGCAACTCTCAGCATCTGTCCAGATCCACTACTGGGTGGAACCTCCCAGATGACAGTCATGTTAAGCTCCTGTCTGTAAGCAAAGTAGAGCATCATTAATAGTGTCAGGGGCTGGCTCACTACCATGGGTTGGGTTTCAGGTTGGGCCAATCATTGGTTGGACATTCCCTCAATGGCTTTATCATGTTGTTACTATTAACAAGTTCTTCTTTATTATGTGGTTTTTGGGCATTTTTATGGTGGGTGTGTGTTTGAAGACAATTGTAATGGTTGAAGAATTAACACCAAAGTTTATACCTATGAGAGACTTGAAGAGAACTTGTGGAAGAATTCAGAGTTCTATTACTCTATTTGCATTGCTAAAAATTTCCTATAGTGTTAGACACTCTATATAAATAAAGTAAACCAGAACAAAAAGAAAGCTTTCCACACTCTTTGTAGTCATAGGGCTTTTCTCCAGTGTGTTTGTTGATGCATTCTTGATGAGGTTGTCAAAACAATTAGCTATATAAACATGTACCACATTCACAAGGTCAACTCATGGTGGGGGCTACAGTACATCTTCAAAATGTACTAGAAAAGAAAGAGAAAAATTGCTCCTATCCAGATCCTACAGGCTTACAGGCCTTGTATTGAGAGTGACATATGACATAGTTATTAAAGAATAAATGACAAAAGAATTTTCACATTGTTTTCACACAGCTTAACTCCATTACAGATTTTGCTCCCCATATGGAACTTTGGAATAAGGATTAAGGTTTGAGCACCTTCTTGACTCTCATAAGCCGCTCCTCTCACTGAAATCTGAAAGTCACTACAAGTATATGGACTATTTGCTTATTACAAGGTCTTAGACATACATTGCTCTCCTAATTAAAATAGATGCTTTTGCCATACCTAACTGGTTTGAAACGAAATAGTTTGGCAGTTCTCCAGGACTGCTGTCATAGGGTATGATTACCAGTGTAACATTTGTTAAGGAAAGGACCTGGAAATGTACCTTAGAGAAACGCTTTGCAAACACTGATAAGCTACCTTACAATGAGGTACATGGTTTTGTAAAAACATAAAAATCATCATTGTATTTAAAACTGTACTTATGTACTTCGTGGCATGTCCTTAAATTTCTATACCACATTGAAATTCCTTCAGAGGGACATTTTTATTAACTTGCAAGTGAAAATTAACTTCCATTTCTTTTAGAACCTTGGCAAGGTTCTTCAATATTTTTGTCTTCAAGATGTACCCTAAAATATAGTACTAGAAAATGTATATTTTTGAAAATTATGGAAAATGTAAATTTCTATCTTCATGGTTCTAACTTAGAACCATGCCTAGTTTATTCACCACATTCTTCCTTTTCCACCATCTAAATCACAGAAGAGGATAAATAACCAAGAGATACTGTTCATCTGTTTAGAACATAGAGAAAAACTCATAATCTTACCTAGAGCAAGAAGGTTTCTGCAGGTTTCCAGTATCATATATTTACAGTGTCTCTTTTGGGAAGGATCCAGCTAAGTCCATTCTTCACAAGTGAAGTTCTCATACTCATCCTCATAGGTCACTGAATGCCAAAATACATATGTGTAATAGAATGTGTAAGAATAACTGGATTGCAAATGCATACATACTTCACTGAGAATATGTTCATATGATTCTGTGGCTTCACACATTTATCCCATAATATAGAAGTTCTAATATAACCAAAAAGTCATTTAAAGAGGAAACAGGAAAGATTGCCCTTCTCCTTTTTCAGGTTATTGAATAAAATATGACATTCCAAGCAAAATAGATAGGTAAATGTGCAAAGAGATCAATAGTATTGACTAAAATTAGAGAAACTGTATCAACAATTACTAACTTCAGAAAGAGATATATAGGTAGGGTGTGGTGGCTTCTACCTTTAATCCCAGAAATCAGAAGCAAGTGAACCTCTATGAGTTTCAGCATAGTCTGGTCTCTTCAATGAATTCCAGAATACCCCACGTCAAAAAAGAAAATAAAAAAGCAAGCAAACAACAACAACAAAACTCAAGTACACAACAAGGACATTTGCTCAATCATGTTTGTAGCAGCTTTATTTGTAATAGCAAGAACCTGGAAACAACCCAGATAGCCCTCAACTGAGGAATGGATACAGAAACTGTGGTACATTCACACAATGGAATACTACTCAGCTGTTAAAAACAAGGAAATCATGAAATTTGCAGGCAAATGATGGGATCTATAAGAATGCAGATCCATAGACTAGGAAGTGGGGCAGGGCCACGAGCACTCACAGTCCTCTGCAGTAATGCGTTACCTGCTCCAAAGGGTTCAATAAGCAACCCCAAAGAATGGCACAAATCACGCAAGCGTTCAAATATATTATCCTATCTGGAAGATTTTTCATTCAACACACCATATTCTAACCCAGGTTAGGTTAGGCTCATGGTCATCCCATGTTGCAAAATTAATTCAGTTTAACTTCAAAGGTCCCCATATTTTGTAACAGTCCTAAAAATGTTCTAATACCCAAAGTTTCTTCTGACATTGAAGGCAATCTCTTGACTGGGACACTTTGTAAAAAAAAAAAAAATATGGAATTTTCTTTCTAAAAGAGATTACGGGGGACACAGTGAGGAAAGGCTGGACGAAAGCAAGACTGAAGCCCAGCAAGGCCGACATCAAATTCTGTAGCCCTGTCTGATGACTGGGGCTTCAGTTTCAAAGGGCTTAGATGGCTCTGCCTTTCCTGAAACTTCTCATACATCTTCCTGTCTTTGTCACACCCATTCCCTATATGCAGCTTTCCATGGCAGATGGTTCATACCTTTGGTATTGCAACATCTTTTGGTCTTAAAATGCAACCCAGGCTTCATCTTCACTGTTTCTTGCAATGAACTCTCAGAGTCCCCTCAGAGGGGCTCTGGTACTGGAATGCTAGTCAACTAACCATGGCTATTGAAGTCATGGATCTAATAGCAGAACTACAACTGATATTTTATTAAACCATTAAACTTCCTAAATGCAATCTCAATTTTTACCCTTATACAAACAAGTAATCTTGGTTCTCAGAGACATTAAAGTGGCTTCTTTTTGCTGCAGCTGTAGCAGATCATTTCAGAAAGCTAAACTGGTCCAATGCAAAGAGCAACAGCACGGGGGTCAACACCAATAGATCCGTCTACAAACAAGCCTCACCCCTAAAGCAAAGATCGCTGGACAGCAGGGACAAGAAAGATTATAGAGCCAGGGAGGACCTGAAAGTCTTCTGCTAGAGAGTCTACCCTAGAAATGACATGGATGCTTCACCCATGAAGCGATATCAGTATGGCAGCCTAAAAGCCACCTCAGCATGACAACATGTCCTACTGTGGTTGGGGAAACAACTAGAAAAAGAACTATAGGCAGCCGACCGCTGTTTAGTGGGGACAATTAGCCATTGAGGGAGATGACTCCTAATTCATCACCAGTCCCTACTAGACAGCCTAAAATTATGCAAGAAACAAGAATATATCCAGCACACAAATGTAGTTATGCATATATGCCTTTATGTATAGCTATGTATCAATAATAAAGCAATAGAAGCCATGAATTTGACAAAAACATGGAGAAGGAACATTATAACAGTTGCAGCAAGTAGGAGTGGGAAAATGGTTTTATTTTAATTTAAAAATACTCAGTATAAAATTGAGAGCTATTTAATGGAAATCTGAGAATGGGTTAGATATTCAATATTGTAGAATTTATGCAATACAATCACTTTCTATTTTAGTTTAACAGTATTGCTTCAACCATAGATTTCTGTCCTTATTAAATTAATTTTTTATAATTCATTCACTTTACATTCCCACTGTAGAGCCCTCCCTCTTCTCCTCCTGGTCCCAACCTCTATCCCTTTCCCCACCATCTCCCTCCCCTAGTCCTCAGAACGGGGGAGCCCTCCTCCCCTACCATCTAACCACAGCTTATCAAATCCCATCAGACTGCCTGCATCTTCTTCTTCTGTGGCCTGGCAAGGACACACCACCAGGGGGAAGTGATCAAAGAGCGGCAACAGAGTCCATGTCAGACGTAGCCCCGCTCCCCTTACTAAGGAGCTTACATGGAGACTGAGCTGCCTGTCAGCTCCATCTGAGCAGGGCTTCTAGGTCTTCTCCAGGCATGGTCCTTGGTTGGTGCATCAGTCACCGCAGACCCCCTCGGCCCAGATTTCTTGGCTCTGTTGGTCTTCTTTTGGAGCTCCTGTTCCCTCCAGGTCCTTCTATCTTCCCCACCCCCACTGTTCTGTGCACTCTGCCCAAAGCTTGGCTGTAAGTCTTAGCATCTGCTTCGATCCTCTGCTGGATGAGTCTTTCAGAGGACATCAATGGCAGGCTTCCGTCTTGTTCCCCATCTTCAACTACTTCCTGTTCTATTTGCAGTTTTGAATGAGAATCAAGCATCTGCCCTAGGGTCTTCCTTGTTATTTAGATTTCATAGGTCTGTGGATCGTAGTATGGTTTTCCTGTATTATATGGCTAATATCTGCTTATAAGTGAATATACACCATGCGTGTCTTTCTGGTTCTGGTTTACCTCACTCAGGATGATCTTCTTTAGTTCCATCCATTTGCTGCAAATTTCATGATTTTCTTGTTTTTAATAGCTGAGTAGTAGTCCATTGTATAAATGTACCGCAATTTCTGTATCCATTCTTTGGCTGAGGGACATCTAGGTTGTTTCCAGATTCAGGCTATAATGAGTAAAACTGCTATGAACATAGTTGAGCAAATGTCCTTTTTGTATGGTGGAGCATCTTTCGGGTACATGTACAGGAGTGATATAGCTGGGTCTTGAGGTAGCAGTATACCCAATTGTCTGAGAAAGCACCAGATTGATTTCCAAAACAGTTGTAAATTTTCATTCCCACCAGCAATGGAGGAGGGTTTCCCTTTTTCCACATCCTCTCCAGCATGTATTGTCACTTGAGATTTTGGTCTTGGCCATTCTGATGGGTATAAGGCGAAATTTCAGGGTCGTTTTGATTTGCATCTCCCTGAAGACTAAGGATGTTGAGCATTTCTTTAAATGTTTCTCCAATATTCAATATTCCTCTGCTGAGAATTCTTTGTTTAGTACTGTACCCCATTTTTAATTGGATTATTTCATTTGTTGGAGTTTAATTTCTTGATTTCTTTATATATTTTGTATATTAGTTTTCTGTTAGATGTAGGGTTAGTGAAGATTCTGTCCCATTCTGTAGGCTGTCATTTTCTTCTACTGACAGTGTCCTTTGCTTTACAGAAGCTTGTCAGTTTTTCATGAAGTGCCATTTATTAACAGTTGATCTTAGAGCCTGAGCTGTTGGTATTCTATTAGGAAGTTGTCTCCTGTGCCAATGAGTTCAAGGCTCTTCCCTACTTTATTTTCTAACAGATTTAGTGTGCCTGGTTTTATATTGAGGCCTTTAATCCACTTGGACTGTAGTTTAGTGCAGACTGGTAAATATAGATCTATTTGCATTTTTCTATATGTAGATATCCAGTTAGACCAGGACAATTTGTTGAAGATGCTGTCTTTTTTTCCTATTGTATGGTTTTAGATTTTTGTCACAAATCAACTGTCTGTAGGTGTGTGGATTTATTTCTGGGTCTTTGGTTCAATTCCATTGATCCACAAGTCTGTTTTTATACCAGCACTATGCAGTTTTACTGTTGCTCTATAGTATAGCTTGAGATCAGGAATGAAATACCTCTGGAAGCTCTTTTATTGTTCAGGACTGTTTTAGCTATTCTGGGTTTTTTGTTTGTTTGTTTGTTTTTCCATATGAAGTTGAGATTTGTTTTTTCAAGGTCTGTAAAGAATTGTGTTGGCACTCTGGAAATCAATCTGACACATTCGCAGGCAATTAGGAATAGTGCTACCTCAAGATCCAGCTATACCGCTCCTAGGCATATATCCAAAAGATGCTCAAGTATACAAGGACATTTGCTCAACCATGTTCATAGCAGCTTTATTTGTAATAGCCAAAATCTGGAAACCACCCAGATGTCCCTCAATAGAGGAATGGATACAGAAATTGTGGTACATTTACACAATGGAATACTACTCAGCTGTTAAAAACAAGGAAATCATGAAATTTGCAGGCAAATGGTGGGATCTAGAAAAGATCATCCTGAATGAGGTATCCCAGAAGCAGAAAGACACACATGGTATATACTCACTTATAAGTGGATATTAGACATATAATATAGGGTCATCATACTAAAATCTGTACACTGTTGGTATAATGTTCTTTTAAAATGTATATGCCTTACCCTTGTTAATTCAAATGCTGATTTTCCCACCCCCAACTCTCTAGTTTCAATCTGGATATTGCATTGTGATACTCACTATAAGCATCCTATCTCAACTCTTGTGTAAACAGGACATAAATAAAGCAACTAGATACAATGTTGTGTAATGGGAGGAGGCAGAGGACAGGAAAGAGGGGAGGAGCTAGAGAACAGGAAAGGAGTGGGAGGAGAAGGAGGAGAAGGGGAGAGGAAAGCGAGGAGAGCAGAGCTGGAGGAGAGATCTTGGAGGATGTTGAGCATGAACCAGACCTAACATTTCACACAAAGCAAGTATAATGTGGGAAATCTAAATGTTAGGAAACTGAGGGCTTGGAGGTTTAGGAGGGAGTAAATATTGCCCAGCATTGTGTTCTAGGTTAACTAAAAACCCAGTCTCTGTGTGGTGATTTGGTTATACAGCTGCTGAAGATTAATTAACAGCAGCATTACCAGAAGATAAACCCATAGTAAATATTAGTAGTCGCTTACAACAGTACACCTAAAGAAGCTAAGCAATAAGGAGGACCCTGGGTAACATGCTAAATCCTCATTCAGAAAGGCAAACGGGATAGACAACAGAAGAGGGAGAAAACAGGGAACAGGACAGGAGCCTACCACAGAGGGACTCTGAAAGACTCTACCTAGCAGGGTATCAAAGCAGATGCTGAGACTCATAGCCAAACTTTGGGCAGAGTGCAGGGAATCTTATAAAAGAAGGGAGTAAGAGAAAGACCTGGAGGGGACAGGAGCTTCACAAGGAGAGAGAGAAAAAAAAATCTGGGCCCAGGGATCTTTTCTGAGACTGATACTCCAACCAAGGATCATGCATGGAGATAACCTAGAACCCCATTGGCACAGATGTAGCCAATGGCAGCTCAGCATCCAAGAGAGTTCCCTAGTAAGGGGAACAGGGACTGTCTCTGACATGAACTCAGTGGCCTGCTCTTTGATCACCTCTGACAGAAGGGGGTGCAGCTTTACCAGGCCACAAAGAAAGACAATGTAGCTAGTACTTATGAGACCTGATAGGCTAGGGTCAGAGGGAAGGGGAAGAGGACCTCCCCTATCAGTGTACTTGGGAAGGAGCATGGGAGAAGAAGAAAGGAGGATGGGGTTGGGAGGGAACAAGGGAGGGGGATACAGCTGGGATACAAAGTGAATAAACTGTAATAAATAAATTAATTAAATAAAAAATAATTGTGTTGGTATTTTTATGGGGATTCCATTGAATCTGTTAATTGGTAAGATGGGCCATTTTTACTATGTTAATCCTACCAATCCATTCACCATGGGAGATCTTTCCATCTTCTGATACCTTCTTCAATTTCCTTCTTCAGACTTGAAGTTTTTTTTTTTTTTTTCAAAGAAGTCTTTTACCTACTTGGTTAGAGCTATACCAAAATACTCTGATTTTTTTTTTCTTTGTGTGTGTGTGGCTATTGTGAAAGGTGTTGTTTCCCTAATTTCTTTCTCAGCACATTTGTCTTTTTATACAGGTGGCTACTGATTTTTTTTTTTTTTGAGTTAATTTTGTTTCTAACCACTTTGCTGAACATGTTTATCAGCTGTAGGAGTTCCCTGGTAGAATTTTTGGGGTCACTTATATATACTATCTTATCATCTGTGAATAGTGATACTTTGACTTCTTCCTTTCTGATTTGTATCCCCTTGATCTTCTTTGTCTTATTGCTCTAGCTAGGACTTCAACTATTATATTGAAGAGATACACAGAGAGTGAGCAACCTTGTCTTGTCCCTGATTTCAGTGACTGGTTTAAGTTTCTCTCTGCTTAGTTTGCTGTTGGCTACAGGCTTGCTGTATATTGCCTTGACTATGTTTAGGTAAGTGCCTTGTGTCTCTGATCTTTCCTAACTTTAAACATGAATGAGTCTTGGAGTTTGTCAAATGCTTTTTGGTATCTAAGGAAATGATGTGTTTTTTTTTTCTTTGTTTGTTTATAAGATTACACTGACAGATTTCCATATATTGAACCACCCCTGCATGCCTTGGATGAAGCCTACTTGGTCATGGTGAATGATATTTTTGGTGTGTTCCTGAATTTGTTTTTTTTATTGAGTATTTTTATGTCAATGTTCATAAAGAAAAATTAGTCTGTAATGCTCTTTCTTTGTTGGGACTTTGTGTGGTTTAGATATCAAGGTGATTGTGGCCTCATAGAATGAGTTTGGAAGTGTTCCTTCTGTTTCTATTTTGTGAAATAGTTTGAAGAGTATTAGTATTAGCTCTTCTTTGAAAGTCTGGTAGAATTCTTCACGGAACCCATCTGTTTATGGGCTTTTTTGTTTAGAAGGCTTTTGATGACTGCTTGTATTTCCTTGGGGGGGATAATGGACTTTTTAATGTGTTCTCCTGACCTTGCTTCAACTTTGGTAAGTGGAATCTATCAAGAAAAATGTCTATTTTATTTAGATTTTCAAATTTTGTGGTATATAGGCTTTGGAAGTAAGACCTAATTATTCTTTGGATTTCCTCAGTGTCTGTTGTTATGACTCCCTTTTTCATTTCTGATTTTGTTGATCTGGATAGTGTCTCTCTGCCTTTTAGTTAGTTTGGTTAAGGGTTTGTCTATCTTGTTGATTTTCTCAAAGAACCAGCTCTTGGTTTCATTGATTATTGTTCTCTGTTTCTAATTTATTGATTTCATCCCTGAGTTTGATTATTTCCTGCTGTCTACTCCTCTTGGGTGTGTCTGCTTCTTCTCCCACTCCCCAAGGGCTTTCAGGTATGCAGTTAAGTTGCTTGTATGAGATCTTTCCAGTCTCTTTATGAAGGCACTTAGTGCTCTTAGTACTGCTTTCATTGTGTCCCGTAAGTTTGGGTATGTTGTACCTTTATTTTCATTGAATTTTAGGAAGTCCTAAATTTCTTTATTTCTTCGTTGACTCAGTTGTCATTAAGTAGAGAGTTGTTCAGTTTCCATGTGTGATAGAATTTTTGTTAATTCTGTTGTTAGTCCATGGTGGTATGATAGAATACAGGGTAGTTTTTCAATATTCTTATAGCTGTTGAGGCTTGGTGACCTACTATATAGATGGTCAATTTTGGAGAAGGTTCTGTGAGGTGCTGAGAAGAAAGTATATTCTTTTGTGTTTGGGTGAAAGTTCTGTAGATGTGTTGGGACCATTTGATTCATGACATCTGTTAGTGCCATTATTTCTTAGTTTCTTAGTTTAGTTTCTGTTTCATTGACCTGTACTTTGTTGAGAGTGGGGTGCTGAAGTCTCCCACTATTACTGTATGGGGATCAATGTGTGGCTTAAGCTTTTTTTTAAATTTATTTATTATGTATACATTGTTCTGTCACCATCTACACATGCACCAGATCTCACTGTAGATGGTTGTGAGCCACCATGTGGTTGCTGGGAATTGAACTCAGAACCTTTAGAAGAGCAGACAGTGCTCTTAACCTCTGAGCCATCTCTCCAGCCCTGGTTTAAGCTTTATTAATGTTTGTTTTATAAATGTGAGTGCCCTTGTATTCTGGCATAGATGTTCAGTATTGAAATGTAGTCTTGGTGGAATGTAGTCTTCCCTTTCATGAGTATGACATGTCCTTCCTCATCATTTTTGATTAATTGTTTGAAAATCTATTTTATTAGGTATTAAAATGGCTACTCCAGATTCCTTCTTGGTTCTGTTTACTTGGAAAACCTTCTTCCAACCCTTTACTCTCAGGTGTTGTCTATCTTTGTGGCTGAGGTGTTTTTCTTGTATGCAGCAGAGTATTGGGTCCTGTTCACATATCCATTACATTAGTCTGTGTTTTTCTTTTCTTTCTTTCTTTTTTTTTGAAAGTTGAGTCCACTGATGTTGAGATTAGTGACCAGCAACTGTTAGTTCCTTTTATTTTGATGTTGGTTGTGGAAGAGTTTTTGTGTGATTGTTTACTTTTAGTTTTGCTGTGGTGAAGTTATTAAAACCATAGAATTGTGAATTTTTTTGGAGTGTAATAAACCTATTTGGGTGTGAGTTTTCCTTCTAGTATATTCTGCAGGGCTGGGTCTGTGAATAGATATTGTTTAAATTTGGTTATGTCATGGACTATCTTGTTTTCTTTATTTATGGTGATTGAAAGTTTTGCTGGGTATAGTAGTCTGGACTGGCACCTTGGGGTTTGCAAGATGTCCCAGCTTTTTGGCTTTTTGGCTTTTACGGTCTCTGCTGAGAAGTCAGGTGTGATTCTGATAGGTTTGCCATTCGATGTTACTTGGCCTTTTTTCTTTGCAAATTTTAATATTTTTCTTTGCTCTGTGCATTTAATATTTTGATCATGTGGCGGGAGGAGTTTGTTTTCTGTCTAGTCTGTTTGGTGTTCTGTAGGCCTCTTGTATGCTTATAGGCATCTCTTCCTTTAGATTGGGGGAATTTTCTTCTATGATTTTGTTGAAAATATTTTCTGGGCCTCAGAGCCAGGAATCTTTTCTTTCCTCCATTCCTATTATTGTCAGATTTCACTTTTGGAGGTGTCCTTGATTTCTTGGATGTTTTGTGTGAGGGGCTTTTTTAGATTTAATATTTTCTTTGATAGATGCATCAGTTTCTTCCATTGTATATTCTATACCTGAGAGTCCTTCCTCCATCTCTTGTATTCTGTTGGTGATGCTTGCATCTGTAATCCTATTTTCTTTAAGTTCTCTCTCTCCAAGATTTCCTCATTTGTACTTTTTTTTTTTTTTTTAGTGTTTCCCTTTCCATCTTCAGATCTTGAACCAGTTTATTGATTTCCTTCACCTGTTTGTGTTTTCCTGTATTTCTTTGATTTATTCAACTCCTCTCTACAGGCCTTTCTAAAGGCCTCAATCTGTTTAACTGTATCTTCCTGTATGTCTTTATAATTTTATTCATTTCCTCTGTTATCTTCATAAGCATAGATTTAAGGTCATTTTCTTGTGTTTCGATTGTGTTAGGGTATCCAGGGCTGCTTGCCTTGGGTTAAATGAGTTCTGAAAGTGCCATATTGCTTTGGTTTTTTAAAAATTAATTAGTTTATTCACTTTGTATCCCAGCTGTAGCCCCCCTTCCTCATTCCTTCCCAATCCCACTCTCCCTCCCTGCTTTAGCTTTTGTTGATTGTCTTTTACATTGGCCTTTAGCCATCTGATTGTTTCTGGTGTTGGCTGGTAGGATCTGATGCCCACTGGAGCCCTGGGGGTTGGAGGGAACAGTGCAAATAAAGCCCTCCTCATAATGGTGGCTATAGTCTCTCACTGGTGGGTGTTTCTCAGGGAATTGCCCACAGCTCTCCTCAGGTGTATGGTCCTGTGGATTAACTGGATTCCTCAGGAACCCAGGGGCTCTCCTCTCACCAGGAGAAGTCCCAGGGACCACTGCCCTGCTACTGGCTTTCTTGCTCTGAGGTTATAAGCTGCAGCTGCTCAAAGACTGTGTTTGCTGAGCAAAGCCATCTTGGAGACCCAAGGAGCCCGGTGGTTTGGTTAGTCTCCCTAGGGAGACAGGCTAAGTTTTGCAGTGATTCTGGGGCTGTTCCTGTGGATCCCTGGCCTCAGGAGGCTGGAGGTTGAACCTGCATGCCCCAGTACCCAGAAGGTATTCACTGGCCAGTTGAGGGCAGCATGCAGGCAAGTGGTTATATGTTGAGACCGAGTGCTGGCAGGAACCTGGGAACTTTTCCAGGAATTGGTCGTGTGACCTCAGGTCAGACTTGCTTGTTTCCCTCACCTTTGGGAGGGAAGACTTGACTGGGAGACCCAGGTTGGTGTTTTGGGACCCACAGTTCAGTCTGTGACTGTGGGCGCAGCATGTAGGCATGTGCTACATGCTAGAGACCTAGTCCTGGTAGGAACTTGGGAACTTTTTTTGGGTTAAACCAGTTGACCTGAGATTGGATCCCTTTGTTTTCCTCACCATGGGATCTCCTCTCCTCCCAGTCTTTGGTGTTTTGGGGTCCACAATTTGGTCTGTTGGTTGCTGTGCAGTCACTGCTGTCCTGCTGATTAGACATGGTGTGCGATTGGCGCTGCCATCTTGGATCAGCCTTGAGACTATACTATTAAAAGTACACAGAATGTGGCATTTCAAGAAGCCCATTGTCGAAGATAGTGACTACATGACTAATGTAAAGAAGGAAGAGATTGCTCTGTGGAGAAAGTATGAAATATAAATAGAGGTGCCTGTCTCATCTAGAAGGCATACACTTACTTTTGTCATTGGAAATTTTCATTCTCTGGACAGCTAGTACAATGAAAGCACCAAGACTGTTGCCCTCCTGAGGACTTTTCCTGAAGCCAGAGTCAAAATCTGCATTGAATACAGAGATGTGAGTCTGAAAAAAGTCAGATACGTATTGATAAAAGACAAGAGTTTTCTCAAAAAGTCAATATAATTCAGATTATTGGAATATCAAAAGCTTCAGTTTGCTATGTATACATCGAATTAACTGAGCAGACAGCAAGTTTAACCTACAAAATTATACTTAAGTATAAATTCAAATTTAGATTATATGGAATAAGAAAACAATATATTTCCCACCTACTAGAAACTCATGATAAAAGTATTGAAAAATGGCAATACTTAATGAAAAGACACAGTCCCCACTAAAATAATTCTGGCCACCACAAATACCTTACTGCATTATGATAAGGTGCAACCGATCTTTCTAAATCAGATGGAGAAAACTGTTGATCAATTGGAAAATATAGCGTAACATATCCTAGTTTCACCTTAATGTTGCATGGTTATTCTAACTATTACTATCATACTAATAGTAATGCAGCAGTTACTCTTTATCCAGCTACTTACCCAAAAAAAAAAAAAAAAAACCGCACAGAACACCTAGGATTTATGTAATTAACCTAGAGCACAATATTGAGCAACAATTACTCTATCCTAAACCTCCAAGCTAGTATAGCTTCTTCTCGTTCAGATTTTTCACATTATACTTGCTTTTTATTCATATCCTAGGTCAGATTCATTTCTCCTGATGTTTCCCAGTCCTCTCCTCATGTCTCCATCTCCTACTTTCTCTCTCTTTCTCCTCACTAGACCTGGATGTCCCACCCTATTCTGTATATTGCTCAGCATTGGCTAGTTGGCTTTCTATTGACAATACAGAGAACAAATGATGAGTATGTTTACACAAACTTGAGACAGGAGATACTTAAAATAAACATCACAATGCAATGTCCATATTGAAACTAGATGTGGGATAGAGAAATCAGTATTTGAATGAGCAAGAGTAAACTGAACACAGTCCACAAAAAGATTATGCCAATACCTTAATTAAGATCAAGATTTGTGAGAAATATCACATGTTCAGAATCTCATATTTCACATAAAATTTTCTTTCCTGATTCACAAATATAGTGTATTCAGAATGTTGTGCAGCTAAAAGAAATATATATTGCTCAGACTTTGCACTTATGGAAAAAAAAAACATCCAACACAGTAAAAAAAAAAAAAAAAAAAAAAGATCCTTTTGACCATCACACATCATTGAAAGAAAGATACATTAACTGCCAGTAGCAAATATGTTTTTTTTTTCCATTTTTCATGGGATGCATATCGACTTATTGAAGAAGCATTTGATGGAGGGTGTAGGTCATAAAATACATAGCATTGCACATATTGTAACTTGCGTTACTCACGACCGTGTCAAAGCGATATCAAGGCAATCTTTCCAAGGATGCGTTGAAGAATCCATTCTCTGAATCATTATAGTTAGGCTTCAATATCAAGCACTGTGGAGAGCCGGGGTTTGGTTGCCATGGCGCTGGCT
Organism: Meriones unguiculatus; assembly: GCF_030254825.1. Classification (NCBI taxonomy): domain Eukaryota; kingdom Metazoa; phylum Chordata; class Mammalia; order Rodentia; family Muridae; genus Meriones; species Meriones unguiculatus. The sequence goes on along the minus strand of NC_083352.1, from coordinate 62,326,508 downwards.
TCCGCCCTTCTAAACTGGTAAACAAGTCCTAGAGCACATGACCGTTATGACTGTTATGACTGTTGGGCAACCGTCGTCATGAGCCCAGCCCGGGGCGTCATATGGGGTGATGGGTGAGCAGCCAATCAGGGGATGATACGTCATCTCACACCACTTTGGTGCGAGCAGGGCTTATATAAACAGCGCCACTTCGGGGACTCGGGGTCTTCCTCCTTTCATCGTTTGACTGCAAAAAAAAGCTTGCTGCAGAAGGATCCTGTTGTTCGCGTGCGTTCTTGCTGGCAAGACGACCACGCGGCTCGCAACAAAGCACCTAAAGTGGAATTCCCATAATCAAGGAAAATGTCTACTGGGTATTTTAAAAGGCTTAAAAGCAGATATTTCATGCTTATATTGTGAGGGGGGAAAAGGAACATCTCACAGATGTTTTAAAAAGCAAATTTCTCTTTCTCTCTCTCTCTCTCTTTTTTTTCTTTTTTGCAGGCTGCCAGGAAGATGGCGGACATTCAGACTGAGCGTGCTTACCAAAAGCCGCCTACAATCTTTCAAAACAAGAAGCCTGTTTTGCTGGGAGAAACCGGCAAGGAAAAACGCCCTCGCTACTACAAGAACATCGGTCTAGGCTTCAAGACGCCCAAGGAGGCCATCGAGGGCACCTACATAGACAAGAAGTGCCCCTTCACTGGTAACATCTCCATCCAAGGCTGCATCCTGTCTGGTGTGGTGACCAAGATGAAGATGTAGAGGACCATTGTCATAAACCGGGACTATCTCCACTACATCCATACAATCGCTTTGAAAAGCGCCACAAGAACATGTCTGTAGATCTGTCCCCCTGCTTCAGGGATGTGCAAATTGGCGACATTGTCACCGTGGGAGAGTGCAGGCCTTTGAGCAAGACGGTGAGATTCAACGTTCTCAAGGTCACCAAGGCTGCTGTCACCAAGAAGCAGTTTCAGAAGTTCTGAGGAGACCCTGGCCTATTCCTCAGAACAAATAAAGTTATTTTCTATCTTAAAAAAAAAAAAAGCAAATTTCTCACTCTACTCACAATGTCCAATTGTGTTGTGGTGACTCAGATTTTCCATGGGACTGTAAATTCCCATATCTTAAAGATCACACCCAGAGAAGAGTCACTGTCAAAAAAATGACAATAATATTTTCCAATCGTGTGACAACTGGGTTGTAATATGTGCTGACATTACTTATTACATGTATTTCGAATATATGGGTTGCTGAGATCATAGTCACAAAGGCCACATAGATTCTGTTCTTTCCCAAATCTCTTCTACAATCTGTGAGAAACTGAATATCTTTCTCATCATATGTGATGAACAAGCTTGCCCAGGTTGTTCTTATACTGTTCGTTTGGAATGTATACACCTCACCCTTGTCCATTCAAATGCTGATTTCTCTCCCCCACTATCTGGTTTCAATCTGGACATTGCATTGTGATATTATTCTAAGCATCACCTGTCTCAACTTTGTGTAAACATGCCAAAATAAAACAACCAGCCACAATATTGAGCAATGGAGAGGAAGGAGCAGGAGGGAGAGGGAAGGAGCCAGAGGAGAGGAAGGAGTGGGAAGCAGAGGAGGAGGAGGAGAAGTGGCAGGAGTAGAAGCTGGGAGAGCAGAGGCTGGAGGAGAGGTCTTGGAACCATGTGGAGAAATGAACTTTACCTAAGATATCACTAAAAGCAAGTATAATGGGTGAATCTGAATGGTAGGAAACTATGTGGGCTTGGAGGTTTAGGATGGAGTAACTATTGCTTAGCATTGTGCTCTAGATTAATTAAATAAATCCTAGTCTCTGTGTGGTGATGTGGTTATCCAGCTGTTTAAGATTAACCGCAGCTTTACTAAAAGATATATCAATTATAAATATTAATGACCTAATACAACACCAGGTCCTCAACTATAACAAATGTGTCCTTTGGAGCCATGTGATGGAGGGAAAGAAGCTACATATGGTCACTCATCTTTGGGTCAAAAGGCTCAAAATTAAACTGCGGGAACGAACATAGAAAATGACAAGAGGAAGATGTTTTCATAAGGTTTAATTTCTAAAATTTTCGTAAAGCTTAAGTTATACTGAGTAATACATTAGAGTTGGAAGTTGTATAAAATAAGCTATGTTCCTCCATTTAAACTTATATACAACTTCCTGAGAACATTTTAGAAATTTCCTGAGTATACTCAGGTTCACCAAATACACATTTCTATGCTTCTATTGCCCCTTATCTCTTTTCAGAACAAAATAAATTTGGACACTACATGAGATCACAGAACCTATCTATGCTGTAACCTTTATGAACACGCCTTCGCATTTACTCTCTTTAAGTTTAAGACAATAGGAAAGCAGGAAAAAAATGGTTTCATTTTCCTGTATTTTATACAACTATATCTTTGGGAATTTGTAGGCTCAGAAATATTCCAGTTTGGAAGGACATTTCCCCTGCAGCTCCTGTAACGACTGTAGGTCAGATTAGGGCTGGCCCACTGATCTGAAATCAAAGGAAGGAATCGGCATGCATCTAAATCATTTTCCCAGACATTATAGAAACTGCATCCTAGAGACATATTAGGTAAAAGATGGAGGTTCCAGTTAATCTCTTCAATGGTGAGAAACAATGTCAAAGCAAAATGACCAGTTTTGTAAATTTGATATTAAAAAAGCATAAGGGAAAAGGTATCGATTACCAATCTGTTCAATACAATGCGGTACACATTATGTATTACATGCTGTCTGATGTTTCTCCTCAAAATTTCTATGTTGAAACTATATTCTCATTTGTACTTGTCACTGCATTAAAATCAGTGGGATCTGGGAGAATGGAATTGATAAATGAGGAGGACTAAAGTCTCAGGCAATAGCCAACTTTATACAGAACATCAAACAACTTGTAATTTGAGGCTTAGAGAAATCCGATGCGTAAAGACTGCATGAGGTCAAGCTGCATATAACCACAAGGGCAAGCTGCACTTGGCAGGCAAGCAGCACACAGCAGAAACATGGTTTTCCACCGAGGCATATAAACAAATAACCAGAGCCAGTTGTAATGAGTAGCTAGAGCTATTATGGTTCTCTGGGCCTCCAGCATACTCCATTGAGCTCCCTCACCTTGGATGACTGAAATCCTGAACCCCTGCATCCACTTCCTAAGTGTCATGATGACAGGCCTGTGCCATCATGCCTGGCTTAGTTGGCTTCTTCTCAACTTCATTTCGTGAGTCACTAGAACGATTGAATGGGTAAGATGAGCAATTATACTTAATTATATTAAAAAACCACCTATCTCTGTGAGCGTGGGTTTCATCACCTATACAATGAGGATAGAACGCTATCCCTGTCCTTTGATGAGTTAAAACAGACTCAAAGATAAAGAAAAACAAAATTGCTCTTAGTTGGAAGACAGTGGACATTAAAGCAGAAGGGCTGCATTTGATGGGAATTTTCTTGTTACTGGAATTAAGATCAGAGCCTGTGTCCTGGCTACCTTATCCATCCAGGTGCAGCCACTCTTCCTTATTAAGCCAATCTTTTAATTATATAGTTGTGTTGGTATAATGTTCTTGTGGAATGCATACAGTTTACTCTTGTTCATTCAAATGCTGATTTCTCTCTACCCCACTATCTGGTTTCAATCCAGACATTGCATTGTGCATTACCTACCTGTCTCAAATTTGTGTAAACATGCTACCATTTGTTCTCTGTATTGCCAATAAACAGCCAGCCAGTGCTGAGCAATGGAGAGAACAGGGTGGGACATCCTGGTCCAGAGGAGAGGAGAGAGAAATGAGTGGGAGAAATGAGGGTTCGAAGAAGAGAGATCTGAGAGGAGAGGACCAACAGCAGGAGAGATGAACTGGACCTGAGATATGACTAAAAACCAAGTGTATGTGGGAAATCTGAACCGGAGGAAGCTAGGCAGGGTTGGAGGTTTAGGATGGAGGAACTACTGCCCAGCATTGTGCTCTAGGTTAAGTAAATAAATCCTAGCTCTGCGTGGTCATTTGGGTATACATATGGCTTAGGAATAACCACTGTTTAACTAAAAAATCAATATTAAATATTAATAATCAACAATACAGTTGTGACATGACCACCTATAATGCAGGCACCCTGGAAGAAAGGTGGGCAGATCTCTTTGATGTTCCTGAACAGCCTAGTCTATATAGTAAGTTCCGGGCCAACCAGGAACTTATAATGAGACTTGTCTTTAAGTAATAAAGCAACAGAAGCGGAAAGAAGGTTTTTATTTAGTGTGACTAAACTGGAATAGTGATGAAGGTATAAGCTAAGTAATCCATCCTCGGTACCTGACAGAAGGCAAAAGGTGTTCACAGCTAAGTCACCTCAGTCCCTCTCCCACAAGGCATTCAGATAAGGTTTAAATAGCTCTACAGTAGGGACATTCACCTTTCTAGGACTCAATCTTTTCTGAGAATGAGATTCCTGGTTAAATTCAAATTTCATAGGCTCCACTTTTTCACTAGCTGTAAGCCAAAGAGAGAGAGAGGGTGACAGGGTGGGGACTGAGAGCTTTAAAGTCTCAGTGGGAACTGCCAAGTAGGGCCCTGCAGGGTGCTGTCAGTGACAGCTACAGTATAATTGCCAAGAATAAGAACAGAGTGGAAGACCTGGAGGGGCTGACCCACCGCAGCTGAGTGAATATTAGAGAGGAGAGTATAAGTCAACTTGTTCAGGTACACCCTGTGCATTGATCCCCAGGCCATTACACCCAAAGCTCCCTCCCTAACCTTTCCTCCACACTCCACAGTTTTTGTAAATGCCTGACTGCTCTAGTCTTAGAGTGACTTATGGTTAAGTCTCAGGACTTTTTAACAACCTCAGTGGCAGCTGGAATTACCACCAAACTCAGGGTTCTTAACTGAGGGTTTTACAGACATTAGAGTAGAATGTCATCCCTTAGAGACAAGTCACCCTGCAAATTTCTTTTTCTGCCTTACACAAGGTATAAACTACAGCTTCATACACCTGACCCGTTTCTCAGCTCTTTATGCTGCCTACTTACCACATTTAAGATAAACTCAGTCGGGATCAGAGGTTAAGGGCACTGGCTGCTCTTCCAGAGGTCATGAGTTCAATTCCCAGCAACCACATGGTGGCTCACAGCCATCTATAATGAGATCTGGTGCCCTCTTCTGGCATGTAGGTGTACATGCAGACAGAACATCGTAAGAATAATAAATCTTAAAAAAAAAAAAAAAAAAAGATAAACTCAGTCTTGTTCGTTTGGCCAAGCTGTCAGCCACTTTTTAAAGACATGTATTGTCATTTTTTTTCTTCATCATTCTTTGTACTCCTCTCTCATTTGGTGTTATCATTTGGGAAGATCTAGTAAATGCCACCCTGCTAGAGGAAATATGTCACTGGGAGATAGGCTTTGAGAGTTTAAATCCTCACACCACTTCCGGGTACCACTGTCTGCTTCCTGCTCCATGAAGATGTGAGCTTTGAACTTCCTGCTTTAGCTGCCATCTCCGATACTTCTTGTCATGCCTCTTTGATCATGATCCCATATCCTTCTGCAACCATAAGCCAAATTAAACTCTGATAAGTTTCCTTAGACACTTTCATCACTGCATTAGAAAAGGCACTAATACACATCCATAAAGTTTTACACCTGGATGAGTTATTTCATGCAAGTTAAAAAAAAAGTATGAAATCTAAGTGGACTACCATATAGCTTAAATTCATAGGGCTTTTATCCGTATTAGTTTGTAGGTACAAACAAAATAAAGATACACAAAAGGCTTGAACAGATCGTTGACACTTGTCAGATTTTTTTTCTCCAGAATAATAATCTTCTGTACTGAATTTAAGTGTGCTGGCTAGAGATCTTACCAAATACTTTATAGTCATAGATTCCCTTCAGTTTGAGTTGTTTATGTCCTCAAAGACAACTGTGAGATGCCAAGGATTTAACACATTGATTATATTAATAGGATTACTCTCCAGTATGTGTTCTTTTATGTTTTTGGAGGTAACTGTGACGTGCAAAGGTTTTACCGCATTGATTACATTCATACGGTTTCTCTCCGGTATGTTTTCTCTTATGTTTTTCAAGATAACTGATGTGCAAAGGCTTTATCACAGTTCTTACATTTGTACATTCTCTCCAGTATGTGTTCTTTTATGTCTTTGGAGATGAGTCTGTTGTGAAAAGACTTTATCACATTGATTACATTTGTAGGGTTTCTCTCCAGTATGTGTTCTTTTATGTATTTGGAGATGACTCTGTTGTGAAAGACTTTACAACACTGATTACATTTGTATGGTTTCTCTCCAGTATGATTTTTTTCATGATTTGAAAGACTACTGTGACATGCAAAGGCTTTACTACATTGATTGCATTCATAGTGTTTCTCTCCAGTAGGAATTCTTTCATGCCTTTGAAGATGATTGTGATGTGCAAAGGCTTTCTCACATTGAGTATAATCGTATGGTTTTTCTCCAGTATGACATCTTTCATGCCTGTGAAGATAACTGGCATATATAAACACTTTACCACATTAATTACACCGATGAATCTTTTCAGGTGTATAATTTAATTTTAATATTTTGGTCTAATACACTGTAAAGAGGAATCAGATCTTAAGGTTTTATCACATTCTTTACAGTCATAGTGTACCTTCTCATTATGGTGTGTGTGTGTGTGCGTGTGTGCGTGTGTGCGTGTGTGTGTGTGTGTGTGTGTGTGTGTGTGTGTGTGTGTGTATGTGTTTGAAGATACCTGTGAAGGTTAGTTCATGGTTCACATTTATAACATCCTTTTTCCATGTGAGGTTTTTTATATATTTGAAGAGAACTGGAAGAACTCAGAGCTCTACCACAGTGATTGCACTCATAACATTTTCCTATAATGTGATACATACTACATTTGCAGAGCGAACCAGGACAAAGAGAAGAATTTCCATATTCTTTCTAGTCACAGGATTTTTCTGCAGTGTGAGTTTGCTAACTTATTCTCAATGAAGTTGGAAACACAATTAATTGTAAACGTGTATCACATTCACAAAGTCTACTCAGCGTGCCACATATCTTCTAATTGTTCTGGGAGAGACAGAGGTACATGCTTCTTTCCATAGCCCTTATGCTCACATGGCTTGTAACTCATATGACATACGATATATGTACTAACGCAAGAATAACAAATTGAATTTATTTTGCCCATCATAGAGATGTGATATGAGGATTAAGGTTTCTCTACAGCAACTTTCTTACTCTTATAAACTGCCTCTCTCACTAAATTTTGGTAAGTCACCACAAGTATATGAGTAGCACAAGTTTTACTATAAACTGTTTGCTTACTAGAAGGTTTTGGACACATACTTATATCATTTAATCCGTGGGCACATCTTTTGTGATACCAGAGTGGCATCAACACAAATGGATTGGCAGTTCTACAGCCTAGCTGTCATGGGGAGATGATTAAAACAGTGACAGCCACTAAGGCATTGCTCCCTTGTCTTGCTTCTTAGAGGGATACCTTCAAACATGGATGAGCTACCTGACATTGACATACATGATGAATTTACTAATCATCAATATGCTTAAACCTGTACTTACTTACCATGCTTTTTTCCCTTAAAATGTCCAGGGAACCATTTCCTAGGACCCAGCTCAACCTGTCTCAGAGGTGGCAGCTATTAGGGACTACCAGAGGAGGCAGCCATCAGGACTACCAGCAGCAGTGAAGTCTGGCCTGTGTCCTCTGAGCACCATTTCCAAGACACCAGCTCTACGTGCAGTGTCAGGGGCAGCAGCCACCAGGGTCTATAAGAGGCAGTAGCCATCAGAGATTACCAGGGGAAGCAGCCATCCGGGATTACCAGAGGTGGCAGCCATCAAGGACTACCACGCCTGCCAAGAACTACTGCAAGCCTGCCAACATGAGAGACAACCAGCTGGCTAAAGGCCAGCATAAGAAGACAAGCACCAAACCCCAGGTCAATATGGCACCACCAGAACCCATCTATCCTACTACAGCAAGGCATTAATATCCTAACACAACTGAAGCTCAAGGAAATGACCTTAAAGCTAATCTTATGAAGATGACAGAGGCCTTTGAAGAGGAAATGAATAAATCCCTTAATGAAATCAGGTCTTGTCCCTGATTTCAGTGGGATTGTTTTAAGTTTCTCTCTGTTCAGTTTGATGTTGGCTATAGGCTTGCTGTATATCTCCTTTACTATGTTTAGATATGTGTCTTGTATCCCTGATCTCTCCAAGACTTTAAACATGAATGGATGTTGGATTTTGTCAAATGCTTTTTCAGTGTCTAGGGAGATTATCATGTGTTTTTTTTTCTTTCAGTTTGTTAATATGGTGGATCACATTGATGGATTTCCGTATATTGAACCACCCCTGCATACCTGGGATGAAGCCTACTCGGTCATAGTGGATGATATCTTTGATGTGTTCTTGTATTCAGTTTGTAAGTATTTTGTTGAGTATTTTTGCATCAATGTTCATAAGGAAGATTGGACTGAAATTCTCTTTCTTTGTGGGGAATACCCTAGAACTCATTGGTACAGGAGACAACTTTCTGAACAGAACATCAACAGCACAGGCTCTAAGAGCAACAATTAATAAATGGGACCTCATGAAACTGAAAAGCTTCTGTAAAGCAAAGGACACCGTCATCAAAACAAAACGACTGCCTACAGATTGGGAAAGAATCTTCACCAACCCTTTTTCTGACAGAGGGCTAATATCCAGTATATATAAAGAACTAAAGAAGCTGAAAAACAGCAAACCAAGTAATCCAATTAAAAAATGGGGAACAGAACTAAACAGAGAATTCTCTGTAGAGAAATATCGAATGGCAGAGAAACACTTAAAGAAATGCTCAACATCATTAGCCATTAGGGAAATGCAAATCAAAACAACCCTGAGATTTCACCTTATACTCATCAGAATGGCCAAGATGAAAAACTCAAGTGACAACACATGCTGGAGAGGTTGTGGAGAAAGGGGAACCCCTCTCCACTGCTGGTGGGAATGTAAACTTGTACAACCACTTTGGAAATCAATCTGGCACTTTCTCAGACAACTAGGAATAGCACTTTCTCAAGATCCAGCCATACCACTCCTAGGCATATATCCAAAAGAGGCTCAAGTACACAATAAGGACATTTGCTCAACCATGTTTGTAGCAACTTTATTTGTAATAGCCAGAAGCTGGAAAGAGCCCAGATGCCCCTCAACTGAAGAATGGATGCAGAAATTGTGGTACATCTACACAATGGAATATTACTCTGCAATGAAAAATAATGAAACCATGAAATTTGCAGGTAAATGGTGGGACCTGGAAAGGATCATCCTGAGTGAACTGTCCCAGAAGCAGAAAGACACACAAAGGGTATATACTCACTCATATAGACATATAACATAGGATAAACCTACTAAAATCTGTACATCTAAAGAAACTAATCAAGAGAGAGGACCCTGACTAAAACGCTCAATCCCCACCCTGAAAGGCAAAGAGGATGGACATCAGAAGCAGAAGAAAACAGGAAATAACCTAGGAACCTGCCACAGAGGGCCTCTGAAAGGCTCTGCCTTGCAGACTATCAAAGCAGATGCTGAGACTTATGGTTAACTTTTGGGCAGAGTGCATGGAATCTTATGTAAGAAGTGGGAAATAGTAAGATCTGGAGAGGACAGGAACCCCACAAGGAGAGCAACAGAACCAGAAAATTTGAACACAGGGGTCTTCCCAGAGACTCATACTCCAACCAAGTACCAGGCATGGAGATAACCTAGAACCCCTGCACAGATATAGCCCATGGCAGTTTAGTGTCCAAGTGGGTTACATAGTAATGGGAAGAGGGACTGCCTCTGACATAATCTGATTGGCCTGCTCTTTGATCACCTCCCTCTGAGGGGGGAGCCGCCTTACCAGGCCACAGAAAATGACAATGCAGCCACTCCTGATGTGATCTGATAGACTAAGATCAGAAGGAAGGAGAGGAAGACCTTCCCTATTGGGAAGGGGCATGCGTGAAGAAGGGGGAGAGAGGGTGGGACTTTAAGGGGAGGAGGGAGGGAATTATGGGGGGATACAAAGTGAATAAAGTGTAATTAATAAAATAAAATAAAATAAATACAGGCAAATACAATTAAGCAAGAGAAGAAAATAAATAAAACTATCCAAGACCTGAAAATGGAAATAGAGGCAATAAAGAAAACACAATCTGAAGCAATCCTGGAAGTGGAAAACTCCAGAAAGAAAACAGCAACTATAGACCCAAGTATCACCATGAGACTACAAGAGATGGAAAAAAGAACCCAGGCATAGAAGATATGATTTTTAAAAATTGATACATGGGTCAAAGAAAATGCTAAATCTAAAAAGTTTCTAATAAAGAACATTCACAAAATTTGGAAGACCATGAAAAGACAAAACCTACGAATAATAGAAATAAATGAAGGAAAAAAATCCCCAGCTCAAAAGCCCCGAAAATATCTTCAACAAAATCAGAGAAGAATATTTCTCTAACCTAAAGAAAGAGATGCAAAAAAACCCCTATAGAACATCAAATATATTGGACCAAAAAATAAATCCTCCCATCATATAATAACCAAAATGATAAATGTACAGAATAAGGAAAAAATATTGAAAGCCACAAAGGATAAGGGCCAACCAACAGACCTAACAGAATTACACCAGACTTCTCAATAGGAACCCTAAAAGCCAGAACACCCTGGATAGATATCTTCCAGACCCTAAGAGGCCACAAATGCCAGCCCAGATGACTATACCCAGCAAAAATTTCTATCACCATAAATGGAGAAAACAAGATATTCCATGACAAAAGCAAATTTAATATCTTTTCAGTCTTACAGAGGATACTTGAAGGAATATTCCAACACAAGAAGGGTAACTAAACCCAAGAAAATACAGGAAATAAATAATTTTACACTGGCAAAAACAAAAGAGAGGACACACATGCACTCACTCTACCACCACCAATATCAATTACAAGAATCAACCATCATGGTCATTAATATCTCTTAACATCAATGAACTCAATTCCCCAATCAAAACAGACATGTTAACAGAGTAGATGCAAAAACAGGATCCATCAATCTGCTGCATATAAGAAATACATCCATGAAACAAAGATAGATACTAACTCAGATTGAACGGCTGGAAGAAAGTGTATCAAGCAAACGGACCCAAGAAACAAGCAGGAGTAGCTATTCTAATATCCAATTAAATAGGCTTTGAAGCAAAATTAATCAAAAGAGATGAGGAAGGACACTTCATATTCATCAAAGGAAAATTCCACTAAGATGACATTTCAATTATGAACATCTAAGCCCCAAATGCAAGGACATTTGTAAAAGAAACAGTAGTAAAGCTTAAATCACACATTAAACCCCACACATTAATAGTGAGAGACTTCAGTACCCCACTTTCACCAATGGACAGGTCAATAAGACAGAACTGAAAAAAAAGAAATAATGACACTAACTGATGTTATGATTCAAATGGACCTAACAGATATCTACAGAATATTTCACCTCAAACACAAAAGAATATACCTTCTTTTCAGCACCACACAAAACTTTCTCAAAAATTGGCCATGAAGTTGGTGACAAAGTAAGCCTCAACAGATACAAGAAATTTTGAACTAACTCCTAGTATCCTATCAGACCACCATGGATTAAAGCTGGAACTCAACAACAGAAACAATAGAAAGCCTCCAAACTCATGGAAACTGAACAACTCTGTACACTATGGCCAATGGGTCAGGGAAGAAATAATGAAAGAAATTAAAGACTTCCTAGAACTCAATGAAAATGAAGGCAGAATAAACCCAAACTTATGGCAAACAATGAAAGCAGTGCTAGGAAGAAAGTTCATAGCACTAAGTGCCTTCATAAAGGAATTGGAAAGATCTCATACTAGCAACTTAACAGCACATCTGAAAGCTCTAGAACAAAAAGAAGCAAATACACCAAAAAGGAGTAGAAGGCAGGAAATAATCAAATTCAGGGCTGAAAGCAGTAACTTAGAAACAAAGAGAACAATATAAAGAATCAACAAAACTAAAAGCTGGTTCTTTGAGAGAAATCAACAAGATAGACAAATGCTTAGCTAAACTAACTAAAAGGCAGAGATAATATCCAAATTAACAAAATCAGAAATGAAAGGAGGACATAACAGCCACTGAGGAAATCCAAGAAATCATTAGGTCTCACTTCAAAAACCTATACTCCACAAAACTGAAAATTCTACATGAAATGGACAATTTTTTTGATGGATTCCACTTGCCAAAGTTAAATCAAAACCAAGTTAACAATCTAAATAGTCCTAATACCTTTAAGAAAATAGAAACAGTCACAAAAGTCTCCCAACCAAAAAAGCCCAAGGCCAGGTGGTTTTACAGAATTCTACATGGACTTTCAAAGAAGAGCTAATATCAATACTCCTCAAACTATCCCACAAAATAGAAACTGAAGGAATGTTGCTAAACTATGAAGCTACAGTCACCCTGATACCTAAACCACACAAAGATTTAACCAAGAAAGAAAATTTCAGACCAATACCCCTCATGAACATTGATGCAAAAATAGTCAATAAAATACTTGCTGAAAATGGGACATAAAATGAATAAATAAATGACTTAATTAAAAAAATTCCAGAGCACATTAAAATTTCTTCAGAGGCACATTTGTATCAGCTTGCACATGAAACTTACCTCCCATGTATTCTAGAATTTTGATAATGTTCTTCAGTATTATGGTCTTCCCATTTGTAACCTAAAATATATTACCAGAAAATGTATAATCTATTATTGGAAATTATACAAAATTTAAGTTACTATCCTCAATGAACCTTAGAACTATGCTTGTGTTATTTATCATATTCTTTCTCTCTCACAATCAAAACTACACAAAAGCACCAATAACCAAGGAACACTTCTCTCCATATTTTAAAAAGTTAAAGAAAATGAACAGTCTTACCTATAGCAGTGAGGTTTCTGCAGTTCTCCAGCATCACATCTTTGTAGAGACTCTTCTGGGAAGGATCCAGCAAAGCCCACTCTTCCCAACTGAAGTTTACATGTACATCATCATAGGTCACTGCATCCTAAAGTGTCCCATACAGGTGTAAAACAGAAAGCATAATACCGACAACATTGTAAAATGTATACTTCTTTGACAATATATTAATATAATTCTGGTGCTCTCTACACTTATGCCATGATACAGAAGTTCTAATGTAATCGCCAAGTCATTTTAGAAGGAAACTGAAACAGAGGTTCATCCTATCATTTCTGGGCCCTTTGAATAGGATATAGCCTCGTAAGAGAAATGCCTACTAAAGGATACACAGAGACAAACAGATCAACAGTACTGAGTGCACATCAGAGAAACTGTATGAACAAATATCAAGTACGAACAAAGGATGGGCAAGCTGGCTGTATTGACTCATGCCTTTAATCCTAGCACTCAGGAGGCAGAGGCAGGTGAATGTCATTGAGTTAGAGGCCAGACTGAGCTATGAAATGAGTTCCGGGACAGCCTGTGGTACTTATTATGTCCCTGCCAACCCCGTAAAAAAAAGTTGGTAAAAGTCCTTGTGGAATGTATACAATTTACCCTTGTTCATTCAAATGCTGATTTTTCTACTATCTGGCTTCACATTGCATTGTGATGTTCTGTATTGCCAATAAAAACAACCAGCCAATGCTGAGCAATGGAGAGAATATGCTTGGACATCCTGGTTAGGAGGGGAGGAGAAGGAAGTAAGTGGGAGGATGGTTCAGAGAGGAGAGGACTGGGAAATATCAAGAGAAATGAATGGGACCTAAGATATGACTAAAAAGCAAGTAATAATGTGGGAAATCTGAATGGGAGGAAGCTATGTGGGCTTAGAGGTTTAGGATGGAGTAATTATTGCCCAGCATTGTGCTATAGGTTAATTATACAATTCCTAGTCTCTGTGTGATGATTTGGGTATACAGCTGGTTTAGGAATAACCACTATTATCCTAAAAGATAAATCAATATTAAATATCAATAATCATCACAAAAAACAACCAAGTAAAAATGATAGACAAAAACTCCAAAGGTCTAACTGAAGTTCTAAAGAATTATGCATCCACTCCAGTTTATATTCATCCCCCAAAAGCCTGAAGTGTCACAGTTTAAAGTATAAGATTAATAAAATCTTACTAAAAGAAAATGCATTTTTAAATAGTTAGAGATGGACAGATGAAAATGTAGCCAGTGTATATGTAGATCATAAAAAACATAGGGCAGGAAAGAGGGCTCAGAAATAAAGAACACTTTCTGGTCTTCTAGAGAAGATGGGTTCAATTGCCAGTACTTACACGGGGCTTGCAACTATCAATAACTCCAAGTTCAGAGGTTCTGAGGTCATCTTCTGACTACAGTGAACACCGGATACACAACATATGATGAACATCCATGCATACAGGCAAAGACCCATAATCATTCTTTAAAATATCAAAACATAGAAAAGGTGAGAAGAATGTCATGCAATTTCAATCCAATGACTAAGGAGACTCAGACAGTATGAATGTAATGAATACATGCCATCCTGGGAGATAGAATGATACCTTCTGCCAAAGTTCAAAATTCAAGATGTAGGTGAAGCCCAGCACACCAGCATATGCTTGCTAGCTTAAAAAAAAAAGTAAAGAAAAGACAATAAAAGAAAAAGAAAAACACCACACACTCCAGACCCACCAGCCAGTAATACAAAAATAAAAATGCCAGGCATGTTGGACCACGTGAGAGGCAGAATCAGGTGGATCAAGGCCAACCTGGGCTCAAAAGCTAGGTTCATGACAGCGAGAACTACACAGAGAAAACTTGTCTTCAAAAACAAAACCAAAAAGAACAAAATGTAAAAAATATATCAGACTGGCAAAATGGCTTAGCAATGATGTTTGTACTATAGCTGGTGTTATATAGCAACAGAGTCTGTAATGATGGTGAGGGCCTGGCAGCACAAGAAGGAAGATGGCTGATCAGTTAAAACTACAAGAAAGTAGACACAATGAACTGGACATGGCGGGGGGGGGGGCTATAGACACTCAAATCTCATCCCCAATGAGGAAACTTCCTCCAGAAAGGCTCCGCCTATTAAAGATTCCACATGCACCTCAAAGAAAGCCACCAATGAGAGACAAGTATTCAAGCACATAATTCTATCTGGGAGGTTTTTCATTCAATCTGCTACTTCTGACCCAGGTCACTATAGCTTTATGGTCATTCCAAGACAAAAACATTTTCAACTTCAAAGATTTTTGTTATTATAAAAAATGAAAATACCAACTTTTCAATTTTACCAATGAAGAAGACTCAGGAGCCACATGCTGGGGTGAAAACCTATTAATTCAGAGAGGCAGAGAAAGCACCCAGCTGACCTTTCTACTCAGCTCACATTTCAGAAGGAAAAGGCCAAAAGCCCAAAGCTAAAAGCTTGCAAGCTCAGCTGACAGTCCAGGAGGAAAAAGTCTGCTAGCTCACCCAACAGCCCAGGAGGAAAAAGCCAACAGCTAAAAGCCCAAGAGCTACAGAGCTAAAGCACTAAAAAGCCAAAACGCAAAAAGCTCCTTCTTCTCCATGTTGTCTTAAATACCCTTCTATCAAAATCCTTCCTTTCTGTAAATCCCTGCTCTGCCTCTTGACCTAGGGTTAACTTTATTAAATCCTGTGTAGAGAAAGCTCTAGGACTAAAGGTGTGTGCTAGGGCTGAACCACAACAAACAAAAGAAAGGTTTTTACAGTTCACAATCTCAGGGTTCACAATGGGATCAAATATCCTGCAACAGATCTTCATAGTCTATAACAGCCCCAACACCGTTCAAATGCCCAGTCTCTTTTGACACTTAAAGCAATCTCTTAACTATGGCATCTTGTAAAATCAGAAAACAAATTATATTTTTCCAACATACAATGGCACAGATACATATTCCCATTTAAAAAGAGGAAAGAGAACATAGTGACAGAAGATTGTGTAAGGCAAGTCTGAAAACCAGCAGGGCAAACAGCAAATCCTACAGCTCTGTCTCAGACACATGGGGCTTTGAAAGGGATACAGCTATTTAAGCCCTTTCAAAGCTTCTCATCTCTCTCACTCTCGCTTCCTCTCTGCCTCTCCCTCTTCTTCTACTTCCCACTGAAATCCTATGATCTCAACCTCCATAGTCTGCATTACTCTTAACAATTCCATCTTTCAGGTCCTACCAGAATAGCTGATTAAGCTCTGTGTACAGCTTTTGATGGTTTCTGCCATCTAAAGTACTGCTGTCTTCCACATTCCTCCAAAGACAACATTTGCAGGTTCTTTGCTGCAACAAAATCACTTGTTGGGTATGGTATTTTGTTCTAATTGCTTCTCTATTGCTGTGTGTGATTAAATCCTCTATCCAAAAGCAACTCAGGTAATGAATGGGTTTGACAATACTGCCAGATCACAATCCATCATTGTGGGAGCTTAGGATATAAATTCAAAGTAGAAACAAGCCAAAAGCCACGGGGGAAACATTGTTTCCTGGCCTTCTCTCTTCCTTGATCACTGTCTCAAGCTCAGCTAGCACTCTTATCCATCCCAAGCACTTGCTTAGGGATATTGCCATCTTCTGTAGAAAGCCTTCCCACATTAATCATCAGTCAACACAATGTCTCAAAGACACAGCAACCAGCCATTCCCACCTGGGCATGCCCTCAACTGATGCTCCTTGAGATGACTCTAAGCGATGTCATCTTGACAGCTGAAACTAACTGGCCACAGAGACAATAATATATATAAATGTTTTAAAAATTCAAGACCAATGTAGTAACCATATCAGTCACTTAAATACCAAACACCCATATGTTAGCAACAACTGGAAAACACATATATGCCAAGAAATAAAAACAATGGAGCCTCGATGATCAAAAACTAAAACCCTTTCTCCACAGAACGACCCCAAACAAATAAAATTCAAGGAACTCATAACATAATATAGTACATTTTTGAATACAACAATAGATGAAGGCCTATCATTTTCTAGAGAAACAATATAATTAAATGTATAATAAATAAAATCACAGAACACAAATGAGAACACTGACAAAATGAGACACAAAAACATACCAACAAATATAGCATAGTCCCTTAAACAAGAACTACAAGATTCTAATCAAAATTAGAATCAAAGAAATCGCTGGTTAACATTCACTCTGTGCATTCCAGTTAGTTCTCTCCTTTGCCAGTAATAGAAAGTAGGTTGAGAGAGGAGGGCTATTCCACCAAAATTAGAGAGATTTCTTGAAGCATTCTGATGTTTCAACATTGTAAAACATAGTTTTGACTACTAAAAATGTCTATTTCCTTATGACAAAGCAAAGGATTAGGGTTTTTAAAAAAGGGGTATGATTTGTATTGCAACTTGTTTTGCTCTAATTGTTTTATAAGTCATAAACACTATGAAAACAAGTTTTTCCACATTTTCATGTGTATGTTTGTGTGGAACAGAATGTCTGACAAGTGTATACAGGTGACTCACCAGAGCAGTAGGTGTCAGAGTCCCTGGATCTAGAGTAACAGGTGTAATGAGCCTCCCGATTTGGGTGTTGACATCTGAACTCAGATCACCTTCAAGAACAATACATGCTGAATAACTTGATCTACTCACATAATATTTTTTATCCAACAAACTAAAAGTCTTTCATAGATTAGCAACAACAAACTTAAATAAAGAAGTAAATAAATGGAGATACTTGGAAACATTTTATTAATATCATCATTAAAATGTTGGGCATGATCAATTTGCAGTATAAATTTAATACAATCCAATGAAAATTCTCAACAATTTATAACAAGAAAGCTGATTTAAAAGCTACATGCAAAGTAGAAAACAGAATGTTCAATACGATTATAAATAGTACACACATTGACATAGTGTGACTTCTATACTTACCACAGACTTACAACAATCAAGAATATGTTCAGTACTTGTGAAAGAATAAAGAGATAGAAAAAAAAAGCCAAGAAGAAGAGCACAAAAAAATATAGTCAAGTTTTAATCAAAAGACCTAAGGAGACTCAAACATAAAATATATGATCTTAACCAATATTACCCAACTACTAATAATTCTATGTCTATAGAATGAAATAGAGGTAGGCCACCTGCCTCATTCCCTTGGGTCCCTCGGGCAGACACCCACCAGCCAGAAGACCAGACAGGCTGCCCACCCTAGTCACAGTACTGTCTCCCTTCCTTGTTACCATTTCACAGCCCTTAACTTGCTGAACCAGAGTCCACACAAGTCTGCAGAACTCCTGTTCCCAACTTGGGTCAAGAGCCCCTGCTCAACTCCGGGCCACATATGTCAGAAGAGCAGAGAGAAAACAGAAAACAAGAGATAGAACACCCATCCAACAAAGACAAATCTAGGAATCAGCAGCTAAATTTATAACCTCCCCAAACTTAGATGCTTAAACAGCAGCATAAGAACACAGCCAACTACAGCCAGGGCAATATGTCACCACCAGATCCCAGATCCTGAATATTCTAACACAGCAGGAGTACATTAAAAACACCTTAAAACCAACTTTATGAAGATGATAAAGATCCTTAAAGAAGTGAATAAATCCCTTAAAGAAACAGGAAAAGATAAATAAACAAAAAAAAAAAAAAAATTGGAGGACATGAGTAAACCCCATAGCAAAAGCCAAGCAAAAACAAACAGTTGAATGAAAACAAATAAAGGTATTTGAGACAAGAAAATGGAAGTAAAAGCAAAAAAATAAATAAATAAATAAATAAAAATAAAAAAACAAAACAAGAACTGAGAGACTGAGAGAATTCTGGAAATGAACTATCTAGATAAGTGAACAAGAACAGATGCAGACATCACAAACAGCATACAATGAACAGAAGAAAGAATTTCAGGATTTGAAGATACTATGGAAGAAATAGATACATTCCTGACACAAGCATCCAGAAAAATCTGTGACACCATGAAAAGTCTAAACGTAAGAAAAACAGGATAAGAGGAAGGAATACTAGCTTAAAGACCAGAGAATATTTTCAACAAAATAATGGAAGAAGCTTTTCATAACCTAAAGAAGGAGATGCTTATAAACATACAAGAAGCACACAGATCACCAAATAGACTGAACGAGAAAAGAAATCCCTACCACTTAATAATTAAAACACTAAACATACATGACAAGAATATTAAAAGCTGCAAGGAAAAACACTAAGTAACATATAAAGATAGACCTATTAGAAGTACACCTGACTCCTCAATTGAGACTCTAAAAGTCTGAAGGGCTTGGACAGATGTGATGTAGACTCTAAAGAGATCACAGATGCTAGCCAAGACTGCTATACCCAGCAAAACTTTCAATCACCACAGATGGAGAAAACAAAATATTCCACAGTAAAGTCAAAGTTAAACAAAATCTATTTATAAATCTATCCCTACCAAAGGAACCAGAAGGAAAATTTCAGACCAAGGAGGTTAGTGATACCTGTGAAACTCAGGCAATAAATAATCTCACACCAGTAAAACTAAAATAAGGGAAGAACACACACATACATACCACAACCACCACCACACAACAACCACCAACACAACAGGAATTAACAACTATTGGTTATTAATATTCTCAATATAAATGGCCTCAGTTGCCTAATAAAAAGACTAACAGAATTGATGTTAAAACAGGATCCATCCTCTACTGCATACAAGAAACACACCTCAACATAAAAGATAGACATTACCTCAAAGTTAAAAATTGGAAAAAGATTTTCCAACCAAATGGATCCAAGAATCAAGCTGGTGTAGCCATTCTAATATCTTATAAAATAGACTTCAAACCAAAGTTAATTAAAAAAAAAAAAGACTTGGAAAAACATTTCATATTCGAAAAAGAAAAAAATACAGCAAGTTGACGTCTCAATTCTGAACATCCATGCCCCAAATGCAAGGGCACCCACATTTGTGAAAAAACAAACAAATAAACAAACAAAAACAACAACAACAAAAAACCCTAAAGCTTAATCCACACATCGAACCTCACACACTGAAAGTGGGAGACTTCAATATCCCCCTTTCAGATCATCTAGATAAAAGTTAAACAGAGAAACACTGGAGCTAGTAGGTGTTACAAACCAAATGGACCTAATAGACCACAGAAAATTTCACCCAAACACAGAGAATATACCTTCTTCTCAGCACCTCATGAAACTTTCTCCAAAACTGGCCACATACAAAGCCAGTCTCAGGAGATAAAAAGAAACTGAAATAGTGCCTCGTATCCCATCAGAACACCATGAATTAAAGTTTGATTTCAACAGCAACAGAAATAGCAAAAAGCCTACAAACTCATGAAAACTGAACAACTCTGTTCTTCATGACTGGGTATATGACTGAAATAAAGAAAGGAATTAAAACAATCCAAGATGGCAGCACCCAGCATGTATGGTATCTGGGTAGCAGGACCGAAATGACTGCAGAGCAAGTGAGTGGCATGCTGTGGACTACAAGAACTAGCATCTGGGTCCCAGAGGTGCCAGGAATGAGGGGTTCCAGCCTCTGGCCACCCAGCTATTCCTGCTGTCCTGGAGAACACACCCGGGTTCCAGAGGCATGTGCTTCCAGCCTCTGGCCACCTGACTCCAGTGATACTGGGAAATGGTCTCAGCGTCCAGTCCACAGCTCTACCCATTGCCCTGAGGAGACTGGCTAGACCTGAGGAGCATACAGGATCTCACTCCAAGATGGTGGCACCCACCACACACAGTGTTTGGGCAGCTTGAGCTCAGAGCAAGCAAGTGTGTGTGTGTGTGTGGGAGATTCTTCTGACTCTGGGAGTTCCCTTGGTGAGAGGAGAGCTCCTGGGTTCCTGAGGAGACCTGCTGGCCCTCAGGATCATACAGGCTAGACATCCTCACTCCAAACCCCTGGCTGTGGGTCAAACTGGGATATAGCCACCTGAAGAGAATGGTGGGTTGTTCCCTAAGATCCAACAGCCAGTCCACCATCTGGAGGCCAGCTGCTCCAAGAACACCAACCTTCTTGCCCAGGGCTCTTCCCACACCCTCAATAAATCCAGCTGGATACCAGGAACAACCAGCCAATGCCAGGGACAACCAAATGGTTAAAGACTAGTGTAAAATCACAATCAAGAAAAGCAAGGGCAATATGGGACTTCCTGAACCCAGATATCCCACTACAAGCAGTCCTGGATATCCTAACACAACTGAAACATAAGAAAATGACCTTAAGTTGATAGATGCCTATAAAGAGGAAATGAATAAGACCCTTAAAAAAATACAGGAAAACACAATCAAACAGATAGAGGCCTTTTAAGAGGAAATGAATAAATCATTTAAAGAAATACAGGAAAATACAAATAGGTGAAGAAAGTGAATAAAACAGTCCAAGACCTGAAAATGGAAATAAAAACAATAAAGAAAACACAAACCGAGGAAATCCTGGAGCTAGAAAACTTGGGGAAGAACATGAACTACAGTTAAACATCATCAACAAAATACAAAAGATGGAGGAAAGAATTTCAGGTATAGAAGACACAATGGAAGAAACTGATGCATTTGTCAAAGAAAATGTTAAATCTAAAAAATTCCTGACACAAAACACCCAAGAAATAAAAAATAAATAAAAGGACACAATTAAAAGAAGAAACCTCATATAAAAAGAATATAGGAATATAGGAAAGAGAAGACTTCCAGCTCCCAGGCCCAGAAAATATTTTCAACAAAATCGTAGAAGAAAATTGCCCCAATCTAAAGAAAGAGGTGCCTATAAGCAGAAAAGAGGCCTACACAACACCAAACAGATTAGACAGAAAAGAAAATCCTCCCACCACATAATAATCAAAATACTAAGTGTACAGAGCAAAGGGGAAAAATGTTTAAAGCTACAAAAGAAAAGGGGCAGGTCACATATAAAGGAAAACCTATCAGAATCATACCTGACTACTAAACAAAAACTCTAAATGCCAGAAAAGCCTGGACAGTTGTCTCACAGACTCTGAGAGACTACAGATGTCAGCCCAGACTACTATACCTAACAAAATTTTCAATCACCATAGATGGAGAAAAGAAGATATTCCATCACAAAAACAAATGTAAACAATATCTATGCACAAACCCAGCCCTACAGAAGACCCTAGAAGGAAAATTCCAACTGAATGAAGTTAACTACACCCAAGGGAACACAGGAAATAATAACTCCACTGCAACAAAACCAAAAGAAGAGCAATACACTACAACCACCAACACCAAAATAGCAGGAGCTAGCAATCATTGGTCATTAATATCTCTCAACATCAACAATGTAATTCCCCAATAAAAAGACTCCAGCTAACAGAATGGCTGTGTAAACAGGACCCATCATTATTCTTCATACAAAAAACAACAACAACAACAACAAAAAACACCTCAGCAACAATGACAGACATTACCTCAGAGTAAAGGACTGGAAAAAGGTTTTCCAAGCAAACTGACCCAAGAAGCAAGCTAGAGTCACCATTATAATATCTAATAATCTAATAAATCAACCAAATAGACTTTTAATCAAAAGATATGCGGAAGGACACTTCATACGCATCAAAGGAAAAATCCACCAAGATGATGTCTCAATTCTAAAGAGCTATGCCCCAAATACAAGGGTACCACATTTGTAAAAGAAATGTTGCTAAAGCATAATCACACATCGACCCCACACATTAGGAGTGGGAGACTTCAACACCACACTCTCACCAAAGGACAGAAACTAAACAGAGAAATAAACAGACGCTATGAATGAAACTGAGCTAACAGATGTCTACAGAACATTACACCCAAACACACAAAACCATTACACATTCTCAGAACCTCACAGAACTTTCTCCAAAATTGACCATATACTTGGTCACAAAGCAAGCCTCAACAAATACAAGAAAATTGAAACAATCTCGCGTATCTTATCATACCACCATGGATTAAAGCTAGATTTCAAGAACAACAGAAGCAAGAGAAAACCAACAAACTCACAGACAACTGAACAACTCTAATCAATGACCACTGGGTCACGGAAGAAATAAAGAAATTAAAGACTTTCTAGAACTCAATGAAAATGAAGGCACAACAAACACAAACTTATAGGACACAGTGAAGGCAGTACCGAGAGGAAAGTTCATAGCACTAAGTGCCGTCGTGAAGAAATTAGACAGTTCTCATACTAGCAATTTAAAAGCGCACCTAAAAGCCCCAGAAAAGAAAGAAAACAGAGAGAAGCAAAAGACACCCAAGAGGAGCAGACGGCAGGAAATAATCAAACTCAGGGCTGAAAGAAATAATTTAGAAACAAAGAGAACAACACAAAGAATCAATGAAACCAAGAGCTGGTTCTTTGAGAAAATCAACAAGATAGACAAACTAACTAAAAGGCGGAGAGACACTGTCCAAATTAACAAAATCAGAAATGAAATAGGGGCCATCACAACAGAGATCAAAATCCAAAGAATCATTAGGTCTTACTTTAAAAGCCTGTATTCCACAAAATTAAAAAATCTAAAGAAAAGGAACTACTTTCTTGATAGATTTAACACACTTAACATTAAAGCTAAGTGAAGGTCAGGTAAACAGTTTAAACAGTCCTATAAGCCCTAGGAAATAGAAGCAGGCATCAAAAGTTTGCCACGTAGATCAAAGGCCTCAACATAAAATCAGACACACTAAATCTATGAGAAGTGGGAAAGAGGCTTGAACTCATTGGTACTGGATACAACTTCCTGAACAGAACACCAACAGCTCAGGCTCTAAAATCAACAATTAATAAATGCAACCTCATAAAACTAAAAAGCTTCTGTAAGGCAAAAGACAATGTCAGCACAGCAAAATGGTAGCTTATAGGTTGGGAAAAGATCTTCACTAACTCTACCTCTGACAAAAGGCTAATACCCATAGTATATGAAGAACTCAGGAAATTAAACACTAACAAACCAAATAATCTAATTTAAAAATGGAGTAGAGAGAATTCTCAACAGAGGAATCTCAAATGGCCGAGAAGCACTTAAAGAAATGTTCAGTGTCATTAGTCATTAGGAAAATGCGAATTAAAATGACTTTGAGATTCCATCTTACACTCATCGGAATGGTTAAAATGGTTCCCTAGTAAGGGGGCTGTCTCTGACATGAACTCAGTGCAGGCTCTTTGATCACCTCCCCCTGGGGGGGTGCAACCTTGCCAGGCCACAGAGGAAGATGAGGCAGCCAGACCTGATGAGACCTGATAAGCTAGGATCAGATGGAAGGGAAGGAGGTCCTCCCCTATCAGGGGACTAGGGAAAGGGCATAGGGGGAGAAGAGGGAGGGTGAATGGGACTGGGAGGAGACAGAAGGGGGCTGCAGCAGGGATACAAAGTAAATAAATTGTAATAAATAAATTAAATTAAATTAAATAAAAAAACCCTCAAGGTATAGCACATGATGGCGAGGATGTGGAGAAAGGGGAATCCTTCTCTGTTGCTGGTGGAGTGCAAACTTGTACAATCACTTTGGAAAGCAATCTGGCGCTTTCTCAGAAAATTGAAAATAGTACTACCTCAAGACCCAGCTATACCTCTTCTGAGCATATACTCAAAGCATGCTCCACCATACTACAAGGACATCTGCTCAACTATGTTCATGGCAGCTTTATTAGCCAGAGCCTGTAAACAACCTAGATGTCCCTCAACCTAAAAATGAATAAAGAAAATATAATACATTTACACAATGGAATACTACTCAGCTATTAAAAACAAGGGTGTCATGAACTATGCAGGTAAATGGATGGAAGTAGAAAGGATTATCCTGAGCGAGGTAACGCAGACCCAGAAAGACACACATGGCATGTACTCACTTATAATCAGCTATTCGCCATATAACACAGGGTACCTACACTACAATTTACAGACCCAAAGAAGCTAGCTAACATGGGGTCCCAAGGGAGGCCCTCCTTGAATCTCACTCAAATGGAAAAATAGATAGACCGTGGAAGTGACAATAAAGAGGGAACTGGATAGGAGAAAGTATGAGGAAGAAAATGAGGTAGGGGGTGACGATGTGGGGGAAATGCCGGGGGCTGGGTTAGAGGGCTTGGAGAGGACGAGGAAACCAAAGGCGCAGGCATCACTGAGACAAGCTGGCGCCCTGTGGCAGGGTTGACCACAAGGAGGACCACTCCATTGCTAGTGGGAGTGCAAACTTGTACAACGACTTTGGAGATCAATCTGGCACTTTCTCAGAAAACTGGGAAAAGCCATACCTCAAGACCCAGCTCTACCACTCCTGGGCATACTGAAAGATGCTCCACCACACAACAAGGACAATTGCTCAACCATTTTCATAGCAGCTTTATTCTTAACGATCAGAACCTGGAAACAACCTAGATGTCCCTCAACCTAAGAAGAATTGATAAAGAAACTGTGGTATCTTTACACAATGGAATAGTACTCAGCCATTAAAAACAAGATCATGAAATTTGCAGGCAAATGGATGGAACTAGAAAAGATCATCCTGAGTGAGTAAACCAGAAGCAGAAAGACTCACATGGCATGTACTCACTTATAAGCAGATTTTAGCCATCTAGTACAGGATAGACACATTGCAATGCACAGACCCCAAGAAGATAAGTAACAATGAAGACCTGGGGGAGGATGCGTAAATATCACTCACGGGGGAAATAGACCAGACAGAGGTAGTTGTGGAAGAGGGGGAACAGGCAGAAGAAGAGGAAGTGCTGACAGAAACGAGGGTGGCTATCAGACCTGGAGAGTAGAGGCGGGAGGGCGGAGAGCCTGCCGAGAAAAGACAAATGGAGGCTTCGGGCATCCGGAATCCCTGTGGCAAGCTGCAGACTCAGTCAGCACAGGACTCTGGGAGGATGTGAGGGGAACTCTAACTAACACTCCTAGTAGCAGGGCCATGAAGACTGAAGAGGACACCCTCTAATGAGACAAGACTTCTGGGAGACAGAGGAGATCACCAGCCCACCCACAAATACCTCAATCCAAACTTACCCTGCCTACAAGACCTACAAGACCAGAGACAAAGATAGAACAGATAGAGCAGAGACCGAGGTACTATCCAGCCAAGGCCGGGCCCAGCCCATGGAAGGAAGCCAACCCCTATCACTAAACTGTGATACGCTTGCAGATAGACGCCTACCAGAGTTGTCCTCTGAGAAGCTCCACCCAGCAACTGTTCGAAACAGATACTGAGATTCACAGCCAAACATTGGACGATGCATAGGGAACCTACTGGAAAAGATGGGGGAAGGAGAAAAAGACCTAGAGGTGACAAGAGCTCCAAGAAGACCAACAGAGCCAATCACCCAGGGCCCAGAGGAACCTATGGAGTCTGAAGCACCAACCATGGACAATGCATCGTCTGGATTTAGGTCCTCTACTTATAAGTAGCCAGTGATTTAGGTCCTCTACTTATAAGGGCTTCATGTGAGCCCAGTAGTCAGGGGAGTAGGGGAATATCTCTGACATGGACTGTGTTGCCTGCTTTTTGATCACTTTGCCCTGAAGGGACTTCCCTACCAGGCCAAAGGGGAGGAAGACAAACTCAGTCCTCATGTGAATAGAAGAGCTGGGGTGTTTGGCTAGGGGACTCCCATATACCGAGGAATAGAGAAGGGGGAGGGAACACGGGACTGAAAGGAGAGGAGGGAAGAACCTATGACTGAGATGTAAACTGAAGTAATTAAAATTTAAAAAAATAAAATGATGTAACTACAGCTTCACTATTTTAAAGTTGAAACAGCTTTACAGCCTCATGTGCTCCAAGGACTAGCAATCTGTGTGAGAGCACACGGAGTATTACTCACACCTTTTCTCTCAGGCTGGATATTTTCAGCCAGAAAAACAAAACAAAACAAAACAAAACAAAACCTTTCTGTTAGGCACAGTCACATCAGTTTGTCCACATTGTCTGTTTTGGTTGAACTAGTGTAACTACAGTAATTTGGTTTCTAGAAATAAGTTCAGTTCTTTATTCAGATTCTTGATTGCCTAGTCTGTGGACCCAAGAAATAGACAGTAAGGACATTTATTTATCATGTAAAATTGATTACCTGAGTACTCATTGGTAATCCCAACTGCTATCAAGAGAGGAATGCTCTCACCCTCCTTCCTTGTGCTGTGACTACACCAGTTTCAAAGCTGGTCAGTGAACTCAATTCTTACACAGGTACCTCTTCATTTGTAATTCACCAATAAAAGCCAGTGAGGTCAGAGGACAGTCATTCCCTGGTCTCTCTTTCCTTCTCATTGACCAGTCAAGGCTCAACCTGGAAGGAGTCCCAGAACTGTCTTCCCAGCCCTAGGCAGCAGAGGCAGGATTAAGTGTGCAAAGCAATTCTCAATTACATACTGTGAGGCAAGCCTGGGCTCTAGGAGACAGAAATAGACATAGCACTTGAGAAAAATGGAATAAAATTCTTAATGATCAGGAAACATTGGAGAGTAGAAACAAATTGAGATTTGATCAGTGATTCACTTAAAGAAAATGAAATTTAAAAAGTGATACCGATAATTGACTTTTTAAAAAGTTAAAAATAATTTAAAAAACCATTAGCTATGTTGGTGTGGGAAATAGAAGGTCCTTCCTTAGCGGAGGGAATGCCATTAATAAGATACCTATTGGCCTTGCCCCTGTGCCCAGTGTTCGCTGCAGAGATCTGCGCACACAGCGACAGCCAGTGAGCGGCCTGATACAGTTAACAGTGCCAATCCAGACTCTTACGGGATCTGCCAATGTGTTCCTGGGTTTGCGTGCGTGAAGGCCCCAGGGGCAGTGTAATTTGCTCGATCAGGACAGCCCTCTACACGGCAGTGTTTTTCCTTTTCAACAGTTGTCACCTGCGGTCTCCCTGCCCGTGCGTGCGGCAGCACTGTGGCTTTCCTGCCTTAAGGTTGGTGGCTGGCCTGGAAAGCCCCCTCGAGCTGCTCGTCAGGGGCCTGCCCTTTAATGTGAGCGCTGGACTAGTGGCTGGTTGTAAATCAGGGTTGCCTCCTGTGTTAATGGTTTGGAGCCAAATGTCTAGACAGTCCCGGTGAATGAACATCTGTGTCCTTGTGCCTCTACCAAGCCTGGTTAGCGTCCTACTGATCGCTTTGGGGCCGTTGAAGAGGCGGCCCTCCCTAAGGTAAATGCTCTGTGTGACTCACTGTCTCATAAGCGTCGGTAAACCCTCTACGTCACCAGTTCTAATCTTCTGCACCACAGCTTGGTAGTGGAGCGCTACCCAGCACATGCCACTCCATTTACTACCTCCAAAAATTAACTCCGAACGGACCTCACTGCTGAATGTGAAGTACGGACTGCAGAAATTCTAGAGCTACTAGAGAAACCAGGATTCTCTGAGTGTGGCAACCTGCTGTCCTCCGGGGCACCCAAAGCATGGAGCCGAAGCATGGAGCCGTCGACTGCAAGGGTTTCTCCACACAGTGCATGCCCAAAGCTCTGCACAGGTCAGCTCTCAGGCTGCAGTTACTCAGAGGCCACCACGTGAGCCAGGAGTGCGAGGACCACAAAGGATCACAGCTGATGCCACATCTGGCCACTAATTCCCACACTGCCACAGGCTTGCCCACCACGCGGGCTCCCGAGGCTCAGCCGCCCACCCCTCCCCAGGCAGTGGCGCCTCGCTCACCATGTCGAGGCTTCCAAGTTCCACCGCGGACCCTCACAGCTGCTGGCAGAGGCCCAGAAGCACTAGCGCCTACTCAGCTTCAGAACCGAGACCGCAGCACAGCGCTCGCCCGGAAGAGCCCTCCTCCCCTTCTGACTGGGGTCCGCCTGGAGGATCTGATTGGCTAGTAAGGTCTCAGGGACAAGAGCATCTCCCTCATCATTCCAGTATGCTGAAGGGACACATGACAATGTTTCCTGACCCTGGTTTCCATCCCAAGGTCAAGACCTTTGCCAGATCTGCAGAGATCCCATGGCAGTAGCCCTTGCCCTGGCCTCCAGTTGCTGACACTCTGTCTTCCTGCACTCAGTCAGCCCCTTTTCCTTCGGGACACAAGGTGGCTAGTTGCACAGCCCCTTACACAACGTGGATGGGGTGATTCTCCTGTCCCACAGGTGGAGGCGTGCCCACAATATTAACAAGTAAGGAGAGACTTTTTTTTTTTTTTTTGAAATACAACTTTTGTTCTGTGGCTGCGGCTGAGGTCAGCTGAACTGCACCTATATTTAACCTTGTAGGCAGAGGTACTTCAGACAATCCTGAGAGAAAAGCAGGACCCAGATCACAAACACAAAGGGTGGATGATGGCTCCGTTCCTATAGCAGCTTTCCTCCTGGAATTCAGTTCAGGCTCCTGAGAAATTAGAAATAGCGAAAAGTATGGCCTCCACAGTTGCTTGAATACTTAGAAACTGTTCTAGGAAGAATGTCTTC
Organism: Meriones unguiculatus; assembly: GCF_030254825.1. Taxonomy (NCBI): domain Eukaryota; kingdom Metazoa; phylum Chordata; class Mammalia; order Rodentia; family Muridae; genus Meriones; species Meriones unguiculatus. The sequence continues at coordinate 62,297,037 of NC_083352.1, read as the reverse complement.
TGTGAACGCTGTTGGTAGCCAGCATTCTCCCTGAGCGTTTAGGTGAAAAAGAACAGAGCTGCATTAGTCAAGGTTCTCTAGATGAACAGAACTGATAAAGTATGCATGTAGAAAGGGGACCTACTGGAATGGCTCATGGGCTGTGGTCCAGGCTAGTCCAACAAGGGGTGTCTACCAACTAAAAGCTGAAGAATCCAGTGGTTTAGTCCATGAGACATGGATGTCTCAGGTGTATACACCACGATTTCAAAGAAATAGGCTCTAATGCCAGTAAAGGGACGAACTTGCCAGCTGGAGATAGAGCAAGCAGGCAAAGACAGGAGCGTTTCTTTCTTCAATGCCCTCCACTGAAAAGTGTGGCTCAGAATAGAGATGGATTTTATCACCTCAAAAGATCCAGAAGTGTCTTTCTACTTCAAAAGCTTTAATTAAGAAAAATCCCTCAAGCCGGGTGGGGTGGTGCACACCCTTGATCCCAGCACTCAGGAGGCAGAAGCAGGGGGACCTCTGTGAGTTAGAGGCCAGCCTGGTCTACAGAATGAGTCCATGACAGCCAGGACAGAGAAACCCTGTCTTGGTGAAAGAAAGAAGGAAGGAAGGAAGGAAGGAAGGAAGGAAGGAAGGAAGGAAGGAAGAAAAGAAAGAAAGAAAGAAAGAAGGAAAGAAAGAAAGAAAGAAGCCATCACAAGGGCCAAAACATAAGAGCTGAGACAGATTTCTTTTTCTTTTTTTTTTTTTTTTTTTTTGGTGGGGTGGGGGGTGGGGGTGGGGGGTGGGGAGTGTGTCAGGATGTTTTCAAAAACAAGTCCAGGTCATGGGTTAGGTCATGTCAGGATCCAGGAAACAGACTTAAAAACATAGCAGCACCCTAATTAAAAAATGAGATCCAGGGCTCAACAGAGAATTCTCAACAGAGGAAACTCTAGTGGCTGAGAAGCACTTAAAGAAATGTTCAACGTCCTTAGTCATCAGGGAAATGCAAATCAAAACGACTCTGTAGCACAAAGCCACCTGTAGCAGTCTTTTTTTTTTTAACTCTACTTTATTTGGGGTGTTTAGGCCTCTACCTCCCTTCCATCAACACCCCCAACCTTAAATAGGAGAGAGAAAAGGTTAGTGGGGAGAGGGGGCCCAGACCCCTTTACTTCTCCCAGCTAGTTAGGGTCGAAGAGTTCTTTTAAGGCTCTATACCAATTGCTGTCGCAGCTAGCAGGCTTCTCCACCCCGCTATGTCCTGATGTGTTTCTGTCTGTCTGTCTGCTCCAAACTGCCATACTGTCTCTGGTCACTGGTCTCTGGTCGCTGGTCTTTTCAAACTGCTACACACCATATGCCAACAACAAGCGCCACACTGAATGCCACATGATCTCTTTATCAGCCTCATATTTATACTCCCAGAGTCCTAGCCCACAGCCCTTCCTTGCAGCACTTGGAAGGCCATTACCAGCTGGCAAAGATCACACCTCGAACCAGACAACTAACAGGCGTGGACAAACTATAGCCCAACTAAATTCCCACACTTGGGATTTAGTCAAAAGCATATTTATATAACATACAAAGAAACCAAAACTTCCTACAAATCTGGTGTAAGATGGAAATCTTACACTAGTCAAAATGGCTAAGATAAAAAAAAAAAATTAAGTGATAGCACATGCTGACAAGGATGTGGAGCTATTAGAAACAAGGAAACCATACAATTTGTAGGCAAATGGATGGAACTAGAAAAGATCAGAGTGGGGTAACCCAGACCCAGAAAGATGCCCATGGTATTGTACTCACTTATAAGTGGATATTTGCCATCTAATACGCAATAACCATACTACAGTCCACAGACCCAAAGAAGCCAAGTAAAGAGGAGGGCCCGAGGGAGGATACTCGAATCCCACTCAGAAGGGGAAATACAATGAGTGTTGAACATGGACGAAGAGAGGGAACTGGGTTGAGAAGGTGTGAGGAAGGGAGCGAGGGTGGGGATCAGATGTGGGAGAGTGGGGTGGGAGGCCAGAGGGCAGGGAGAGAGAAGGGAAGGCGGGGAGGGCTCAGGGACATCTGGGACAAGCTGGAGACCTACGACAGAGCAGGCTCCTGGGAGAATGGGGGGCCACTCTATCCAAGACTTCTGCATGCGGGGGCAGGGAGAAGGAAGGGGCTACCTCCTAGCAGGAGGATTGCCAATGGAGAAGGAAGGGGCTACCTCCTAGCAGGAGGATTGCCAATGGAGAGGGAAGGGGCTACCTCCTAGCAGGAGGATTGCCAATGGAGAGGGAAGGGGCTACCTCCTAGCAGGAGGATTGCCAATGGAGAGGGAAGGGGCTACCTCCTAGCAGGAGGATTGCCAATGGAGGGAGGGGACACCAGCCCACCCACAAAACCCTCAACCCCAAATCAACCCTGCCTATAGCATGTGCAGGGATAAAGATGGGGTAGAGAAAGAGGGGATGGCCAACCAATGGCTGGCCCAACCATAGACCACCCCATAGGAGAGAGCCAACCCCTGACACTACTAATGATACTCTACTGTGCTTCCAGACAGGAGCCTAGCATGACGGTCCTCTGGGAGGCTCCACCCAGCAGCAGAACAAAACAGGTGTTGAGACCCACAGACAAACTTTAGGCTAACCTAGGGGAGCCTTGTAAAGAACTGCGGGGGAGGATACCAGGTCCCGGATGGGACAAGAATCTCTCAAGAAGACCAACAGTGTCAACTAACCTAGGCCCATAGGGGTGGGCTTACAGAGACTGAAGCACCAACCAAAGAGCGTGCATGGACTGGACCTAGGCTCCCAACACATATGTAACTGATGGGCAACTTGGTCCTCATGTGGATTCCCTAGCAATAAGGGGAGTGTGGGTCATATCTGACACGGACTCTATTGCCTACTTTTGGGTCACCTTCTTCAGGCTGGGCTGCCTTGCCTCACTAAAAGAGGATGCACCAAGTCCTGAAGCAATTTGATGAGGTGGGGTGGACTCATAGGGGGGGCTCCCCTTTTCTGAGGAGAAGGGGGAAGGAGAAGAGCAGAGGGGACTTCAATCAGGATGTAAAATGAACAAATGAATAAGTTTATTAAATAAAAAAGAAAATAAATAAATACATATCTTTAAAAAACAGCAACTCAGCTTTTACACTTAAAAAAAAAAACAAACTTATTTTTGACAATACAGAATAATGTCTCCTGCCTTCAAAATGGAGTCAGACAGGTTCCTCACAGGTAAAGGACTCTGTGAAAGTAGCTTGTTCAGGAGACAACACTGTCTGTTAATCATGACACATGATATAAAAGATAGATGTACCAGTGTGACAACTCTCACTCACACAGAGAACGAATACAGAAAACACCACGGAAGGGTCACCTGTTAGCAGTGTGTCTTGTACTTAGATGAACAGTTATGCTGAGCTATTCTGTGCTCAGAACATGGCTGTTTTCGCCTCTGAGCAAGCTGGCTCAGGGGAAGGCCACAGCTGCTTCCATGCAGGATCAGAGAGCGTTCATTTTAACTAGCCCTAGTTGCTGTCTGTCTCAGTACTGTGACGGCACTGCAGAGAATCCACTCTTTTTTCTTTTTTATCCTTCATTTTCATTAGTTTTGTCTGCATGCGTCGGTATGCAGTACCTGAAGAGGCCAGAAGAGGGCGGAAGAACCCAGCAACTGGAGACAGGACATTATTAGCTACCATTATGTGTTCTGGAAATAAAACCCGGGTCCTCTGGACAGCACCCGGGACCCCTAAGCACCAAGCCATCTCTTTAGTCCCTTTTTTTTAATTTAAAATTTACTTTTATACTGTTGATTAAAATATCTTACATCACATACTCCCTTCCTTGTCTTCCCTTCATCCTACCCCAACTTTTTCCTTGTTCTTTATGAATAAGTGAGTATGTTCTTGATATACGTCTACAACCTGCTGAGTCTTTCATTGGTGCTGGTGGCTGTGCGTCTATGGTTTCAGGGTTGATCACATTGTACTGGATAAACATTTAGGAAGTTTATTTCTGCATAAGGCTGATTCTCCCACTTGCAAGAAAATTTCACTCTTCCATGAACAATGGGAGTCTGACACCACCCTCACCACTCCCCCCCTCCCCCCATGACCAAGGCTGCTTTGGACAGGAAACATTATAAAGACTAGAAAACTTGGGATGGTAAACTACCTCAGCAGCCAAGAACACAGAAGATGCCTCTAAAGCACCAGGTTCCATTCCCAGTACACACAGCAGCTCATATCTCTCTACATTGCCAGTTTCAAGAGTTCTGTCTCCTGGCTTTCCTAGGTAGCCATAAGCTGACAGGCAGGAATGAGGCAAAGTCACATAAACAACTGACAGACTAAAATTCTTTTTCTAAAAAAAGAAGGAGGAGGAGAGGAAGGAGGAGGAGAAAGAGAGAGGAGGAGGAGAAGAGCGAAAGGGAGAGAGAGAGAGAGGAGAGAAGAAAAAACATTTAATACCATAAAACTTATTTTTTATGCTGGGTGTGGTAGTGCATTTCTTTAATCCCATCACTCATGACACAGATGCAGGAAGATAACTGTGAGTTTGAGGAAAGCCTTATATAGTACACACACAGACACACACAGACACACACACACACACACACACACACACACAGGGAAAAAGAGAACAAAACCGAATAATAGAGGGGAAAGAAGCATTGGACAGTTGGGACACTGTAATGCATCTTAAAGTCATTTCCAGTGTCTACCATTGGTGCCCATAAAATCATCTTCAGCAATGAATATTGCCAAGCGCTGTAGCACACGCATTAACCCAAGCACTATGGAGGCAAAGGCAGTCTAACAACCACGAGTTCTAGGCGATCTTAATCTACCTAGTCACTTTCATAATAAGACCTACCTCAAAAGGACCCCAAATTGGAAAAAAAAGTGCATATAATTTTTATTTATTTATTTTGTTTGAGACAGGGTCTCACAAAGAAACCCAGCTGACTTAGATTATATATATATAACATACATGGATATATTATAAATGTATAATACATATTGAATCTTTAATAAATACTTTGATCCTTTCCTTTTGAACCATCATTCCTAACATGCCATCTTCTATAGAGGAGGGAGCTGACAGATACTTTAATGTTGGTCTGCTTAGAAGTAGAGGAGAGGGGGCTGGAGGGATGGCTCAGAGGTTAAGAACACTCACTGTTCTTCCAAAGGTCCTGAGTTCAATTCCCAGCAACCACATGGTAGCTCAAACCAACTACAGTAAGATCTGGTATGCAGGCAGGATGTTATATAAATAATAAATAAATCTTTTAAAAAAAAAAGAAGTAGAGGAGAACGTTTGCTTCTTCATGGCAGTCTAGACTTGTCAATCTTGGGATCACTCCTACCCTCAAAAACATGGGATTTAAGCTACCCTTTCTAGAGCTCCAGTTGAAGCAAACTCCTCCCTGGTTGCTGCACTTGGAAGGGAGGCTTTTCTGCATTCCAGTCTCCCACATAACACTCTTGGTTTCATTTTTTGAGACAGGATTTCTCTGTGTAGCCCAGGCTGTCCTGGACTCGCTTTGTAGACCAGGCTGGCCTCACAGAGATCTGCCTGCCTCTGCCACGCGAGTGCTGGGATTACAGTGTGAGCTTCCACACCTGGGTCCACAGAGCACTTCTGTATAGCTACTTCTCTATTGCTGTCATGAACACAGCATGGTCAGGGCAATTTATAAACGAAAGCACTAAACTGGGCCCACGGATCCAGAGGTAGAGACGATGATGGCAGAATAAACACGGCAGCAGAAGAGGTGAGGGCTCACGTGCTCAGGTCAGAGTTAGCGAGCACACAGGGCATAGTCAGAGGCATTAGTGGCTGTTAAGCCCAGCCCTGCCACATAACTTCTTCAAAAATGGCCACAGCTCTAACCCTTCACAAAGAGTTCCACCACGGGGAAACAAGCATTCACACATAGGTCTCTGAGGGCCATTTTCATTTAACCGACACTTCTTTCTTCAGCGCTTGGAAAGTGATAAGCTTTTTATCTGACCAGCTTCTACCATATCCTTACGTGAGACTATTATGTTTGCAACATCCAGTGCCTTGGCATATTAACCACATGCTTTATGAGCGCTCGATTTTGTGATATTGTATATAATGGTCTTGTATTGAACCTTCAGAACAAAGTTTTAGCATCATATCTATAGCCGGAGAGCATTCCTGAAGCTCCAGCTTGTAAACCTTTGGTCATTTTAGTTGTAACTTCTATTTGGGACCTCCAGGTGAAACCTCAAATGTCACATCCTGTCTTACTGCTGCATGTACTGGGAAAGTTATTTTTTCAAAGTGAAATTTTCAAGGTAATGCCTAACAATCATAGCTTTGCAAGATTTGGGGGATCTCTATCCATAATGGTTGCCATATATATTTATTTAGAAAAGAAACTGCGTAACAGAGCAAGGCAGATAACACAGCCTCCATTGTAGAAAGACAATTCTTTTTACCTCTAATCTCAAGTCATCTTTCAACTGTATGAATTAACTTTATCCAGGCATAGTGCTAAAATTTGCATGTGCGATATTCCAAGAGGCAGTGTATGCTTTCCTAGGAAAAGCTGTGAAAGGCAGCTATTCTGTAGAAAAGAGGTTCCACATTCACCTTTCATGTCCCAACAACTTCTATGACATTTGCGTGTGTGTTAATTAGCATTGTAATCATTATTTTTCTCTCCAGTGGTTAGGCAGAGATTTTAGAAATTAATTGCTATCATTAATGTTAAAATAGCATACCAAGGCTCTGGAAAGAGAAGTAGCTGCTCTTCTAGCACATCCAGGTTGATCCCAAGTACGTACAAGGTTTCACAACCATCTGTTACTCCAGACCCAGGAGTAACAGACGCCATCTTCTGGCCTTTGCAAGCACCAGATACGTATGTGATACATAAACATACATGTGGGGATACACATAAAATTAATTAGGGGGGGAGCATGTCGAGTCCAACACAATTAATTGTCCAGTGTTTCAGAAGATGATTATTATGTCAGGATCCGAATATAAAGATCTTTTCCCCATAGGTCATGCTGTAGGACGTGGGAATCACCTTGATTTGCCGAAGACATGAGATGAATGTCTATGCAAAGGGAGTGAAGAGAGTGTTCCTGCAGGGAAAGTGTGTAGACGTGAGGCCAAACTGGCGGCTGTTCAGCAGAAGACCCTGGAAACTGCTCTTGCTGCTGCTGCCTGAGGGAGGGAGGGAAGGAGAGAAGCTTTGGTATGTGCTTTGTACCCATCTGTGGGACCTTTAAAAAATGGCAGTCCTTATTTTAACAGCAAAGATCTCCACTGCATGGCTGAGTAAAATGAGTAAGGTGTCTGTCTCATGTTTTAACCATAAAAATAAAAAGAATGTGACATCAGAAATAATCTTTATTTTGACATCAAGAATTATTACCATTTTCTAGGACAAATTATCTTTAAGAAGGTTTTATCTGTTATAAACCTCTTTGTAACTTATTCAGACATTTTACAACATGCTCGAGTTTTTCATCACTTCTTTCTAATATCAATTTTTGAATAATCATCATTTTAGGAGAACACCAATGTCTATAATCCCACTTATATAAAGCTGTAACCTGGTCCTATTTCATCATCTTTACCTGAACGTGTTATGTCAACAATTGTATGTGTTTTCTTGTCACTTGGTGGGAGGCTGATTTTCTGTCTATCTGGCCAAACAAGTCAGTTCAAACCGCTGTCACAGTCACAGCCATCAGAATGGAGACGCCCTAGAAAGCAATGAGGAAAATATACATTGGTGCACAGAAGAAGCCTCCACCTTGGACGTCGGCCTTCACCATCCAATGTGTGTTTCGATACATTGGAAACACACATTGGAAACATACATTGGAAACATTGGAGATGCCCCATGAGTTAATGCCCTAGTTTACTTTATTTTGAGCAACACGCAGGGCAGTGGCCTATCCTCATTCCTCCTTAGTTCATAAAATAACCTGACCCAAAGCAACTGTCATGGATTGTTTGAACATTCAACTTTCATAGAATCGTTTGATTCACAATGAATTCTAACTAATTCTAAATTATGGTCCATCATTCACAAGGTATAAATGCTGAAACCCAAGAGTCTAATCACATCATATCTACAGTTGAGAGCAAAAGGAGAATAAACACATATTTGCTATCCTCTTTTCTGCTTTCTTCACTCTTAGACAACTCAGGGCTCAGCCTATGGCTCAGAGACACCCAGAGTGGGCTCATTATTTTACATCAATTAACAATCACACAATCTAGTACAGATGTGCACACAGGGCAGCCTGATTAACATTCAGACTCTTTCAAAGTGATGTTAGGTTGTGTCGAGTTGACAGTTAAAATTATCCAGCAATTCACACAGACTCATGCTAATCATCATGTAAAACACTTTCAACTTCTTAAATCCCATAGTCTTTAAAAAAAAATTTCAACATTTAAAAAATCTGAGGCCTCCTGGATGTGTACACTTGAAATCAACAACAACAGCACAGAGTAGCCTCCTACTGCTTCAAATGGGAAGAAGGGAGTATATCATATTTAAGGAGAACCCAGACCGAACAGCTGCTGGTCTCAGTGTGCAAATTCTGTGGTCTTTGCTGATAACACAGGCTCTAAAGGATTTTCGACACTCCGTGTCTCAGGCTCTTCCCTCCCCTGCCAGCTCTGTCGCACACCTGCACCTGTCCTTGGTGCTAGCCCATCATCTAGAAACGGCCATCTTCAGGTGTCCACTGGAACCAGTGTCATCTCAGGGCCTGTCTGCAGGCATTTCAAATCTGCCAAAGGGCCATCAGCTCTCCATGCACCCTTCAATTTTGGATCATTCATGTTTTCAAAAATTAGCACCACGCAGGTGGTAATTACTCTACCGTCAACTCAGTATGTGGCCTGGCTCCCTCAGACAACACAGCTGCACGAGCTTTTGCAATAAATCATAGATGTCAATTCTGACCTGACACAGCAGTTCAATTCTTCAGTGACACTGTTCTGTGAGGGAGGAACAGGAGACCAGAGGATTAAGGAGATAGAATAGTTTGGAATCAGATGGTTTTACACAAGCTGTGTCTTATGCCAAGCATGCTCACTTAGAAGTACACCACCCTATACACTGTTATAAAGGGAGAAATGGGTGAGGTCAGCAGAAATTACCGTACCGTGAGAGGAAGTCAGCAGGAAGCTGATGAAGCCATGTCGCACAAATGCAACGCAGACAGAGCACCCAGCAGCCTTGGGACTGATAAGCATAGCCTAGTGTGAGAGGAAGAGCTGGGTTCTCAAGATCCAAAGACAACATCCTCAAGGGCCCTGGCCTCAGGCTGACAGACTCTGCCACACATACCTCTTGTAAAGGAGCTCTGTTTTTTCTATATAATGTACATCAGGGCCTCAGGGAAGAGCTGCCAAGGCCCTGAACCACCATTGTTTAGGGATCTGCCAAGCCTGCTCCTGAAATTACTTTTCTCCTCCACACATCTTGGCCTCAGGGAAAACCTTGGAGCAGGCCAGTCCTCAACACAATTCAGTGGTGCTGATCTCTTCACTTGTCACAGCTGCCTTCACAGCACCAGCACGGGCAGCACACACAGACCCTGAGACAAAATCTTAAACAAACGGCCCTTTACTCGGTAACTGGTAAGGTTCCCCTCTGAAACCTCACAATCCTCTCACTGTTCTTCTACCTTCCAACAAGAACTGTCCCTTGACATCTCAGTACTCAATGGCATTTGCAGCCCTGTAACAAACCCCCGCCCCCAGCAAAATTGTCTGGAGCCATAAAAAGCCACAGAGTCACGTGGCTCCACTTCTCTGGCATCAGTTTCCGTTCTAGTTCCATTTTATTTATTTATTCCTCTATTTATTTATTTGTAAAAATAGCCTGACCAAATCAACTCCAGGTAGAAATCACTTGGATTGTTATTCCAAGTTATGTTCTCTCATGTCAGAGGTGTTTAGATAGGAACTCAAGCATTTACTCACATAACACCCACACTGTAGAGCAAAGGGGGGATGAATAACTGCATGCCTTTAATCCCAGCTCTCAGAAAGCTGTGGCACAGTGACTTCCATAAGTTCAAGACCAGGTTGATTTCTTTACTGAATTCTAGGCCAGCTTGAACAAACATGAAATTCAAGAGCCTCCCCTCTCCCCTGGGGCCTTCTTTATTACAAATGGAATGGGGGACATCTTTTAAAGTTTAGACCTATTTTTCTTTTTGATCATTGTAGGTGTGTGGTATTCACTGTTTGTTCCAGGGAATCCCTGCAATCCAGGGACAGTCTTAGGAAGTCCAAGTGACGCCCTTTCTTAGTTACTGTATCCAAGAACGACCGCTTTTAACTCACATTTACTCAAGTCTGATACTAACTTACTGAATCTTTTACAGATCAAGGCCTAAAACTGCATCAGTAACCTTCCAGTTATATGATGAGGACTTCTGTTTTTCTCCACCCTTAGTCTTCTACTGCTATAGAAGACAATGTGAGTTCAAACATAGCAGCTTTCTAAATCTGGGATATTGAATTTCTGAGATTAATGCATTTTTAAAATCATTCCTCTAGAGTCTACAGACACTACCAGTAACAAACTTGTCTTTAATTTCTTAGGTTTTTGTTTTGAATGAATGACAAGATTTCTATAATTCCATTGACTCTCACAGGTGTAAATGAACATTGAACACATACTTTCCCCAAAGCTCATTAAACAATTCACAGAATACTATCACGAGACTCTTTAGAAATGTTAAGAGTCATATAGTTAACAAATCAGTTGTAGAAATGGCCAAGCACATTAGAAACTCATCTTAGGGCTAAGGATGGCCAGTTGTCATGAGGACTTGAATTTGAACAAGATCATGTGTCAGTATATCACAAATACCTATAGCTCTATCGCCAGTGATCTGACATTCTTTTTCAGCTTCATACATGGATGCTCTCTCTCTCTCTCTCTCTCTTACACATACTCACACACTCAGAGAGAGAGAGAGACAAAGATAGAGGCATGGAGGGAGAGAGAGAAACACATTAAAAACAAAACAGAGAAGAAATTCTTTCTAGAGAATGGACTGAAATTCTGAAACTGTGGCCAAAATCAATTCACCTTTATTTATTTAAATAACCCATTTTTTTTTCACAGAGGTAATCCAGTTGTGAAGGATCATGGAAAGCCTAGGTAGAGTATCAGAAAAATTGTCACATTTTATTTAACTTAAACTGAAAACATAACTCAATGCTCACCTACTACTAGAATGAAGGCGAAGCACCTCACACTAAATCTCAGTAAACATCACAAAGCAATAACCAAATCAACTTACATTGATGAACATGTCCAGACCATAATACAAAAGTTTTTTTAAATTTGAGGTAAGCCTTTAAACTGAGCTATCTTTGAATCACAGGATGAAAGTACAGTTTCATCCAGGTGAACAGTGACATTCTTGGAACATTTTAATCTCAACTTGTAAAACATATCGTATTTTCTCACTTAATATTTTGGATGTTTTCTGTGGTTTGTTAATTCCTTCTATTAAAAAAAGTGTGTGTTTTTGTGCCATTGTGTGCATGTGGATATCAGAGAACAACTTACCTCTGTCTGTTTTCTCCTTCCTCCAACCAAGGTCTAGAGATCAAACGCAAATACTCAAACTTGGTAGCAAATGCCTTGAACTAGTAAGTGGTCCTTATTAGGGTTTAAAATGTACTTCCTCAAGTGCTGGGGTGTGGATGTGCATATACTACAGCCCGATTGTAGAAATCAGAGAAAAATTTATGAGTGTCATGAGTGTCATTCTTGAGAGATCAAGAACAGATTTTAAACCATCAGGCTTAGCACCAACCAGCTTTATCCTCTGCGCTATCTCTCTGGCACTCATTTGTGTTACTGAGAATCTGTACCCACAAGTGTTTATGTTTAGTCTTCAAAATAAAGTAAGAAACATAAAAAAAGAACGAGAGTATGACTATCATTTTGGCTTGCAACTAGGATTTATTATTCAAGTTGTCTGTGGTCTAATATACTTGCATAATGAAGCTGTTTGCGATTTTTAAAGGAGATACATAGTTTACTGATGGAATATTACTACAAATGTTATTTGTAGACCAATAGAAAGTCTCAGTGAGAAAACTACCTGCTGTGTACAAATCTGGTAACCTGAGCTGGATATTCAGAACCCCTGTGAAGAGAACATTCAACAGAGTTAACATCCAGTCTCTACATATCTGCCTTGATCTACATGCCTATGATCACATCATACACACAAACTTCAGAGGAATTTGTTTAAAAGAAAGTAGTCTCATAGTAGTTAGATTTTCTGGAACCTCAAAATAATTCTTTTATTTTTTATTTTTTTTATGTATACGATGTTCTGCCTGTATGGACACCTGCAGACCAGAAGAGGGCACCAGATCTCATTATAGATGGTTGTGAGCCACAATGTGGTTGCTGGGAATTGAACTCAGGACCATCTGGAAGAACAGACAGTGCTCTTAACTGCTGAGCCACCTCTCCAGCCCTCAAAATAATTCTTTTAGGGAGCAGTACTTTCATGTGAAAATGAAATGAAAAACTATTTATGAGAACATCAAATGATATATACATAGCCATAATATGGCTTGTAATTTTGTGAAATATACAAATTGATTGCTGAATATCTTATTTCATTTTATTTCTACCAAGAAGGTAAACACACTGCTTTTAATACCTACATGAGGTATTTAGTGTTTTCAAAACCCTTTTCTATTAATCATTTTAAGATTTTTATTATTAAGACGCGATGATTGAGCAGGACACGTTGGAGGAAGATTTTGTACCCATGTACTCATAAGGATAGAAGAATGACACATGAGGATCCTGTTCAAATGTATCCTGGCTAATAACGCCCAAGCCAGAAAGGAACAAACTGGACCATTTCAGGAGAATTTGTGAAAACATGAAGAGCAAAACCTACAGCAACGACCCGCCAACTTTTAAAGACACCACTGCGGAGAAGTGATGTCACACACGGGGTGATAGCAACATGAGCAACGACTGCCTACGTGATGAGCATCTCCTTCTGCATATTGCAGGAGAAAAACGCCAATTACCAAGCAAAGGCTCAGCAGAAGAGAATCAGAAAGCGCAGGCGGTGTGTAAGAACTGCCAAGGAAAGCCCGGGAGAGGGATCTGCCACGCTTCACTTCAACACCTGTTCCAGAAGTTTCAGAAAGTAAACCACAGTGCACGGGCCTCCACCAGCACACTGAGCGAACACGGTCCATTCTTCACTTACTTCAAGGCTTTGACACAAAGGAGACGAAGCTACACTTTTCTCTTGTGATTGAATACAACTGTGATGTCTAAAGTGTTAGCAAATTGTTCACAAGAATAGGGTTTTTCTCCTGTGTGGGTTCTTTCCTATTTGCCGACATCAAGAAGATATATAGAGGCTTCCAAATATTGTTTCTAAAGCCAGATATGGTAGCATGTGCCTTTAATAAAAGCACTTGGGAACCAGAAGCAAACAGGTTTCCTCTTTCCAGGCCAGCCAGCCTTGTCTACAAAGTAAGTTTGAGGACCATCAGGGCTATGCAGAGAAACTTTGTCTTGAAAACCAAAACCAAAAATAAACACACACACACACACACACACACACACACACTGACACACACACACACACACATACATGTCATCTCTCCCAGGATGGGTTCTAGAGAGGGCTACATGCTTTAGCTTACGAGCCTAGGGGAGGGCCTGGCACGGCTTTTCTTATATATCATGTAGAGGTCATTTGGTTATTAGCCATCTCCAGTCCTGGTAGTGAGAGCTTGAGGGAGCTCCTGACTACACAGGTACTGTAAGGGTCATTTAAACTATTAACCAACTCCACTCCTGGTGTGAAAACTTCACAGAGCCTGGCCATCCAGATAACACAGATCACCAGGCTATTAGTCACCTCCAATCCCAAGCTTTCTGAGTGGAAAAAATTGAGTTATACTTTTTTTTTTTTTTCAAAGACAGCCCTGTGTGCTTCGCATTCCTGTTTCCCTAGTGATCTTTGGGTGCAAAGACCTTTGCACTCCTCACAGTAATGTTTATGTGCAAAGGCTTTATCACATTGTTTATATTCATATTCTCCTCTCCACTATGAGTTATTTTATGTCTTTGAAGGTACATGTGACATCCAAAGATTTATGACTCTGATTACTACATTAAATTGTTTATTTCTACTAGGACATTTTTGTCATACCTGGCTGATTTGAAAATAAATTTTTTGACTCTTCTACAGTATGGCTGTCATTGGGAATGATTAAACCAGTGGCTTTTTTAATTTTTTAATTTTTTATTTTTTGGCAGCTGCCTATTGCTGCATCTTAGAGAATTGCCTTGCAAATACTGATAAACTACCTTACACTGAGGTACATGGTTTTGTAAAACATAACAACCATCAATACTTCTAAAGCTGTTATTATTTATTCTGTTGTACGTCTTAAAATGTCTGAGGTAACTTAAAAATTCACTCAGAGGGACATTTGTATTAGCTTGCACATGAAAATTAATTTCCATTTTTTTCCAGAGTTTTTTTAATTAATTATTTATTTTTACTTTTTTTCTTTATTAATTACACTTTATTCCCTTTGTATCCCCCATGTGGTTCCCTCCCTCCTCCCATCCCAATCCTTCCCTTCCTCCACCCTCTGCATGCATGCCCCTCCCCAAGTCCACTGATAGGGGCGGTCTTCTTTTCCTTCCTTTTGATCCTAGTCAATTAGGTCTCATCAGGAGTGGCTGCATTGTCTTTTTCTGTGGCCTGGTAATGCTGCTTCCCCCTTAGGGAGAGGTAATTAAAGAGCAGGCCAATCAGTTCATGTCAGAGACAGTCCCTGTTCCTATTACAATGGAACCCACTTGGACACTGAACTGCCATGGGCTACATCTGTGCAGGGGTCTTAGGTTATCTCCATGCATAGTCCTTGGTTGGAGTATCAGTCTTAGGAAAGATCCCTGTGCTCAGATTTTTTGGTTCTGTTGCTCTCCTTGTGGAGTTCCTGTCCTCTCCAGATCTTACTGTTTCCCACTTCTTTCATAAGATTTCCTGCACTCTGCCCAAAGGTTGCCCATAAGTCTCAGCATCTGCATTGATAGTCTGCAGGGCAGAGCCTTTCAGAGGTCCTCTGTGTCAGGCTCCTGACTTGTTCCCTCTTTTCTTCTTCTTCTGATGTCCATCCTCTTTGCCTTTCTGGATAGGAATTGAGCATTTTAGCAAGAGTCCTCCCTCTTGATTAGTTTCTTTAGGTGTACAGATTTTAGTAGGTTTATCCTATATTAAATGTCTATATTCTTTCCAGAGTTTTGATATGGTTCTTTAATATTGTGGTCTTCAAATTGTATTCCAAAATATAGTACCAGAAAACATGAAATATTTTGTGGAAAATTGAAAAATATAAATTTCTATCTTCAGAGAACCTTACAAGCATGCCTGATTTATTCAGCACATTTTTCCTTTTCCACAATCTAAACCACATAAGAGCATAGATAACTAAGAAACACTCCTCTATTGAGAATGTGAAGAAAAACACATTGTTACCTACAGCAGCGAGGTTCCTGCAGGTTGCCAACATCACCTCTTTGTAGAGACGATTCTGGGAAGGATCTAGCCAAGGGCATAAAGTTCACATGCATTTCCTCATACATCGGTGAATCCCAAACTATCATATAATTCCCACACTTCAATCTCACTTCCACATGCCCAAAACTTTCTTATTTACAGCTCCTCAAATGCATTATTTGTAAATGGTTCTGACATGTCCCTCTGGAAAAAAGTCTTGTTCTCCTTTGGGAACAGCTTCTGTAGGTGATAACAACACAGAGATGGAAGAGATGAAGGTAAATCATTATCTGACTTTGTGGAACTGGGTGACTCTAACATATAAACACGGCACACAAAATGACATCAATATTGAGACTGTAGGAACATGGTGTAACACAAAATTTCATGCTTCTGCTGTAGGAAAACAAATGGCCTTAACGTGATGGATATGAGAAGGTATGAAAATACATTATATAACTGATACCAATTGGAATGTTGGACCTAATTTATATAGTGTAACAAAAAATTAAACAAAATTGTCAAAGTAAAAATAAATGAAACAATTGCTCACTAATAAAAGCATCACCATAAAACAGAATTACCAATTTGGATATAAACCACCTTTCCAAGAGCAAGGACAAAAAAAAACAAAAAAACAAAAAAAAAAAAAACCCAAAATGGGATCCAAGATGGTGGCAACCAGCGCACACCAGATATGAAGGGCAGAGGATCTGAATGTTCAAAATTGGTGAGTGGAGGGGCAGCTGAAGCCAGAACATCGACATCGAGGCTTCCTGGGTGAGAGGGGGCAACCTGGGAGCTGAGACTATTTGGATCCAGGTCACTTTCAGACATCTCTGGGGACTGAGAGTGGCGAATATTCAATCCCCCAGCCCTTCCCCTTGTCCTTGGGGGAGGTGGCCCACAGTACCCGCTGCTCCTAGCACAGAACTCCCTGCTCATTATCTGAGACAGAGAAGGTGGTCCTTCCGGTTCCTCAGAGGTGGGTGGCCACCCAGGTCCGCCGGGTCACCTAGGTCTGCTGAGCCATCCAGGTCCCCAGGCAGCTATACAGGCTCCCCAGGGCCTCCCAGCAGGCATCTGTACCAGCCCTCCAGTTCTGCGGCAGTGGCTGGACTCCCAGCAGGCTGCCATACCACCTCCCAGTTCTGAGGCTGCACCACTGAGCTGCTGGATCCCCTACATTTGCATTTGCCCTGGCAGGCCCAAATCTGAGAGTAGAGAACAGGGCAACCCTGCGCTTTCCAATTAGGCCTGCTAGAGAGAGAGTGTGCCTTCAAGTGAGTGTCTGCAGAGCCCCGGATCCCGGGTCCCTCTATGCTAGCAGCTGGACATCGGATCCCTCCCACCCACACCCCCACTGTGGGCAACATAGGGATTCTTGGGAAAGTGTTCTCAACAATGAAGCCCCTTGCTCTGTTGGTCTCCCAGTGGAGTCCAAGCAAACAATTCCTGAAGCCCAGACAGATCTAAATCCCAGAACAACTTATGACAGGCCACTGAGGTTTTCAGGGAACCTGTGCATGCGCACTGCACCCCCTGCTTCATCTGCACACACACACCCCCGCCCCACATTCCAGGCATCTGCACTCTCTAGCACCCTGTCCTTCAAGGCACACTTCCACGCACACACCTGCGCTTTCTCACCCACACTTGTGCACCCGCACCAGCAACCTTCCTCCCTTAGCTACAGCTGAAACACCAACACACCCTCTCAAACCAGTGGACCTCTCTCAGCTTCCTGAAGAATACACCAGACACCAAAGAAAGACCCAGTCTGAAGTAAAGACTCCAGGAACAAAGAGCTAAGGTTACAGATAAGCCGATGGCCAGAGGTTGGCATAAGAACACACCCAACAAACATCATGGCTTCACCAGCAACCCCCCAAATCAATGGATATTTCATTTCATTGGAAACACAGGAAAATTATTTTAAAGCTATGTTTATCCAGTTATTAGAGGCTCATAAAGAGGAAACAAACAAAGCTCTCAAAGAAATACAGGCAAATACAGGCAAACAAATAGAGGCACAATTAGTGACAAATAGAAAGGAAATGAACAAAAAATAGAGGCCATCATGGAAAAACAGGAATCCAAATTCAAACAGATGAAGGAAATGATGCAAGGTATGAAAACAGAATTAGAATCAATAAAGAAAACACAAACAGAGAAAACCCTGGAGCTGGAGAACGTAGAGAAAAGATCAGAACCACAAAGGTAAGTATCGCCAATAGAATACAAGAGATGGAAGAGAGAATCTCAGGTGCTGAAGATATACTTGCAGAAATTGACACATCTCTCCAAGAAAAATAAAACTGGAGAAGTTCCAAACACAAAACATTCAAGAAATCAAGGATGCCATGAAAAGATGAAATCTAAGACTAATAGGAATAGATGAAAAAGAAGATTCCAGGATCCAAGGTCCAGAAAATATTTTCAAGGAAATCATAGAAGAACATTTTCCCAACTTAAAAAAGGAGATGTCCATAAACATACAAGAGGCCTACAGAACACCAAATAGACTAGACCAGAAAAGAAACTCTTTACTGCTTTCATTGTGTTCTATAAGTTTAGTCATCATAGTCAAAGTACTAACTCTACAGAACAAAGGCAAAATATTAAAAGCAGCAAGTGAAAAAGGCCAAGTAACATATAAAGGTAGACCTATCAGAATCACACCAGACTTCTCAACAGAAACTATGAAAGCCAGAAGGCTTGGGCAGATGTCATGCAGACTTTAAGGGACCACAGATGCCAACCCAGATTACTATACCCAGCAAAGCTTTCACTCAACATAGATGGAGAAAACAAAATATTCCACGACAAAACTAAACTTAAACAATATCTACACAGCAACCCAGTGATACAGAAGATAGTAGAAGGAAAACTCCAATCCAACAAAAACAACTACACCTATGAAAACATAGGATACAGAAAACCTAACAACAACAAAAATTGAAAGAAAACAAACAATAAAACACAATAAGACCAGCAACTCCACAATAAAAGAAACTAACATACACTGGTCACTATTATCTATCAACATCAATGGACTCAGCTCTCCAATAAAAAGACACAGACTAACAGATTGGTTGCAGAAACAAGATCCAACATTCTGCTGCATCCAAGAAACACACCTCTGCAACAAAGATAAGCACTACCTCAGAGTAAAGGGCTGGAAAAATGTTTTTCAAGCAAATGGACCCAGAAAACAAGCTGGGGAAGCTATCTTAATATCTAATAAGATAGACTTTCAACCAAAATTAATCAAAAAAAGATGAGGAGGGCCACTTCATTCTCATCAAAGAAAAAATCTACCAGAAGGACATCATAATTCTGAACATCTATGCCCCAAACCCAAGAGCACCTACATTTGTAAATGAAACATTATTAAAACTTAAATTACACATTGATCCCAACAACTTAATAGTGGGAGACTTCAACATTTCACTATCACCAAGGGACAGATCATCTAGACAGAAGCTAAACAGGGAAATAATGGCACTTACAGAGGTTTTAAATCAAATGGACCTAATAGATGTCTACAGAAATTTTCACCCAAATTCAAAAGAGTATACCTTCTTTTCAGCACGTTATGGAACCTTCTCCAAAATCGACCATATAGTTGGTAACAAAGCAAGCCTCAACAGATACGAGAAGATTGAAATAATCCCTTGTATCCTATCTGACCGCCATGGACTAAAGCTGGACTTCAACAACAACAGAAATAGCAAAGAGCCTACACACACATGGAAACTGAACAACTTGCTACTTAATGACAGTTGGGTTAGGGAAGAAATAAAGACAGAAATTAAAGACTTCCTAGAATTCAATGAAAATGAAGGAACAACATACCCAAACTTATAGGACACAATGAAAGCAGTGCTAAGAGGAAAATTCATAGCAATAAGAGCCTTCAAGAAGAAATTTGAAACATCTCATACAAGCAACTTCATGGCTCACCTGAAAGCCCTAGAAAAAAAGAAGCAGACATACCCAAGAGGAGTAGACACTTGGAAATAATCAAACTTAGGGCTGAAATTAAAAAAAAAAAATTAGAAACAGTTCAAAGAATCAATGAAACTAAGAGCTGATTCTTTGAGAAAATCAATGAGATAGACAAACCCTTAGCCAAAATAACTAAAAGGCAGAGAGAAACTATCCAAATCAGCAAAATTAGAAGAGAAAAGAGGGACATAACAACAGACACTGAGGATATCCAAACAATTATTATGTCTTACTACAAAAACCTATGTGCCACAAAATTTGAAAATCTAAAAGAAGTGGACAATTTTCTTGATAGATTCCATTTAGCAAAATTAAATAAAAATCAGATAAATAGAATAAAGAGTCCTATATTCCCCAAGGAAATAGAAGCAGTCATCAAAAGTCTCCATCCCAAAAAATGCCCAAGGCCAGATGGATTCAGTGCAGAATTCTAGCAGACCTTCAGTGAAGAGCTAACTCCAATTCTCTCCAAACTATTCCACAAAATAGAAACAGAAGGAACATTACCAAACTCATTCTATGAAGCTACAGTCACCTTGATATCTAAACCACAAAAAGACCCAACAAAAAAGAGAACTTTAGACCTATCTCTCTTATGAACATTGATGCAAAAATACTCAACAAAATACTTGCAAACTGAATCCAAAAACACATAAAAGATATCATCCACCATGACCAAGTATGCATCCCAGGCATGCAGGGGTGGTTCAACATATGGAAATCTATCAATGTGATCCACAACATAAACAAACTGAAGGAGAAAAACCACATGATCATCTCCTTAGTTGCTGAAAAAGCATTTGACAAAATCCAATACCCATTCATGTTAAAGTCTTGGAGAGATCAGGAATACAAGGCACATACCTAAACATAGTAAAGGCAATATACAGCAAGCCTATGGCGAACACCAAACTCAATGGAGAGAAACTTAAATCAATCCCACTGAAGTCAGAGACAAAGCAAGGTTTCCCACTCTCTCCATATCTCTTCAACATAGTACTTGAAGTCCTAGCTAGAGCAATAAGACAACTAAAGGAGACCAAGGTGATACAAATTGGAAAGGAAAAAGTCAAAGTATCACTATTTGCAGATGATATGATAGTATACATGAATGACCCCAAAAATTCAACCATAGAACTCCTTCAGCTGATAAACACCTTCAGCAAAGTGGCTGGATACAAAATTATCTCAAAAAATATCAGCAGCCCTCCTATATACTAAAGACAAAAGGGCTGAGAAAGAAATTAAGGAAACAACACCCTTCACAATAGCCACTAACAACATAAAGTACGTTGGTGTGACTCTAACCAAGCAAGTGAAAGACTTGTATGAAAAAAACTTCAAGTCTCTAAAGAATGAAATTGAAGAAGATACCAGAAGATGGAAAGATCTCCCGTGTGCATTGATCGGTAGGATTAACATAGTGAAAATGGCCATCCTGCCAAAAGCAATTTACAGTGTTGATATAATGTTCTTTTGAAATGTATACAGTTACCCTCGTTCATTCAAATGCTGATTTCTCCCCTCCCACTCTCTGGTTTCAATCAGGACATTGCTTTGTGATACTTATTCTAAGCATCCTGTCTCAACTGTGTGTAAACAGGCCAAATTAAAGTAACTAGACACAATGTTGAATGATGGGAGGAACCAGAGGGCAAAAAATGAGGGGAGGAGCCAGAGGGCAGGAAAGAGGGAGAGGAGAGAGGGTGAGAGAGCAGAGCTTGGGAGAGAGCTAGGAGAGCAGAGCTGAAGGACAGATCTTGGAACTACGTGGAGATGGACTGGACATAATATTTCACAAAGAGCCAGTATAATGTGGGAAATTTAAATGTTAGGAAACTATGAGGGCTTGGAGGTTTAGGATGGAGTAAATATTGCCCAGCATGTGTTCTAGGTTAATTAAATAAATCATGGTCTCTGTATGGTGATTTGGTTATACAGCTGTTTAGACTAACAGCAGCATTTCCAGAAGATATATCAATAGTAAATATTAATCGCCACCTACAACACTACAGATTCAATGCAATTCTCATCAAAATACCAACACAATTTTATACAGACCTTGAAAGAACAATTCTCAACTTCATATGGAAAAACAAAAAACCCAGAATTGCCAAAACGATCTTGTACAACAATGCATCATCTGGAGGTATCTCCATCCCTGATCCTAAGCTGTACTACAGAGCAATAGTAATAAAAACTGTATGGTATTGGCATAGAAACAGAATGGTGGATCAATGGAATCAAATAGAAGACCCAGAAATAAACCCACACACCTACAGATACTTGATTTTTGACAAAAAAGCCAAAACCATACAATGGAATAAAGACAGCATCTTCAACAAATGGTGCTGGTCTAACTGGATGACACGTAGATAAATGCAAATAGATCCATATTTTTCATTCTACACAAAACTAAAGTCCAAGTGGATCAAAGACCTTAACATAAAACCAGACACAGTAAATTGGTTAGAAGAAAAAGTGGGGAAGAGCCCAGAATTCATTGGCACAGGAGACAACTTTCTGAACAGAACACCAACAGCACAGGCTCTAAGATCAACAATCAATAAATGGGACCTCATGAAACTGAAAAGCTTCTGTAAAGCAAAGGACACTGTCATCAGAACAAAACAACAGCCTCTAGACTGGAAAAGTATCTTTACCAACCCTATATCTGACACAAATATCCAGAATATATAAAGAACTCAAGAAGTTAAAAAAAAAAAAAGAAAAAGAAAAAAGAAAAGAAAGCAAGCAACAAATCAAGTAATCCAATTAAAAAAAAATGGGATACAGTGCTGAACAGAAATTCTCAATTGAGGAATACCGAATTGCAGAGAAACACTTAAAGAAATGCTCAACGTCCTTATTTATCAGAGAAATGCAAATCAAAATGACCCTGAGATTTCACCTTACACCCATCAGAATGGCTAAGATCAAAAACTCAAGAGACAACACATGCTGGAGAGGTTGTGGAGAAAGGGAAACCCTCCTCCACTGCTGGTGGGAATGTAAACTGGTACAACCACTCTGGAAATCAATCTAGTGCTTTCTTAGACAATTAGGAATAGTGCTACCTCAAGATGCAGCTATACCACTGCTAGGCATATATCCAAAAAATGCACAAGTACACAACAAGGACATTTGCTCAACCATGTTTGTAGCATCTTTATTCGTAATAGCCAGAACCATTGATGGACAACCCAGATGTCCATCAATGGAGGAATGGATACAGAAATGATGGTACATTTACACAATGGAATACTACTCAGCAATTAAAAACAAGGAAATCATGAAATTTGCAGGCAAATGGTGGGATCTAGAAAAGATCATCCTGAGTGAGGTATCCCAGAAGCAGAAAGACACACAAGATATATACTCACTTATGAGTAGATATTAGACAAATGATATAGGATAAATATACTAAAATCTGTACATCTAAAGAAGCTAAGCAAGAAGGAGGACCCTGGGTAAGATGATCAATCCTCACTCAGAAAGGCAAATGGATGGACATTGGAAGAGGGAGAAAACAGGAAACAGGACAGGAACCTACCCCAGAGGACCTCTGAAAGACTCTACCCAGCAGTGTATCCGAGCAGATGCTGAGACTCATAACCAAACATTGGGCAGAGTGCAGGGAATCTTATGAAAGAAGGGGGAGATAGAAAGACCTGGAGGGGACAGGAGCTCCACAAGGAGAGCAACAGAACCAAGAAATCTGGGCATAGGGGTCTTTTCTGAGACTGATACTCCAACCAAGGACCATTCATGGATATAACCTAGAACCCCTGCTCAGATGTAGCCCATGGCAGTTCAGTATCCAAGTAGGTACCCTAGTAAGGGGAACAGGGGCTGTCTCTGACATGAACTCAGTGGCTGGTTCTTTGATCACCTCCACCTGAGGGAAAAGCAGCCTGACCAGGCCACAGAGGAAGACAATGCAGCCAGTCCTGATGAGACCTGAGAGGCTAGGGTCAGATGGAAGGGGAGGAGGACCTCCCCTATCAGTGGACATAAAAAGGGGCAGGGAGGAGAAGAGGGAGGGTGGGTGGGATTGGGAGGGAATGAAGGAAAGGCTACAGCTGGAATACAAAGTAAATAAACTGTAATTAATATATATAAATAAAAAACAAATACAAAATGTAATTATTTCAGGATTGAGACTTGGTGTCAATTTAAACAAGGTATTTTAAAACAGTGATTATGTAAACAATAAGAGGATTGTAGAAAACAAAATATGCTTAACTGGTCCAGAGTGTCATGGTCATTGTCTTAGTTTGGGTTTTATTGTTGTAAAGAGACACCATGACCGAGGCAGCTCTTATAAAGGAAAACATTCATTTGGGCTGGCTTACATTTTCAGAGGTTTAGTCTGTTATCATCATGGCAGGAAGCATGCAGCAAGCAGGCAGATGTGGTGCTGGAAGAGCCTAGAGTTCTACACCCTGCTCCTCAGGCAGCAGAAGGGCACTGCATCACTGGACAAGTGAACCGCTGGACCACTGGACATAGTTTGAGCATAGAAGACCTCATAGCACACCTCCACAGGGACACCTTCCTCAGACCAGGACACACCTATTTCAACAAGGCCACACCTCCTAAGAGTGACACTCCCTGTGGGCCCAGCATTCAAACACTTAAGGCTGTGAGGGCCATTCCTATTCAAACTACCACCGACACGAAGACAGAATGTTTCCACAAATACTGTTGATAATTCTCTAGGATATTTCATTTATTCAGACACCTAAGAAATCTTTAAAATGGTAAAAGACACACTGTTTACAAATCTAATTTTGAATCATACTGGAATGTAAATTTCTATTTTAAATAAAATATAAGAATCCACCATTTGCCTGCAAATTTCATGATTTCCTTGTTTTTGATTGCTGAGTAGTATTCCATTGTGTAAAAGTACAATTTCTGTATGCATTCCTCCGTTGAGGGAAATCTGGGTTGTTTCCAGGTTCTGGCTATTACAAATAAAGCTGCTACAAACATGGTTGAGCAAATGTCCTGGTTGTGTACTTGAGTAAATTTTGGGTATATGCCTAGGAGTGGTATAGCTGGATCTTGAAGAAGCACTATTCCTAATTGTCTGAGAAAGCGCCAGATTGACTTCCAAAGTGGTTGTCCAAGTTTACATTCCCACCAGCAATGGAGGAGGGTTCCCCTTTCTCCACAACCTCTCCAGCATGTGTTGTCACTTGAGTTATTAATCTTAGTCATTCTGATGGGTGTAAGGTGAAATCTCAGGGTTGTTTTGATTTGCATCTCCCTGATGGCTAAGTATGTTGAGCATTTCTTTAAGTGTTTCTCTGCCATTCTATATTCCTCTACAGAGAATTCTCTGTTTAGCTCTGTACCCATTTTTAATTGGATTACTTGATTTATTGCTTTTTAATTTCTTTAGTTCTTTATATATGCAGGATATCAGCCCTCTGTCAGATATGCAATAAAAAATGAGGAAATCGTGACATTTGCAGGCAAATGGTGGGATCTAGAAGAGATCATTCTGAGTGAGGTATCCCAGAAGGAGAAAGACACACTCATATAGTGCTATAAGATATGATAAACATAATGAAATCTATACACCTAAAGAAGATAAACAAGAAAGAGGACCAGGGGTAAGATGATCAATCCTCACTTAGAAAGACAAATGGGAGGTGCATTGGACATAGGAGAAAACAAGTAACAGGACAGGAGCCTACCGCAGAGGGCCCCTGAAAGACTCTACCTAGCAGTGTATCAAAGCAGATACTAAGACTCATAACCAAACCTTTGGCAGAGTGCAGGGAATCATATGAAAGAAGGGGGAGTTAGTATGATGTGGAGAGGATAGGAGCTTCACAAGGACCAAATGTATCTGGGCACAGGGGTCTTTTCTGAGACTGACACTCAACCAAGGACCATGTATGGATATAACCTAGAACCTCTGCTCGGATGTAGCTCATGGCAGCTCAGTAACCAATTGGTTTCCCATAGTAAGGGGAACAGGGACTATTTCTGACAAGAATTCAATGGCAGGCTCTTTGACCTCTCCACCCCCCAAGGGAGGAGCAGTCCTGCTAGGCCACAGAGGAGGACTTTGCAGCCAGTCCTGAAGATACCTGATAAAACAGGGTCAGATGAAAGGGGAGGAGGTCCTCCCCAATCAGTGAACTTGGAAAGGGGCAGGAAGGAGATGAGGGAGGGAGGGAAGGAGGGAGGGCTTGGGAGGGAATGAGGGAGTGGGATACAGCTGGGTTACAGAGTTAATAAAATTTAACTAATAATAAAAAAATAAAAAAAATTTAAAAAAAGAAGGAAAAAAAAAGAATCCAGAGCTTACATGTGGAAACTCACATTTATTTTTAGTATACATTTAATTGAAGTAAAATTACATTACTTCTCCCTTCCTTTTCTACCCACAGTCTATCCAGGACAATCTTCTTCCAGCCTCTCCCTTGAAGTGTCAGTGGCAGAAGGGATACTGTTTGGAGCCTTTGGCAGGCCCCTGTAGGTGAATCACAGAAGAGACACCTGGGATTTTGGAGTGAGAATCCACCGTCATCTGCAGGCAACTATTCTCCCTTTGAAAGATAGCTCTTGGCCTGCTATTAATGGAAACTGAACATTTGGCAAGAGGTCACCAAGTTACCATGCAACCTAAACTGTCCATTATGAGATAGGTGTTATCAGACCTACCAAGTCAAAAATAGGTTGTGCACAGCAGCAATCTATGATCAGTGGAAGCAGGTCCTGAAAGCAAAAGCAAATTACATGAAGAAGTTGCCAGGATGCCTGTATTTTCTTCTCCTGTGACAGTGCCACCTGCTGCCGAGCATGCACTTACAGCCTCGTGTGCTCTATGGTCAGCTGACTGAGGAGAAGAACACATGGCCTGGGTCACTGATGGCTCTGCAGCTTAGACAGGCACCAGAAGCGGACAGCGGCAGCACTGTAATTCCTTTCTGGGACAATGCTGAAAGACACCAATGAAGGGACATCTTCACAGCGGGCGGCACTTTGGACAGAACCAATAGTCAGACATTTTTTCTCCAACTGTATTGAGTTTTATTAAAAATAAATGAGATCTCATGAAACTGAGAAACTTCTGTAAGTCAAAGGACACTGTCAATAGAACAAAACGGCAGCTGACAGACTGGGAAAAGATCTTCACCAACCCTACATCAGACAGAGGGTTAATATCTGAAACATACAAAGAACTTAAGAAATTAAACATCAACAAATCAAGTAATCCAATTAAAAAATGGGGTATAGAGCTAAACTGAAAATTCACAACAGAGGAATCTCAAATGACTGAGAAGCACTTAAAGAAATGCTCAATGTCCTTAGTCATCAGAGAAATGCAAATCAAAACAACTCTAAGATTCCATCTTACATCAGTCAGAGTGGCTGATCAAAAACTCAAGTGACAACACATGCTAGCAAGGATGTGTGGAAAGAGGAGCACTCCTCCATTGCTGGTGGGAGTGGAAAGGTGTACAACCACTTTGGAAATCAATCTGGTGCTTCCTCAGAAAATTAGGAATAGTTCTACCTCAAGATCCAGCTATACCACTCCTCGGCATATAGCCAAAAGATGCTAAAGTACACAACAAGGACATTTTTTAAATTATGTTCATAGCAGTTTTATTTGTAATAGCCAGAAACTGGAAACAACCTAGATGTCCTTCAACTGAAGAATGGATACAGAATTGTGGCAACTTTATACAATGGAATACTACTACCCAACTATTAAAAACAAAGAAATCATGAAATTTTCATGCAAATGGATGAAACTAGAAAAGATCATCCTGGGTGAGGAAACCCAGACCCAGACCCAGAAAGAGTACATGGTATGTACTCACTTATAGGTAGATATTAGACCTATAGTACAGGATAGCCATACTACAATCCACAGACCCCTAGAAGCTAAGGAACAAGGAGGAACCAGGGCAGGATGCTGGAATGTCACTCAGAAGAAGAAACAGAATAGACAGCAAACGTGGATGAAGGGAGGGAACCTGGATAGGAGATAGAATTGGGAGGGAATCAAGGGTGGGAATCAGATGTGGGAAGAAGGGAAGGGGTAGGTGAGAGGGCTGGGAACAAGAAGGGAAACTGAGGGGGGACATCTCTTTGTCAAGCTGGAGGCCTGCGACCGGGCAGGCTCCTGGGAGGACATGGGTGTAACTCTAGCTGAGACTCCCAACATGTGGGGACATGAAGATTAAAGTGACCACCTCCTAGCCAGGCAGGACTAGTGGGGGGAGGGAACAACAATCCACTGACCGAAACCGAAACCTCTTATCCAAAAATTACCCTGCCTACAGGAAGCGCAGGGATAAAGAGGGAACAAAGATTGAGGGAAAGTCCTACCAATAATTGGCCCACCCTGAGACCCACCCTGTGGTAGAGAGCCAGCCCCTGACAGTTAATGATGCTCTGCTATGCTTGCAGACAGGAGCCTACCTTGACTGTAGTCTGGGAGGCTCCAGCCAGCAGTGGATGGAGACAGACCCTGGGACCTGCACCCAGCATGGGGCGGAGCTCCGGGGGCCCTGTGGAAGTGTTGGGGGAAAGATGGAAGGACCTGGAGGAGTCAAGAACCTCACAAGAAAACCAACAGAGACAACTAACCCAGTCCCATGGGGTCTTTCAGAGACTGAGACATCAATTAAGGAGCATGCATGGTCTGAACCTAGGCCCCCTGCACACATGTAGCTAATGGGTGGCTTGGTCTTCATATGGGGTGCCTGGTGAGTGGAGGGGGAACTGTTTCTCACATGGACTCTATTGCCTGCTTTTGGATCACTTCTCCCTGGCAGGGCTGCTTTGCCTGGCCTCACGGGATGAGGATATGCTTAGTCTGATGTGACTTGATGTGCTGGGGAAGGCTGATATGGGGGAGCTCCCCTTTTCTGGGGGAAAGAGAGAGGGGAAGCGGGAAGTAGAGGCTAGGAGGAGAGGAAAGAGGGCATCCTTGGGATATAAAATAAATGAAAAAAGAAAATTTAAAAATAAAATAAATATTTTTCATAAACAATCATGGCATTTCAGCAGGACATGGGCAGACAGTCATTAACAGTATACAAGAACTTCCAAACTCCCTTCTTGTATAGACTGCCAAAATCAGAAAGCCACTATAAAACCCAGTGAAATCTTCATTCAATGCCTTGAAAAGTGGGAAGTATCTTAGAGTGAGGGTTGACATTTCACATTAAGGATGTTGTTTAACAACTTTTCACAAGCTGACCCTGATTTTCAGGAAATTAAATGAAAATGGCAGAATTATCAATCTGAAAATCCACCATCTTTTACAAAAGGAATCACCACTCTTTTGAGGACACTCAATGATGTCACTGCAAAGTCCAGATCGCCCAATACACTAGAAAACCAATTTTGGGGGTCAGGATCTAACAGGTCTCTGGTTTCAAGGGAGTTAAGTCAATGTTGATTGTACAAGGGGAGGAGGATACAAAAATGAATTTTGAGTTTTCTCATACCACAAGGCATTTTGTGCCATGCTGGCTACATATGTCAACACCAGGATTTTCTCCTGGGAGCCAACAGGAGTCTTTCAAAGGTATCAGGGAAAGATGTTTTCCATCATCAATCCAGCTTGGGAGACATTTTGTTAGTGACACATGTTCCTTCCCCACAAAACAATGAAGTGTTCTGTGTGCTAACATCATAGCTTTAAAAAAAAGTAAACCAAAATTCTGCATTTTCATAAAACTTGATAAAAAATAGTATTTCAAACTACTGTCACTAGAAGCACACATCACTCGGCATCTCCAGCACCTTCAGCTTTCTGTGCCTGGTCTGTTTTGGCATCTCCATTTTCTACAGAATTAGTCATATCCTTCCTGGCATCAGCTTTCCCCTTCTTCCCTTGGGTACCTTCTTCCCTCCTTTTTAGGCTTGGGCTCTGGCTTTGGAGGAACAGGTGGAGCAGACAACCTTGCAAGCCTCTTCTCTGTGGCTCCTGCTTCACCTTGGCTTTCTCTCTTTTAGCATTCCCTGCAGCCTCTTTTGGGCATGGTGGTGGCACTGAATGTGGGGATATATTGGCACTCAGGTTTGTGCATCCAGGGTTGTTCTTGCTGCTGCTTCACACTGCTCCTGGTCATACATTTTGTTGGGAAGGAGAAGTGGTTCGTGTGATTGTTCACTGATTCGTGGGCTGTAGGCGATGGGTTAGTGTTGGAGCAAAGCATGAAAGACCTTGCACCTACAGACTTCCAGAGAAATGAGGAATATTAAGCATACATGATTGTCTTTCCAATGGAAAAGATGTAAACAAACAAACAACCTGTACTTCCATCCATAAAGCTATAAACTGAAAGTGATTTATAGCCTGGTGATGTGCATTACCTGCTGGGCCAGGCCATATAAAAGCTCCAGGACCAGAGTGGCTAGTAACCTAAATGACCCTTACAGCCAGGAGCTCCCCAAGCCTTCGTAGCCAGGACTAGAGACAGCTATAGTCTAAATGACCCTTACATTAGCTGTATAGTCAGAGGCTCACCCGAGCTCCCACAACCAGGACCAAAGGTGGCTGATAGCTCAAATGACTGTGCTATCTATTCGGCTGAGACAAGGCCATTTCCAATACTGCATAAAATTGGGCTTGGTGGTGTACTCGTACCTATAATCCTAGTACTTGGGAAGTGGAGGCAGGAGGATCAAAAGTTCAGTTACATGTTTACATGGTGAGTTCAAAGCCAGCCTGGGCCACATGAGACCATTTCATGTCCATATGAGACCCTGTCTTAGTGGGAAGGTGAGACTAAAGCCACACAAATTTTATTATAGTATGTTTTTATAATTGCCCTGTTTACAACTTAGTTATTTTCAACCTCTTTCTGTGCATAATTTGTAAATTAAACTTTATCATATGTATATAGGAAAACATCCACTGGGGATCTTGGAACAGGCATCCACTGGGGATAAAGGTTAATACTGTGTTCTAATGTCATACTTAGAGATCCTCCCCGCCCTCCTGATCTCAA
This sequence comes from Meriones unguiculatus, assembly GCF_030254825.1. Classification (NCBI taxonomy): domain Eukaryota; kingdom Metazoa; phylum Chordata; class Mammalia; order Rodentia; family Muridae; genus Meriones; species Meriones unguiculatus. The sequence continues at coordinate 62,266,449 of NC_083352.1, read as the reverse complement.
AGCATTTTGCAATGACTCTAGATAAACTGACACTATAAAAGCCAGTACCAGTCTGCACGTCTAACCAGAAGTATCACGGATGCATATGCCTTCAGCCTTTCAGAGAACCCCCCTCGGAGTATCCCTTCTTGGTTGCCATCAAAGGAAAGATTTAGAGACAAGAGAGGATACATGGCAGGCAAGTGAGTAACTGCCAATTCCATTAGAGGTTTGGAGAGTGTCTTTGTTGACACACAGGCATTCCTGTTAGAACATGCACCAATTAGATTAAAGGTAATAAATCCCCACTGGCTCAAGTGACAAATCTCAGGGACCGTGATTCTTGCTACAACCACCCACAGAAAGCGAAAGGTAAGATGCCAAGTCCAAGATGAAGACATAAGCGGATGAAGCCCAGGAAACATAAGACAGATGGTTCAGGAAATTAGTGCCCAGTATAAACAAGGAGGTAGTTGCCGAGTTAGACACTTTCAATGGGTTTCAGAGTCTGCACATTGACACCTCTCCTGTGAGAGTTCCTTAGGCATTTGGGGACTATGCTTGTTTTAACATGATGCCACAGTCTTGTCTGTAACTGATAAGATTAGGGACAGTGTCTAATCTAAATAGCTAGGGCTGTGCAGGTGCAAGATTCTGAGAAGAGGTTGCTGACTCAATCAAAGCTTCTGTGCTTTTTTAAAAATTATTTTTATTTTTATTAATTAGTTTATTCACTTTGTATCCCCACTGTAGCTCCCTCCCTCCACCCCTCCCAATCCCACTCACCCTCCCTTACCTCCTTCCATGCCCCTCCCCCAGTCCACTTATTGGAGTTGTCCTCCTCCCCTTCCCTCTGATCCTAGTCTATCAGGTCTCATCAGGACTGGCTGCATTGTCTTCCTCTGTGGCCTGGTAAGGCTACTCCCCCTCAGGGGGAGGTGATCAAAGAGAAACCAAATCAGTTCCTGTCAAAGACAGTCCCTGTCCCCATTACTATGGAACCCACTTGGACACTGAACTGCCATGGGCTACCTCTGTGCAGGGGTTCTAGGCCATCTCCATGAGTGGTCCTTGGCTGGAGTATCAGTCTCAGAAAAGACCCTTGTGCCCAGACTTTTTTAATCTGTTGCTCTCCTGTGGAGTTCCTGTCCTCTCCAGGTCTTACTATCTCCCCCTTCTTTCAAAAGATTCCCTTTACTCTGCCCAAAGTTTGGCTACGAGTCCCAGCATCTGCCTCATTACCCTGCAGGGTAAAGCTTTTCAGAGGCCCTCTGTGGTAGGCTCCTGTCCTGTTCCCTGTTTTCTCCCTCTCCAATGTCCATCCTCTTTGCCTTTCTGAATAGGGATTGAGCATCTTAGCCAGAGTCCTCCTTCTTGATTAGTTTCTTTAGGTGTACAGATTTTAGTATGTTTATCCTATATTATATGTCTAATATCCACTTATGAGTGAGTATACACCCTTTGTGTCTTTCAGCTTCTGGGATACCTCACTCAGTATGATCTTTTCCATTTCCCACCATTTGCCTGTAAATTTCATGATTTCCTTGTTTTTGATTGCTGAATAATATTCCATTGTGTAGATGTACCACAATTTCTGTATCCATTCCTCAACTGAAGGGCATCTGGGCTGTTTCCAACTTCTGGCTATTACAAATAAAGTTGCTACAAACATGGTTGAGTAAATGTCCTTGTTGTATACTTGAGCATCTTTTGGATATATGCCTAGGAGTGGTATAGCTGGATCTTGAGGAAGTGCTATTCCTAATTGTCTGAAAAGGCATCAGGTTGATTTCCAAAGTGGTTGTACCAGTTTACATTCCCACCAGCAGTGGAGGAGGGTTCCCCTTTCTCCACATCCTCTCCAGCATGTGTTGTCACTTGAGTTTTTGATCTTGGCCATTCTGATGGGTGTCAGGTGAACAACTTCCTGAACAGAACACCAACAGCACAGGCTCTAAGAGCAACAATCAATAAATGGGACCTCATGAAACTGAAAAGCTTCTGTAAAGACACTGTCATCAGAACAAAATGACTGCCTACAGATTGGGAAAGGATCTTCACCAACCCTATATCTGACAGAAGGCTAATATCCAGAATATATAAAGAACTCAAGTTAAACAGTAACAAATCAAGTAATCCAATTAAAAAATGGGGAACAGGGCTAAACAGAGAATTCTCAATAGAGGAATATCGAATGGCAGAGAAACACAGAAATGCTCAACGTCCTTAGTCATCAGGGAAATGCAAATCAAAACAACCCTGAGATTTCAGCTTCTGTGCTTTTAATACCAGCAAATGCAGCTAACAGCATAGTACATAAGAACAAAGGAACAAAGAAAATGCAACAGGAAGGAACAGTGGAGAGAGAGAAGCCAGGGGTAGGAGTGAGAAGGAAGTCAGTAGGAAGACGAAAAAGAAGAGGCTACTATCTCAGAGGCAGAAGCAGCTGGGTCCGCAGAGTCATTCTTCTTTTTGCAGTTGCTGTGGTCATCTCCTCATTTACAAATAATAGCTCTGTCTCTGAGATTCCACAATAAATTTTTGCTTGTTCTCACGAATAAACTACTAGGAACTGAGATAACCCCAGCGCTGTGTGTTCCTAGTGCTTGCAACTGTATCTTTGTTAATAAAACAAAAACAAGAAAAAAAAAAGATAAAACAAAACAAAAAAAGAGACTCAAGAAGAGATTGTCAGAGACCAGAATTTTTGGCCAAAGCCACAAAGGTAAAATAAAATCTGAGTGAGTTCTGAATTGCTTCATTTCCATTGGAAAAAAAAAACAAAACATGAATCAGGTCTGACTGGACATTAAACAATTCTTTAGCTGACCTCAGGGTGCCAGAAGCCAGGTTCCTGTGTTTGAACACCTGATATCCATCTGGTAGCATTGTTTCGTGGTTATGAAGCCTTGGGGCAGCATGGTCTAACTAGGGGAAGTGCATCCTGTAAAAAGGGCTGTTTTAGAGCCTGCCCACCTTGTTTCTGGTCCTTGTTCTGTTTCCTGCTCCACTGAACTTATAGCAATAATGCTGTAAGAGCACCAGGGCATTGCAGAGAAGGCACCTCCCACAATGCTTTCCCTGCCATGATACCCCACAAAACCGTGAACCCAAACGAACATCTTCTTCTTAAAACCACCTTAGCCAGGCATTTTATTATGGCAAGATAAAAAGTATTGCCCGAGAGACCTCAATAATACAGCTTGAGGGCAGGTGAGACCTTCCTCGAATCCAATGCTTTGGAAGGAGAGGCAGGAGGATCAATGCAGCGTGGAGGCAAACCTGAGCTGTGAGTTACAAACCAGCCAGGATCCCAAGGTGGAACCCTGTCTCAAAACAAACACACAATGAAACTCAAAAAAAAAAAAAAAAAAAAAGTGAAAACCTGGCATGACGGAAGTACCCAAACACCAAGGTTGCCTGGTAGCAAGAACACAGAATCAGAGCCTTCTCTAACAGTCTCTGGATATCCACGAGCTTTCTCCAGCAGTTTATTTAAGCCACTTCCCCTGGGTCACTGTATTCACCACACCTTACTTTGTTTGCTCTGTATCTACAGACCTGCCTAGATTGAGTGTGGGAGCCCCCTGAAGACAGAGACAAAGAAATTCACCTTGCTCACTCCTCTGCTTGGAGTACCTCGCACCACTGAGCAGTCAGTGCATGAATGAAGAAATAACATCCTCCAGTGATGATAACGTACAGGGTGAACGGAAATCTCACAGGGAAACCCCTCAAGGGGACTGGATCGTGGCTTTGAGATAGCTAAAGGAAGAAGGTGTAGTTTTATCCGGGTTTTGCAGTGGACAGAAGAAGAGCAAGCACTTGGCAGAGCCTTATGCTCGCCCACCCTCCACACGTCCACCCTTTAGGCCTAGAACCACCCACTGCATGGTCTCTGTGCCCTACTGCCTCTTCATCAATAAGCAATCCAACATACTTTATGGAAACAAATTTGAAGATATCTACCCCCCTTTTTCACCTCTCTCTCTCTCTCTCTCTCTCTCTCTCTCTCTCTCACACACACACAAACACACACATTCTATCTCTCTCTCCCTGATCTCAAACATGCTAGGCAGGTACCTTACAACAGAGCTATAGCCTTGTTGTCTCTTTTTATATCTTTTTAATTAATTAATTCACTTTACATCCTGATCATAGCCCCTCCCTCTACTTCTCCCAATCTCACCCTTCCTCCCTCTTTTCTCTATTCCCCTCTCCCCTACTCATCAGAAAAGGGGAGCTCCCCACCCTGTCACCGGCCCACGTCAAGTAGCATCAGGAGTAAGTGCATCCTCTTCCCCTGTGGTCTGGCGAGGCAGCCCTGCCAGGGGGAAGTTTATACCTTTTCTGTTGAGACAGAGTCTTGCTAAGTTACCCAGGGTAACCTTGAACTTGCAAAGCTTTTTTCTTAGCTTCCCCACTATCTGGTATTACAGCCTTACTCCGCCAGACTCTGCAAGGTCTTTATTTTCATTTGCCTAAACTCCCCAGACTTTAGACATGTTGAAAATAGAATGGTTTGTCTCGAAGAGCAGTGAGCTATTTGTTAATATAAATCTTCCAGACAAGCTGATAACTACCTGCTGTGTGTGATGTAGTGAGAATCCTTGCATCGGTGAGACATTGGTCAGGATGACATGTCACTACATCAATTTCTAGAACACTGTGTGTTTCAGTGTGAGTGTCAAGAAGTACAGTGAGAGAGAGAGATTTCTGCTTTATTCTGTGGCTTGTAAGGTAAGCAACGAAACCTCACCATTTTGGTAAACATTTCTTTTCTCTGTTTTCTCAACTGCCAAGGGGGTGGTAACAGGAATGGGAAGTGGGTGTTGGGATTCAAAATGGGATTCAAAAGAGACTCTCTGGTTTTTGAAAGTGCAAAATGCATTATAAAGTACTAACCCTCTCCTCTTGAGGTAAAAAAGGAAGTCTGGGAGGCTCTGTCTCCTGATGGCCATGCTGATATTCTGTCTATGGGAAACACCAGTGTCCCTCAAACCCCAGAGACACCCTAGAGATAGTTTGTATGTGTCTCTTTCTTTCCCTGCTCAGGGATAATAGGGCTGTTAACTTGCTTTTTTCTTTTTTCATAGGCAATGCTTCCCTTTGCTACATAATGTGAAGTAGCATTTGACTAGAACTTAATACATAATGTCTCTCCTTCCCTCCTTGGTACAATCCAGTTAGATTACCCGTTTATGCACATTGATTTTTTTTTTTTCAGTTTTAAGTCTTAAAATAGCATATTTTCCCCAACTGCTTTCAAGGCAATGAGAACGATGCCTGGCATTGTGGGAGTTTAATGCAAGTCATACTGAAGTTGGCTGTGTATCAAGCTATCGAGAGCACTGCCAAAGTGGCGGGCTTGCCATCAAGGACAGCCTGAGAGTCCCAAGGGTCTAAATTACCTTACATCTGTAGCCCTTAGCTTCACTCAGTCTTGCCACACTTATGCAGGCCAAATATGAACAAGAGATGTTTTTAATTATTCCCATCTGATTGAGTGAAAAAAAAAAATCAAGATTAAAAGAAAAAAAAAAAAAGGTAAGTGCGTCCACAAAGGGCACTTGGCCAGTGTTTATCCTGAGTCTCCAAGTTTCATTTCCTATTGGTATATCACACTTGCTGAGTCATCAGACCACACTAGAAGATTCTGCTTTTGCCAAGGTGTTTGGCTGATCATGACACAGGAGCTTTTTCTCCACTGCTGGCTACAATTGCCAGGAAGAAGGGTTTTCTAAGACCTTTATAGGAGCATCTTTGAAGACAAACAATTAGAATTTCCTAGTAAGAGTCCCATGTTCTTGCAAATAATCCCTCACCCAGAATCTTGTAAGAAACTCTAATAAAGTGAAATGGGTCACAAAAAGAAAAGAAAGGAAAATAGAAAGCTGGGAACATAAAGGGGATCAGGTGTGGGAGGGAACAAGCGAGGATAATTGCAGTGCCTATGGTAAAATACATCATGTGCCTGAAACCCATCATCATGTATAATTAATATATGCTAATAAAAAGAGTCTCAGGGAGCCCCGTGCGGTAGCACAGTCCTGTAACCCCAGTACTGAAGGGACTCAGAGAGATGTAGCTGCAGTTCAAGACCAGCCAGGGATACAAAACAGCAGAAGGGAAAGACTAGTTCAAGAGAAAATTGGTCCCGGGAGGTTTTGTTTTGTTCTGTTCTTCACTATGGTCCTGGCTGACCTGGAACTCGCTGCGTGGACCAGGCTAGCTGAACTTAGAGATCTGCCCACCTCGGCCTCCAGGGCGTTTGGGATTAAAGGCCTGCCTTGGCTAAAGAGTATGCATCTGGCAGGTGCACACCAGGTGCTGTGGGTCACCTCCTTTGGTCTGGTGCCCACCCAGTGAGATCTGGAAATGGGAGAGGGCACAGTCTGTCTCCACTTTTCAGACAAATCCCCTGGCACCAGATTGGTCACCACACAGCTAGTGAAGTGTCAAGGCTGCTCACGCTCTGTCTGCCCTACCTCGGGTTCTGACTGGCCTGGAAACTCAAGCATTGACTGTCCATTACAGGGAGATATTTAGGAAAGGGAATCTCTTTTGAATTATCTGAAACAATACCGCACAGGTCAACGTAGCCTGCTATTGGTTCTCTGCAAAAGGCTGGCCCCACGCTAGTAACAGCAGGCTCATCTCTCCAGCTCCCATTTGAGGCAGGGAAGAGCCCCTCTCTCCGTATCACATCTTCCACAAGAACACTAAAGGAAGAAAGCTTTGTTTTTTAATTTTAGGAATTGCTAGAGCCCTCTTCACACCACACCACACCCCCCCAGAAGGAGAGGGACTTTCCCAGGCAAGCTCTTGCACAAGAGTCCTCTGGATTTTGTCCCCGCCTCCTCCTGCACTTCAATGGGGAGGCAGCCACCTCTCTCCAACACCCCTTCATTAGCAGAACCGACAGACTGCCGGTCTTCTCAGTCAGCTTGCCCCCCCCAGCAAACGACAGCACCGGCGGCTGGCCAGCCAAAAGCAGGCCAGAAGAGACTGGCATGCCAGAAGAGCCTGAGCGTGTCTCCTGAGTGTGACTGACAGCCAGCAGCGGTGGCCCTCGACTCCTTTGCCCCTCCCCCCACACCTCTGAGCCAGGCTTTGCAGCAGAGGCGGCAGAGGGAACCTCACAACTCAAGTTGAAACAGGACTCTACGCCTTCCCTCTCAGCAGCAGGGCTTTAAATAGGATTAATGAGAGAGAACATTCTAAGCGTTCGAAGAGGTTCCAGAACAGGCAGCCAGCTACTTCCTCTCAAGCTGCCATTCTGGATGGGTTCCCTGGCCTGCGCCCGCCCCTCCCCCTGCCAAGGAGGGCCCTTGCACTTGGCAGTCTGCTCAGCTCCGAACCTACCCCTGTGGTTTCAATGACAAGACAAGACCCGTGGTCCTCTGGCGTAGCCTCTCTGGCCGCTCTGAAATCCAGGAAGTTTATTCTGGGCACGCTCATCCAGATGAGTTATCTGCTCTGATCAAATTCAAAGGCACCCGAAGACAGAAGGTGGGCTCACTGGAAGGAGGCCGCGTTAGGCTCTGGATCGCACCCATCTCAATGGCAAGGGCTGAATTTTATAGCAGTTTCATCCTCCCTGTAAGAATTCTGTTAGGTGTCGTTTGCAGTCTCACGTTTTCACGTAGTGAAGCCTATGGGATTGCATTGCTGATGTTTGCTCGATGGGCAGGAGACAGCCCAAGGTCGCACAGCTAAGGTGCCCATAGAACGCAAACTAAATCTCCGTCGGGACTGCAGAACCGCATGTTTCTTTCTCCAGTACATCATGCTGCATCAGGCTATTTCAGAGAGGAGAGAAGAGGGGAAAGACTCTCCGATGAGAGCGGGGGCGACAGAGTGAACCCCTGTGTTCCAAGTAGATCTTGGCTACACTCAGAAGCTGAGGTTGGAAGATTGCAATTTAGAAGCTAGCTGGGCTACATACTCTTGTCTCCATGCATATATTTTATAAATGTTAGCAGCAACAACAGCAAAAGACACAAGAAGAAAAGGGTTTTCTACCCATTTAGCAGGATAGCTCTGGTCTCAAACTTCAAAATGGTAGAGGATGACCTTGAACTTCTCATCTTCCTGCCTCTGCTTCCCGAGTGGTAGGGTTATAGCCTCAGCCACTATACTCCAATATATTTAGTTTGTTCGCATCTGAGGATTGAACCTAGGGATTCAAGCATGCTGGGCAAGCACTGTACCAACTCACCTAACCTCCACGACAACACTATCAGGTAGGCACACAAGAAGCCAAAACCCACAGATGCTCAAGTCCCTCATATGAAACATGTTTGTGCATAGCTTAGGCAACCCTTCTGTAGACTCTAGTTATCACCAGATTACCTATAATGCCTAATACAGTTAGTGAATAATGACAAAAAGTCTGTATATGCTCAGAATAGACACAGTATTTTTAATATCTTCAGCCCACATTAGTTGGCCCCAAGGATGTAGAAAATGGAGATCTGAAGCTCTGGCTGCCCTCTTACTGGGGAACCTTAAGAAAAATGGAGTTCAGGTAAAATGCTTGCCACACACACAAGAATGGCAACTTGGGTTCAGAACACCAGTGTCTGTGTAAAAAGCTAGGTGGAGTGGTGCTGTTTATAACTTCAGCAATGGGGAGTAGAGACATAAAGACCCCAGAAGCTTGCTAGCCAGCCAGCCTAGCCAAATTGGGCTAATTTCTCAGAAGCCATGGTTCCAGGTTCAATGAGATCTTCTGTCTCGAGAAATAAAGGCCCAGTCGTGGTAGTGCATGCCTTTAATCCCAGCATGAAGTAGGCAGAGGCAGGCAGATTGCTGTGAGTTCGAGGCCAGCAGTGTCTACATCATGAGATCCTGCCTCTAAAATAAGACAAAATGAAATATAAAGAACGACAGAGGAAGATACTTCATGTCAAGTCCTGGACGCTGCTCATATGAGTACATGTGTATACAGTCACCTCCGTACACACATACACACATTTTCAGGAACACATACATGTACACTTTGCACACTCACAAAGGAAAACAGTGCTATTGTCAGGTTTTCTGTCTATCGAGCCTTGAAGGCGAAATCAGTCAACTTACCTCAAGCCTTTTCTGGATGTCAGACCTCGTGAGGCACCACTGTCCTGCCTTAACTAATTTTTTTGCTGAGGAAAAAGCTGGGAGCAGCCTGAGAGATTCCCATACAGCTTCCTTCTGTGCCCTCCCCTGTCCCTCTGTCCCCTATTAATATCCATTTCCTGGGGACTAGAGTTAGGTCTGGAGTATAGGCAATATATAGGGTCACAAATAGGGAGCTTGCTATTTTACAGTAATTAACCCTGGAGGTATCAGAGAAGAACTGAGACACTGGAGACAGCATCTTTAGAAAGGCAGGTAAGCAGTATCCCAAGCCCTTCCTGAGACAATCTCTTCCCTCCCCCAACTGGCCACAACCCTTAAAGAACATAAGCCTCTCAGCCTGGGACACAAATGAGTGAATTAAATTGCAACACACTGGGACCCTCTGTTGTTGTTTAACTCCCCTCTGGGAGGAGGAAATGAATGTGCCAACATTCCCCATTCCCCATAGGGGGACTAAATGATTTCTCAGAAGCCATGGTCTCATGTGCTCTATTTGTTTAAATGAGTTTAGGGTAATGAGCAAATGTGAGCCTGACAGGGCCTATTTGAAAAAGGCCTCCCTCAGAACTGACAAGGGTCATGCCAACTTCTTTGTCTGCATGCCATTCCTCGGCCCTGGGGAGAAATTAGCTCAAAGCCAATTAGCCCATTAGCCACCAACCATGTGCACAGGAGTAGGCTGAGTGTCGTTGGGGAAGGGTCTTTCCTCTTGTTTCTTCATCCTTTGTTTGCGGAATGCCTGGCTGTATGTGGAGCACTGAATCGAGCACATAGGATCTAGTGGGAGAGGAAGAACACCAAGCATGCAAGGTCAGGTTCATGGTAGCGGATGCCTGTAATCTCAGCACATAGAAGGTTGAGGCACAGAGATTTTCGTGAGTTTGAAGGCCTAGTTAGTGAATTCCTGGGCTAGAAAGGGAAACCCTGTGCTGGTTACCTTCCTGTTCCTGTGACAAAACATCAGGACCAAAAGCAGCCCATGGAAGAGCTCTTTTTGGCTTGTGATTCCTGTGGCTCCTCAGACAGCTTTGCTCAGTGGCCTTGTCATAGCCTCTCCTTCACCTGTGGAGAGTCCGCAGCCTCACTTAAATGTAGTCAGACTCTCTTCTCTTGAAACACACACTTGGGGGCTTTAGTCTGAACATAACACTAAGCAACTGTGTTTGGCCTATGGTATCTTGATGGTTGGAGAGCCTAAAGCATGGTGCAGGAGCAGGAAGCTCAGCTCACATCTTTAAGAGCAAGCATGGAGCAGAGTGAGACCTGAAAGTGGGCTGAGGCTCGATATTCTCAATAATCCCCATGACAAACTTCCTATCACCCCTCAAATCTGTATACAAAGTGAGGACCGAGTGTTCAAATGCCTGCAACTATGGGGACATTTCTCATTCAAACCCTCTCTTTTAAAAAAATTAAAAAATAAATAAAAATAAATATCACCCACTCCAGTGAACCCGATGTTTAGCTTAAGTGCTCTGTTAAGCAGCTCGGACTTTCATGTGTTGGACTAGTGGTGGTCCTGGGAGCCCCACTCTGTAGGGAAGAGTGAGAAGGTCCTCTGCTCTAGAGGGGATGTGTGGAAGAAGAGAGCACACAGACATCACGCGGACCTGTAAGGTATAACTGTATGTAACGCGTCAGGTAGACAGAAGAGTGGCATGTTATGGAGCAGGTTCTTTGCTGCATGACTGTTCCTTTCTTTGAGAAAAAAGTGACACACACAGGTATAACCCAATCTCTAATCAACCGTCCTCAAAAGATGGGTCAAAGCCAATCCAGGTAACTTCTTTTGAGTCTTTCAATCACTACCAGAAGGATGTGGCTGAGCCTGTTCAGTCAGAAATGGTTTTATTGATCTTGAGATGCTGGAACAATGAGCTTTTATTTCTCAGTCCAACACAGGTCTTGAGTGTGACAACTAGATAATGTCACCATGAAGCTATCATGCTGAGGGCAAAGCTCTGACAACCATAAAGCAGAAACAGGAAAAAACCGAAGCCTCAGTACTACTGCGAAGGTATGACCCAAGCTCTGCAATTATTAACTCCTGGTATGTTTTCCTATTGTTTAAACCAGGCTGTGTTGGCCTTTTTTTAGCTACTTGTAAATGGAAACACCCCTGTTAATTCACAGCTTCAAAGAAACTTGTCAAAACCACTGCAGAGGAACACTTTGGAACAGCTGACAGTCCAGGACCTTTCTGAGCTAGGATGTTGAATTACAATAGTGTGCTACATTCTACTGGAAAAAAAAATGGAGAAGTTTAGAGAGGCCTTGGCCTTCTGATTTCTCCATAGTCTGGGTTAATCTTGTGCTTACATGAAAAGGCTTGCTGGAGGATGATCACCCATACACCAGGCCTCTTAGCTTTGTAGGCCCAGTGCTTGGGAGGTAAGCAGAGGATAAGAAGTTCAAGATAATCCTTCTTGACAGTTATTAGTTCAAAGTCAGCATGGGCCACATGATTTTACAACAACAACAACAACAACAATAATAATAAATAAATAAAAATAGGAAATTCAATCTGGTTATAAGTCAAACAGCAAGGACTACTCATGAGCACCCTTTCTACCCTTGCCAAGGACACCTCTCTAAGGCTGGTGTGGGGGGATTATGTGCATAAAAACTAGCCATTCTTGTCCCTTCTTGAGGCAGCTGGCAGACAGGTTTCTAAGTGTACAGGCGTGTCACACACAGGCATACATAGTACAACCCATCACAGGGTTCTGCCCATCATTCTGCTTCCTTCATCCTCAACACAGCCCCCTTTAAAATCCCTGAGGCATCCCTTCCCTGGGATATTTCTGTTGCCCCATGGTACATCCGGGTACACCTACACACCCAAACACTGCCCACCTTCTGCCTAACTGGATCACAATACGATGGTGTGCATGCCAGCCCTCTGCCCACAGTGTGTCGGAAAGAGATGTCAGTGTGCGGTGAGAGTGTCTCAGGCGGTCATTGTGGGTCACACTTGTAATCCTAGCTCTCCAAAGGAAAGTCTTAAGCTCAAGGCCAGCCTGGGCAACTTAGTAAGAGTACATCTCCAGAGAGAGAGAGAGAGAGAGAGAGAGAGAGAGAGAGAGAGAGGGGTACCATCTAAGCCACCCACTTTGCAGAAGAGGAAACAGAGGTCTAGCCTAGTGTATGATTTGTGGAAAAGCAAATAGACAGTTGTCATGCCAGAACAAGGAAGCTATAGGCTCCTTTGTCTGGAATGTCACAGTCCATGACAAAGTTGAGTCTGACAGAGATCCGGAACCCACGGTTCCTTCAGTCTATCTTCAGAGTCTACTGCTATCTTCAAGTGGCAGAATGGTTCCGGTATCCTCCTAGTCATCAAAACTCCTGAGACCCTTTCACCTCTGAGCAGACATGGTTATGCCAGGTTAATGAGTGGGGCACAGAGACAACAGGAGGCTTTAGTGAAAACAGGCATCAGTCGGCCCGTGCTGGTTACAGAGGTCTGAGTAGAGGTGGCTCTCTAGGTCTGGAACTTTGAAAGATACAGTTAGAGGAGCAGGAGAAAGACTTCTCAGATGGAGAAACGGTCTGGCACGAAAGCCGTTCTGACTCGGTCTCCCAAGTGCTGGGATTATGGGCTGGCTGGCTATTTTTCCACCTTTGCTGTATTCAGGAAGCCTAGAATTAAATAATTAAATAAAGCTTAAGTTAATCTAGGGTCAAGATCAGGAGGCAGCAGCGGGGTTTGGAGCAGGAGAGTGTCAGAAACGTTCGGATTCCGCATCTTATTAGTGATCCATTCCCTTCCCTTCCTCTTTACCTCCCCTTTCGGGCCTGGGCTGACGCTTTCTGGGCAGCACCTCTGTCTTCCAGCTGGCCTGCAATTTATGCTCTTACCCTCAGTGGGCCATCAAACAGGCAGTGAAAACGTGAGTGAATATTTTGAGATAAGATCATACTCATGTGCTTAGGCCTTGACTTTATAATCCTCCTGTTCCAGCGTCCCAAGCGGCTGAGATTACCAGTTTGCAGCACCAGGCCCGGCGTCCGAAGTGGCAAAGTTTGAGTTGGAATTTTTGAGGAGCTGAGCTAGGCAGCTCGGCTCAGGTCTATGAGCGCAGCAGGGTGAAACAATACCACCTTAACCTCTCTAGGCGCCTAGACTGGTCCTTGAGCCAAGAAACCCAACCTTCGGCTGAGGCTGGGGTTGGCGTTAGGGGCAGAAGTACTGGCGAAATCACTGGTAAGAGGCTGTAGTAGCAAAGAGGGGAATGCAGAAAACGTAAAGAAAACGCGAGCGTGAACAGAATGCAGGCAGTGAGAGCGGGAACCGAGGAGATAGTGCAAGAAGAGGAAAGGGAGAGAAAGGGAGAGAAAGGCTGAACAGACGGGAGCCCGCGAGTGTGATGAAGCTAGAACTAAGAAACTGCGAGCAGGGTTGGCGCGGGCTATAGACGAGGACGAGTCGGAGGTCGGAGCAACCCCAGCTGTCAGCCGGGAACAAAGGCCGCGGGGCGAGCAGGACGGGGCGCCGGCAGCGCGGGCCAATGAGTGGGGTAGATGCTGGCCCCGCCCCGCCCGCGCCCCGCCCCGCCCCGCCCCGCCGGCGGCTGGGGACCTGGCTCAGAAGCCTGCGCGCCGGAGCAAGCGGGCGGGCGCTGGGCGGCTCCGAGGAGCTCGCTGTCCGAAAGTTTCTCCGTCCTTCTGCTGCTCCGGGGAGCGGGACTTGAGCGCTGCGGGACCCGCCAGGTCCGGCAGGTCCACGGAAAAGGAGACAGGGGCACTACACAAAATACGCCGAAAAATCAAAATCTGCAGCCATTTACAGCTAGCCCCGAGGCGCAGGAGGACAGACAGGTAAGGTGTGGGTTCGTGGAGTCCTGTGTCTCCATCGCCGAGTGTTTGCAGCCTTTGGCCCAGACCCAGGGAAGACTGCGCCCCCCTACCCCCCCGCAGCCTGCCACTCCGGGAGTGAGTCCCCTTGTCTGTCGGTCTTTGTCTGTCTGTGGCTGCGTCTGTCTAGGTGTCTTTGTTTCTGCATGTAACTGTCGGGCGGGGGAGATGAGGGGCGGGGGAGATGAGGGGCGGGCGAGTCTTCGCCCCTGTCACTGCGTGTATTGCTGATCTGACCCCGGGGGGAAACGATGTGCATCCTTCTGTCTTTGTCCATCAGCCGGGTGTCAGCCAGGGCTGGGGGGTATCTCCTCCCAAACCTGAATTTGATCTTGGAGACATGCACTAGGTGACATGGATGTAGAGGTGAAGAAATGAGAGGCGAGGAAGTGAGGTCACAGGGGCTGAGTCCCCAGAAGGAGGATCTGCTGGTTGGGGACTGGCTAGTGAACTTTATTTTGCTGGCTGGAACTTTAGAGGTGCATTGTGTCTGGAAGGAATAATAAGGAATAAACTTGGACACACACACACTTCAGTTCACTCCTGTTTCTCACCACAGGGAGTCAGATCCCCTCTGTCGTGCCACTCATCCTGCCCTGGCTTAATTCAGTAGCAACAGGCAATCCAAACACCAGGGGCCAGGTGATGGTTTTCTTTCCTGCTCCAAGTGGAAGAGAGCAAACGGTGGGGATTCTGTTCGCCCGTGGTCGCCCGGGCCTGGGAAAGCGCTGCAGACTTGCAGGCTTCAGAGCCCTCAGTTTCCCACGCACAGAGATAGATGCTCAGGGATCCAAGCACGGCTCTCAGCCTCTGCATGCTCCTTGAGTTGCTGGTCAGCTGAGACACTGGGTTCTGGGTAGCCTTCACCTTCTCCACCGAAGGGCCCCATCTCTCTCCGGGAAGCACAACATACTAGAGTCTCACAGCCCAACCTCAGAGAGATAAGCTGCCTGCATGCAATTCTTCCAGCACCCAGACCGGGGAGAGGAGGCTGCTGGTAGGGGCATTTTAGGGTTTGTAATCTGAGTGTCCTTCAAGTTCAAAAACAATTTGCTGCAGGCAGGCAGAGGGAAAATGGAGGTGTTTGGAAGGTGTGTGCACATGGCCATCAGAGTTAAGAGTTTACAGGGGTAAGAGTGGTTAAGGTTGGCACAGAACAGAGTGTGGGCAGGAGTCTGTGGGCAGAGAATACACCCTAATCGGGCCTGGGCCACACCTTGTATTTATCCAGTCCTTTCTTCTGACCATTTTCTGTGCATCATAGACGTTATCTCATTTGTTATCTCCTTTATCCTCACAACATAACTACCAGGTTAGCATAAGATATGATTTGCTCTGTGTCTGCCAGTGAAGAAACTGAGGCACCAAAAGGAAAGGGTGTTCTCCCAGGTCCCATAGCTAATGGGAGCCAAGTCTAGCATTAATGAAGTCCAAAAAGCATGTCTTGGCTGTGTAGATGTGAAGGCAATCACCCGCTGGAGGCGAGAACAGCCTGTGGAAAAAGAAACGAGGGCATCTTTCCAGGTGGTCTCTCTGGAAGCTGAAGGACCAGACGTTTGCTTTTGCTCAAGATGATTGTCCTTTCATATTTCTAGCAGTCTTGGAACACTCTGCAAGGCAAACCTGCTTTAGCAATTCAGTCTGTGCACTCTCTAGACAGGAGGAGATATCCCTGTCTAGGTGTCTACCTCAGATGGTTGGCAGGAGCTGAGAGTGTGCTGGGGAGGAGGGAGCAGGCTGGGTGTGCCGGTAGCCTGAGAGTGGGAGGACATGATTGCCATGCGGTGTTAAAAAGCCAGATGTCTGCATGTATGGGTGAGGAAGTAGATGGACTCTAGACAAAAATGGCCTTCTATTCCTGAAAACGTATTTTTATGCCTTTGTGCTTGTTTAACATTCATCTCACAGATTTTCATCCTTGCTATAAAATGCAAGGCCCTGGGACCACAGTGAAGCTCAGGAATGAGCATCATAGGGTGGGATTAGTTTAGTTGAAAAGTGCTTCCTTAGCAGGCAGGGGCTCTGTTTGAGCCCTAGCACCACATAAAACTTTACATGGAGCCGGGCAGTGGTGACACATGCCTTTAATCCCAGCACTTGGGAGCCAGAGGCAGGTGGATCTCTGAGTTCAAGGCCAGCCTGGTCTACAGAGCGAGAGCCAGGACAGCAAGAAAGAAAGGAAAATAGAATAAAATAAAGTAAAAAACTTCACATGGTGCAAACCTGCCCAGATAGTAGAGGTGGAAGGATTAGAAATTCAAGTCCAGTCTGAACACATAGGAAGTTCAGGATGATCCTGGGCTGCCTGAGACAATTTCAAAAGGGAAAGCAATAGCAATACAACACAACAATAAAAAATACAGGGAATAGGGTAATGACAAATAATCTATTTTAAACGACTTAAAGTCAACTCATTGATGAATATTATTGTAACAGAGTTTAATATCATCCTCTGAGTGCCATCAGATCTCATACCATTGTTTCAAGCCACTGTAGGAAAGTCCCCCAGCCATCTTTTCCTTCAGTACAGATCCCATACCTTCTTCTGAGACATTACTGCCATCTGGTGCTGTTACCACACTAACCACTGGCTCCCCAAGAACTTCAGTGAACTTGGAGCTCAGGATATAGTGTCTGGCTGCTTGGACTAGGACCTTAGGAGGCGCATGCTTAGCAAAGTGTTAGGGAGGAGGGCTGGAGGGCTCTCTGCAGTGCTGGCTTTTGCAGGAGCACACTTCACTGAAATGGTCTCTTACTTCCCGTGCTGTTATAAGGCTTTTGCCTAGCCTGCTCCATCCCAGGCCCTATTCCTAACACTTTAGAATCAAGAGAACCTTCATCCTACCTACCCTATTCCTGTGTTTGCCAACCCACAAGAGCAGATGTGGAAGGAGAAGGTGCTAGGCCTGATTTAGGTAGACCTGGCTCTGGAGTTTGGACAGTCAGAGCTTCAGGGCATACAGCTGCAGAGGAATGCTGATGCTGTGGAGGTGGCAGAGTTTTCAACTGTCTGGGGCTCCTTGCCATTTGCCTCTGATTTTGCCTTTGACTGGATCTTCTTGTTGCAGCAGTTTGGACACCCAGGAATTCTCTGAGGAATTTGAAGTGCTGTTGTGTTGAAGGGGGTAATTTGGCCTTGCTTTATGCGTGATTAGCCCAAGACTAGCTTCACATGCTCTTAGCATTGGTGTCATCATGGCTCATATTGTAATGGCCACATCTGTTCCCAGGGGCCCATGACCATTTTAATTTTTCTTTGGAAGAGCATTACTCAAGGTTGAAAACCTTCATTTCATTGTTCTCTGTTTAGAAATTGAGACAGGGTCTCAAGTAGCCCAGACTGGCCTCTCAGGCTCTTTAGCAGAATCATCTTCGTAGGCTGCTGCTTCCTCTAGGTCCTGACTTCCGCCTCTGAGGATAGCTCCAGAGCAGCGATGAGGGGTTTAGGAGGTCTTGCCAACCAAGAACTATACAACTGTCTGGGAAGCAATTTATTTCAAGACTCTTTTGAGTTTCCTTTTTCTGTTAGCTGTTTTGGGACAGGATCTTATGTAACCCAAGTTGGCTTTGAACTATCTATGGAGCAAAAGATAATCTCGAAGTCCTGATCCCCCTGGGCGGGCCTCCTAAGGGCCAGGATTAGAGTCATGTGCCAGCACAGGCCCAGGTTTGTTTTTGAATGGATCCAGACTCCCCTAAACAATTTTTCTAGTTCTCTCTCTCTGAAGCTCCACTTTAAAAGGGGACTTCCTGATGTTATCACTGATAACCTCCCTACTGCCCTATGCTGTGACTTCCACCATTTGGCAAGTGGGGACACTGAGTAAAGCCAAGGAACGCACCCAGGATTTTCAACTAAGTGTTGAAGCCAACTGACTTGCAACATAGAAATGATGCTATTGGGATTCATTCATAATTTTTATTTTCTTCTCATTTGGGGGAAGGGAATAGTGTCAGATGTAGAACACAGGGCCTTGCTTGTCCTAAGAATGCACTTCAGCACGGCGTGATCCTCTCAGCCCCTGACCCTATTGATTAAACATATTTAGGCTCCTTAAGTTGTTGACAAAGGCTTAATAAACAAAACAAACAAGAAAAAAAGAGGTATTTAAAATTTGGGCCCCCAAGCCTGACTACCTGGGTCTGACATGGTGAAAGGAAAGAATTGACTCTTACAAGGTACCCTGGCATCACAGCATGCATATAAACAAACAAACAAGCAAGCAAATGTAGTTAGTTTTTTTATTATAAGAGCTCAGCTATTCTAATAATTACTGAAATTTGAAGATGAGAAAGGCCTCATTTTTTCTTTAGTTTTACTGTGCTGCTTTTAACTCCCAAATGCTGTATATATGTGTCATAAGCTGTAGTCAAGCCTGGAAGCAGCTAGGGATGGGATATCTATTTGGGTTTGCTCTAAAGAAGGATTTTGATATGTAAGACTTCTCCTGAAATTTAGTCAACTCATGACCTTTATTGATACAGTTCACACTGAAATTAGAGCAAATGCTTTCTCCAAAGAAGCTGAGTTAATGATACATCACCGGAAAGGCAAAAATTCATCTTTCAACTATTTCACCTTGTACATAGCAAGTGAGTTCCAGAATAAAACATGGCCACAAGCTCTTTGCTGGGAGTCAGCATTGTGCAGAAGCCAGACCCGAGTTCATCCCTCATGGAAGCTTCCCTGAGTTTAGGATGGAGGGCCATAGGAAGATAGGGTCGGTGGGAGAAAGGAAGGACGGAGAGGGAATTGTCCTAACCGATACACTAGAGTCTGAGTTTTCTTACTAAGTGACAGGCAATATTGGCACCTAAACAGACGTGATGTGGGCTCTGTCCACTATCTGGAACAAAGGCTGCTCTTTAGACCACCGAGAGCTTTGCTTTGTCACTAATCACTATTGAGGATGGCTGCCCTCAGGGCAACTGCCAGAACCCAGCTTGTTCTCTCTCTCTGCCTCCAGCCTCCCTCCCTCCAATTCATTCATTTCCCGACCTTGCTTCCCTTTCTGAAATCTGCTTTTCTGGGATACCCAAGCACAAAAGCACAGTCTCATGGGACACAAACCTTCTGCAACTCTCAAGATTCTAAGACCAGAAGATCTGCCCCCCCTTTCTCAGCAGCCCCTCTGAGGCACCACCTCCGTGTGCTCAGTCAGCCCACACTTAGCCTCACAGAACCTCGGTTTCTACCGTTTCTAGAGCTATGAACTCTTCACAGCTGTAGTTCTCCCCAGGGGAGGAACCAGTCTGGTTAAAGCCCCCAGCTTGTGGGACATGCAAGAAGGAGGTCCCTCAAGTGGAACTGAGATCTCGGATGGGAGTGGCCTTTGCTCTTTGCTCAGAAACCCTGTGTGCGCACCTCATCCAGGACACTTCCAGGTGGCTGGTGCAACTCCTGCCCCAGGCACTCAGGGCAGGGCTGTGTTCTTGGCTCAGTGGCCTGCTGGCTTTGGGGGCAGCTTCACTCTCTTTGCTGTTGCAAAGCCATTTGATGCTAAATCACCCTCCTCCTGGCACCCTGGACTGCTAAATTGGTCTCAACTTGCTGTACTTCCACCCACCACCTTAGTCATTATTCGCTGGCAGCATTCAGAGTGGGTGTAAAGCAACCGAACATTATATTCCTGCTGTAAAGAGAGAGAATTGAGTATAGACATGCACCGAGAGGGGAGAGAGGGAAGGAGGTGAGAGGGAGAGGAAGGGGGCGGGAAGACAAAGCTTGGGGTTCGCCAGCACCTTTCCCTGGAGACCCCAGTGACGTTGGTGGTGGGGATGTGCCGTAGGTCAGGGAGATAACATAGCTGAGGTGCCTTTTCTGCTGGTTTGGAAAGAGGAAAGGGCAGAAGCCCCCGGGAGAGAAAGTCCTTGAATTCAGTAGTATGAACTTGTTGCTCCTATTGAGCATTTGTCCTCATGTGTTAGGATTTAGCCTTTCAGCTCTCTTTCCTCCCAGCTGAGATTATAAGTCCTTTGAAAGAGAAGGAGCACCATGTGTCCAGTGCCCCGGGGACAGGCGGGATTCAGCCTCCTGACTGAGACTGACAGTAGCCAGGCTTATGGTAGTTCTTTGGGTTTTCCTGTGCTATCTAAGCCACATGGTCAGGAAGAGGAAAGTAATGTTGAGGAATCCTGAAGGGCATGGATACCAATTCAGTGAGAGAACTTCGGGCAGGAAGGAATTACACACAGATCACACAGAGCGGAGAAACAGAAGCCCTGACAATGCCCCCATGGCAGGGGATTTTCTCCAGGACATGCATCTCGTCTTATTACGCCTGGCCTTATACTGGGGCTTGCAGGAGCTGGAGAGCAGAGTGGGTTCCCAGGACTAGCATCGGAGGCTGCAGTAAACAGGACTGCGAACACAGACAGGAGTTTCTTTACCTTGCTGATGGCATTGGTTTGGTCATCCAAGGAGAGGAGCACAACATTAACCTAAGTGGGCTTGGGAGCTATGGGACCCAGCAGCCTTCCTTCCTGCCCTCTGCTTCAGCAAGATTGATAGAGAAATCCTGAGAAAGGAGCCCCACACCACGAGGGAGCACTAAAACCAGTCAAGGGAAAGACCGTGAGCCCCAGGGCTGCACTTGACCTTACACCAGCCCCGAAGAGGCAACCCCCTCCTGAGCTGGGTCCACCCTGCCCTGAGCAGCAGGGTCTCGGGGAGCAGCGTTTCAGAAGTTGAAGCGCAAGATAGCGATCTTATCATTGCACCCTTCAGATGTTTAGCCCCAGGGGTCCTGACGGAAGGTGGAAGGCGCCTCAGCAAGGGCAGGGCAGGGGGAGAGGCTTGTACCGGGCTCACATTTTGAGACAACACCTCCTCGGTGCTGATCAGATTCCCCCAGCCTTAATGCCTCGGTGGCGCCAGCAGACAAACCGCACTGCGGGCAGGTGGGGGAAAACAGAAGAAGCCCAGCGGAGCCCCGCCCACCCCCACCTGCGCGGTAAAGAAAAGTGGTTTCTCAAAGGGGCCCTGGAAAGAGTTTCCAGCTGCCCTGGGCCCGTCCCCTAGCCAGGCTTGCAGCTGCCCCGGCTCAAATCTCAACAACCAGTGGCTGGCGGGCAGGTGTGGGCAGCACCCACGGCTTTTCCTCAGTCTTCATTTTCTCATCAATCAGGTTAGGGGAGCTGTGTCCACAGCCTCCCTGAGCTCGCGAATAGGACCTCCGGATCTCTGTTGACCTAGAAACCTCCTGGAGTTACTTTTACACAGCACCTGCAGTCAAGGGTTCAAGTGTAAGGTTCCAAATTGTTCAGCGCCTGCCAGACTTCAAGGGTAGAGGAATTCCTAAATAGCATTCTATCTGCCCCTCGTCAGCCCACAAACTTCCCCAAGCTGCTTTCAGTCTATCAACTCTAAGAAGTCTCATTTTGAACCCCCAAAGCCCAGTTCGTTTCCACTTAATTCCATTCCTAAAACCATAGGATAATGGACAGATTCTGGGTTCCAAGAAATGTAGACATATTGTTCTGCCCAGTTCATGAACCCCAAAAGACCAGGAATAAATAGACTCCGCTGTAAATACATGAGGTTCTTTTTATTGTAAATTACAAGCTGCAGCTTGGGCCCACACCCCCCACTGCAGAAGAGGTGGGAGCTGAGCTCCCTGTGCTCAGGTTAGTTGGGTGATATATAGATTCTGGTCCATCCCAGTATGCCCAAGACAGGGGCGATTCCTGCCTGGCAAGCATCTATTGGTCAAAATGCTACATTTTTAATCGATTGGCTATAGGAAGGTTCCCAGACCATAATAACTCGGTGTCCCTCCCTAGGGGGACCTAGCAACTGTATCTCTAGTGGGTGGGGAAAGAATGCAGTAAGGCGGTCCTTCCCCTCAGGGCATTACTAGACTTCTCCACCCACCTAGTTTAGGCCTTAATAGCTGGTTTTTAATCTTTAGGTCTCTCAATATCTGCCACAAGGAGTCCCTGATTTGGTGCTGTGGATAAGTTGTGTGTGTGGTGTGTGTTTTGAGATAATCTTCACTTCAGGTTGCTCTCAGTCTTGTTATGTAGCTGAGAACGACCTTGAACTTTGATTCTCCTTTTACACCTTCCAAGTGCTGAGGTTATAGGTGTGTGCCCAGTTTTGTGTAGTACTGGGAATCAAACCCAGGACTTCACGCCTAGTAGGCAAGCAGCCTACCAACTGATCTTCATCCCTGGGCAGTGACTAGCATATGAAAATGCATTGTGGATAAAATGCCCCATATAAAGTGTTTTCCTGGAGGGCACGGAGCTTGAGAAGGTCTTAGGGAGAAGGATGGGACTGTCACAAGGACAAAATAGTGGTGTGGTAAGATGGCGGACAGCAGGCAGCATGGCCAACCGACCTTGCATGGCCTGCTGGAATGAGAGAGAAGGGCTCATGCCCCCAACTGGGACGTGTTCATGCCATTTGTTAGACCAAGAGGCAATGAGTAGACTTTATACATTTGAAGACTGTGAGACTGCTTTCTAGAAAGAACGGTGCTTATTAAAATGCTTTTCTACCCTACCCTTCCTTCTCTCCTACTCGATAGGCCATGTTCCCAGAGCCTCCATGGCCTGGGTATTTGGGGGATCTGAGGCTTCAAGGAGGGCAAATTCCTATTGCAAGGTCAAGGTGCTGGACCCTGTACTTATCCGATAAGTATACATACTATACATAAGGATGCATGGGTGATGCCTTTCTGGTTTGGACCTGCATGAAATAAAGAGGGGCTGCATTGAAAATAAAACCAGCCAAAGAGATAAATGCTCCATTAGTAAAACACTTGTGTGGCAAAGTGTGAGGATCTGGGTTTGGGTCCCCAAACAGTGCTGTAAGGGAGGCTGATACAAACAGGTCTATGGAAGCTCATATCTAATGTGGCCTATGTGGCAAAGTTCCGGGCCAGTGAGCTATCCTGTCTCCATCAAAAGGTGGGAGTGGGACTAGAGAAAGATTGGCACCCAATCGGGTTGTCAGGTCAGGTTGTCCTCTGGCCTCTACAGACAATCCATGCACACATATGTGCTCCCGCACATGCACTGCCATACATGAATGCACACAAAAGCTGAAACACAACAAAACAACATGTTGGTGTTAGTTAAAAAACAAAACAAAACAGAACCAAAAAACAAACAAACAAACAAACCCGCTTTCATTTACATATCTTGTATCTTTTTCTCCCTACTCTGCCCCAATTCCTTCCAACATCACAACACCAGGGAGGAGAGAGAAAGGGTTAATGGGAGAGGGGGTGCAGTTCTCTTAGCTGCTTCCTGCTGGTTAGGGTCGTTGGGTTCCTTGGAGCCAATCCAATCCTCATTTCAGAAGATCTCCATCTTCTTGTCTCACAACAGCAACCAGGAGCAGCAAGGGGGAAGCAGGAGCAGACTTGTTCTTTCTCTATCTCAACGCTCTTTAGGCTCTGGCTTTTATTCTCTCTCCAGCCAGATTCCTCAGATTTAAACTATCTGCAGCTGGCAAAGAGTTCCTCTCAGAGCATGCATGAGGCAAATAGTCTGCTGCTGTGAACCATCTGAATCAGTCTCACATCCCACACCTGGGACCAAAACAAAAGCAGGTTTATGTCCACAACAAACATAGCTGAAGACAGGCCCAGAGAAGGGCAAGGATTTGCCTAGACTCCCTTGTGACTAGGGGTCCCACTAGAGACTTGCTGCTAATTTGTGGGCCAAGCGTGAAGAGCCAAAGGATTCCACGAGATCCTGACTCTCAAAGGGTTGAACAGGTTTTTCCTGGGGACATAGAGATGCATCATTGTCTCCAGACTTTGTGGACTTTTCTCCTAAGTTAAGAGATTCTCAGAACGTGATAGCTGCTTCCCATGACCTCCTCTTCTGCTTGCTTTTGTGGTGTGTGTGTGTGTGTGTGTGTGTTTATGGAGAAACGAAGTTCTTTGGCACTGTCTCCCATGTGTGTAGCTTATTTGTTGCCAGTCAATGTGCATTCTTCACCCAGACCAAGCACAGAAAAAGATTCCTGTATGGACAGATCCATGTCTGGATATGGGGTGGAATGGGGATGGACACAGGTAGGACATCCACCGGGCTCCGTAGAGCAGAGTGGCAGGCCAGCCTTGCGCTCCCTCCTCTGGAAGAAGCTTCCCCCTCTAGCCTCGAAGCACCCCACCAGCCAAAGGAATAACTGCCATGACACCTAGACATGGTGCTTTTCAGGGGCCATC
Organism: Meriones unguiculatus; assembly: GCF_030254825.1. Taxonomy (NCBI): domain Eukaryota; kingdom Metazoa; phylum Chordata; class Mammalia; order Rodentia; family Muridae; genus Meriones; species Meriones unguiculatus. The sequence goes on along the minus strand of NC_083352.1, from coordinate 62,242,303 downwards.
TCCACCATGCTGTTTGTTCCGGGGAGAGTTTCCTTCACCCAAGCCGCAACCTGCTGCCCAGCAGGGGAGTAGATGAGCCCTAAAGACATGTACCAATCCTATGAATCAGCCAGGGAAGCTGACAGTGATGAAAGAAATAGGGTTTGGAGTCTCACTTGACACAGTTGATAATCACCTGGAAAGAGTCTCAGGAAGGACTATTTAGATCAGGCTGGCCAATGGCCTCGTCTGTGAGGGATTGTTCTGATTATTATGTTAACTAATGTGGGGAGAGTCAGACTACACCTGAAGTATTTGTAAGAATAATCATCAAACAAGAAGAGGCCACCAGATGCAGAAGGAGTGAGAAGGGACATGGGACAGAAGAGGGGGAAGAAGTGATGGTAGCTGTATTTTAAATAAAAATTTGTCTAACGAAAAATAAAAGCGGATGGTACGGTTCCCTGGCTTTGGGCCCTGAATGGAGGAAGAGCGGGGAAGGAGATCTGAGTGGCAGGCATGAACATACTCCTTTTCTCTCTGCTCTTGGTTGTGCACCTGAGTAGCTAGTTTGGCGTCCAGCCTTGACTTTCCTTCACTTATGGACTGTAACCTGGAAGCTAAATAACAGTTTGTCCCAGAAATTGATTATTGCCCATGGGCTTTACCACAGCGACACAGGTTTTAGAACGAAGCTGTACTGTCTGTTGTCTGTGTGCCTGTGGGCAAGTCACTGGGCCTCTCTGAACCTTAGTTTTGTATTGGCAAAATGCACTGTGTCTCCTTTAGCATTGCTGTGGGAACCACACGAGCGAGTGGAAGTAAAATCAAGTGAAACATGGTGTTATCCCAATTTGTCAGTACCCTCCTCCTCCCATTAGTTTCAAAGGAAGCAAAATACCTTAGGCTGAGTTCCTCCAGCTGAGTGTGTGAGAGAGGGCCGTGAAATCTTCTTGTAGATCAGGGAGAGACAGCTTTCCGGTCAGGCTATACATTAACATTTTTATCACTCTGCTCTGGTGACCTGCATGACCCTGGTGACCAGAATCAGGAACAGCTGAAAACTGTGACAAGAAGTCATTTCCAACTTTGTCCTGATCTCCATCTCACTTGTCCATTTGACTAAATTTAAATGCACAGGCTACCTGTGAAAGGATGCTGGGTAATGAGCTGGCATCATTGTCTTGAAGTCAGCACTGAAAATGGATCTCTTGCTCATAAGGGCTAGTACAGAATGCCCAGGAGAGGCGGTGGGTAGGAGGACAGGGCCAGGGACCATGGAAGCCAGCTGGGCTTCCCTTCACACCACCAAAGATAGGGTATTCCATTTCAATCAGGATGTGAACAAACCCAGGGTAGGAAGTTCTTCATCCAACTGACCGTTGTCTGTGAGATGTTTATTCTCCTTCTTCTCCTCCTGCATCAAAGCAATGGCATCCCAGACAGCTAATTCCAAGATTTTGTTAACACCCAAGGACAGGAAGAAAGACAAGTCGGGGGGGGGGGTCTGGCTGGGTCTCCCTAAGAGGGTCTGAGGTATGCTAGGGTTGATTGCTGCATGGGAAGATCTGTCTGAATGGAATAGGTGAGGTGCGGCGGGGGCAGACTGAGTGGGCCTGGGAGAAGCTGCTTCTATTAGGGACATATTTTCCTACCAAGGAAACATCCAAATGCCCCCACAGGAAATGTGTGGGCTGGCGTTTAATGCACCTTCCAGGAGGGCTCTGTATTGCTCGCCTTCTCCTCCTTGTCCACTCCCTCTAGCCCAGCTCCACACACACAGTGGAGGAAACTTCTCTCTGTTAAAAGTATAGCTGTGTGTTGAGGTGACTCCCATGGAGTATACAGCTGTTCAAGTGTCCAGTCTGAGGATGGGATGTTAGAACCTGCACTGTCAAAGTGCAGCAAGCCCTCCCTGACATGTTAGTATCCATCAGGTCCAGGGTGGTGTCTCTACCCACCCCTGGCTTTTCTAGCTGGTAGGAAGTATAGAAGAGGGATATGAGGCTGCTTGCACAGCCTGGTTTGGAGAACTTTTGATCTAGTACTAGGTGTGAGGAAGTTGGCTCTTTCGCTGCTCAAAAACTGTATGAAGCCCAGACATTTCCCTGCAGGCAGTTGCATCCCTCCTGCTTAAATTATAAATCATTCAGTGGTGGGAACCACCCATCTGTGGGCAGAGTTCAAAGACTGCCCTCTGCACAGTCCCAGAGATGACTATTAAACTCCCACTTGACCTTCTTCAGAGACTCCCAAGCCAAGAAGAGATAGGAAACTTGTTAATGAAGCACAGGGCAGCCTGGAATTGTATCTTTCTTTTTGGGATGCTTGCCAGAAGTCAAAATCATGGTGCTGCTTTGAGGTCTCTGGTTAGGATGTCTCTAGCCAGAAAGGCCCCAGGAAGGTATCCCAGCGCAGGAAACATGGATAGCAACCCATTGTCCTCCATTCCCCTCCCTGCTTTTGACCAGCCCAGCAAACTCCAGGTGAAGGGACCCAGAGGCTGGAAGGACCTCCTGATAACTTCCAGTTGTGGGGCGGGTTTAATTGCAGTGCTGGTTTCCTGGCCTTGCCCAGACCTGTGCTACGCAGGCAGCTGGACTCGGACATCTGTGATGACAGAATAAGGAAACCCTCCTTTGACTAGCCACCTGTCTGCTTGGCCTTCTTGCTGAGAGGGGCTTTCTAATCAGACTTGTAAGACAAGTCCCTTCCAACCATGAGTGACAGCTAAGGACCCTCCTGGAGGTGTGTGGAATCTCAAGGTTCTGATTCAGGTTTCTCTTACCACATTTACCAGACCCAGGCTTCATCATCCCGAGTCAAGCCCGGTGATGCAGGCCCGTCGTTCCAGCTTCATGGGAAACTAAGGCATGCCCAGGCTGCAGAGTATGTTCAAGACCAACCTAAGACAGCCAGGACTAAGACTGGGAGACCCTCTTTCAAAATTAAAAAACACAAAAAGGATGTTATACAAGTATTCTCTTGATGAGGTGCTTGTGATGCAAACGTTAAGTTCGAGGTCTGACCCAGAGTTGAGGTATGTGGTACATACATGAAAGGGCAGTACTTGTCTAACCCCAGTATGGAGACAACCTGCCTTTTCCTCTGGCTGCCACGTGTACACAGTACACACTGACTGACACACACACACACACACATGCACAATTGCATGCATGCACACACAGCACACTGCTACCACCACCGTGGCTGGGGATGTAGCCCACTGATAGACCCCGTCCCCCACGCCTAGAAACCAACTTCTTCTCATGCCGTAGTGGTGAGAGGGGACCTTGGTTCTCCTCCGTTCTCCCTCCCACCCCAAGACCCAGGAGAAAAGGACCTTGCGAGTACCCCTATTTAAGCTTCCTAAAGGCGGGGGCGGGGGGATCAGGGCTTCGGTGTGAAGGCAAGGGCAGAAGGAGGCCAGCACTGGGCATGCTGTAGATGTTAGGGTGGGGTTCAACAGAAGTGCCTCTGGCAAAAGATGGATGAATCTGATCTTACCCACACCTGGGGTAGGGTTGCCTGAGGATCAAGGCAAAGCAACCAAAGGGAAATAGGAGATGGTTTCAATGAAAATCCTCTGGGTCATTTAAATCTCTTTAGCGTGGGGGGAGGGCTAGGACTACCCCCTACTCTTGAAGGGGCTTCTGGCAATTCCTTCCCTTGGAAGGTAGCTCTGGAGACGCTACAGTGAACTGGACAGGCGCCTGTCCTCAGGGAGTTTGTAATCTGCTTGACAGATCAGTGCTTGCTGGCTGGGCACTCTCCAAGCTTTCTTCCAGTGGCTCCTAATCTGCTAATGTATTTCTGATGATAATCTCTATTTCAGTCTAGTCCCAAAAGGATGCAAATGAAAATGTTCTCACATTCTTTTGATCACGAAAAGACAGGAAAAGAGCCCAGGGCCCTGTGAGTCTGGAGAAAAGTGTATGAAGAATTTGAGCCTCAGCAATCTCACTAATGTTTTGAGTCATCAAGTCCCATATGCTTTTATTTTTTTTTAATGCCATAAATTAAATTCTTAATCATTCCATGGTCCCTTCACGAATGAGCTTTCCCTCAGTACTTCCAATGCCTTCTACCCAGGGAAAAGGAACAATTAGCTCCAGGTTACAGATAGGAAACAGATACCCAGAGAAGTGGCTGCAAGGGTAAGAGGGAAAGGATTGCAAGGGTCACAAGTAACCAAGATGAGCGGAGGGAAGGGCCCTTAGGTAAAAGAGGGTGAGGCCTAGGGTAGGGTCAGGGTAGGGTCTGCAGGGACAGGGAAACTACTGAGAAAAAAGGGTAAGGATCGAGGTACTAATGAACAGCCCAAACGTAACGTCACTGTTTGCTGGACAGTGGCTGGGCTCTGGTAACCACTGCATTCGTGGCACGGCATAGATATCGGCCAGGCAAAAAACCCAGAGCAATGAGCTAGCTTCCTAATGCTGTCAGATGGGGTGGGGGGTGAGTATGGGGGGTGGGGAGGGCCCGACCCTGTTCCTTGGAGATGGGATGAAGTTTTTCCCCTTGCGTACTTCATGCTTTGTCTAGTACCAAATGCATAAGAAGCCCAAGGCTTCTTCAGAAAACCCTGTTCCCTAGCCTGAAGTCAGCAGATGCTTCGGGTAGAGCGTAGCCTCCTGCCAGCCTTCGGGTTGGGTCGGGGATCAGCTACTGGATTTCTGAGCTGGGAGAGGGGAGGTTTTCAGGCAGCTTTTCAGTGGAGTCTCTTATCAATAACCAGGTCTTGGTTCTTGGGGAAGCAGTGATGGAAGGGTTCTCAGTTGTGTGGAGGAGGAGAAGACAGACAGTCCTGCTCCCTGTTCTGCTGAGCTGCTAGTCTAGACAGATGTTTCCTGCCTCTTTGGGGGAAGAAGTTAGCTAGGCAGATAGACAGCAGAACCCTGGGGTCAGAGAGAGATGGGAGTTGGAGAGTGAGCTGGTACCACAGGGAGTTGTGCCCAACATACACTGTGCTTCTGTGAGCAAACGATGGTTATGCCTGAGGGGTGGGGTGATAGCCTCAGCAGGAGGAAGGAGCCATCATGACAGACATTTGTTTCTCCTTCATTTCTTCTTCGCTGCATGTCCTTGTGGACATGTGACTGAAGTCTTCCTGCCCCAAAGATGGCAAGTAGATTTGGCCAAATAGAAAAATCAAGATCTGGGGCTGCTGCTGCTGGCTCTTGGAGGCAGGACATGTGCCTGGGGTATATCCCCAGATGTACAAAGAGGTAACAAGAGCCAAGGTAAGCTTAGGAGGTCCATTAGAGCCAGAGTGGAAAGAGGGTATGTGAGGGAGGGAAAGAGCGAGTGAGTGAGTGATGGGATTTTGTGTCTTACCTGCGCTCTTCACTGAGTATGCTCAGAACTATGGATTCCAACTCTGTACTAACTGCAAAAACATAGTTCGAGTCCCTGCCTTTGGTAGCTCCAAGCCCAGTGAGGAGCTGATCTAGAACTGTGCAAGGACTCAAATAAAAAGGCGGGAGATGGTGTGTAGGAACTCAGAGTCCTGGATCTGCTTCTCCCCGTGTAACACCAGGCACATCTCTTGTCTCTTTGGGGGCATCTTTCCTTGCAAGATTATTGTGAGAAAATTGTAAAATAAGAAATGCATTGAAGTATTTGTCTGTGTTCATACAGAAATGTGTGTAAGTCATGAACGACAAATTTTGAGTTTTCCTATCAATAGAACACATGTCAAGCAAGAAATGGGGCTTTGGCTCAGTATGATATACACTCCTATGATCCCGGCACTCAGAAGGTGGAGGCAGGGGCAGCAGGCAGTTTAATGTCTTTCTCAGCTTCCAGTGAGTTCGAGGTCAGCCTGGTCTACATGAGACTTTGTTTCAAAGTTAAAACAAAAGAGGCAAGAGCTTTAACATTATCCCAGAAATTGGTCTGAAACGTAATTAATTAATTAATTAATTAATTAGTATGTATGTACACCAGAAGAGGGCATCAGATCCCATGGGCCTATGGTTACTGATGGTTGTGAGCTAGCTGCCTTACGGTTGCTGCAAATTGAACTTGGGACCTCGAGAAGAGCAGCTAGTGCTTTTAACTGCTGAGTCATCTTTCCAGACCGATGGAGCGGTGACTTTTCTCTCTCGTATTAGCAGAACCATACCTCGCTCTTTGTAGGTGGCCCATGCTGCTGGATATCGGAGCCACTCTGTTATTTTCCTTACCCTCTGCTCTAGAAATGTACCCGAATGCGAATAGCACTCCTTGAAGATTCCAGACTTTCCCCCCCCCACACCCCGGGGACTCTGGGCAGGTCTGTTAGTGAGAACATACACCTCTCCCGGCGTATGTATGAACGGAGCCCCCGGGTCACATGTCCAGCTTGAATTCTGGAAGCGTGTTGTAGGGCGCCCCAGCACAGGTATGCTGTTGTCAACAGCGGATGAGCTTCACACCTCCTCCTCCTCCGCCCAGCATTTGGCATTGTCAGGCACTTTCGCTTGCCATTCTAGTGCTTATACAAAGGTTACTTATGATCTTAGTCTGTATTTCCCAGATAACTAATCATGCTGGACTTCCTTCTCAGCCGTCTGTGCATCCTATTTACCAATCACGTGTTTAAATTGTTCACTCACTTTGAACTGTCTTTTTGCTGGGAATGTGTGCGTCCTTTTGTATGTGTGTGTGTCTGTGTGTGTGTGTGTTCTGACAAGTCCTTTACTAAATATGTGTATTGTAAATGTCTTTCTCCACTCGGGGCTTTTTCTTCTTACTTTCAATGGAGCTCCTTGACAAAGAAAAATTCTTATTAATATTTTTCCTTCATAGTTAGTATATTTTATGCTCTGCCTGAGAGGTATATGCAAAAATCAAGAAAATAACCTCTATCTTTTCTAGGAGCTTTAGTGTTTTACATCGTGTATTTGTGTTTATAATTAACCTGGGATTTAATATACTATAATAAATGTACATTGTATATAATATAACAATATTCTATATAAGGCATTACATATAATTATATAAACGTTATTATGTATCTATTACATATATTTGTGTGTAGTGCTAAGTAGGAGTCGTGATGAATTTCTCGGGCTCAGGATATAGTTGGTAGTGTGGTTACCTAACTTGCACAAAGCCTTGGCTTTGATCTCCAAAATCACCACCAGCTATGGTGGAACATGCCTGTAATCTCAGAGCTGGGGAGATAGAAGCAAGAAAATCGGAAGTTCAAGGTCACCCTTGGCTACAGAGTGACTGTGAGGCCATCTGGGCATAAATGAGACCTTCAGTTTTGTTCTGTTTGATGCATTTCCTTTTTTTAAATTAAAAGTTAAATTAAATAATTTATTTATTATAATTCATTCACTTTGTATCCCCGCTGTAGCCCCCTCCCTTGTTTCTCCCCAGTCCCACCCACCAATCCCCCATACTCCCCAGTCTCCTGACAGGGGAGGATTTCCTCCCTCTCTATCCGGCCCCAGCACACCAGGTCCCATCAATTGATGCATTTCTTTTTTTTATTATTATTATTACTTTTTATATTAATTACAGTTTATTCACTTTGCATCCCAGCTGTAGCCCTCTCCCTCATTCTGTCCTAATGCTGTCCTCCTACCCATTCCCCTCCCCAAGTCCACTGATAGGGGAGGTCCCCCTCCCTTTCCATCTGACCCTAGCCTCTAAGGTCTCATTAGGACTGGCTGCATTGTCTTCCTCTGTGGCCTGGTAAGGCTGCTCCCCACTCAGGGAAGGTGACCAAAGAGCAGGCCACTGAGTTCATGTCAGAGACAGCCCCTGTTCCCCTTACTAGAGTACCCATTTAGATACTGAGCTGCCATGGGCTACATCTGAGCAGGGGTTCTAGGTTATCTCCGTGCATGGTCCTTGGTTGGAGTATCAGTCTCAGAAAAAGACCCCTGGGCCTAAATTTCTTGGTTCTGTTGCTCTCCTTGTGGAGCTCCTGTCCCCTCCAGGTCTTACTATCTCCCCCTTCTTTCATAAGATTCCCTGCACTCTACCCAAAGTTTGGTTATGAGTCTCAGCATATGCTTTGATACCTTGCAGGGTAGAGTCTTTCAGAGCCCCTCTGGGGTAGGCTCCTGTCCTGTTCTCTGCTTTCTCCCGCTTCCAGTGTCCGTCCCATATGCCTTTCCAAGTGAGGGTTGATCATCTTACCCAGGGCCCTCCTTCTTGCTTAGCTTCTTTAGATGTACAGATTTTAGTATGTTTATCCTATATTATGTCTAATAACCACTTATAAGTGAGTATATACCATGTGTGTCTTTCTGCTTCTGGGATACCTCACTCAGGATGATCTTTTCTAGTTCCCACCATTTGCTTCATGATTTCCTTGTTTTTAATTGCTGAGTAGTATTCCATTGTGTAAATGTACCATCATTTCTGTATCCATTCCTCCATTGATGGACATCTGGGTTGTCCATCAATGGTTCTGGCTATTACAAATAAAGCTGCTATGAACATGGTTGTGCAAATGTCCTTGTTATGTACTTGAGCATCTTTTGGGTATATGCCTAGCAGTGGTATAGCTGCATATTGAGGTGTCACTATTCCTAATTGTCTGAGAAAGTGCCAGATTGATTTCTAAAATGGTTGTACAATGCTCCACCAGCAATGGAGGAGGGTTTCGCTTTCTCCACATCCTCTCCAGTATGTATTGTCACTTGAGTTTTTGATCTTAGCCATTCTGATGGGTTGTAAGGTGAAATCTCAGGGTGGTTTTGATTTGCATTTCCCTGATGACTAGTGATTTTGAGCATTTCTTTAAGTGTTTTTCTGCCATTCTATATTCCTCTACAGAGAATTCTCTGTTTAGCTCTATACTCCATTTTTAAATTGGATTGCTTGATTTGTTGCTTTTTAAGTTCTTGAGTTCTTTATATATTCTAGATATTAGCCCTCTGTCAGATATAGGTTTGGTGAAGACCCTTTCCAAGTCTGTAGACTGTCGTTTTGTTCTGACAACAGTGTCCTTTGCTTTACAGAAGCTTTCCAGTTTCATGAGGTCCCATTTATTGATTGTTGATCTTAGAACCTGTGCTGTTGGTGTTCTGCTCAAGAAGTTGTGTCCTGTGCCAATGAATTCTAGGCTCTTCACCACTTTTTATTCTAACCAATTTACTGTGTCTGGTTTTATGTTAAGGTCTTTGATCCACTTGGACTTTAGTTTTGTGCAGCATGATAAATATGGATCTATTTGCATTTTTCTACATGTAGACATCCAGTTAGACCAGCACCATTTGTTGAAGATGCTGTCTTTTTTCCATTGTATGGTTTTGGCTTCTTTGTTAAAAATCAAGTATTCATAGGTGTGTGGGTCTTCTATTTGATTCCATTGATCCACCAATCTGTTTCTATGCCAGTACCATGAAGTTTTTATTACTATTGCTCTGTAGTACAGCTTGAGATCAAGGATGGAGATACCTCCAGATGATCTGTTGTTGTACAAGATTGTTTTGGCAATTCTGGGTTGTTGTTTTTTTCCATATGAAGTTGAGAATTATTTTTTCAAGGTCTGTAAAGAATTGTGTTGGTATTTTGATGGGAATTGCATTGAATCTGTAGATTGTTTTTTTGGCAGGATGGCCATTTTCACTATGTTAATCTTATCCACCCATGAACATGGGAGATCTTTTCATCTTTTGATATTTTCTTCAATTTATTTCTTCAGAGACTTGAAGTTGTTTTTTTTTCAAACAGCTCTTTCACTTGCTTGGTTAGAGTCACACCAACGTACTTTATGTTATTAGTGGCTATTGTGAAGGGTGTAGTTTCCCTAATTTCTTTCTCAGTCCTTTTGTATTTTGTATACAGGAGGGCTACTGATTTTTTTTTTTTTTAGTTAATTTTGTATCCAGCCACTTTGCTGAAGGTGTTTATCAGCTGAAGCCTCAACAGATATAAGAATATTGAAATAATACCCTGTATCCTATCAGACCACCATGACCTAAAACTAGACCTCAGCAACAACAGAAATAACAAAAAGCCTACATACACATGGAAACAGCTTGGTCAGGGAAGAAGTGAAAAAAGAAATTAGAGACTTCCTAAAATTCAATGAAAATGAAGACATAACTTACTCAAACTTATGGGACACAATGAAAGCAGTGCTAAGAGGAAAGCTCATAGCATGAAGTGCCTCCATAAAGAAGTTGGAGACTTCTCATACAAGCAACTTAATGGCACACCTAAAAAGCCCTAGAAAAAAAAGAAGCAGACACACCCCAGAGCAGTAAACGATTGGAAATAATCAAACTCAGAGCTGAAATCAATGAATTGGAAACAAAGAAAACAATTTAAAGAATCAATGAGACCAAGACCTGGTTCTTTGAGAAAGCCAACAAGATAGACAAATCCTTAACCAAACTAACTAAAAGGCAGAGAGAAACTATCCAAATCAGCAAAATCAGAAAAAAAAGGGAGGGACATAGCAACAGAGACTGAGGATATCCAAACAATCATTACGTCTTAGTACAAAAGCCTATATGCCCCAAAATTTGAAAATCTAAATGAAATGGCCAGTTTTCTTGATAGATTCCATTTAGTAAAATTAAATCAAGATCAGGTAAATAGATTGAATAATCCTATACCCCCAAGGAAATAGAAGCAGTCATCAAAAGTCTCCCTTCCAAAAAAAGCCCAGGGCCAGATGGCTTCAGCACTGCTAACTCCAATTCTCTCTAAACTATTCCACAAAATAGAAACAGAAGGAACACTACCAAACTCATTCTATGAAGCCACAGTCACCTTGATATCTAAACCCCAAAAAGACCCAACAAAAAAAGAATTTCAGACCTATCTTTCTTATGAACATTGATGCAAAAATACTCAACAAAATACTTGCAAACTGAATCCAAGAACATATAAAAGATATCATTCACCATGGCCAAGTAGGCTTCATCCCAGGCATGCAGGGGTGGTTCAATATATGGAAATCCATCAATGTGATCCACCATATAAACAAACTGAAGGAGAAAAACCACATGATCATCTCCTTAGATGCTGAAAAAGCATTTGACAAAGTCCAACACCCATTCATGTTAAAGTCTTGGAGAGATCAGGGATACAAGGCACATACCTAAACATAGTAAAGACAATATACAGCAAGCCTATAGCCAACATCAAACTCAATGGAGAGAAACTTAAATCAATCCCACTGAAGTCAGAGACAAAGCAAGGTTTCCCACTCTCTCCATATCTCTTCAACATAGTACTTGAAGTCCTAGCTAGAGCAATAAGACAACTAAAGAAGATCATGGGGATAGAAAGCAGAAAGGAAGAAATCAAATTATCACTATTTACAGATGATTTGATAGTATACATGAGTGACCCCAAAAATTCAACTCTTTCAGCTGATAAACACCTTCAGCATTGGATGTATTTCATAACCACCTGTAATCACAACACTTGGAAGGGAGATGCAGGAAATAAGCTGTTAAAGGTCCTCTTAACTGCAGAATAAGTTTTAGGCCTCTGCTACATGAGAGTCTGTCTCACAAATAGCAAACCAATAGGAATGAGAAGAACATGATGGATAGATGATAGATAGATAGATAATAGATGATAGATAGATAGATAATAGATGATAGATAGATAGATAGATAGATAGATAGATAGATAGATAGATAGAATATTTTTCCAAATGGATACCAGCTGTATCACCTCTGTTATAGATCGGGTATCCTTTTTGGAGTTCTGTTTCTGATTCTATACTTCCTTGTTGGTCAATCTAACTATCTGTCAATATCACCATTTTCTTGTGTGTGTGTGTGTGTGTGCATTTTTGTTTTTTGTTTGTTTGTTTGTTTCATTTTGTTTTGTTTGAGAAAGGGTCTGGTGTCCCCCAGGCTGATTTAAGTTCACTCTGCAGCTGGAGGAAGATTTGAACTCTTGATCCCCTGCCTCTACTAAATTGGGTAGTCAAGACAGGAGTGTGGCACACAACTGTCTTGATAACCTTTTCTTCTTCTCCTCCTCCTCCTCCTCCTCCTCCTCCTCCTCCTCCTCCTCCTTCTACAGATCTTTCCTTGGGTTTATTTGTAAAAACAGCATAGGACACTGGCCATCTGTACATACTGTGTAGGTAGGCTTGTCACACCAGTCCATCTGTCTTCACATTAGCAGAGTCCTTTTCTATGGGGCCATCACATGGGCCTGGGCACCTTTGGGAGCCTGAGCCTGGGCCTTAGCTGGAGCTGTGGCCTCTGCCTTGGTTTGAACCTTGAGCTTTGGTTGGCAGAGCCGTTAGCCCCATAGCTTTGACTCTGCTTCCCAAGCTCGGGGTGAGTGATAAAAGCCCGACAGCTAAGTTTGCGGCTGGACTCTTTGGCATCTTGGGCTTAATTGCAGTAGGCTTCACAAGGGCCTTAATGGCCTCTGCAAATGCTCTTTCCGTTGCGTTGTTTGCATCTTCTTCAGGCTTTCTTGTTGTGCTTTTTGACAAAGCACATGCTCCTCATTAACTTGGGGTCTGCACCCTTAAGAGATTTGTATCTTTGTGACCGGGGTTTCTTAATTTCATTTCTGTGCCATTTGCAGGACTGGTTTTGTGTGGTGTGGTTCTTGGACTTGGCCTTGTCTGCATGGTAACCCACGGCTCCTGCAGTGCCTGGGACGGGAAGAGAGCCTTTTTAAGTCTTGGTGTCTCCAGCTTTAGTCTTTATTCATATGGATTTGCTGGTGGTGACTGAATGTGTGCTGCGGGAGGTGGGTGAGATGGTGGGTCAGGATTAACCTGACCAGTAAATGAAGAAGAGTCCCCAGGAAGGGAAAGAACATCCAGACCATCTCGAATGGACACTGAGGCAGGTTTTAGATACACGAAAGGACCTGGTTACTGGCCCTGCCCTTCACAGCCTGGAAAGCTGACCTTTGCTGTGTCGCTGATCCTTATTGTCCCCTACAGACTCGCCAGGTAAGAACTGTAGATCATTTTCAGAGATAAAGAAAGGGACTCAGGGTATTCAGAGGCCTAACCAACTAGGTCTCACACAAGTAAATGATAAGGTAATTTTTCAGATATCACTTTTAAAGCCACCTTTCCTAGCTCCTACCTATAATCCTGACTGCTGAGTCAGGAGATGGAGGAAGGAGGATGAGATGCTAGCCTGTTGAGACCCTATTTCAAAACAAAAATCAATCACAGCTTATTGATTCATGATTTCATGGAGAGGTTTTCGGAGACTGTCTGGTAATAGCTTGGGTCTGGACAAGAGGAGCCATGGAGGTTATCAGGAGATAGTAATGGAATGTTGAAATCCACCCTTAGAATGACCTTTGTGCAGAGCGTTGGAGGCAGGGAAGCAAGCAAGCCATCCTCTAGGCTGTCACTGTACCGCGAGCAGAAGATTGTACTGAAGATCCTGAAGTGGGGGATGAGAGGCAAATGGGACACAAATAAGTTAATGTATGACACATATACATGTCTGCAGATTTGGAGTTTTTGTGTTCCAATCCTTCATAAAAAAAAAAAAAGCAAAAAGTGTGTTTTTCTTAGCTAATCTTGTGATTAAAACCAAAATAAAGAAATTCTTTCCCCTTCAGCTGCTCTGCTGGACCCTGTCTCAGCTGCCATGGGCCCCAGCTCCCATGAATCTTTAGAAGGGCCCCTGAGCTCTGATTCTGAGATGGCTGGCTTGGCCTTGGTCTGTGCTCCTCCTGTCAACTCAGCTCCTTTCATCTGCCGACTCCCTTTCAAGTGGTATGGCATGTCCTTGCACCCTCAGTGGGAGTCGGTACTTGGTGGTGGGTGAGTGGTCTTCAATAGCCCTTCCTCTACCCAGTGCGCTTTAGGGAGGAGTTGGCAGCCTTCCTGAGAGCAGAGGACAAAGGAATCCCGAGAGAGAATGGACTCAGTCAGGGCCATTTACCTAGTAACCAGTGTTGCTGAACAAGCCTGGTCCATTATTGTTGCTGTTCCACCATCAAGAAGGACAGAGTGAGAGCTAGGCGGATGGCTTAGTGGGGAAAAGCCATGAAGACTGGAGACCCCATAAAATTATCCTCTGACTTCTACAGATATGCTGTGGCTTATGTACGCCCACATCCATGCATCACATGCAGACCATAATAATACTTCTTATAAATCAAGAGAGGTTCGGGTGCTGGAGAGATGCTCTTTGGTAAAGGGCCTGCATGAGAATGAGTGTTCAATCTCCAATACCTGTTTACAAAAAAGAAAAGCCTGTCATGGTGGTATGTGCTTGTAATCCCAGCACTGGGAAGCAGAGACACCAGGCTCATTGATCACCTAGCCTGGCCTAATTGCTGAGACAACCTGAAACAAACAAACAAAAACCCAAAGAACCACAGCACCTGAGAAATGACACCCTAGGTTGACCTTTGCCCTCCACGTGTGTGTGCATGTGTACCCACACACGAAAGAAAGAGTTTTAGCCCCTCGGATTCCCTGTTCACTTTACCCTCTCTATCTGCAGGTTCTATAGCTGTGGATTTGACTAATACTTTGCATCAAAAATATGTAGGGAAAACCAAATTATATCTGTATTGAACATGTAAAATAATAAAAAATAATCATGATTCCCTGTGCAATACACTATAACAACTATTCATTCACGTGGCTTTTATATTGCGGTGGGCATGATAATTAATGCAAAAAATGATTTAAAACACAGGAGAGTTGTGAATAGGTTCCATGTAAATATAAAGCTTTATAGCAAGGACTTAAAGCTTGAGGTGGTATACCGCTGGAATCCCCACACTTGAGAGGCTAAGGCAGAAGGATTGTGAGTTCAAGGCCAGCCTAGACTGTATAGCAAGTTATCAAAAACAAACAAACAAACAAACAACAAGATCTGGGGATATAGTATAGTTGTAGAATTCCTGCCTTAAGGAGAAAGAGGAAGAAGGAGCGGGAGGAAAAGAAAAGGGAAAAGATTTGAGTATCTGCAAAATTTGAACTTTGAGGGATTCCTGGAAGCAGTCCCTGCCAAGGCCCAGTGATGATAGTGTTCTGTTGGTTTTGTCCTGGAGAAGCCAGTGCTGACTTACAGGGTTCACAGTGCTTCTAGTTCTTGAGGAAACACAGCCTCCAGATTCAACGTGCCCTGTGCACATACGGAGGAGGCCTGGCTTTGGGCAAGTAGGATGGCCACAGCATCAGAGGCCAGAAATATAGTGGGCATTCAGGGCCGGCAGGTTCCCGTCTGTGGCCTGGGCTTGTGGCCTGCAGAACCCACATCCTTCCTTCCTTGCTCTAGCCGTGCCAACAGACTCTCAGCATCCTCTTCGCACTGTCCTTGTTATCTCTCTGACCTAGCGTGGACTCTGTGTCCTCCCAGGATGGAAGGGGGAGAGAAAGAATGAGGCACTGACAGACTCCTAAGCTGCTGCGTTCTCTGGCCTCCTCCAATGTCTTACTCTGTTTAGGCTGCTTTAAAAATGTTATCGACACCCTGGCTTCTAAGTAACAGATATTTTTCTCCAATTTCTGAGGGCTGAGAAGTTGAAGATGAAGGTGCCCTCAGACTCAGAGCCTGGTGAAGGTCCCATTTCCACCTCATGGAGTGTGCCTTCTTCCGTGGTCTCTGTGTGGTGGGAGGGATGAGGCAGCTTTCTAGGGCCTCCTTGTGTAAGGATACCCTGCCACTGAGGGCTCTACCCTTCAAAGGCCCTCACCTCATTGGTGATTAGGTTTCAGTGTGTGAGTGTGTTGGTCTAAATGTAATCCCAGCTACCTGGGAGACTAGATTAAGAGGATTATAAATTCAAGTTCTTACTGGGCTGCAAAGTGAGTCTGAGGCTAGCCTGGGCAACTTATTAAGACCTTCTCAAATAAAAACAAAACAGTGAAAATGTACTGAGAATATAGTCGAGTGCTTGCTTAGCTTGTACCAAATACTATGTCCAGCACCCTCCCTGAAAAAGAACAAGGCAGCAGTAACAAAATTCTAGACCATAGCAAACTACAACCCTCCTTTTCTCTTCACACGGTTCCAAACGCACAGAGAACCTGAAGATGTCTGCTGTGTTTCGTTGAGATTGACAGAGCTCCACGTGACTTGGACACCTCCCCAGAGCAACTTCTCTAGGGACTGTGACACCCCATTCTGGGGACTGTCCATGGTGAGTGAGCATGGAAGGGAAACTGCAGAATTTTACCCAAAGAGTAAATGAACTAACACCTGTGGGTCATCCCCTATGTAATTTAGAAAAACCTGAGGGTAGAGGTATCACCCTCCCAAGGGAATATGTGGCGATGCCTAGAGAAATTTCTAAATGTCACCACTGGGTGTGGTGAGTACAAATAACAGCAATGGGTGTTTAAAACTTCCTATATACACAGGACAGCATCCTCTACAAAGCACTATAGTCAGGCTTTGTCTATGTCTACTCAGGACATTTGTCTACAGGTGAGTTCATCACAAAGTGCTTTATACAAACCGAGCGGTAAAGGTCAGGCATTCCACACGGCTTCTCGCAATCACACATGTATGAGGCTGTTGCATATTGTTTATAATGAACCTCTTTTTGTTGCTGTTCTATTTTTTGAGACAGGGTTTCTCAGTGTAGCCTTGGCTATCCAGGCTAGGCTTGAACTCACAGAGTTCTGCCTGCCTCTGCCTCCCCGAGTGAGTGCTGGGATTACAGGCCTGTACCACTGCACCTGGCTGAACCTTTTTTTCTAAGTAGAAAACATATACTCTAAAAGAGTGATAAAGGTGTTGTATGATACACAAGTTACTTTTGTCATTACTGTGCTTAAGCACTCGAAAAAGGCAACTTATAAAAGGAAGGCTTTATTGTGGCAGGAAAGGCATGCTATAGGAGTGTGAGAGTGCCTGTCTCAGGACCCTGCAGTCAGCTAGCAGAGAGATATGAATGCTAATGTTCATCTAGCTTTCTCCTTTGTGTTCAGTCTGAGACCCCAGCCCCCTGAGTGGTACCACACACATGCAAGGTCTGTTTTCCCTCATGACTCCTAAGTATTTCTAAACTTGTTAAGTTAACAATGAAGATTAGCCATCATAGCAAGGAAAACAAGATTAGGTAGTAGACATAATTGTGTGTATAAACTTTCAGATAGTGGTGTCATCAAAACCACACCAGTAACGTGTCATATTGCATCACATTACTAGGCATAAAGACTTTTTAAGTTCCACTATAATACTGTAAGACTTTTATTGGATGTGTTCCAGTATTGACCAAACATTATTGATATGGAGCATGGAAATATCCAATTTGTCACCATGCCAAGGCTGAGAAATATACAAATGCAAAAAGAAAAGCTTTGGTTCAGAACAGTTCAGAGGCTTTCCTAAGGCCTCTTGTCAAGAGACGTCTGGGTTCTTACCTTCTTCTGTACGGTCCTAGAGTCTCTCTTTTTCGCTGCAAACACCCCTGTTAAGGACCAGCTGCCCTCTTGATGGGCTCTGGCCTGAGAGAAAAGACATTCTGGTGACTCTTGTCAGGCAGGCAGACGCCAACCTGTGACTACCAGAGCAGGAGCCAGGCAGGCCCTGACACAGCTACCGACCAGCACACCCTTTCCCATCAGGTGCTCCGGCTTTCCCAGACTGGAGTCTGTCCTCTTCTTGCCCAACATTTGAAATCTCTGGAGTCCATGGCATGGCTTTGGCAGTGCTGGTAGGGTATTGCTATGAAACCCAGTGGCTCCTGAGTCTGTGGGTCCCAGTGGCAGTCAAGGAATGCTTCCCAGTGAAGGGCCGGGAGAATCAAGGGGACTGGGCGTGGCCACCAGGCCTCCTGAATTCAGTGGTCAAGTAGAAGGTGGTCAGTAATAACGCGGTCCTTCTTTGGCTCTTTTTCTCTTATTTCTTAATTCATGATCTTAGTTTTACTCTGCTTCCTATAGTTCTAGTAACTGTCTATCAATCATCACTTTAAAAAGCGCTGCAAAGAGCTGGGTGCTTAGCTTGGCAGTAGAGCATTTGTCTGGCATCCATGAGACCCTGAGTTCCACCCCACAAAATAAATCATTTCAAGGAGCAGAGCTGCTGGTTGAAGGAAGCAGGATTCAATGCAGGAAGAAAGTGGAAGATTAGTTTAGGAAGTGCGCAAGAGCCCTGTATGGCAAATTAAAGGCAAAACATGTCTCCAGAATGGGCTGGTTGGGGAAGGATGGGAGCCCGTGGCAATATTTGGACCCAAGCCCCTTACCAGTGTTTTAAAGAAGGTGGCTGCCAGGATTGACCTGCCCCTCCTCCACCTCAGCTCTCAGCAGCCACTCATTCTCCTGGTATTTCTTAAAATAACATGAGTGCAACAGACTCCCCATCCATGGGGGGGGGGGGCGTTCTGCATTCAGGCAATGCTGCCTTTTATTTCAAGTGTCCTCAGTGCTAATGGGGACATGGGGTCTCAGCACATGTGCACGCGTCCCCGTGCATGTGGCTGCTGGAGGAATTATCCCGTGAACGTGGATGAATGGGCAGAGACAATGAACTACAGTGAATGAGCAGCTGTAAGGGGGTCTTTCATGAGGCCTAAATGACAAGTGAACTCCTAGGGAAGGAGCCAGTGGGGACACTAACCACATCCAGAAAACCAGAGAGGACTTTTCTGCCTGACAGAAGCAGGCTGCCAGGGGAACTAAAGTCCCTCCAATTAGCAAGATGACTGGGCAGCTGGAAGCAGGAAAAAGCCCACACCCTTATGGGATGGCCCTAGATCAAGCCTAGTTCTTCCAAAGAAAAAACTGAAAACAGAAGGAAGGTGTGACTGTGTCTTCTCTGGTGAAACCCAGGATTAGTTAAGGGGGACAGTACCTCAGGGAACCAGTATTTTCACTGCAGGAGAATGTCGTAAGGGCTCTTTAATCTCCTTCTTAATGATACTTGTACTTCTCAGTAGTATCTGAGTTAGGAAAAGAACATTTAGTTTCTGAGGACAATAGTTAAGTGTCTGACTTTTTTTTTTTTTTTTTCTTAACAGCAGCCCACTAACATTGCCTCCACTCTTTGAGCCTCTCTGACACCTCTCCTGCCTTCCCACCCTCACCTCTGCATAGACTGTTCAGCTGGGTATATGAAGATGAATAAATTAGGGTTAATCTAAAAGGATCCCAAAGGCTTGTGAAGTGTGAAAGATGGACTAAAAAAACAAGTTATTTTTGAAATACTGTTTTAATAAGAAAGATCAGACAAAGCAACAAGGCAAGTGTAGGAAGGTTTCCTGGGGCAACAGGTGCCTGTGGCGAGTTGGGGGATGGTGGATCGGGGACGATTAGGCTTTTTTTTTTTTTTAGCTGGATAGAGGTGTCCACCCTGGGGCCCTGGGGCCAGGTTGTGAAGAGATTCTAGGTGATCCAACAGCTTTAGCAAGGCCCAGGGATTGGCGGCAGATGAAGAACTTGACAGAGCTGGAAAGAATCTGGCACCAAGATGATACTCTGACAAAACACCTGACAGACCAACCTAAAAGAAAATTATTTTGGTTTCAGAGGAAACAGTCCCTTGTAGCTGGGGGGTTCTATCTGCAGTGCCAGGGGCCTGGACTGGCAGCCCCTTATACTGAGGAATTCCGTGGAGTATTAGACCAGGACTGGAGGCTGGAGTAATCCCTCAGTCGGTGATTCTTCTTGCTGGACAATACAATACTTGACGGACGCAGTGAAATCGCTCCTTCACAAAGGAAACACGGGTTTCTTTCGGCTTAAAAGGGTGCAGTCTGCTACAGTGGCAGAGGCTGGAGGCAGCTGGGAACCTGATGTCCTCAGTCAGAAGCAGAGAGCAATGAATGCTGGGACTCAGCTAGCTCCCACCTTTTGATTGCAGTCCTGAAGTCCAGCCACCCTATATTCAGGATAGAGCCTCACTTCTCAGTTAAAAATTTTCTGGAATATCCTCCACAGACATGCCCAGGGGTTTTTCTCCTGGGTGCTTCTAGGTCCTGTCAATCAATACTAAACATCAGGATCCCCAAAGCTCTGCTTGTAGTGGCTGACATTATCAGCCAGGCTTCACACCCCAAAGTTCCCACAGCCTTCAAAATCCAGTGTTCAAACTCCTGGGGGGGGGGCAGCATGGATTTCAGGCCCAAAGTGTAACATAGGTTGTGGGCAAGTCTGAAAGGGAAACTGAGGCAGCTATTTCAGAGACGTTGCCAGGGTTTCCAGCTGGCAGGGGCTGGGTTGGCGTTTTACAAATGTACCTTACAGCTGCTACAGAGTAGAAACTTTCATCCATTTACTCAGTGAGCATCTGTCGAGCCCCAGCCGTCTGCCAGGCACTGTGCTCGGTGGTACAGTGGAGAGCGCAGCAGTCACCAGGACTTACAGTTGGCTACCCTTTCTGCTTTCTTTGTCTCCTACCCGCGCTCCTCCACGACCAGAATTTCCAGATTGCATCAAAGCAGAGTTGGCAGTAGGCACAGACACCACTCTGGGATGGTGCCAGGGTGCTGACAAACTGTTTCAGGCTCGGGCTATGTGGTGGTAGCGGAAGAAGAGGGTGCTTTGAGGACAGATTGTGCCCCGGGGTGGCTTTAGATTCACAGGGAAGGGTCCAGTTCTTAGACCAAGGTTTTCACGGTTTGTCCCGCTAAGAGGAATACCGGCCTCACATGCTCACACTCAGTTCTGACATCCAGTATTGGAGACATCTTTATAACAATTAAGCCGTTGTACCTTTTAATGAGTCAAACAAGATAAACCTCACCTAAGACTCCATTATTTCTTTGTTTTGCTTTTCCACAGTGAATGGATTTTCATTTATCAGGTTTAATTTTGTTGGTTCATATAAAGACCCTAGCTTTGGTTTCCAGCCTGTAGTGTGTGTGTGTGTGTGTGTGTGTGTGTGTTTGCTTCATATTCCTGGTTTTTAAAAACCAGGTGTGGTGACAGCTCTTGGAGGCAGATTCAGGTGAATCTCTGTGAGTTCGAAATCAGCCTGATGCACATAGTGAATTCTAGGTCAGTCAGGGCCAAAGAGTGAAACCCTATCAAAAAAGTTATCATTTATCTTTAAAGCTCCTTTATACTTTTTTTTAAAATTAGGCTCTGGTGTAACATATGACTTTAATCCCAGCACTCAGAAGGCAGAGTCAGACCTTCTATGAGTGAAGGCTTGGGTGGCCTGCATAGTGGGTTCTAGGCCAGTCAGAGCCACATAGTGAGATCCTGACTCCAAAACCTTTTAAAATCCATTATTCTTTAGTTACTATGTAAAATAATGTTTTTTTTCCTGTGATTCATACATAGCACCTGTTCCTATCTTCCACCTTCTCCCCCCTCCTTTCTCTCCAGATAATTCTCTTCTGCTTTAATGTCATGCATATATATCATTCAATATCATATATGTTCTATCATAATATTTAACTCCACATAGAAGAGAAACATGTTTGTTTTTCACTTAATGTGATTATTTCCAGTTCCATCCACTTTCCTGCAAATGTCATTTTTTTTTTTTTTTACAGCTGAGTAAAAATGCCATTGTGTGTATATACCACATTTTCTTCATCCACTCCTCCATAGTCTAGTTTGATGTCTTAGCCATTGTGAATACCGCAGCGATAAACATAGATGTGCAAGTCTCTCTGTGGTATGTGGTTTGTGATGTGGTTTATTTATTTATTTAATTAAAAAATTAAAAAAAAATTTTTTTTTGAGACACTATCTTGCTGTATCTCACACGGGCATTGAACTCCTAATGCCCCTGCCTCAGCCTTGTGAGTACTACAAGTATGCGCCAGCACTCCTGCACGTCTACTTCTTGATAGCCGAAAGCCTCAACCTCTCTTGTCCTTTGTTGTCGGTGGGAGTGGCAGAGTGGATAAGTGGCCACTGGCTGCATATAGACTTTTGTTACCAGTAGAATATATGTGTGCCAATCCTGAAAGCTGCCTTCCTTTCTCCAATCTCCAGGGTTGCTTCCACCCACACCTCCTTGCTACCAAGCCCTGACTCCTGTTTCTGGTCACAGCTCACCCAGCTTGTAGCATACACGGAGAAGACATGCTATCTCAGCAGCTTGCCGCAGCGGCCCTGTCATGCAGTTCCCACTTTCAGTCCAGCTGCTTTGGCTGTCCACTAGCTCCCGTTCTTGCCTAGCTCCCTACCTCTCCAGGTCACTTCATCTTCTTCACAATCAACTCCCTCTTCTGGGTCCCTGACGAGTCCCTCCCCCTCCTGCTACTCATCTGGATCCAACCAGCTCTTTCCATCTTCCACCTTTCTCCCAATCCTCTCTTGAATCCCTCTCCAGACTTCCTTCTACTCACTTGGCTCCCACACCTTCTCAGGCTTCTCCCTCCTGTGCAGATTCTCTTCTGTTCCTCTGCCCCACCCTTTGCTGTTGGCATTGAGGCCTCTGCATGAGGCAGAAGGGTGGGGATGGTGCTGCCTCTTCATGAGCTCCCTACTCTGCTGCCCCCAGTTAAATGAATCACCCATCTTCTCCATATGATAGTCTTTGCTGCCTACAAACAAGCTCAAGATCCTATCTTGAGAGACAGCTCTACTGAAACATACATGCACCTACTGGATCTTCCCAATTTAAAATCATTTTACCCGGGCAAGCTACTTGATGGGGACCAAGGGCCAGAACAGTGGATCTTCACTGACTAATTTAATTTTGTTTTCTGCAAATCCCAGCTTTCTACTTGTGTAGGCCTACCCTCTTGCCCCAATGTAACTCTGAGTTTGTCATTATTATACCCCAGAAATTCCAAGATCCCAGGAAGATTAGGACAGCCGGTGTTCAGTATATCCTAGATATTTTTCCTAAAACACAGCTTGGCATTCACATAAACCCATGATCTCATGTCCATGCCTACATCCCCAATGGGTATGTCTGTCAGTGGTCATCGCAGGAAGTTTTAACAAAAGTCTATGGAATCCACACACCACAGCCTAACCAGGGGTATAGGCTAGGGTGCTACTGAGGTGCAAGTGTCCAGACTTCTTCCTCGTGACAGTTAGTTGTTAAAGATTCTTATTAGCCTGATGTAATTGTTGTCTCAGAGGCTGCTGCCTCCATCTGCTAACTGAGGCCTAGTCCTGGAAGCTTCTATCCTCTAATTTAGGCCTAATCTAATTTAGGCCTAGAATGTTTTCAGCCTCTGAGACTTACTGCTGAATAAGCTCACCCTTTCTAGCCTTTCCTGAACTCTGGCTGCCTGGTTCAGTTCAGCTATTCTGGCTCAAACTCCTCTCCTAGCTGACTGATTCAAACTGGCTTCTCTCAGCTTTTGACTGAATTGCTCTGCTTGGCCTCAAACTAACTTTAGCAATATTTTCTAATCTTCTGGATTCTTCTCATTCTCTGGCTTGTTTGGTCTTTACCTATGACTAGCTTGTTCTCTCTTCAACTTGTCTCTGTGAAATTCTCCCAGTAAAACTGCCTCTGCATACTACCAACTAACCTGCCATGAACTCAACTCCACTGAACTGTCTCTCAACTCAGTGACTCAACTAAACTAACTAGACCTCAGAGAGCTGCATGCCTCTGTCTCCTGAGTGCAGAGATTATTGGCGTGTACCACCAAGCCAGGAGCTAAGCTTTTCTTTACCTGAAATTTGCTCTATACCAGGCTAGCCTCGGAACTCAGAGAGCTGCTTGCCTCTGTCTCTTGTGATTAGAGTGTGTCTGTATTCCAGCTAGATCACACAGACCTAGAAGGTCTTTGGATGTGATCTTTTGCCAGAGCAGCCATATTCTGAATTAAAATTCCTCTAGAGTTAATCTTCATTGTCAGCTTCAAGAGATTTAGATTCACTCAGGAGATGTTGAGGCACACCTCTTTATGTGTCTGTGAGAACATTTCCAGAAGGAAGAAGACCTGCCACGAATGTGAATGCCACCACCCAGTGGGCTGGGCTTGGGGGGAAAAGGAAAAAAAAAATACTAGCATTTCCCTTTCTTTGCTTCCTCGCATAACTGCCTCCCCTGACAGGATGGACTGAGCCCACTAACACTGAGAGGCAAAAGAAATTTGTCTTCCTTCTAAGGAGTTTTGTCACTGTCACAGCAACATGAAAGTAACTGGTAAACTTATCTTGTGCATGCTGAGGTCTGTCACAGCTGTGCTAGGGCCACTTAATACATTTCAAGGACTCCCCTAGGCTGGGGATTAAGGATGAAAACATTTGGTAGTTGTTTTTTTTTTTTTTTTTTAGACAGGGCAGGATCTCTACGCCCTGGCTGTCCTGGAACTCAGGGTGTAGTTTAGTTTAGTTTTTTAATGAAAACATTGTAAGTCAGGTGTGTGAGCCATGTCTTTAATTCCAGGCAGAGGCAGGTAGATCTCTGTGAGTTTGAGGCCAGATGAGTTTACAAAGTTCCAGGACAGCCAGGACTGTTATACAGAGAAACCCTGATTCATGAAATCCGTGTGGCATAAAAAGAAAATCGTATTTCTAAACACTAATACTAAGTCCCGGGCCAGGAACTGAGCTAGAGATTGGGAATACAGTGTCGGATAAAGCTGTCTTATACTCTACCAGTGAAGCTAGGAGGCAGGAGAAGCTTCACTGGGCTGTGATGCTCTCAGAAGAAGGAGCAGAGAGCCCTGGTGCATGCCCTATCATCCTGGCACTCGGGAGGCTGAGGCCAGAGGATTAGGAGTTCAAGGCTAGATGGGGCTATATGCCAAAGTCTTATCTCACATTTAAAATAGAAAAAGAGCAGAGAGAGGGTGGATGGCTCTCAGATCCGAGCAGCTCCAGAGCTTTGGTATAGGAGCCTCCAGAGAAGTCTGGGAGGGTCAGAAGAAGAAGGAAAGGTTTTCAGAGAGTTCACAGGGGATAGAGTGGGAAACAAAGAAGAAAGACAGTGACACCAAAGGACACAGGATCTTAAACTATGGTATGCAACACCGTCAGAGGATATATAGCTAGATGTGGGGGAGTGATCACAAAAATTTGTCAGCACTAAAGGGTTTCAGAAATGACCCCAGATGCCCATTGCCATCCCGATAGTGCCGATGACTCCTTATTCAATGGCCTAGTCAGTATAGCCTGGCTGATGGGAGATGAGCTGGGAGGAGAGAATGGCCTTGTATGGGGACTTGAAGCCGAACAACCCTCCCACTTTCTCATGGAACTATCTGTAAAGGAAGACTGACAGGACCCTGACGGTGGCTACTCACTAGGTGCTTACTAAATACTTGGAGTGCTGTGACCGTGCACAGTGTTCCTGGAAGCTCACTCCACTCAGGGTACATCTGTAAAAGCTCCTATGATACAGATTCTAGAAGGCAGAACTCCGCAATGCCTGCCCTACGAGGCACACCATGCCAGGCCCACCCCACCCACCATGCCAGGCCCACCCCGCCCACCATGCCAGGCCCACCCCTGTACTTGCCTAGGCTGCCTCAGGGGGAGGCTGTGTTCATGAAAAGTGAGCTGTGGTCTGTGACCGGAAATCCTGGTTCTAGAATCAGCCTTTTGAGCTGTGGCCTCAAGAAACCCTGTCTCTAATGCTGTGAGAAATGCCTGCCGAGGGTCACTGTAGGAGCAGATGATAGAAGGACCAAGCATGAGAGAACATGAGCAATTGCCCAGTTGGCCGTGACACCCAACTTCCTGGTTGCCTCCCAAGTTCTTGTAGGAGGCAGAATGTTAACTGTCTGGGGCTGGGGATGCGGCTCAGTCGTACAGTGTGTGTTTAGAATGCGTGAAGCCCTGGATTTGATCTCCAGTATTGCATAACCCAGCGCTAGTGAAATTTCTATGAGCCCGGCACACAGGAGATAGCAACAAGAGTATCAGAAGTTCAGGGGCATTCTCAGCTGTACAGAAAGGCCAAGGCCAGCCTGTGATGCACAGCATAGTCCCTGTCTATTAAGAATATGGTAATGCCAAACTTCCTCTGCCATCCGCACCTACAGCTGGCCCTTATGGGAAGAAGCATGGCTGACCCAGGACATACGTGGTAAGGTAGACTATGCAGCCCGGCTTTTGTCTGTTGTCTTCATGGAGTTAACTATTCAGATGAAATGTAGACGTGACATCCAAATTCACACACTTACCTAATTTTCTGAGGGAAATAAAACAAGATGGCCTACTCCCAAAGAGATGGTCAGGCTGTGATGAATAAAGTGGTTAGAGGTGCAAAGAAAATACCAGAACAATGGGTCTGCAGTGTCAGTGGGCATCAGAGGCCTCAGCTCTGAGCAGCCTTACAGTGGTCCCAGTCCACCCTTATCAGGCCCCAGCCAATGAAGCCTTGCGATCTGGGATTCTATTTCACACAGGACGGGTGCTGCTTTTCTTCAGACACAGCCAAGCAAGGCTGTGGTGAGGGAAAGGCACTTTCCCTCACTTTCCACATTCCCTACACCTGCCGGAGCAGCCTCAGTGAGTGGGTCAGGGAAGGTCATTCCTGCAGACAACACGCTGGATCGTGTGGAAAGTTACTCAGCAGCTGTGATGGCGTGCTGGGACGGTATCACTGGGGCCAGAAGTGCAAAGCAGTCCTGGTGCGCAGCTCCGGTGACCCTGCTCCACAAGCTTCTTCAGAAGCTGCACAGGTGACAAGGGGACAGAGTCAGAGACTGGGGAGGCAGCCGGGGGGGCAACCTGCTGGTGGTTCGGGCTTCTAAAGAGGTTTGTGGTCTCATTGTCCATGGATACTGCAGAGCAGCTGGCTCTAGGATCACATGCTCAGAGGGCGTCAGGCCACGTGGTGCGTATGAGGCTGCAGTTCTGGCAGGGCTGAGTCCTGGAGGAAGGGTCAGGGAAGAAGACACCGGTGACACAGAAGTCACATTTCCCAGCCAGACACATCAAATGGTACGGAGAGGTTTTTAACTCAGGACAGGTAGAGACATCAGGAATGGTCCTTGCTGTGGAGCACACAATGTGTGCACCTGCTACTTAAAGGTACCTGTCTCATGGGACCAGACAAAATCTAACAGAGCTGGGGTCTAAGCTGAGCCCTCTGCCAGGCCTTTGCAGTGCAGTGCTTCGTACATTTTATAGTCCACCATTTCCTCCACTGTTTTTGTTGTCTCTCTTGTGTTCCCCTCTCCAGGACACCCAGCCATTCCTGGCTATCAGAACACAACATAACACACATACCACACAATTATTGTACCCACTCATCCCATATTCACAACACTCATGCACACACACACACACACACACACACACACACTGCTGTGGGTATGAAGGAGGAGCCAGCATAGGGTGGGGATGATGGAGTGGCAAAGCAGGAAGAAACAGAGGGCTTGGGGGCATCTCTCATATGCTGCGTGCTTCACCGGCCCCATCCTTCTCCCATGCCTGCCCACCTATTGGAGTTTTCCTTCTTCCCTGCTTAAGGTAGGTAGAGCCTTCCTCAGGATCTTGTAAGTGGCAAAAGGATTTCTGCCTTTTTCCTGTTTTTCTTTTTTTACAAGTTACAAATTGCTGCCTGGCCTTCACCAGGGTTGATGACTGATGACGACGCTGGAAGTCTCAGGTTGCTGGGGTACAGGCTAGGCCCATGAGCTCACCTGGAGTCTGATCTGAATATTCTTTTTGGTGGTACCTTTCAGCAAGGAATGCCCCGTTTCTCCTCATCTTTTGGTCCACGGTTAAGGCAGACACAAGCAGGAAAAGTGCTTACGGTGCCATGCCTCTGCCTGCCTCTGCCCTGCTGCGGGGTCTCAGTGTGGAGCCCTGAAGCAGCTCTGCCCTTAAAAGTTCTCCCAGAGCTGGGGCTCTGGCTCAGCTGGTAGAGTGCCTGTCTAGGATGCTGCAGGGCCTGGGTTCGGTTCCTAGCACCTCATAAAGGAGGTGTGATGGCGCAGTGCCTGTAATCCCAGCATGTGGGATTTAGAAGCAGGAGGATCAGACATTGACGGGCATCCTCAGCTGTAGAGTAAACTTACGACCGGTCTGAGCTACAGCAAAGGAAACCTTGCCGTTTTGGAGACACAGTTTTACTTTGGTGGCATTGGCAGGCCTGAAGCTTGTTATGTATCCACCTGCCTCTGCCTTTCTAGCCTAAAGGTGTGTGTCACCACACCCAGCAAGACTCTATTGTTTGTTTAAAGAAACAAACAAACATAAATATGTCTCCATCTGTCTTTTGATCTGCAAACTGGGGCCAAGTTCTCTCTGTGCCAGACAACCCCCAAGGCCTCTTACCCAGTCTGCCAGATGGGCTTCTGGTCCAGGTTGGGCAGGGGTTTCCTCTGTGATGGCAACACAGAGGGACTCAAACAGCCCCTGTATTTAAGGGATGCCATTAGTAATGGGCTCCTTGCCTCTGGCTTTTGGAATGGAATGGAGTGGGTGAATCACTGGAAAGATTCTGCCTATGGACCTGGGAACAGTGACTGGAAAAATCAGAATTCTGTAGAGCGCCACAGAAGCATTCCTTAGAATCGTAGACCTTCAGGGATTCTGGGAGCGTGAGGCATACCCAGGCCAGGTAGAGACCCAGGGTCTGATTGGCCAAATGCTGATGAAATGCCAAGAATGTCATGGCGCTAACAATGTGTCAACACACCCCTTACCCAAATCCATGGCCGTTTCATCCCTCGGTCTTCAGCTCCTTCCAACCTGAGCTTGGCCTCGCAGCCATTTATGTCTGTCCATATGAGATGGTGACATGTCTATCCAGCTGTCCAACCCTCCTTGGTGTTCTCACAAGTTCTGCTTTGTGCAATCAGAATCCGTTTTTTGGTCCATCTGTCCATCTGTGTGTCCCATGCTAGTACTGCCCATACTGCCAGGCATTGTCGCCCAGAGCACCAAGAACCATGTATGTGAAAGAATGATTTTGGCTTGCTTCTGCAGGAGCAACTATGCCAGAGGAAGCAGGGTAAATTCACATGAGCTTTGCCTGAAGCTGGGGCTTTATGTTTGAAACGGGGAAGGTTGCCAATCATATTCCGGAGGAGAGGTGTCAATCAGCCGCTGCCGAGACACACGCAGCCCACCGGTACGGAGGAAGGCTCAGCTGGCAGCCGACTTGCACACAAAAGGCTGCCGTGGAGAGTGGCTTTTGATTTCTCGGAGCAGCAGAAGCAGAATTGCTTCTGCGGGAATGACTCAGCCCGAGGGTGATTACCCTTTCACTTTCTGCCTTGCCTCAGAATCTGAGCTCACTTAATTGAGAGCTGTGTGGGCCCTTGCTCTCACCCCACCAGCAGGCTGCTCCCCATCAGCACCTCGCACCCTCAGCCTTGCCTCGCCTCCCACGCCCCCCACCCTGTCCTCCTCCATTATTGCCTCTTTTTTCATTCATCTATTCACTCAGAAAATATGTACTGAGCTGTGCACATGGAGCCCTCCGGGCAGCCGCAGCTTGCAAACTGGCCTCACTTCTTCCCTAGCCTTGCTGCCTACCTCACCCCTTCCCCCTGAAACAAATGGGGGAGGGTCAAGGACAAGGAGCTGAAACACCGGGAGGAGTTAGGATAGGGAAAGCTGAATCAGGCAGAACAGGGTGTGTGTGCAGGGGGGTAGTCAAAGGTTACTCCGTTAGCCAAGGGAACATGCCCCTCAGCCCCTGAGAGACCTCTTTTGCAGAGCTGCCTGGAAGCCCACCCACCCATCTGCTACTGCTGACAGATGCCTCAGACTACTTTCATGGGTCTGCAAGATTGAGCTGCTTTCCTGCTGGAGGCAGAGGCATTTCTGCCTAGGAGAAGATGCTGTGATCTCTTCCCGAGTAGCAAAGGGGAAAATGTAGGGATATTTTTTTTCTAAAGGGTGTGCGTGTGGTGTGGTGTGGTGTGGTGTGGTGTGGTGTGGTGTGGTGGGGTGGGGTGGGGTGGGGAGGGGTGGGATGGGGTGTTGTGTGTGTGTGTGTGTGTGTGTGTGTGGGTGGGTGTACGCAAAGGCCAAAGGTTGACACTGGATGTCTTTCTCCATTGATGTCTCTTAGTGAACCTGGGGTTAGCTAGTCCAGTCAGGCTGCTGATCCTGACCCCGGCTGGGTTGACAGTTGGCCGCTTGCTTTTATGTGACCTCTAGAGATCCAGACTGTGGTCCTCAATGCTTGCACAGCAGATCCACGGAGCCATTCCTCCAGGGCCAGCACTCGCTCAGCTAACTTGAAGGCAAATGAGTGTGGCATTCCTGAATCTTTCCACAACCCTTTCTAGTTTCAAGTCTGGTTGGCAGTCCCTGTGTTAGTGTCTCCTTTCCCATCCTGTGGCAAAGTACCTTGACCGACGAAACTCCAGGAAGGAAGAAAGGCTTATTTTGGCTCCCAGATGAAGGGCTCAGTGAAGTAATCCATATTCTTTCTAGTTATGGGGTAGGGGCCCAACTGGGTTGCATGTTCAGATGGGCTGTGTGTGAAGGGGAAGTCATGGCAGCAGGAAAATGAGACAGCTGTCATGCTGCATCTGCAAGACAGGAAGAAGAGAAGGACAATACTAGTGCCTAGCTCATGTTCTCCTCTTTATACAGCCCGGGACTCTTGCACATGAAATTGTGACACCTACATAACCCAGGCTTTCTTCTAGAGGTTGTCAAGCTCACAGTGCTGGCTACCACCGTCTGCCGGTGGGTTTGCTGCTTTACATTTGGCCGGAATAGATCTATGTAATTTTCTCCAGTGCTGGTGCTGGCTGGAGTTGCTATCAGCTGTGGTTATGTGACACTCACGGAGATGGAGATCCTTACTGGTAATGATTCTTATACCAGATGGAAGTGGGTCTATCGAGAGTGGGTAAGGTGTGTGGTGCTGTGGTGGCCTGATGAATGGAGCCAAATGGTTCCTTCCTGGGTACCCATAGCCCTGCCAGCCAGTAACAGCAGTGAGCAGAGTTCAGAAAGTAAAATGAGGGATCCAGAGGTGGAGCGAGGCAGAACGGAATCAACTTAGCTTCCGGCCTAGCAGCTCTGCACTGTGTAGCCCTGCATAGAGAACAGCTGTCCTTCACACCGACTCTGAAGCAAAGGAAAGTGTTAAAGCACAGGGCTAGAAACAGTGGCCTGGCCAGACAGCCTGTTCTGCCAGGATGTCTGAGAGATGGGGCAGACAACTGCAGTCTGAACATTTACCTCCTACACAAAATCATGTAAAAGCATTCCTATACTGGGCGGGGGGGGGTGGGTGGTGGGTGGTGGGTGGGGCCGTGTCTGCCTGGCTCCAAGCAAATTGGCAAACTTGAGCATCTGGGCCTTTCAGCTAAATCCGTATTGCTGTTTAAACTTCTTGAGTAGGTACCTGGCTACCTGGCATCTCTCAGATCCTTGGAAATAGAAACCCAGGCTCACATTTGTCTTGACCAGAGACTTTGAGCAGGACTACTTTGGGGTGGTGGAGGGGAAATACGCTTCTCTCTAGGGTGGTCAGTTAATTTAGATATCTGCTTAGGACTTGACAAGCTGGGGTGGATGGGAAGGGGGCTCCCCTTTTCTGAGGAGCATGGGAGGGGAGAGGGATGGAGGGTGGGACTGGGAGGCGAGGAGGGATGGGCTACAACCAAGATGTAAAGTGAATAAAAATTAATTAATTAGAAAAGGAAAAAAAGATATCTGCTTAAAGCAGGAAATGAGCAATGAGCTAAAGCTTGCAGGGATCCGGCTTCCCTGGCAGAGGAAATGGCTAAGAAGAGATTCTAGTTCTTTTGGGAGAACCTTTCTTTCTTCCACACTTGCCCGTGGTCTGCCCCAACGGCCAGTGTTTATGAATGAGTTCAGGGGAGAGAGCTTAATATAGGGAAAATAAGGATGTGGCTCCAATTGCCAAGATTATGACCTTTTCTTAAAGGGTTGGGGGTTCTGATCCTACCCAGAAGCTGCCATACCTGGAGACTGGACTCACAAAAACAATCACACAGGTAGCTCCTCCCACATTCCCTTTCTTTCTCTCATAAAGAAACGCTCTCCGACTCACAGTCATATACTCTCACACATACACGGTTGCCCACATATTCATACAAGCAGGCTTGCGCTCACACATGCGCATACACACATTAACGGTCACACACTGTGTTGCTCATAAGCACATACTTTCCCGCAAAGACAGCTGTGTTCACACTTGTGCAGTCAGTCACAGGCACTCCTATGCTCTCATATACTTATATTCTCCCAGGCGCGTGTGCGCCCACACCCCGTGCGCACACAGACACACCTGTATGTATCTTATCCACAGAGAGCAGTTAGTGCTTCTCTCTAGCTGGTCCCATCCACCAATGAAAACCAGCTGGCCTTGTCCCATTAGTAGCTAAAAAGTGTGTTGTTGACCTGGAACTTGAGGTACAAACTGGTATAGTCCCTTCCCACTTGAGCCTCCGTTTAGCCTCTATATCATGAAAGATTTAGGCATAGTATGTCCAAGGTCCCTCTGACTCTCATGTCATGGAAGATCTCATGGACATGGTATTGTCAGTGCTGGCCACTGCAGAGCTGCAGAGATTCTTCTAAAGCTTCTTCACCCTCAGGGTCCCTCCTACCCCTCCACAGTGATGGCATCTCTTAAAAACAACCACAGACCCTGCCCTGCCTTAAAGTGACTGACCCCGCCTTGCCTTCCTGTGGGTGAAGTGTGATTTTCTGGTTTGCGTCTTATCTTTCTGCCTTCCTTCTTAGCTAATGAGGGGCTCAGGTGTCAGCTGCCCTGAAGGGATTCCGCTAAAGACTAGGGCCTATAAAACCTGGACAGCTTTCAAGACCTATTCTAGTTTCAAGAACAACACTTCAAAAAGCTCTCATGTGTGTGTCAAAACTGTCATATAGAGGAGAGTTTTTGCAGCACAGTGTCTAGGCCTGAGCGATGTAAAGAGCTAGCATTCCACAGAGGTACCCAGGCAGCAGGTGGTTCTAGCCCTAAAACAAACATTTAATGCTTTTATGAAATTTTTAAAATTTATTTTATTCTTATTTTATGCAATTGGTGTTTTGCCTGCATGTATTTCTATGTGAGAGGGTCAGATCTTGGAATTGCAGACAGTTATTTTTGAACCCAGTTCCTCTGGAAGAGCAGTCAGTGCCCTTAACCACTGAACCATCTCTCCAGCACCTATAACATAGCATTTGTATAAAAACTATATAGCATTCATACAGAATATGTTAAAATGTTTTATGATCCAAAAATATTCCTGTCAAATTCATGGGATTGACTTCCCTTGAGGAGAGAGCTGGGGGTAAGAGGTTGGGGAGAATGTGGGTGGGGATTCAACTCTGCTATGTTTTATTTCTGAAAACAACATGTCAGCATATTAACAATTGTCAAATACTTCATGGAGTGCTTGATTTTTTTACTTTTAACTTTAAGATTTATTTTCTGAGCTAGCTGATGGTGGTACATACCTACGATCCCAGCACATGGGAGGCAGAGACAGGCAGATCTGAGTTGGAGGCCAGCTTGGGATACAGTGTGAGTTCTAGGGCAGCCAGGGATACACAGAGAAATCCTGTTTCAAAAAACAAAAACAAAAACAAAACAAACAACAAAAGGTGAATTAATTTCCTGTGAATGGTGAATGAGTATTTTGTGTGTGTGTGTGTGTGTGTGTGTGTGTGTGTGTGCATGCTTTGTGTATCCCTGGTGCTCTTGGGGGTCAGAAGAAGGTATTGGATGTATTTAGGAATCTCCAGGAACAGGAGTTACAGACTGCTGGAACCACAATGTGGGCTCTGGGAACTGAATCAAGTCCTCTGCAAGAATAAAAAGTGCTCTAAGCCTCTCCAACCCTTGAGTTAATTTTGTAAGTGTTTTAACTTTTAAAAAATTGTATTAGAATAGGAATGAAACACAAGAATAAAGGTGGCATAGTGGATTGCCAGGCACAGGACCAGCCAATTCGAGACAGTACCCTGAGTGCTGTTGCCCTGAGTAGAGGGCTTCGCAGTCCAGTGACCCCCATCCGCTCTTTATTTTCTCGAGACAAGGCCTAGCTGTGTGACCCAGGCTGGTCTCCTCTTTCTTTTGCCTCTGTCTCCTAAGGAGTACACCACCATGCCCGGCCTGGGGGGTTTCTATAGAAGTCCATCTCAAACACGCCCACATCTTAAGAAGTAAGGCCGCTGGGGCTGAAGTTGTGAGGGATCTGAGGTCATGCTGCCTGTTTTCTTTGCTCTTCACCCTATTCTTGCTCCTGTCTCCCATCTTTCCAGTCCCCAGAGGGAAGGAGAAAAGTCAGGTCTATAATCCAAGGCCAGACTTTCTCCCCAAAGTTTGGGGAAGGAGTGAAGGAGGGCAGTGGGACGGAAAGAACCAAGTGGGCAGCCAGAGCCCGCTCGCTGGTCTGTAGCTTGGCCAGTGACTTCTCTTGCTGTGTTGGGGAGATGGGAGGGTGCACACACACGGTGCCCAGAACCCTGCCCTTAGGCCGATGTGTGTTATGGGTTAGGGTCAACTGTTTTCCTCCATGGGAAGGAGACCCTGGGTTCGCAGTTCAGACTGACTCCTTCCAACGCCATACCTTGCCTTCCACTTTGTGGAAGGGGGATAAACAGGAATGTACCGCATCGACTTGAGTCAGCCCTGACTTCCTTTGGAGAGGAGAGTGCAGAACAGGAACGGAGAAGGAGCTGCGCATCGACTTGAGTCAGCCCTGACTTCCTTTGGAGAGGAGAGTGCAGAACAGGAACGGAGAAGGAGCTGCGGAGGCACCTCATCCCTGTTCCCACCTAAGTGTCAACAGTGAGGGCTGTAGACATCCATTTCCTGTGCTGGTGCAGTGAGGCCCAGTGCAGGCTGGAGGAGGGCTGAATGCTGGTGCTGCTGTGGGAGAGGACTAGGCTGGTCCTGAGTCCCCGGGGGGAGGGGCTCTGGGAAGAGAGAAGTGAGGCAGCTTTGGCTTCCTGTTGTCTTTGGAGCTGCTGCTAACACGAACTCATCTGTGAAGCTCCCTTTAAAAAAGGTTTATTATTTATACAGTATTCTGCCTGCAGGCCAGAAAAGGGCAGCAGATCTTATTACAGGTGGTTGTGAGCCACAGTGTGGTTGCTGGGACTTGAACTCAGGATCTTCAGAAGAGCAGCCAGTGCTCTTAAGCTCTGAGTCATCTCTCCAGCCCTCAGTGAAGTTCCTCAGAGCTCATGCAGCCTCGGCTACCCTACCACACTGAGTGGCTTCTTCCTTCTTCTTTTCCGTTTCCTGAATCTCTTCAGATCTGAGTGGCCCTCTGCTTTTCCTCGTGGCCTGTGAAGGTTTGTTTCCTGGGCATTGGAAAGTGTCCCTTTGCCCTGTTCTGGCAAAGGAAAGAGACATCAAGTCTGGTGGGGTGACGTAGACTAAGGCTGAATTACAACCAAGTGTGCTGGACAGCTCTCCAGGTTGCTGCAGCGTAATCTTGAACCTTGCCGCTCCCTGAGCGCTCCCTGAACGTGAGGAACTGAGGGTGGTGCACGGAATGTGTGCGCAGAGGGGCAGGACTGTTCTTGGGAGCAGAGGTGGCCGTCCTTGGGGCGCCCTCTTCTTTACTGCCACAGTTCTTTGTCTTCTTCCAATTCCGAACACGCAGCACAAAACTTGTGCCCGGGGAAGCACCCAGGCTGCCACTCAGAGCCTGTGGGACCTTCCTGGTATTTATACATAAAGGAAATGCAGGCGTGACTGCTGGCTCCATTCCTTGTTTTCTCCTTTAATTTCTCTCTCAGTCCTAGAGACTCACCTTGGTCATTGGGACAGGAACTTTGGTTCCCCGAGTCAACATCCCCAACAGAATGTGGAAGTGTGGCTCCGTGTTTATCTAACGGATGGTGACATGCAGATCTAAGTTCAGGCCCTGCCGCTCAGAGGTGAGCCTTGGACTTGTCAGTGCCAGCCAGGCTGTTGTGAGGATCCTCCTGAGCACTAGAATTACAGGCGGGTCGCCAGGCCTGCCCTATATTTGCACAGGTTCCGGGAACCTGGATTGCAGGCCTCCAGCTTGCATGGCAGGCACTTATCCACAGGGCCGGCTCCCCAGCCCTGACCCTGCCACCTGAAGGGACCCGGAAGCAGAGAACTCTGGATGAAGCTAGAACTCGCTGTAGTCCCCTTGCTTTATTCATGACCCTGTGTCTGCCTGTTAGATCTTGCTTTCAAAAGGTCCCACAGCTTCCCAAAACAGTGCCGCCATAACCTTGTAGCAAGCCATTAGCCTGCCTGGTACTGCCTGACCGGTACTGTGGTTGCGGTTGTGGGTCATCTGTCACTGGCTTGTAGAGGCGTGCTCTCACAGGCTTCTGTTTATCCTGGACATTCCTGTAGAGGTACATGTCCTGTGCCAAGCTTCACACTGCACTCTGTGAGCATTCTTCATCTTTCTATTGTCCCACTTTAAGGGAGGGAATTTCAGCCAGGCTTGGTGGTTCTCCTGTAATCTCAGCACGTGGGAAAGTAAGGCAAGAGGATGGACTTGAGCTTGAGGTCAGCCTGGGCTGTCTAGTATCAAACCAGCCGGAGCTGCATAAGAATACCCTAAAAACAATACAAATATTTCTGCTTTGCAATAAAAGAAACAATCAGAGAAGCCGGTTCTCATACGGAAAGTTTTCTCAGCCAGAGCCATGCCATGTACAATTCTCACAAATGTTCACTTGGTGCAGGAGATAAGAAGCCACCTGCCCAAGAGGTGTGATGGGGCCAGCAAGATGGCTCGCTGGGGAAAGGCACTTGCCACCAAGCCTGAGGGCTCAAGTTTCCTCCCAAGACTTCACGTGGTAGAAGACAGAACCTCCTCTAAGGTGACCCAATGTGCAGAATTCAGGAGAGCCTTTTGTCCCGTAGGTGGATAGCATCAGGCTGTTTGTCCGCTGGGACTGGAGGTCTGAACTGAATTAGAGATGAGGAAAGGAAAAAACGACACTTGGCCAATGTCAACACTAAGGTTAGCAGAGAAACCCTTTGCTCCTAGGAAGGCCAAAGCACATCATTTTAGAAAATGTGATATAGACAGGAAAGATTGGATAGGGATGAGGAATGCTGGCAGGGGTCCCACCGAAACTGAAATAAAAGATGCCAATGATAATGCCTACCACTTGCTAGGTACCTGCTATCACTGTGCACTCAGGAAATGTCACAGGCCCTTTGCACACAGTGGGGCTTTACAGATGGTGCCTGGTGATTCCTCCAGGCCAGACTGACTGTTTCTCTGAGCATAAGAGGTCACCAATTTAGTAAAACACTTTCCACAGTAAACTTACATGTCCTAAGCTTGCACAGTGAGGTTTGATCCCGTGGAGCTTCCATGAGTGCAATTTGGAGTGTATTTGTTCTGAGCTTAGCTTCTTCAGACTTCAGGTAGGGCAAGTCCGGACCCATGCCAGGATCCTTAGCCTGAAGCCTCGTTCACCGGGGCGCACACTGCTTCCATGAGCCACTTGGGACTTCTGAGGCCTCTTCAGGATCCATGTCCTAATTTAGAGCAGATAGAGGAACACAGGTCTGTTCTCCATTGCTGCCTGAGGGAGCTGGTAGTCGCTTTCCCCTGGGTCCTTATGTCTTCTCTTGGAGAAACACTTCTTCCCCCTGTATAGATAGCGCCACACTATTTGCAGGAAATGTGTGGTTTTACCTACTCCTGAATGTGTGTGTGTGTGTGTGTGTGTGTGTGTGTGTAGCACTGTGTTTCGCTGTCCAGTTATTACTATTTGAGGCACTGATTACAGAGAGACTCCTATTACTTTTTAAAATATTTTAAACTATCTGTTTAAATTAGTGTGCAAAGCTAGGGTGAGGTTGTTAAACAGTTTACTTCCCAAATTATGGCTAGCAGGGGCCTAACTGAGGATCCAAAACCAAGTTGATCATGTCTTTTTCGGAGTTCAAGGACACAATTGTCCCTTTCCTCCCTTGCGCCCTCTCCCAGCAAGGCTTTGTTCCCACCACTTCATCAAAAGCACTCTTGTCAGGGACTAATTCTCATTTGCAAACTTACAAGCAGCATCTGGGTGAACCAGTTTCCTTCCTCACAGTTGGAGTTTTCTTGATTTTCTGCTGCTGTCTCCCACCTTCCTGCCTCCTGAGCTTGCTCTCTGAACCCGCCACTGTAGCTCCTCCATCAGCTGGAGACACACTCACATCTTCTGCCTGTGGATCTGTGGCTCCAGTGCCTCCCTCACTGCCTGGAGCCTACTCCATCAAGCCTGGGTGCCCAACAGGGTTTGCAAACTTACAGTCTTAAACCAAACTTCTGCTCTTCAGCTCAGCTCACATGCAGTTGCTCAGCTTGTGGTCTTCCTTGTTTCAATGAGCGACAGATCCCTGCATCAGGTCGCTCCATGAAAACACTAACATTAAAAAATTAATGCTTGGTGTTTTTTATCTGCAATTTTCTCTTTATTTATTTGTGTATGTGTTCTCGCTCATGTGCATGGACACACACACATGCACACACACACACACACACACACACACACACACACACACATGCTAGGGATAGCACCCAGGTCCTTGTACATGCCCTACTGTTAATGGAATTTTGAATAAAAGCCTGGACTCTGGCAGTCCCAATAACGCTAGCTCTGCCATCATCCGTCCGCAGTATACCAATTAAAGAGATGACAAGCACTAGTGAAAAATCATGTGGACATGCTGGGAGGAGGAAGAGATGAAGAGTGATGTCGCTCCTTTCCTAAGGCTATCTTCAGAGTGACTGACTGGACCTTTGGCTAGAGGGCTAGGGCTATACACAATGAAGTAGTCCTGGTGAGGGTGTAGTCCTGACCCTCGTGGGTGAAGTGTCTCCTGCAGTGCGCTCCAATAAGATGAGCCTCCCTGCTCCCAGGACTCCCAGGGAAATTTTAATTATTGGGGTCCTCTGTTTCAGCGTCTCTAGAGTAGCATCTCTGTTGCCAGGCAGTCACTTTATCAATGAGCTACACCAACCAGCCCCCAGAGCCCCAGAATCCTTGACTGCTCTTTCTCTCACTTCTTTACCAGATCCTTCAGTAAATCCTCTCAGACCATCTTGAAAGTACATCTAGAACAGTCCCCGCTTCTTCAGCCCAACTGAAGTCACTCAGACAGCCGAGCCCCTCAGCAGCCCCTCTACCCAGCTGCCACAGCGACCCTCCTCAGAACACAAGGTGAACTTGTCCCTTGCTTAGATCGCTGGCACTCCTTTCTGTCTCAGTCAAGCTAACATCCCTGAGGCTGTCCAAGCTCCCTGTGCCATGGCACCTGGCTGCAGGCTTTCTGTCTGCTGCAGCTTCTCCAGCCTACCCTGGCAACCCAATGGCTCTCCCGTGAGGACACTATCTAAGCTGGACCCAAGGAGCAAGCTCTGCCTTACACACTCAGGCCTTTTGTACTTGTAGCTTCTTGAAGCTTTGTCCCTCCCAGGTTCCCATGGCCTGCTTCTCAGCTTCTGGAGATCTGACATTATTGTTGACATCATTGCTGTGACAGAAGGCCATAAACAGGATAATTTGTAAAGAATATGGGCATTTCCAGCTCACCTTTCTGAAGCCTAAGAAGTTCAAGAACGGTAGAGCGTCCACATCTAGTCAAGTCCTTCTTGTTGTAGAGGGGTGCTCTTTGTGGTCCTCCCCCAAGGGGGCCACTGTACAGGCAGCACATTTTCAGGTAGAGCAAGTACCCAATTGACTCTTTTTCTTGCTCCTGCTCTTCCTCCTTTTCCTCCATCTCCCCCTTTCTCCTTTTCTAATAAGACAGGTTCCTACTATGATGTAGCTTAGGCATTTTTGGTCTTTAATTTGCCGTGAGGCTAGCCCTGAACTCTCCATTCTCCTGCCTCTACCCTCCAAGTGTTGGGATATTAGGTATGTGCTATCACACCTAGCTTCTCTTTGTCTTCAGAGCTAATGATGTCATCAGGCCCCTGCATCTCATCTAATCCTATTGAGTTCAAATCACATTCCCAAATATCACAAGCATATGACATCAAGCTTCTAATAAATACATACTGAGGGCTACAGCTAACCCAGCACTCCCTGGGTATACGGAACTCTCCTGCCCCAGCAAGCCCGCTACATAAGCATCCTGCCTTCTTAGCATAGTGTTTAGCACAATACTTGAATGGGTCTGGTAGATTGGGTATGGGCTTTCTTCCATCCATATGGCACTACATATGGGTCCCACAATTCTGTACAATCCTTCACTTTCCAGTGTATGCCCAAGGCATAGGATGGCGCCTCACCCTGCCATCAGAATGACAGACTCAGAGATGAGGCAGAGCCAGCATTTGGTGTACACTTCTCTACCATCCAGGTTTCGTGATAGGAATAACACTCCTGAAATCATCATGACAGTGCTCTGCCGAGATCTTGACCTCTCTGTGTCTCTTTCCAGGCCCATGGCTCTCCCAGGCTGTGAGGAGGTTTTGCTCTGACCACAGTCCCCGGCTGCTGCTCCAGTCTCTCCAGTCCCCTGTTCTACCCCAAGGCCCTTGGCTCTGCGTCACCATGGGCAGTGTCAGCAGCCTTATCTCAGGCCACAGTTTCCACAGCAAGCACTGCCGTGCATCACAGTACAAGCTGCGCAAATCCTCGCACCTCAAGAAGCTCAATCGCTACTCGGATGGGCTGCTGAGGTTCGGCTTCTCCCAGGACTCAGGGCGTGGCAAGTCCAGCTCCAAAATGGGAAAGAGCGAAGACTTCTTCTATATCAAAGTCAGCCAGAAGGCCCGAGGCTCCCACCGCCCAGACTACACAGCCCTGTCCAGTGGGGATATGGGGGCCCAGGCCGGGGTAGATTTTGACCCAGCCACCCCACCGAAGCTTATGCCCTTCTCCAATCAGCTGGAAATGGTGAGTGAGGGTCTTTGACAAAGGAGTTTGAGGAGAAAAGGGGAGGGGATTTGGGACATGAGAAGTGTAGATGAATACTCCGATGCCCAAGCATTTAGATCTCCCAGAAGCCAGATCAACAGTGGTAGGAGTGGAAGTGTTCAGCCTCGCTGCAGAAATCAAGTCTATCCCCTAACCAGAAATCGTAGGTTTTCCCTGCAGCAAAGGGCACAGGGGCAATTCAAACATTTCTGAACTTTGTTGGGACTTGACCTGCGTGGTTCAGGTAGGCCAAATGGCAGCAAGTTCACAGGCCGGGGAAGACAGGCTGTTACCCCCGGAAGGGTGGACAGGAAGATGAGGGTGCTCTCTTAGGGACATTAAGGAGTTAGCATTCTCACCTGCATCTCTGCCCTGCCTGCGGTTTGGTTTCTGTCACTGCTGGCTAGAGAAGGGCCCTCGGATTTCGTTCTCATCAAATGAGCAAGGATGCCCACAGAGAGTATTCAGAAATCCAGCTCCTCCAACAGTTCAGGCTCTCGCAAGCCTCACTAGTGCACACTGGCAACAGGTCACCTCTCCTGTGCCCATGTCCCCTCTGTGTCAGAGTCCATGGCTCTAAAGCACAGTTAAACACCGCTGACCTAGAATGCTTGTGAACAGGGGTGCCAGAGATTTCAGGGTTGTTTTCTTTCAGTTACCTACAATGATATATCTAAGCGCAGCAATCATTTATGTTTTGTGTATACTTGACACAAAATTTATGCACAAAACAAGATCTCCTAATGTGTGAATTTTTCTTGTCTGGACTCAAACTGTTGTAGATTCTGGAGCATTTCAGATCTGAGATTTAGGACCTGGAATGCTCCAGAATAAGAAAGATGGCTGTGTTTTCACAAAGTTTTCTCAGCAAAGGCCTTGTTTCCCTTGAATACTGAGGAAACTGCAAGCTTCAGAAAGGATTGCTATACCACATGGTCTTCCAGCCTGGACTGGAGGGAGTGGGTGGTTTACAGTCCCTTGCTAGGCCCAATGAAAGAGGCAGAGGGGAAGGAAGTGATGAGCTCACGCAGCCCATTGTCCTTACGAACCGTACCTTAGTCCTCATCCAACCTCTCTAGAGAGCTGAGACCAGGTGACAGCGCTGTTAGGATAGTCAGTGCCTGCGCCATCAGTGAAGACATTCTTAGGTTCAGAGGGAGTGTCAGTGAGTGTGAGTGTGTGGCTAATGACAAGGTGGGCGGTGGCCTCATGAGGGTGGCACATGTACGCTCACACACATACTGAGCAAAGGTGAGTTGAGTGTGGCAGGGACACTCAGGTCTGTGCCGACCTTTGCTTCCCCAGAGTTCAGACAAGGGAGCAGTGAGGCCCACTGCCTTCAAGCCTGTGCTGCCACGGTCAGGAGCCATCCTCCACTCTTCGCCTGAGAGCAGCAGCCACCAGCTTCACCCCATGGCTCCCGATAAGCCCAAGGAGCAGGAGCTGAAGCCAGGCCTGTGCTCGGGGGCACTGTCTGACTCAGGCCGGAACTCCATGTCCAGCCTGCCCACCCATAGCACTACCAGCAGCTACCAGCTGGATCCCCTGGTCACCCCCGTGGGGCCGACGAGCCGGTTCGGGGGCTCAGCACACAACATCACACAAGGCATCGTCCTTCAGGACAGCAACATGATGAGCCTGAAGGCTCTGTCCTTCTCCGATGGGGGCAGCAAGCTGGCTCACGCCGGCAAGGCAGACAAGGGCTCCTCGTGTGTGCGCTCCCCGCTCTCCACGGATGAGTGCGCCATCCAGGAGCTGGAGCAGAAGCTGCTGCAGAGGGAGAGTGCGCTGCAGAAGCTGCAGCGCAGTTTCGATGAGAAGGAGTTTGCGTCTGGCCAGGCGTTCGAGGAGCGGCCGCGGCGCAGCAGGGACGAGCTGGAGTGCCCGGAACCTAAGAGCAAGCTGAAGCCAGCCTCCCAGAAGAGCCAGCGGGCGCAGCAGGTGCTGCAGCTCCAGGTGCTGCAGCTGCAGCAGGAGAAACGGCAGCTGCGGCAGGAGCTGGAGAGCCTAATGAAGGAGCAGGACCTGCTGGAGACCAAGCTGAGGTCCTATGAGCGGGAGAAGACCAGCTTCGCCCCTGCACTGGAGGAGACCCAGTGGGAGGTAAGACCCACAGTCCTGCCAGGGCGGGCGTTGCTGACAGCCGCCCTATCAGTGCGGGCGGAGCAGCATCCACACTGAGTGCTCAGGCCAATGCTGCTCAAGAGCCAGCTTTCTGACCAGGAAGGGATTCCCGAGTGAGCTAGCATGGGGGACGCTCTTACGTTGTCGCTCTTTCCATCACTGTATGTCCTTATCGCCCCAGTCACTGAACTTAGTAGCCTGGTCTTTGGTGGGAAAGCCAGAACACAGACAAGGAGGCCAGCCAGGCCACCCGAGGGCTGAGTCCTCCTGTGTGTGTCTGGTCTGAGGGCCCGAAAGAAGGGATGGGTCTGTGTGGCGCTTTGGAGGAGAAGGCCCTAACTACCGCCATTGGTGGTGGGTCTCAATGATGGCATTGCTCCTTCTTGCTGAGGTGTAAGTGGAAATTCTACTTGATAGCTGAGATTTAAACACAGGCAGACAAATGCAGGATCACTTACACTTTGGGGAGTTCCCTTCGTTGTTGTTAACCAACCATAGCAAAGCTGTGTGCCAGTTTCCTCCATTACAGACCGAAATACTGGAACATGCCTGCTTCACAGTGCGGTTATGAGGATTAGACGGAAACCATGGCACTTTCTAAATTCTCTAAATCAAATGGGTTTATAACAGTATTTCTGTCACGATTTATTACTTACTTTTTATTGTTTTGCTAAGAATCCTGACTAGCCAAGGTAGGAACAAGATGCAATGTCCAGCTTAGGTTTTGCTATTTTGTTTGGTTTGGTTTTGTTTGGGGTTTAAACCGAGGGCCTCACACCTGCTAGGAAAGCACTCCATCCCTGATGTGTTTCCTCAGTCCTTCAGTCATCTGGAAGGAATCATGTGAGCCTGGCCTTGCTGGAGAGCAGTCAGGGCCCCGCGTGTACCCTGCTAGTAGGATAGCGGCTTTTTCTCCCAGCAACACCTGTGGCCTGGCAGGAAGTAGGGTGTGTGCACTCCAGAGAACTGTGTAAGGAAGGACAGCAGTTGTTCTGTCTGGATGGATTAGCATCCTCCTGCAGGGGGTGGTCGACCCTCAGCTGACTGCCTGGCGCTTCCTGCCTCACGGCGAAGGAACAGGTAGTTACAGGCAGGATGAAGAAAGAGACCCTTGGTGCACGATAAGCAGCAAGTATTGGCCTCTGTCGTCCATCCTTATGGTCCAGTCTGGAGCTAAGGTGGACATTGCTGTGACCTTGTTTCCACCTCTGCTGGTCAGGATTCTTAGCAAAACAGTAAAAAGGCAAGTAATAATAATGACAGAAATATTGTCATATAAACCCATTTAATTTACAGAGAATTTAGAAAGTGCTATATTTTTACATTGAATCCTTATAGCTCTAAGAATGTGGACCAAAAGTTCAAATTTTTAATATTTATTGCAAGGGGGGAGGGCATGAACCTGCTGAAGCCCAAATGTAGAATTTCATGTGGGTTTCAAGGATGGAACTCAGCTCGTCAGGGTTGGAGACAAATGTGTTACTCCTGTGAGCCCTTTCATCCTCACCATCCCAAGAGGTCACTGGTTTGTTTGTTTTGTTGTTGTTGTTGTTTTGTTTTTGAGATAGGCATTCTCTGTGTAGCCTTGGCTATCCTAGACTCACTTTGTAGACCAGGCTGGCTTCAAACTCCCAGAGATCCACCTGCCTCTGCCTCCCTGAGTGCTGGGATGACAGGCGTGCACCGCCAGAGTTCACATCTGTAATTGCTTGTTGCCTGCAGGCTGCCGTGTGCCGGCTTCACCCGGTGCATAAGTGACGCAATCTGGCTTTACAGCCTGTGCGTTAATGTGACTGTCCTAACCCTCCATCAAACGAGTGTAGGCTTGGGGTGTTACTCAGGGTTTTTTGTTTTTTTTTTTTTTTTTTTTTTGGTGGGGGGTCATCATAACAAAATGCACAGATATGCAATTTACAAAGAGGAAAGGTTTATTCTGGCTCACAGTATTGGAGGTTTCACTTCATGATCAGTGGGCCAACAGACCCTGCTGCTTTGGGCCTGTGAAGAAGTGGTGTATCGTGGTGGGAACATGTTCCCATGCCATTATCGCCTTATGGACAAGAAGCAAAGGAGAGAACAAAGCAGCGTCCAGGATCCCACAATCCCCTTCAGGGGCCAGTGACCTAACCATCTTCCACTAGCCCTTACTTCTTAGAAGCTCCACTCCCTCACAGT
The DNA here is from genome assembly GCF_030254825.1 of Meriones unguiculatus. Lineage (NCBI taxonomy): Eukaryota > Metazoa > Chordata > Mammalia > Rodentia > Muridae > Meriones > Meriones unguiculatus. Next base: position 62,197,452 of record NC_083352.1, on the reverse strand, counting down.
GTTACCACACTGGAAAACTTTACCATGTGGGCTTTGGGAGACATTCAAGGTCTGGACTCGGCCTTGTCAGAAAATTCTGGGCTCTGGCTGTGCATGGAGTTGAGGCTATGTGTTCTCTGCATCGGTCAGTCTTTCATTGGCAGCAAAGGGGGAGCTTTACCGGGAGAGGGAAAGAGGAAATATGGGGTGTTGGCCTCTAGTTTTGTTCCAAGAGTCGATTTTGTTTGTTTGTTTGTGGTAGGGATCAAATGCACTTTTTAAAATATTTTTTGTTAAATTTAATTAAAAAAAAAACTTTTTCTTCCTGCTTTCTTTGTTTTTTTAATCAGAGGTGTGGGGTGGGATAGGAGACAGGCTTGGTATGTTTAGACTGGTGTGTACCACCACTCCAAACCATATCACGACCCCAAGTAATACTTATGGACCCCAAAGAGCCAAGACCCCAGAGACAAAGTGACCTGACACCATGTGCTCTTGGCCCAGCTTTGATAGCCAATGGGGTGCTGGAATGGCAGAGAAGCCAAGATGGAGATGAGGGAGGCAGTTGGAAATGCGTGCAAGTAAAGCAGGCTGTCTGCAGCACAAGGACTGTGTTCGAGGCACGCTGTCAGGAGCAGGCTGAACCCTTTCGGAAGCAGAAAGATATCATCTTGGTGCGGGTTATGCCAACCACCTCTGGTACTGTGTCTCACCCTTTCTCACCCCACCCTTGGCAGGTGTGCCAGAAGTCGGGTGAGATCTCTCTTCTGAAGCAACAGCTCAAAGAGTCCCAGATAGAGGTAAACACCAAGGCCAGCGAGATCCTCAGTCTGAAAGCGCAGCTGAAGGACACCCGGGGCAAGCTGGAGGGAATGGAGTTGAAGACACAGGACTTGGAGAGTGCCCTGCGCGCCAAGGGGCTGGGGCTGGAGGTCTGTGAGAACGAACTGCAGCGCAAGAAGAGCGAGGCGGAGCTGCTGAGGGAGAAGGTGAACCTCTTAGAGCAGGAGCTGCTGGAGCTTCGGGCCCAGGCTGCCCTGCATCGAGATGTTGTGTCCCTGGGGCCCCCAGGGGTTGGGCCCACTTTCTCAGAGGACATCCCCGCTCTGCAGCGGGAGCTGGAGCGGCTGCGCGCTGAGCTGAAGGAAGAGAGGCAAGGCCACGACCAGATGTCCTCAGGCTTCCAGCACGAGCGGCTGGTGTGGAAAGAAGAGAAGGAGAAAGTGATCCAGTACCAAAAGCAGCTGCAACAGAGCTACCTGGCCATGTACCAGCGCAACCAGCGTCTAGAGAAGGCCCTGCAGCAGCTGGCCCGTGGGGACGGTGCTGGGGAGCCCTTTGAGATTGACCTGGCCGGGGCTGACATCCCCTATGAGGACATCATAGCCACTGAGATCTGAGGGGCTGCCTGGGGGATGGAGGGCTGGGGACTGGACCCCAGAAGCATGGAGGGCGGAGCCTATTCAGAGGCATTTTAAGCCCCCCTGGGAGAAGCCACCTCTTGGGCCCAGGCTCAGGAGTCCCCAGTGGTGGGAGGGGTCACCACATAGCCTTTCCTCCCCTCTTGCCTTTTTCAGCCTAATGAACCCTGCTGCTTATTAGAGCTTCGTCTCTGAACCCCAAGCTCTTCTAGAGATGTGTTCAGGGAGCTTTCTGTGCTGGTTGAGGCTCCCCTCAACTTTGGCCTTGTTCATAGTGAGAAAGGCACTCCACCAGGGAAGGGAGTAACTGCCATACAGGCCAAACGCCACCCAAGGACAGAACCATCTTCCCTGTCATCCCTAAATCCCTGTCATCCCCTGGGCATATTAGGATGCTTTGGGGATAGAAAGAAGCCATGAGTAACCGAAAGCCTTGGGCACTGTCTTCATTGCAGCCTGGACTTCTCTGTCTGTGGAGGTTGGAGGGCTTGGGTTGCCACAGAGTTCAGCAAGTCATTTGAGGAAGGCGTGGAGGGACAGTCCAGCATTACAGAGCCTTCACAGGTCTTAAGAGGTCCGAGTGGGGTGTGAAGAGAGAGAACCAAGGCAGACTGCGGAGTCAAGGAGTCAAGTCTGAGATGAGCTGCAGAGCCCTGTTGACCCCAGTGGTCACTTTTTAAAGCCATAGTCATTGGGGTCCCGGGTGGGGTGCAGGGAAATGCTATGAAGCATAGATCCAGGGGAGCCTCCTCATTGGTCCAGCGGAGGCAAAAGCAGGGGCTTCCCTGAATAGTTCAGTTAGCCAGCAGCCAATCCCAAAGGATTTTCTTTCCTGAACATCAGGCTCTTGCTTGGATCCATGATAGCCCATCTGCATAGTCAGTGCGCAAGGGAGCTGGACAGTAGCCTCCCTTGCCTGTAGCCAAGTAAGCAGCATTGCTTCCCCTCCAGCACCTTCAGCATTCTGTTGTGAGTGTGCATAGGTTGGGAAGGTGCAGCAGAGGGCTGAAGTCCCTGCAGGGGAGAGGCAGGGTGCGCCCAGAGCCTTCTGAGTATCCCAGACCGCCCACTATCCTCCCTCTAGGCGGAACCCGGAGGGTGAAGAATCAGCATAGAGAGCAGCATGTGAACCCATGGCAGCCTGAAGATACCCAGAGCTAGGGGCAGGGGCAGGTACAGTTGCCTCATTCAAGGAATTATTTTTTTTCTTGCCTTCCCCCTTCCATTCTGTATTTCCCAAAGCAAGCCAGATCAAGCAGGCAGCCAGGCTGCTCCATATTCTATTTTTGGCTGTTACCACAGCTGTTGTTGGTAGGATACCCAGCCCTTGCTGAATTCCTGAGCCATGTGCTTGCCTGGTGGCTGGAATCCAGGGTTTAGGAGATGTGAGTGAGGGTCTGGGTGCTTGGCAGTCCAGGAACCAACCCGAGTTGAGTTCGACCTCCCTAATGCTCGCCCTGGGACCCAGCCCTAGTGACCTTGTCTTTCCTAGTGACCTTGTCCTCCCTTGCTAGTGTCTGCAGGCTAGGAGCCTCCCTGCTGATGGCACTGCTTCCCATTCCTGGGGTTCCGCCGGGCCTCTCCTACTACTGACTTTCAGTGACACACTGTTCTCTGTTCTACCACAGCCAGCGGTCACATGCTCAATTTAAATCTGGAATCTACAGGCCAAAGATGACAACCCCCACTTGCAGGGTCATGCCCTCCACTGAGCACAGGTCACAGCCCAGTTAAACAAGTTCATGGCCCTCAGTCTTTCGTTTTCTACCAGTCCGTGCCTTGTTCGAGTTGTTCTTCCCACCCAGACTGTCCAAAAGAGGGAGAGCAAGACGGGTTAGCTTCCCTTCCCCAGATTGGAGGACTCCATCTTCTGAAAGAACAGCCAGGAGCCCAGTGCTGTGCCATGGAGTTCTTGCCAGGAAGAAGCGGGTGCCATGCCTGGGGCACAAAGCTTGCACTCTGGATCCTTATGGGGTGCCCTCTACACACAGGGGTTCTTTCTGCTCAAGTTGACAGTGGCCCTGCCTCAGTTTATCTTTGAGACCTGTGCCTGGGACTTGTCCAACAATCAAGATGGCAGATGCTCTCTAGAAACTGCTACCATCCCCAGAACCCAAGGTAGTTTCAAGATGCAACCGTGCTGTAACCTAGTAACCTTGCCTTCGCGTGGGCTTTCTTTTCTTCTCAGTGCTGAAGCCTTCTATCTTGTGGTCCGTGCCCATGTCAGAAGGCTCAGGTTCAGCAGTGACTGAGCAGGGACACGGGTGTGACAAGTAGCCCTCCACGCTTCGTCTCTCAGAGCCATACTGTCCTCCAGGGGTTTGGAAATGTTGCTGCTTGCTGAGGAGGAGCACCAGCTAGCACAGGGAGGGTCTCGCAGTGCCCTGGCCCCCACGGGCCCTCTCCTTGCTCGGCTCTGTCTTGCTCAGTTCTCTAGGTGAGCTTGAACTTTAGCAGGGGGACGTCTGTGGGTCTTGCTGATCCTCTTGTGTCTGGCCCCAGCCTGGGTTGTGTCTCAGGTGAGAGAGATGTTGAAAGGAAAGCCAGGCTGGGCCAGCGATTTCTCCAGCTCTTCTCAGCTGCCACACAGCAGGCCTCAGCACCCCTAACTGGAGCCTGTTTTCCCCTTTTGACCCCTCCGGAGCCCTTGGCAGAGGCTGGCTTCAGATGGGCTGGCATTTAGAAGACTATGTACATAGTTGTTTTTTCTCTTCCTTGTTTCTGGTTTGCTATGCTCTTGATGGCTTCATTTTGTTTTATTTTTGAAGTTCTATGTTGGCTCTGTAAACTATTTCTGGTAATTTTATGTTTTTATTTATGAATAAAGAATGCCATTTCTCATGTCTTCACAGTTCCTTTTGTCTCTTTGAGCTAATCTCTGCTCCTCTGCTATGATGTGGCTGGCAACTCATGGTGGCCTCTCCTTTTGGAAATAGAAAAGCAGCGTCTCTTCGTGCCTGCCGTGGTCCACGCTAAGAGGCCTTGAGGGAGGCAGCTCCATGACCTGGGGCACCGTGCCCTTACAAGTCTGGTGATCTTATTTGTGACATGGGTCTTGGGCTGACCCAGAGGGAGGAGGGAAGGGACCAGGGGACAGTGGCTTCAAAAGCATGCCCCTTCCCAAACCCAGCCTCTGAGCCCCCCGATCCACCAGCTGCTCTCCTCATAGCCAGTCTTTGGCCCACTGCATATGGCTTTTTAGCAAGGGACTAGAGTAACTATTGTTGCCACGCCTCCAGGCCCCTCGGTGGAAGGCTGTCACCACAACTACCATCTGTCCTGCCTGCCTGCTTCACCTTGAGGGGCATTCTCTGTTTTGGGTTCAGATCTTAAGCCCCAAAGGTAGCCACTATGGTAACAGACAAAGAATTAACACACACAGAATTAAAGGCCCATGGACATAAAACTGCCTCTGGGACGGGAAGGTCAGTAGAGGCTGATGTTAGGGAAGGTGGCCAGGTCTTCTTCCTAGCTGCAGCTAGGCTTGTGCTATTCATAATAGCCCTACCCAAACAGGACACCCTGGATGCTTGGCCCCTCCTCTCCCCTCGCAGGTAGGCCCAGGGGAGTCAGGCAGGAGAGCCATGCTGCCAACTTTAGCATAAGCTCAGAAGTCTTGGCAGCTTCCACTTTAACATTCTTGGGAGCCCTGAGCTGCAAGGTCAGAAGGTTCTCATTCTGCCAGTGCAAGAAAGTCACTTATCCCAGCAAGCCAGCTAGGACCACCCAGGACCCAGCCAAAGCCACATGCAGCAGGGATTTCTTTAGAGACCCTGCCAGCATCCTGATCCCCAGAACCATGACACTTCAAAAAAAAATTTTTTTTAAAGATTTATTTCTTCTCATACACAGAGGCAACGCTCTGCCAAGGCTGCTCCACTGTAGGTGGGGAGTATTGTCTCCCATACCACCTCCTCATCACATGCTGATTCAAACAAGCGGGGGTGGGGGGGTGGGGGGTGGGGGGAGGCAGAGACAGAGAGAAGCAGCTCAGTCCTCAGCCGCCACCAGGCTGCGCAGACAGCACAAAGTTGGGGCAACTATCTTTGCCCAAATATCTTAGAGTCTGCAGACCACGTGTGAGGAGGGAGGAAGGCCAGTCCTGACTCCTCCTGAGCATCTTCAGCAGCACATCCTGACTCAGTTATGTCTGGAAGGCCACGCTGTTCCCAACTTTCTCCCTAACTCAGGTGTTGAGTGCTGGGATCGAAGGCACGTGCCACCACTCCCAGCACACAGCCTGGTTTACGCAGGGAGGACTATAGAGAGAGAGCCTGTCTCAAAAAAAAAAAAAAAAAAAAAAAAAAAACAACCAAACAAAACAATCCTTTCTTTTCAGAGAGTTTACATTCTCCAAGCAAACAGCTTTTACAAGGGCCACAAGCAGGGCGGTACATGCCGGCTGTGTAGACAGGCATGCGTCTGAAGATGTGGCAAGGCCATTAGTACAGAAAAAGGAAAATCTCAGCTTGCCTCTCTCCTTAAGCCCATGAGAATCTCTTGTCTGGGAGCCTCCGTGGACAGCTTAGTGAGGAGACTTGCAGTCTCCTCTGACTGCTGTGCCCACCCCCAATCTCCACCAGAGTAACCTTACCTGCCTTCCATCTAAAACAAGGTCCATCACTTCCTGATAGCCTTTGGAAAGCTTCAAGCATTAATTACATTGTTCTTCCACACATGAAAGCCGAAGATTTATGAAGTGGTGTGATTCCTGCCAGGATGTTGAAGTCAACACCGATTCCTTGCTTCTTTCTAGATAAGTAAATTTCAAAATGAAATAATCAGTGCTGGGAATGAAACCCAGGGCCTTGCACATGCTAGGCTAGTTCTCCAGCACTGAGATTTAACCCACCTTAGCTGGGTAATTTCACAAGGAAATGGTGAGCTTCAACGAATTTACTCATACATTTGCTTGGGGAGGCATGAATCACAGAGGCAGTTCATTCAGCCTAGTGAATGATCCATCCTTGCTGCACGCACAGCTCTGTTTTACCAGCTTTGCCTTGTACTCTTTCATCTTCCCTACCCAGTCAGATCCGGAATCCTGCAGGTTCTACCAAATCCTTAAAGCTCATCCCCTCCCCTTCCTACAGCTGTTGGTCAGAGGTTAGCAATGAGTCAAAGAACATTCTGAATATCCTGGACACTTGGAAACATAGCCCTTTCTCTTTAGTAGCTACAAAAACAAGGCCCAGATACCAGATGCCTGGCTGGTTAACTGTAGACCTGGCTGGCTGGTTAACTGTAGACCTGGTCACCTTGACCTCATGACTGACCCCACTTGTTCTCTGCCCCCTCTCTAGGCGTATTAACCCATGGCTGCTAACAGGTGTGTGTATCCCATCATGCCTTTCTTCTTTTCAGAACCTTCAGTGACTCCCACTGATTTCGGAAGTTCAGCCCCTCTTAGCAGTCTCCAAGATCTGCCTGTTTTCTGGATCTCACATGCATCACAGTAAACAACCATGGGGTTCAGAAGGGACCCTAAAAGAAATTTAATCAACCCTGAGGGATTTCTTTTAATCCCCATCCAAAAGAGCGCAGGCTGCCCTGCAGAATCTGGGTTGGCTAAGTTCACCCCCAGAGTTCCCTGGTGCTGGGCAGTTTGACACAAGTTACTTAAACTCTCTGTGACTTACAGGGTAGTTGGATGATTAAATGTGAGAAATGTTCTCTAAAGTATCACTAAAAATGTCATCACCACCACAGCTGAGTGTTCGTATAACCGTTGCTGTTTGTTGGTTTTACAGCACTGTTTCAGGCAGGCCCTTATGAATTCCTGCTGCACAGCTCCCTAGGGTGCTGAATCTTTGGCCTGTGAGGACAGCTATTCTTGTCTCCAGTGCCCTGCAGTCAGCCCCCTGCCCCGCCCCCTCTCCTCAATTCTAGAAGACTGGCTTGTTGGCCCTCTGAGTGAGAGGGCACAGGTAGAAGAAGAAAGGAACAAAGGGATTTGCTTGGGGTGGAGCAGCCTGTGACCTTGAGTACCAAGGGAGACAGTGGGAATCCTCACTCACCGCCCTGAGCACAGCTCCCATCCCTGCTCTGCTCTCTTAGCTCCATCACACAGTGCCAGCCTGAGCTGGCCCCACACGCCCACACACAAACGCATGTGCTCCACTTACCTCAGCTGCGGCTAATTGAGAGCTAAGAAGGCTCATGACAGAATTTGGTTGGTTGGTTGGTTGGTTGGTTTGGCTTTCATAATGTTTTTATTGATTATTTGGGATTCTAACATCATGAACCCCCCCCAAGTTTGCTTACTTCCCAGTTCTCTGCCCCCCTACCCTGTCACCTCCCCTGCCACTCCCCCCCCAAAAAAAAAGAATAAGAAAAATGAGGGGGGGGACTCCAATTTGTATCGCCCATATACTCACTGGAGCATGGTCAAATTGCCGGTGGCCAGCCTTAAAGAAAACTGTCCTTCCCCACCCGCATCCTCGAGAGAAGCCGTCATTGTGAAGAGCTAGCATCCTTAGGACAAATTTTAAGAGTCCTCTTTGGTGGCTCTCTGTCTAGGCTGCTGCCTTTTTGGAGGGGTTGGGTTGGGGTAGAGATTGTCATGACAGAATTTTTTCGTGGGGTGGGGATTTTTGAGACAGAGTTTCTCTAAGTAACTGGCTGCCTTGTATGTTGATATATTTAAAAAGCCGCACATACAACAGATCTGATATGAAAGAGTTTTATTCGGGGGAAGAGAAGTAGAAGAGAGTTAGGGCCTGAGTGAGCCATGAGGGCAGAAAGACAGAGAGAGACAGAGGGACAGAGATGGGGAAAAGGGGGTGCCCTGACAGAGAAACAAAAGCAGAGAGAGCATGAGAGCGATAAAGTGACAGGTTGGTCCTTTCATATCTGGTGTGAAGCCAAACTGCCTCTGCTACGTGCCTCTGCCACACACCTGGTAGGCAACACATGATGACATCATAGGCTACGAGGCAACCCAGAAGCAGTCCATATATGCTAACACTGGACTTCCCTTTGTAGACCAGGCAGAGATCTGCCTGCCTCTGCCTCCTGAGTGCTGGGATTAAAGGCATGTGCCACTATGGCCAGTATCAAGACAGAATTTGTAATCAATAGCCCGTGAGGTAAGTCAAATTCCTCATTCCAAAAATAACAGGGCAATGTGCCTGCATGGCTTGTCACTCAGGCGGCACCCTCTTGGGCTACAGGGTCACATAAAGTGGAATACACAGCCAGGGGTTCCGAATCCAGGCGTCTGCTTGTTCCCAGCAGGAACTCTCTAGTGAGCGCCTCTCTAGTGGGGGCCACTGTTACATTCACCAAAGGAGATGATAAATGTTGTCTGGCTGAGGCCGGGCATAGCCCAAGCTGCTCACTTGCTTTCACGCCCCCTGTCTGTCCATTTTCCATGTGAAGAGAGGTCAGGTGACCTTGTTGATCGAGTCCTTTCGTTGAGCCACAGCTCCTGGCCTTGCTGGTCAATAGAGTTGGGCATGTGCACAGTGAAGGGGGAGCAGACTGTAAAGGCAATGTCCAACAATGGGCAAGGCCACTTTAGTCCCCCTCCCCCATACTCACTGGCGTGGTGGTCTGAAGTGTTCCTGAGTCATGATCTTCTGAGTCCAAAAACACCACACTGGGGCTAGGGTTTTGACTTGCTCTGCTGGGCTTTCATCTCCACTCCCTTGGAGGTACAAGCTACCACAAGAAGGAACCCCAAGCTCCAGCTCTGTAGACAATGAAGGCCAGCCTCATTGTGCACGAAGCGCCTCATATACTAGCAACCCCAACAGCAGGGTCAGACAGGTCCTAACACTACTCTGTGAAGGCAAATGCTTTTCAGGGAAATGTTGGCTCTGGTGCCTACCTGGCTGGGCCCCAGACATCAACTTAGCAAGCAGAAGGGGCCACATCCATGCCAACTGGCCAGCCCTGAATGTGAGCTGGCATCACAGAGAGACACACAAGCTATAGAGAAAACCAAGTCAGGTCCCCACTAAGACCTGCTTCTGTCCTCTGCCATCTGGTCACCAAGGAAGTGGAGTCTTGGGCACAGTTCCACAGGACAGCCTTGATGTGTGCTAGCTGGGCAAGGAGTTTCCTTCTTACAAATTGCCAAAGGCACAGCCACACAATGAAAAGAAAGAGCCTGTTTTTTAAATCACTGCTTGCACAGATACCACACGCACACATATGTACACACCATGATGAAAGTAAACAGGGTTCGTTCTAGCCCTCGTAAGTTGATGTTGAAAACTGAAGTGGAAGGGAAGGCAGTGCATATTTTAATGTGTGTGTTGAGTGTGGATACATGGATGTGAGTTTGTCAGTGTTTGTGGGTATGTGTGTCAGTTACTTTTCCGTTGCTGTGATCAAACACCACGACCTCAGTGACTTCTGAAAGAGTTTATTTGGACTTAGGGTTGCAGAGGGTTAAAGTCCTTGATAGAGGGGCAACATGGAAGCAGGTGGTAGGCATGGTGTCTGGAGAAGCACTCTGGGAGCTCACAGTTTGAACCACAAGTACAGAGCAAAGGGACCGAAATGGCACTCAAATCCTATCCCCAGTGACAGACTTCCTTCAGCAAGATGGCACCTCCTGACCGGCTCCAGTCAGCACCACCCACCGGGAACTAGGTGCGTGTCTCACTCAGGCCACCGCAGTACTTGCGTGTAGATGTAGATGAGAATGCGCGTGGGAACGGGAATGGGTGCAGCCATGGTGTGTGGATGTTTATGTGTGGATGTATATGCTCATGCATGCTTGCCAGTATGTGTGTGTTAATGAGTATTTGTGTAGATTTGGATAGTTGGAGATACATACATGTGACGATCTGTATGTGTATATATTCATGTGGATATTCATGTGTGTCAGCGTGGGTGCATACATGTGTTCATGGAGGTATATTATGTATGTAGAAGTATACACACATAGGACTGTGGGCATAGATGTGTGATTTTATGTGTGTATATGCACATGGATGTATATGTGTGTTAGGCCATTTTAAGGATGCTCTGAAGAGTACAGTAGCTTACAACAGATCCTTCCTCTCAGCCTCACAGGCAGTGAGGGTACAAGAGACTTGCTTGGTCCGGATCACTGTGAGCTTGTGCATAGGGAGCTGGACTCATTAGTGTCAGGGGTTTTGTCAAAGTCTTCTGATAACAGAGCCCATGGGCAGCCTGACTTCTGGTTCCTAGCCCACTCTGTCTGAGTGCAGAGATGCTGCTGGCTGTGTGTGAGAAAGCTAGCTGGGAGCCAGTGAGCTAGTAAGCAGTTTTTCTTGTGTTTCCTGCTCCTGTCCCTGCCTTGAGTTCCTGCCCTAACTTTCCTCAGTGATGGAATAGCAGCTGGAAGTAGAAGCTGAAATAAAGCCTTTCCTTCCCAAGTTGCTTTTAGTTGTGGTGTTTGTCACGGCAATGGAGAACAAACTGATACAGGTGGCGAGCAGAACAGAAAGATGGGGAAAATGGGGATATGGGACAGAAGAGGAAGTTGAAGCCAGTTGAGAAACAAGAATTCAAACATAATCAACATCTGCTTAAGACCCGGCTCCCTTCCCCTTCTGCAAACCTGCACTTTTCTAGACTCCACCAGAAACCCCCTTTCCTGGAAAAGGACATGCTCAAACTCCCCTGTGCAACCCTGTGGCTCCTAGTTTCATCAGGTGATAGTTGATCCCAGAAATCCTGGGAATCACTTTATGCAAACTCTCAATCAAGAGAATCAAAGATAAAGGAAGGCAGGGTCACTTAGGAAGCCACCAAACAATGACATTTCAAAAGCTTCCGAAACCCCGTGTACTGTCATCACTAAGATCCTTACAGTGTGACTCTTCTTTGAGAACCAATACCCATGCTTGTGTCGATCTCATTTATTCTTTCCCCCAGCACCTCTCTTTCTATAAGCTGCTGTGCTTCCTGGTCTATGGTAAAATGCAGTCAATAAACTTGAAATGAGCTTCACACTGGTTCATCTTGGCATTTTTTTTCACAGCCAAGACAAGGCACACTCTTGTTTAAGTGGGACCTCTAAAGAGGACTTCCTGAGGATTCACACTGAGGACTTGGTTACCCTGACCAAGAGGCCTTAATTATGCATATCTCTTGCATTTTATTTAAATCTAAACCTCACAGTAATAAGCTAAAAGCCAGAGGTCATTGACCCCTTTATTTGTTGTTCCCAGTGTGACCACATTTGAATAAATCTTGTTCTCCTTTTCAAATTGTTACTTTTTTCTTCCCTCAGTGTATCAGGATGAGAGGCCCAGCCTTTCTTGTTGGGGCTGCCAGGGTTCAGGGTTGTACCCTCTGGTAACCACACAAGCTAGCTGATAGAGGGTAAGGTCAGAATTTAGGACTATCCAAAATTTGTGTTTGGTACTTGTAAGGAGAATGCCAGCTTCTGTGAAAGGGGAGAGTCTTAGGAAGTGGGAAGAGCTGAGGGCCTGGAGGGGAGCTGGGGACATTAGCCTACTCGTGGGTCCCCAAAGCCTTCATTTTGATTACTGCTTCTCTTGCTGGGTCACACCATTCTAAGACCTTCCCAGGGGAGGCACAGGGAACCTATGTCACAGAAGCCTTGAAAGAGGGTGTGTTCTCTGAAGTGGCTAAACTGGCAGCAGGCGCTGTTCCTAAGGGCCAGCTGCCTGCTATTGACTCACAGACGTACACAAACGAACACAGCTTTCCTGCCCACAGGCTGGAAGTATCTAGTTCCTTTTGTGTGGATTCCTTTTGAATTTCCAAACACTAGCCACTACAAGAGGCTCCCAAATTAAGCTGGTATTTGCTGAGGTGAGAGGCAGGGGGCCTGAGCTCCAGGATTCCATCCTCAGAGTTAGCAGTCTGGGTAAGAAGGCACAAATATGAGTAATTATAACACCTCCCGCCCCTCAACCCCCCACTGCGCAGACAGGGTGGGGGAGGGAAGTTCAGGAACAGAATGGAGGAGGGGAGCTGGCTCTAGCCCCAGCACCTTTCCATTTCATTACATGGCTTCAGGGCCCTGGTCAACCTTCATTTCTATAAGCTTCATTGTGAGTGGAGGAGGGTTCGGGTGGATGGAGGATGAGGAATGTGTACAGGAAGGAGAATCAGGGCTGGTCATTTCAAGAGAAAAAAGAAAGCACTCTGGTAGAGGCTTTACATTTTATAGTGAGGTACAAGAAACTGCCTAGAAATGTGGTGTGTGAACACAGCCCGTAGCTCTCCAAGGCACGGGGACCAGGCAGCCCCACCCTCATCTTCCTCTTCAATGAAATAAGCAGAGCACTTCCTTACTCAGGGATCTGTTTTCCCCCAGGCTACCAAATGTACTGCAAACTCACCAGGTGTCTCTTGTCTGTGGCAACTCTCTGAACTTTGCCCTAGCTGTGGTCTCTTCATCTTAACCAATCCCATCCAAAATGACCATATTGACAAATATGGCCAAACTGACCCGATTAGGGATTGGGACATTATGAGCATATCTTGTGGGAACATACACAGAGTCCAAACCTCAACTAGGATCAACACGGAGGCAGCCTGGTGGTACTCACCTTCAATCATAGCCCTTGAGAGGACTGCCAGGGAAGCCTGGGCTACAGAGTGAGCCTGCTTTTGAGAACGATGAGCAGTGTAAAAGAGAGCAGGTTTGCTGTGGCCCCGTGAGTGTCCAGATGGAGACAGACTGTAAAGAGGGGAGCTGCTAGACAGGGGAGGGTCCCTGGGGATGCCGAGCCAGCGGGCATTAACTTCTAGGGGTTGTTTAAACCCGCCCTCCTGTTAGGAAGGGGGAGGGTAACTCACTCAAAGCAACTTGATTTTCCCCAGAACAAGGCTGGGTCCCCAGAGTGGGGCACTGGGGCCAGACCCCTTTGAAGTGCAAATTCAGGTCCCCAGTGCAACTCGCCCCCGGAATAATCAGTGCTTCGCATCTGCCGCCCCGCTAGGTCCTCGCCGGAAGTGTGCCCTGCCAGCTGCTCTGTTCTCTTAGTGCCCCACTGGCTAAAGTCAGGTGGTTGGAAGTATCTCGGCCCCAGGCAGAGCTGGGTAATCAGCACTTAGCAGGGAAAGGGAATTATAAAACAGAGTGTGCTAGTGTGCTCAGCGGCAGCTGCGGGCCTATTTTTGCATCTGCTTAGAAACCTGCTGTCCCGGCGGCGGTCCCTGCTCCTGTGCTTGGGCTTTGGTGGGGGAGCGTGGCCCTTTGTTTAATTGTAGCCTTCTGACAAGAGCCCCGGGGCATCTGGGCAGGTCGCTGAAAGGGGTGGGGAGTGGGGGGGGGGGCAGATAGGATTCGATCCGAGTGCCTTGGTGATGAGGCAGTGCAGGCTCATTGCATCATCTCGGTCCCAGCGAGCTGCTCCAGCTCACCTCAAATCCCAGAATTATCATTATCATCATCGCTATTGTTGCTGTTATTATCTTTTAAAATGAAATGCCCCATACCGGAGGGCTTTGTTCCAAAAGCTTGGAAACTCATAGGCTTGGGTCCAGTTACCCATTTTTTCATCGATAAAATCGAATAATCATCTGCTCCTGCTGAATAGTTTACCCTAAAAAGCACTCAGTATCCATACATGAATATCCACATATATGTGATTATCTATCTATATTATTCTCTCTCTACAGGATGATCTCATCATCTGGTAGCAGGTTAGCTCTAGTTCCTGGCTACAGTGAATAGAGAACCAAGAAACACGGGGTGCCAACATCCCTGTGGTGGGGTACACAGTTCTCTGGGCGGATGCCTGGCAGTGAAATCACTGTGTCACACTGTGGTTCTGTTTTAAGTATTTTGAGAACTCTCCAAACGGTTTTCCACAATGTCTCTATTTATTTGCACCCCCACCAGTGAGTAACAATTCCTTTGTCTCCACATTCCTCCCCAACATTTGTTGTCATATTTGCTGATGATAGCCTCTATGTCTGAGGTGAGGTGGTATTTCAAAGTAGTTTTAATTTGCCTAAAGATACGAAACATTTCTTAAAATAGTTATTTCAAAAATAATTGGCTATTTGGATATTGAAAATTTGAAACATATGTAAAATGGAATATCATTCAGGTCCAAAACCCAAAAACAAACAAACAAAAACTGGCAAACCAAAACAAATGGACTTAGAATGTGTAATACTGACTGAGGTTATAGAGTTGCAGAAAGAAAAGAGCATGTGAAATCCAGTCGATATTTGTGACTATGCAGGTACAGAATAACACAAAGAAAGAGAACAGAATATCTATAGCAAAATATGCATTCCCTAAGCATAGAACATATTCCCTAAATGTAAGGAGGAAGACCTGGGCGCAGCTGATGGACACAGCTGTAAAAGAGGATGGAAAGCTAGTTATTTATTTTTTTAGTTCTTATTTTGTGGTGGGTTCACGTTCTTGTGTTTTGACTCTGGCTGTACAAAGGTGTGTGAAAATGTTTTTAACTGTTTAATCTGCAGTCCCACAGCTCCCATTCCAAAGGCCTATTCTAAGTGTTCACTGCCTTGCACAGACTGTGGTCTGGTTAATTTTTATATGGGATGTTTTTATTTAATTGCAAGTTTTCTTAAACAAGGTTTGTGAAATTAAGAAATAAACAGTAATACTGAATACCCCCACTGGCATCCACGCACCTCTGGGAAGGCAACACTGACCCCTGGCAACCATTTGGGCTGTCACTGAGGAAAAAGGCATCAGCTGTACAGTACTTATTTGTGATGTCACTCTCCACGGTCACCCATGGTTCGAAAGTGTTAAACAGGACCTGGAAGGCTGAGGCAAGAGGGTATAAAATTCAAGGTCTCCCTGAGCTATACAGCAAGTTCGGGGCAGCCTGGAAAACTTAACAAGTGATACCAGACCAAAGGGCTGGGATGGACTTCAGCTAGCCTGTGTGAGGCTTCCGGTTCAATTTCTAGAAACATCCCCACCCCCGCCGCGCACACTCCCTTTGGGTAGCATAAGAGAATCTGACCCCGTCTCTCTCCCACCGGGAGTTAGTGGTCTGGCGTCCCCACACTGTGCACTGGTCACAGGAGTCTTCTTAGTGCTGCTGAGTTGTTCAATTGATGGCCACAGTTCCAAAGTACTTACATTCAAAGTACCAGAGCAGTAATTCCCTGGGCGGCGGTGGCACACACCGTTAGTCCGGAGGCAGAGGTAGGTGAATCTCTGCGAGTTGAGGACAGTGTGGTCTACAGAGGGAGTTCCAGGGGCCACACAGAAAAACCCTGTCTCAAAAACAAATAAGCAAGCAAACAAAAACAATGAATAGTAATGCCAGCAACTGGGATAGGCTGCTGAGAGCCATAAAGTGGACAGGCTCCTTGAGAAAATAAAAGGTGCTATCTCAGTCTCAGGCATCCTTTGTGTCTTGGAATGCATTCTGGGAATAGTCATGCTTCATATCTGCTTGTCTTCCACTTGGGGAAAGGTGCGAGGCCAGCCATTGGGCTATATCGTATGGTGGGAAGGATAAAAGGCCTTCTTAGAGGACTCTTTCACACGATGTGGAGGGGAAGGTAGCTGAGGCTTCACCTTTGGGCATGCAGAAAGAGCACTCTGGGACTGCTATTCAGATTTAACTCTCTGTGTGCAGCTTCCTCACCGGGATAACTCATGGCTGCTCCCAGCACTGCCCTGGGAATTACGCCCAGTGGTTTCAGTAAGCCTTTATATCACTGCCAGGCTCATAGGAAGTAAAGAGTCCAGCCACTGCTCTCAAGCCCTAGGGGAGGAAAGCCTGGTGAGATCTTTGGTGTGGAACAGTTGAGACTACAAAAACAAACAGGTGGTGGAGAGAGTAGGGAAGCAAGAGAAAGGAAACTGTAGGCTCCGGGACTGCAGGAGGACTACCCGAGGCCCTCTGCTGGCCAAAGAAGTCAACTGCTCTTCTGCATGCTTTCTTGACACCTTGTGGTGAAACTTGGAAATGCAGGAAGTGTTACAGTTTTTTTTTTTTTTTTTTTTTTTTTTAAAGAATTGTACTCTTACAATGGGGTTGAAATACTGACACACCTGAGAAATTACTGGCTTCTGGGAAGGGTAAGTCAGTTCTCCAGAGAAGGCTAGCTTGTGAGGCTACCGTGGTCCCACATCCACGCACACACAGCAGCACGAAGTGGACTCACTTTAAATTGGGAAGGAAAAGTGTGAGAGCAGAGGAAGTATTGGAAAGGAGGGAATTGGGGGTGGGTTTGATCAAAACATAACATATGAATGTACGCATATTTCAAATATTTAAAAATACTGGCACCCCTAAGTCACCAGCATACACAACTAGACTGAGTGTCCTCAAGCATGTTGACTCAGACTTTCAAGGGCTTCAAGCTGCGACCACAGCACTGGTACTGCAACTGTTACGGAGCCTCTTCTCCCTGGACAGGGCCAGGCCAACAACAGAGCAGTCTCCAGCAATGACAGGAGCAAGAAAGACAGAGAAGAATGTCTTGAGATAAGCACATCTATCTATCCCTTTCTAAGAGTTCATGAACCAAGTAGTACTGCAGAGATGCTATGACATCAGTCCCTCTCTAGAAATTAGGAATCAATCCTTACTCCCTCCACTGCTGAGAATATTCCCAACTTCAGGACCAATGTGGTGATATGTTATCTAGACATTCTCTGTGACCAAACTTTGAAGTACTAGCGACTTGGAGTCGGTCTGAACATACTACCAGAGCTTAGGAGAATGGCTCCTCTCTCGGGCATGCCCAGCGGATACCGCGGTGTGATCCAGGGCTACTGTGCTATGGTCTTTTCTAGGAAAGGGGTCCCTTTCTCAGAGGAGACACTGCAATAGCGCTCACAAAGAAAGGCTTCCCACGGCTGTGAGTGGCTCCTTGTGCTGTTCTGGGTCATGACCTTCACATCCTACAAAACCACGGTCCGTGGGAACAATCTGGGAGTGTGAGCTTCATCAAGTTATTATCATCTGGTTTCAGTTCCAGCATTAATGAAATAGAAACTCTTGTCAACCACAAAGACACAGTGGCTGAGAGGCACCTTGGAGCACAGGGTCTTCTGGGGTGCAGAGGTCTTGTCTGACCCGGTTTTTAGATTACACCTTCCAAGTTAATCTTACCTGCCTTAGATTTCTTTAACTACCGGAAAATGTGTGCCTGATCCTTGCTAGGGGTGTTTTTCAGGGGGAGGAAGGAAGAGTACCAGCCTTTGTCACACATGTGGGGACTGAGTTCTCAATAGCGATGAATCCATTTCATCATTGTGAAGAAAAAGGCAAAGCTGAATGAAATAAAATGTCTATTGCTCATAGTAACGGAGGCTGAGATTAAACATTTGTCATGGTGGGTAAGAAAGTGGAATGACACCCTCCTGGATGTCTTGCAGTCCAACCTATAGAATGGGCATTGTCTGATTGATGTAAGCAGAATCAACAGTGAAAATCTGTCTACATTTTCATTAAGACTGAAACCGCCTTAGACTCAGAGCCTACAACTTTCTGCACGAGGCTCTCACAATCTGGGAGCTTGTACCCACAGCAGGGACACAAAATGACAGAAGTTATTAAGAGTTAATTTGCCACTAAATCTAGGTCAGTTACTTAACCTCCCAGAGTGTCATGCAGAGGACAGTGATGCTTACCCTGCCCTCCCTCAGGGTGGTTAAGAACAGAAATATGTCCTGGATTGAGGTGAATTTAGGGGACAGTGTTGAGAACACTAATGCTCTCACAATCTCCCAAGCGTTTGTACAGAAAAACCCTGTCCATTTTTACATAAGACCAGAGAACAAAGTGCATGCCAAAGAACCCAAATCTCCCAAATGGTAAGGTCACTTATTCTATGTATTTTGTAGGATTCACATAAAGGGAAGATTAGGTCCCTTCATCCAGGAGGCATGGAGATGAGGGGGAGGGAGGACTATATCAGGTCTATTCTGAGAGTGTTTTTCTAGAGCTGAGAACTTCCTTCTATCTAGGCTGTGGTGGAGAGGGCCCTCACCACCACACAACAGTCATGAGTAGAAGCCTGGAGTTGTCTAGTGATGACCCGGCTTCAGATTAATGCTGTTGTTGCTGCATGGCGTCTCAACATGGCTCCCTCTCAAGCCAGGTCTGATAATGTACTAGGGACAGGAACAAGATGGTAAGAGATGTCTTACTGGTTTCCAAAGAAGGAATACTGGACTGAAGGTCTGACTTGGACTAAAGTCCTGGGACTGAAAACTCACGTGGGCTCCAGCTTCCTCCAACCCAACTGGAAACACCTGAATAAGCACTTGGACCTTTGCACATGCTTCAATCTCCCAGAAGCACAGCGGGGAGCCTGTGGTGACTGTGACTACTGGCGCTGGCCTGGAATTCGGAGAGCGGCCTTCCTCTGCCTCCCAGAGCGCTGGGATGACAGGCACGCCCCACCGCGCCTGGCCGCTGCCGCCACACTTCTAGATTTCCTTGAAATGGAAATTTCCTTCCCCGGACCCTTTGGTTTTTCAAATAGGGTTTCTCTGTGTAGCCCTGGCTGTCCTAGGACTTGCTTGTAGGCCAGGCTGGCTTCTTACTGGGAGGGCTCCTGTCACTACCTCTCCAGTGCTGTGATTGAAGGTGTGGGCTACCACACCCAGCCTAAAATTGAAGTTTTCTTAAACAACATTCAGTTTCAAAATTTGAGGGAGTAATCCTAGCTGTTGAGAGGAAGGAAACCCAAGGACAGGATTATAAATTGTCATGCATTTAGAAAGAACTTTTAAAATTATTTTGTGTATGCGTGCTTTTTCGCCTTTGTGCACGTCTACACACCACATGCATGCCCACCGTCCAAGGAGCTGAGAAAGGGCCATCAAGTCTTCCGGGAACTTAAGTTCCAGATGCTGTGAGCCACCATGTGGGTGAGCAGCCAGTGGCCTTAACCACTGAGCATCTCTCCAGCTCCACAGTCACACAGTTTTAAAAAGCAATCAGACATAAAGAATTTTCCATATTCTCTGTACTATACTTTCAAAACTCTTAAAAAAAAGATTTATTATTATTTTTATACAGTATTCTGTCTTCATTTGTACTTGCAGGTGAAAAGAGGGCACCAGATCTCATTAGAGATAGTTGTGAGCCACCGTGTGGTTGCTGGGAACTTAACTCAGGACCTTAGGAAGAACAGCCAGTGCTCTTAACCTCTAAGCCATCTCTCCAGAGCCACTTTTAAAACTCTTAAGTAAATATTCCGGAATAAAATATTTGTTCATAAACAAATTTATTACAGAATAAACAAAAATTTGAAAAAATGCCAAATGTTTAACATAAGAGAAAATATGGAATATTTATGGGATAGTATAATAATAGTATAATGTAGTCATTAAACTATTAGAATGCTTATTAGTTGCAGTTTCCTGTGCAATTAAGTAAAAATCCAGAATGCAAAGGTTAGTATCTTTAGTTTCAACTGTATTACAACACTTGGGAAGTGTCACAGTAAATAAAAGTCTTGTTTTTTTGTTTGTGTGTGTGTTTTTTTAAAGATTTATTTATTTATTATGTATACAATGTTCTCCCTGTATGCCAGATACCAGATCTCATTATAGATGGTTGGAAGCTACATGTGGGTGCTGGGAATTTAACTCAGGACCTTTGGAAGAACAGTTAGTGCTCTTAACCTCTGAGCCATCTCTCCAGCCTGTTTTTTTTTGTTTTGTTTGTTTTTTGTTTTGTTTTGTTTTGTTTTGTTTGACATTAAGTATATCTTTAAGAACCTAGACAAAGTTCTAGAAGTTACTTGTTTCCAAAACATACCAGATTCTTTGGCATTAAAACAGCAAGCAACTGTTATTCATATCACCAGCAGAACCTTTAGGAAATGGTTTGGAAGTTCTTCAAAATATTAAACATATACTTCCCATGTGACTCAGCAATCTTGGGGAGTCCCAGCAGAGCCATCACATGACACCTAGGCAATCAGGGTCTCCTCTTGGGCCTCTGAGTTTCATTAATAAAAGATTTAAGAATAGACACAAATGGAAGCTTGAAGACAAGAAAGGGACTCAAAAGTTTGAAGAAAACCCCACAGGGTAGGCAAGCAGCTGCCTGGAAGAGGAGGATGAAGAAAGAGTTTGGGGGCCAGCCACCTGGCAGCTGGGTAAGCTTTAGAAAGAATAAGGAAGCCCAGTGCACGATGGGGATTGTAAAGCATTCTTAGACTCTACCCGGTGTCGAGAGGAAAAGACAACGGTTAAGAAAGGATAGTTCTCTGGGAAGATGAACCTCTGATGGCTCTCAGGATTGCACTGGGTAGGGAATTCTAGGAAGAAGTATACTCAGAGAAACCTGTCTTCCTAGGGGACTTCCTAATCAGGTCCCTGGCCTGCCACACTAGATTAATCCTTAAGGGAAAGAGGTAGATCCTGTTTGTTTATGTTAGATATAATATATGCACAAGGCAAATGAAACACAGTCACATAAAAGCACACCTATGCAAACCTTATTCTTGGTGATCCTAAAGTGTAAATACCCCAAATGTCCACTAATCAGGGAATAGATATATGCCACATAATTTATCTTTGTGATGAATATTATTCAGAAACAAACAAATGAAGTGAATCTTAGTGAAATAGCGCAGACACAAAAAACAACATACTATGGGCTGGAGAGATGGTTCAGAGGTTAAGCTGTTCTTCCAAAGGTCCTGAATTCAATTCCCTGCAACCACATGGCGGCTCATAAACATCTATAATGAGATCTGGTGCCTTCTTCTGGCCTGGAGGAATAAATGCAGGCAGAATACTGTATATATAATAAATAAATAAATCTTTAAAAAATATTATGATTTCAAAACAGAATAGGCAAATCCACACAGGAAGGTCAGTGGCAGTCGCCTGGGACACCAATGTTGGGGGGAAACAGGAAACGAGTTCTAGGTTGGTACAGCACTGTATGGGAGTATGGACAGCCTGTACTCCAAGCCCGCCAGTAAATACGCACACCTGCACCTTAACTAAATGACTACATGGCTTAAAGCATGTATTCCACGGTTCAGAACCCATAGCAAAATGCATGGGTAACTCTGGTGTATGTCCACACGGACTTCCCAGGGAAGTACCTGTTCTGGAGGTTTGTAGAAAGGCCAAATAAGGGTGTGTGTAAATGAGGGCCATCTGCAAGCATGTCCTCTGCATCCAAATGCTACGCCTGGTCCAAGCTTCCTCCTGCAGCAGAGATGAACGAGCTGAGTGAGCTCAGACTGGCCACTGCTAGCCTGAACCCCTTATCTTTATTTAGCAAAGGGGACCTAATGGGGGACTGCTGGCAAGAGTCTCCCATCAGCTACCTCAACTCCGCTGCAGGAGCTGCACCTCATGCCTCGTCCCTTTGGGTCCAGACTTGCTTTTCTCATGATATGCCCACCCTCCCATCGGATCTGTCACTTCATCAAATGCCTAAGATAGGGTAGGGCCTGGAAGCACAGAGACTCCACACTGAAGAATAGTGTTTGCTGAACTACTGAGACTTGCATGAACCAGAAAGGGAGGCAGAGAAGTAGACCCCTAAGGGGAGGCATTCTAGGGTCCTGGAGGAGGGTAAAGCTCTGGAGTCAATATTCAGCACTACAGTAGTGCTGCTAGGGAAATATTTCCTTGTTTTCTCCTACTCCCCTTTCTTCTATGGGGCTTTACGCCTCCTACCTGCTACGAAAACAGGTGCTCTGAACTGTGCTCAGCTCAGTTGTTTATGAAATAAAAAACAAGAGCCTTTCTTTTGCTGCTGCTTTGAGGTTGAACCCAGTCTCATGAATACTAACTAGGTAAGTATGCATGACCTGTTTCCTTAGCCACAAGAACTCTTACACTGATGTGCATTTTGGTTAGATGGGCTGTTGCCTAATTATGCTACTGTCTGAACCACAGGACCCTGATATCTAAAGTACATGCATTTCTCAGTAGCCCTGGCTCTCCTAGAACTAGCTATGCAGACCAGGCTGGCTGCCTCTCAAGTTCTGAGATTGAAGCCATTCACCACACTGGGGATTTTCTCTCCATGGATATGGCTCCTGTTGTATCACATATGTAGTCTGTGGGAGGAGTGAACTACAGAAATGAATGCTGCTGGCTTTACTTTAACAAGACAGAAGGCAATCTGATTGCTAAGCTATTCTGTGAGACTGAGTGCAGTTTTTGGAGTTACAGAATTCTTTGTGCTTACCTGCACAAAGCATGTGCTTGAGCATGCCATTAATGAAATTAGTCTAACGCCAGGGCTATACCTGAGTGCTGCAAAAGAGTAGGCCCTGGGAAAAGCACAAGAGAACCAGGGAACAGAATGTCTTAGCTCAAAGCACAGTCGTTTCCAGTCACTTCAACTTGGATCAGAGTCCTGGCCTCGTGGGCTTGGTCCCAGTGTCATGGTCAGCATTTGTGCCCCTTCTGGCCAGCCACATGGGGGAGGCCTGGATTCTCAGGGCTGAGCCTCTGCATCCCACTTGCCTTCCAGAGAATGCATAAACAGAAAATAACAACCTACTAACATCTCTATGGAAGGAAAGAGCTGGAGTCCAAACTCTGCTCAGTGGTGGGAGAGGCAAAAGCCTCTTAAAACCATGAACTGAGGGACTGTCTGCAGGCAGGAGTGTGTCACAGCACACGGATGCTCCGAGGTGCACTCTTACTGCTCCTTTGCCACTTTGTGAGTCTGGAGCTTGAGCTTCCCATCCTGCCTGGCTTTTAAAGTTAAAAAAGAGTTGCTGTGTTTTTTGTTTTTTTTTTTAAATCATATAAAATATGTTCCTTAGAGCCTTCGTCTGATGTTGATGTGGAACTTCACAGAAGGGACCATCTGGTCCCGTGAGCCACTGACTGCCCAGCCAAAGACAGTCCAAGCTGGGCCTGGCCACTCCAGGGCTCAATGTGTGGCTTGTGCTGCTCTGTGGAAGTGAATATAGCTGTGGGCAAGGATATGCAGTCCGAGGTTCTTGTCTGTACACCCCGAAACATTCACCTCACAAGCAAACTGTGTGAACCCCTATGCTGGTGACTCTAGGCTATCGGTGATTTTGGTTCACACTCACACCGCTTCAGAAGTAAAGATCCCAGGTTCTGGAGCGCTGGGAACCCATAGGATGTGAGGGGATGCTGGAGGGAGACACAGGAAGGACACGATTAAGGTTCAAGGCTAGCCTCCAGCAGTTGCTCTGCCGTTCCCTATGTGACAGTGAGTGCCAATGAACAAATCTGGTGATAGGGAACAAGGCCATTTCTACTTGAACTCCAACGGATTGCTCTATTTTTAAAATGCTCTGGCAGTCGGGAGATGGTCCTTTGGAAAGAGAGGTGAGACATGTATGTTACTTACTATGGCTCGCTGAGCTCAGGGGCAGGCATGTTTCTACCCAGGATGGCGACCTTCAGACTCCTAGACCAGATGGCCCAGTCTTGCTCACCCTGGCCTCAGACCTTAGGGGCAGCTAGTCAGATGTTTGCTTTTTCCAAAACAGGAAGTATGGGTGACTGATCAGGAGAACTCGACAATTCCTAGTGAGGATACAGAGCTGTGAGGAGACTGGAAGAGATTTCTCATTGTTACTAAACTGAGTCTTGAGGGTACTTGCTGCCATGGAAGAGGCACTACTGGCTCTCTGAGCATGAGGCAGGTGTTCAGCCCTGAACTGCAAAAAATGGCTTGGCATAAAACCACTTTGGCTATAGAATGGAATGCCATTTTTATTTTAAAGAAATAAAAAAGAAAAATAACAGCAAAGACCATTTCCTTATACTTATATTCCTACATATTAAACAAAAAATCCTTCAAGCGTCTGTTTTTGTTTTTTTTTTTAAGACAGTATAGCCCAGTACATTAGACTTAAACACAGGCATTTGAATATGACTGCGGATCCCTGATTCTCCTGCCTGCCAGGACTTCAGGCATGATCTACGAGACCCACCTGCTATACTGTTCTTGACGTCATCTTCTTATTGGATCTTAGTGCACTGAACTGCGCTCAGTCCAGCCACAGAAGACTTCAAGAGCAGACTACCCTGAGGGCCTGACATGTCAGTCCACCCACCCTCACAGGAAAGAAGACGGTGAGGTGCTGAGGACACTAATCTACAGATGGTCCTTCATGCTCACAAAAATCTCCCCAGAACAAGTTTGATGATATCTGTCACTTAAATTTGTCCTTTTATAGAAGGATCCCTTAGCAAATGTTTTCACTAAAAAATAACAGATTAGCAAGAGTGGTACTTAACTAACCAGCCCCAACTCCTACAGAAGAATTGGTCTGTTTTTTTTTTTTAAAGATTTATTTATTTGTGTATTTTATGTATATGAGTGTTTTGTCTTCACACACACCAGAACACAGAATCAGATCCATTTAGGTGGTTGTGAGCCACTATGTGACTGCTGTGAATTGAACTCAGGAGCTCTGGAAGATCAGCCAAGTGCTCCTAACAGCTGAGCCATCTCTCCATCGTTGAGCCAATTTGTCTTGATAAAGGTCTGTTAATAAATGCAGCCTGAATGCTGCTGTGCACTAGACTCTGCAGTTGAACACACAGATGCCTTCCTCAAGCCCTCAGGCATATGACACATACTCACATTTCTTACAGACCAACACAGGCCACACTCATGAAGACTCAAGTTACCCACTTGCTTGCTGCTGTTCCTCTTCTGATGAGAAGACACAGAGTCACTTCAGGTAACTTCCATTTAATTTAACATTTATTTTCATTTATAACGAGATGTCACATTTTCTACATTAAAATATAATCATGCTGATTCCCGTGCCCTCAGAGAAAAACAACTGGAAGACGGAATGCATAGAGTGGGAAGTCACTGCTGCACCTGAGAACACACAGCACAGAGACCCAACAGCAGACATGGCAGAGGCTTACAGGATAGAGCTAACGGCTCAAGCCAGGAAGGAGCAGGAATAAAAAACATTGCCACATGTGCCACAAGGTCACCCGAAAAGTCAGAGCTGGATCAGAAAGTTTGGGGACTGAACAGTTTAAAACATCCACAAACCTAAGGCAAGCCATCTTCACACCCACCTCAGGATCTGGGGGCAACACAGAAACCTAAACCACCATAAGCACATCAGGATAAGGATGGAATGTAGGGTTTTTCTTAATTGTACCCCAGCCTTTCCACGTCTCAATTCTCCTATGACTGCAGCCCAGTGGGTATCACTAGCAAAAGACATGTCACCACTTTACCACTGCCACGAAGATGCCAGCTGTGCAACGTTGCATAATTCTGTGTGCGCCTCAAAGAGAAAGATGCCACACAGGAATTCCCAACTCACAGCACTGGCAGCAAGAAACTCATTTCGTAAGAAAGTGCAAGCAGACAGTAAAACCCATCTGCATAGAGCAGAGGACAGACCCACAGGCACAGCAGCACTCCAGAAAAAAGGCTCAGCCAAGAGCCTCATGGTTCTTCTGAAAGGAGAATTCTTCCAGTCTCCACTTTGCCCCTAAATTTGAGACTGAAGCATTTTAACTTCAAAACAGTGATACTCTTAAGGGAGCTGAGAGGTAGGGTTTGGGAGACCCAAACAAGACATTATTAGCAACTAGCTCTCCACTATGTACAAATACATACATTGGTAAGCAAACTTCACGCCATCCCTCAGCTACTTTAAGGAAAGCACTGAAGGTGAGGTTTTCTGAGCAGGGATCTTTCAATCTGTTAGCAGTTTAAACGTTGCAACACTGGCACAATAGTTACCTAGCCTTTGTTTTTAATTACAGGGTAACAGGTAAACTCCCGCACACAGGTGGGGATGGAGGAGTGCAAAAGGAATCAGGAAACAGAACCAGTACTTCACAAGAGGGTCACGCCACACAAGCAGCCGCAGCTAGTGCTTTGCAGAGTCTCGAGGATAAAACTCGCTCAGGGTGCTCTGAGGAATTCTCTTCAGCATTTCTTTGGGGAAGATTCGAAGCAACTGCCAGCCAATGTCCAAAGTCTCATAGACAGTTCGGTTTTCATAGGGACCTAAAATATTGACACTGAATTAATCTCAAAGAACTTCCACTTGACCCATGTTGCTCAGTATTCTGTCCGTGGACTAGCAAACGGTAGACATTAAATACAAGAAAGAAAACGTGAGTTAGGACTCAGACTGAATGCAGAATGAGGGCACAAAGTACCACAGAGGTCAGAGGTGAGGAGAGGCCCACAGGGACAGTGTACATGTTGAGTTAAAGGATTGAGGTGGACAAAGAGGGACAAAATCCTTAAGGCAAACTAGACCCAGCATTTTCATCAAAGGTCAGTAAAAAGCAGACTTAGACACAGGGCGTAGGAGAAAAAGCTAAGCTTGCAGGAATCAACAGAGATGCTAAGAAAGCCTTAAATGCCATAAAGCAGAATATATTACAGGCCAGTGGTTTTCAAAACTTAATTTATTTTGAGACAGGGTCTCACTGAGTGGCCTAGGCAAGCCTCAAATTCTACCTCTTAAGTGCTGAAATTACAGGCCAACCAAATTATATTTAATATAGCAGAGTTAACCTCCTCTCCTCCAAAAAACCCCTTTTTCAAAAGATTAAGAGTGGTGGAATTCTGGAGTCCCTCTCTAAATAACTTTACTATATTTTTTAGTGTCTGTATTGACTGACAGACAGACAGACAGACTGTCAGAGAAATAACTAAATCCCAACAAGATCGGTGACTCAGGGTCACGCATTTGCCTGGCCTGTGTTCCAGCCCTCATATAATTAAACCACTGTGTGTTTAGATGATTTCGGTATGGAAAATGGAGGCAAGTAAATGCAATGCAAGTAAAATCCTAGTGTTATTCTAGTACACAAATCCTAGTGCTGTTCCAAAGCAGCATGCATACCTGCTGTAACTATCACTGAGGTCAAGGATGGAGTATTTCTAGGAACAGCAGATAGACTGAACAAAACAGCCTGAGAACCCATATGTGCCATGTAAGGAAACATACTGGAGGCTTTTTAGAAGAGAGACAACCAATAAAATTATTAATATCTACCCCTGAGCTGAGAGAGAGGTGGAAAACTGGCCCCAGTGGCCAAGGATGACGTATGGGGGACTTAAACCTCACGTCTGGTTACAGACCTTAGCTTCACTATGGCCCAGAAACCTCCAACCTCCAGCCTCACCATATATATTAAGTCAGTATCAGCACTTCTTGAGATGTTTGATTGATTCAAAAGCAAATCAAGGGCTGGAGATTAGGCTTAGAGGCTAAGAGCACTGTCTGTCCCTCCAAAGGTCCTGAGTTCAATTCCCAGCAACCACATGTTGGCTCACAACCATTTATAGTGAGATCTGGTGCCCTCCCCTGGTGTGCAGGTGTACACGCAGACAGAACATTGTATACATAATAAATAAATACATCTTAAAAAAAAAAAGCAAATCAAAGTTTGAGAGCTACTGGACAAAATACTATAGTGAGAATACAAAAATAATACAGTAAGAAGAACACTATGAATAATAACTGTCTGATCACTAGAGAATAAAGTTAAAAATGCTGCCCAGTCAAATGCACTAGTGTTATCACACACACACACACACACACACACACACACACACACACACACAAAGTGGGCCAGGTTGAGGAATATATTACATGGTGGAAGATGAAGAAGAATTGAGGCAGTAGATATGTATGACCTTATTTCATTGTATACATGCATGAGATTCTCAAAAACAAAAAATAAACAAACAACCAAATGCTGTCCAGCAACGGAGATGGATTAGGTGGAAAAATGACCCCACCAGATCAGATTATTGGAGGCAGAAAGGTGGTCAGCTGGGGAAAAGTCTCATTCTGGTCACTGGGTCCATACAAAAAGATATGTTTTTAATAGGCCGAGGTGTGGTAGCTTGAGACAGAGAAAGGTTGTTGGGCTTTGTGAATTATAATCAGGTTTCCTGCAGATGTTCAGAAGGCAGAGGGAAGGAGGTCAGATGTGAAGACAAAGACACAGCAGAACTTTATGTGTTTCGTTAGAGGAGAGAATGCAGAGAGACCAACAGGAGTTCTCAGCTTTGCAAGGAAGGTTTAATGGTTTTAAGACGGTTTGTTTGAAGGGCATCATCTTACCCTGAGTAATGAAGTTTTTCTCAAACTTCTGCAGAAATTCCAAGTAAAGAAGGTCATCTGAGGTCAGGGCTTCTTCTCCCACCACGGCTTTCATGGCTTGCACATCCTTACCGATAGCATAGCATGCGTACTGAAAGGGAGAGGGGTACATGTCAACAGCCCGGGGTAGATAGGTCCTGTGGCAGCTCTCTTCCCCAAGATGTTACAGCTTACAGAAAGCTCCCAGGAAGGTATTCAAGTACTTACTATAGTCTCCCCGAGAAAGAGGCCTTCAGGCATACAATGTAAAGACATTACCAACACTGCAAAAATATACTTTCTCAGTGTGCTAATTAATTTATGATGAATAGAAAAAAAGATGCAGAAGCCAAAGAGAAATTTCTGCATGTCTCACTCAAATACCTGTGATTTCACAGGCTTTCCATTTCTACTGAAGGATCAGATATTTTTCTTTATGTTTGATGTACAATCTATAAACATTAAGGACTTCATAGAATATATACAACTCTAACTTCAGTGTTCTGCTGGCTGTTCATGGTCAGTAACAAATATGTAATGCTGTCCATGCGTTGTCATGGATATGACAGAAGAACTTTTAACCAGTAGTTAAAAGAACACATTGCTTTCTGCTTTTATTTTCATGCTTAAAAATTTTATTACACTTATTTATTTAGTGTGCACAGGAACACACACTAAATGCTTTTTATTTGTGGGCACGCATGTGCCATGTTAGGTGTATAAGAACCAGAGGACAATTTGCAGGAGTTGGTTCTCTTCTTCTGCGATAAGGGTCCCTGGGACTGAACTGCAAGACTTGGTATTGGTAGCAAGTGTCTTTACCCTTTGAGCCCTATTGCCACCCCCACCCTTTTCCCTTTTTAATTTAAAAACTACGGGCTGGAAGGATGGCTCAGTGGTTAAGAACACTGTCTGTTCTCTAAAGGACTCAGGACCCAGGTTTGATTCCCAGTACCCACACAGCAGCTAATTCCAGGTCCTAGGGATCCCAAACCTTCTTCTGGTCTTGGGCACTGCATGCATGTAACACACAAATATTCATGCAGGTAATACACCAATACTCAGAAAGGTAAATGAATAAATAGGAGAGATATCTGGATAAATAGGGGAGATTCTCCAATAAAATACATTTTAAAACTGCATATAGTATTCAAAATGAGTTACAAGCTTGGTAATTTTCTTGTTGCTACTACTGTCTTTTGAGACAGTGTCACCATGAAGCTTGGGCTGATTTCCAGTTTGCAATTCTTCTACCTTAGCCTCCCGAATCCTGGGATGACAGGTTATGACAGCACAAGCCGCCGAAGCTTAACAGGTTGTTGGTTTTATTTTTCAAAAAGTGTATTTTATATGGATGAGTGTTTTGCATGCATGTATTTATGAGTACCACATATATGCCTAGATTCTTCAGTCAGGTGTCGGTTCCCCTAGACCTGGAGTTACAGATGGTTGTGAACCCTCATGTGGGTCCTCTTACAAGAATAATAAATGCTCTTTAGCACCGTGTCATCTCTCCAGGCCCCAGGTTTGATTAGCATTATTTGCTCTTATGAAAAAAGGCTGCTTTGTTCTATCCAATGTAATTATTCTGTATCAAACCAATACTGAAATTCTATTTGGTTGGGAAGACAAACACTGATAGCGTTGTCATGGATATGACAGAAGAACATAAGG
The DNA here is from genome assembly GCF_030254825.1 of Meriones unguiculatus. Classification (NCBI taxonomy): domain Eukaryota; kingdom Metazoa; phylum Chordata; class Mammalia; order Rodentia; family Muridae; genus Meriones; species Meriones unguiculatus. Next base: position 62,167,399 of record NC_083352.1, on the reverse strand, counting down.
AGTGAGGCCAAACCTCCTCCTTAGAAGAGAACACATACCAGTTGGTTAGATACATCAGCATGGTCCTTTCTGGTCATTCCTTCTCCAATAGCTGACTTCATTAACCGAGACAGTGAGGGTAGCACATTAATAGGTGGATAAATCTTGGGTAGAACAGGAAGAAAAAAAATTGTTGTATGTAAAACTTGAGCTTTACTGTACCGAGCATTTAAAAATCACCGGTATCCTTCATAGCACATAAATCTGCAGGCACTTTTTCTAGATGAGCTCTAGCATCTTCTAGGGAAGAAACAGCAGTGAGAAGCACTTTGTGCGCAGTATTTCTTTTGAGAATCAGAATAAAGAAAGTGAAGTATAAAGAGAGCACAATACTGTTTTGAAAACCTACAGTTTCAATTGCCTAGGCTACCTTAGTATCCATCTAAACAATTTTGTTCATGGACTCAAAATTTTATAAGCAAAATAAAATGATTATAATAATTTCCCCTAAAAGCTGATTTTGGAAATCTGTTATAAAACCAGCAAAAATCCTCCTGCTTTTCTAGTAATAGGACTGGCAGATCATGACATACACCATTTTTAGCATAGAATTCCCCACAAAAAAGTTCCCTGAGACAACTGATCCCAATTAAAGGCACAATAAATAAAAATGGTAATTCTTAATTCTGGCACTCTGCCCACTGTAAGATTTTAGCTTAGAAATGATACTTTCATAGCCATATTAAACAACTCAAGCTGGTACTTCCTGAACTGGTAAGTCCCAAAGAGCAAATGAAGTCAGCAGAGAGTGAGTGAGTGGCTTCAAGACCCACAGCACTCTTCAAGTGTCAGTACCTGTCTGTTGTGCAGCTGTCTGTCCACATAGATCTGGCCCTCAGTAATATAGCCAGTCAGGTCAGGGATGGGATGGGTGATGTCTGCCAGAGGAAGACATAGTTATTTAAGCACATGGCTACCCCACATGGCCAATCTCACAAGAAGCCAGTCTGTATCATCTACATTTCTCTGCCCATAAGAGCTACAGTGAATAACTTTCTGTGATGATGCTTTTGTGCTGTCTAATAGAGTAGTATGATGGTTAGTTTTAATTGTCAACTGACTATAAGCTGGAAAGAGGCTTGGCTGGGTCAGTCTGTGAGCATATTGTGGGAATTATCTTAATTAATTGATGTGAAATGACATCCCACTACGGATGGAACCATTCCCTAGGCAGGGTGGGTCCTGAATTCTGAAAGACTGGCGATACTCAGCGTTCTTGTCCCTCTGCTCTTAATCACAGGCATGAAGGGACTAGCTGTTTAAAGTTCCTGCCTTGACTTTCCTACAGTAATGAACTGCAACCTGGAATTACAAATGGAAACATACCCCTTTCTCCTCTAAGATGCTTTTTATAAGGGTGCATTATCACAGCAACAGATATGGAAGCAGGACAGAGGAATCTGCCAAGCATGGCAGCTGAGCAGCTGAGTGTAGCTAACGAACCTGAAGTGCTTAATTTAAATTTCATTTTAATCAACTTGAATTTAAGTACAGGGCAATGTGCCTAGCAGTTTCCATATTAAAACCATTTCATTTGTTCAGTTACAATAGTTCCAACATGTGCTGTACATACAATACTTGCTTCTAGTCATGTGCTTTCTTAAATCACAATGTTCCATCGCAATCACAAATCACTATGCAGATGCAGGACACGTGGGCATGGCAGTGCTGCTCAGGCAGCACCCAAACACCATGCCAAGTGGTGTCCTTCTAACCTGTGGACGGAAGACAGCCACTTTATGCCTGCTCTTCTGGAACATTCGTGCTTATGTCAGAAGCAATGAAGGGTAACTGCTGGTGTGGGTTGCACAAGCTGCAGAACTACCATTTCCTAAGCCAGCAAACCACTCCACCGTCTGGTGCCTCAGTGCTGTGGGGGGGCTCACACCGGAGCACTCCTAACCGCGCTCAGCACAGTGAGTTATTGCCCAGACTATCCCATGCTCTTCACTGTGAGTTTAACTGTATAAATGACTGGCTCACAGAAAATCCAAGTCGTTTACTTAAAGAGAGACAAATTCTTTATAGTTTAAATAGTGCTCTGAAAGCAGCAGGCATTCAATAATAGATAGTAGGTGAAAATTTAAAATTCAAATTACAAAGAAAATAGCTTTTCTTCAAAAAGTGATGAAGATAATTAGAAATAATCTTCAGCTAGGTGGTGGTGGCACCCACCTTTAATCCCAGCACTTTTAAAGAGTGAGTTCCAGGATAGCCAAGGCTACAAAGGGAAACCCTGTCTTCACCCCCCCCCCCCAAAATAAAGAAATAACCTTTAACTGAAAATGATGTTTAGGTATAGTATCTAGTTAAGACAACAGCTGATGTCAAGCTCTCAAAAGAATTTTAACTGAGAAAAGTAGATGGTTGATGTCTACAGAACCAATGCCCTGTTAAGGGCCATCAAACTGTTTCACAGGTAAAGCCCTTGCCACCAAGGCTGATTACTTGTTCCCTAGCACCTTCATTGAAAGGAGAACTAACTCTGGCCAAGCTGTCCTCTGACCTCCACAAGCACACTGTGGAAAGTACCCCAAACCTCCTCCCTCTCTCTCCCCTTTCCTTCCCCCTCCTTTTTCTCACAAACATACACACAAGCCCTTTCAGTGATGAAGTCTGGTAAATCATAGATGCAAACTTACCATCATTGGGCATGGTGAGAATAGGGATTTGGGTAATAGAGCCATTTCTACCTTCTACCCGACCAGCACGCTCATAGATTGTAGCTAAATCGGTGTACATGTAGCCTGGGAAACCTCGCCGACCAGGAACCTCTTCCCTGGCTGCTGAAACCTAAAAGCAAACCAAGGAAGGAGAATGTCAGAGTAAGAAAAAGACACGTCAGAGAAAGAAAAAGTCTGCTTAGAATGTCTCCTTAAATATGCCCAACAAAAAATTAATTTGTGTGGTTGTAATGCAAGAATGTTGAAAATTATAATGAACCAGAAATTCAGTTGAGGCTGGAAAGGTGATGGTACTCTCAGATTCTATTAATATGGTCATTTCCTCTATTTCAGTTTGCTAATGACTATACTTTTCTTGACTCTGGACAGTAATCTTTTGAGTTTGGGGACAAAAAAATTCTGCTTTCCATAAGCCTTCACTTATGTGTTTGAAGAGTGACAATAATAAATATTACGTGCATAAATAAATTCTGTGACAGAAACTAGTTGGGTATGGTGGTGTACGCCTGTGATCCCAGCACTGGGATGGCTAAGGCAGGAGGTCTCTAAGTTCAAAGACAGCCTGGACCACACTGAGACCCTGTCTCAAAAAAAAGAAAGAAAGAAAGAAGAAAACAAAACAATTAGATTTTCTGCTAAAATTTTACTACAACAATGTTTATTATAAAAAACTCTATAAATCAAATAGTTACTTCTAAAGCCTAAATTTTCAATTCATTAACTATACCATGCTGTAAAATAATCCACTTTCATGTAAGAGTCCTCATTAGGTCACAAGGAGGAACACATATCAAGAACTAATCACATGTTATACTCATACATTAGACAGTCAAATCTTTACAACAGCCAAACAAGAAAGCTCATCCGAAATTTACAGCCAGAACTGAGGCTCAGATAGTTCCCAAGACCAAAAAGCCAAAGTCCAGCTCAGTGGCATACGTCTAGAATCCCAACACTTTGGAGAGGCAGGAAGAGAGAAGTTCAAGGCCAATCTCAGCTACACAGTAAGTTTTCAAGGCCAGACTGGGCCACACAGGGCCTTGATCACAGAGCCCAGAGGTTACTCCACCTCACAAAGGTCTTTCTTTGGGACATGCATATGGGAATACAGGTGCGTGCAAAACTCCACACCGCAAGAACCTCAGCGGACCCCACTGCAGGGTTCCTGTAATGTCACTCGGTGTGGCCTACAGACCCAGTCATCGATGCACAAGGAAACTGTCATGGCAAGCTGGCAGAGCACTTTGATGTTTATGAGATCAAATGGGCAGTAAGCCTAGGTTTATAAATTGTTTATCTTTAAAAAAATTATCTTTTTTCAAAGCTCATTTTTGTTTTCCTTAACAATAGTATTGATCCGTTTCAATGATGGAAGACTCTAGTCCTTCAGGGAGTCAACATAAACACTGTGGCAATGAAGTAATAATCTTGGGGATTTGAAAAGGCAGTCGGTAGAGAGCAGGTTTCCTCAGAAGTCTTTATGTACTCAAGAGTTAGCTTATTAAAAATACCAGAAATTTGTCTTAAAATATCCTAAAACTTCTATGTGATGATGTTACTGTAATTAAACAAACATTTGGTTTTCTGAAGAAACAATTCCAAAGACAGTGTTGCCAGACCACTTATTAAACTATTATAATCATTAAAAACAGAGCCCCGAGGGGCTAGAAGGATGGCTAGAAGTTAAGGGCATTTGCTGAGATCCTGGGTTCAGTTCCCAGCACCCACTGGAAAGCTCACAGCCATCTGTCTATAACTACACTTCCAGGGGATCTGATGCTGTCTTCTGGTCTCCATGAGCACATACATACCCTCAGGCACAAGCAAAATACACATAAATTTAAAAAAGTATTTGAAAAGGGTTAACACACACATACAAAATGTGAACAGGAATTCCTGGGAGTATATAACTACTTACAACTTAAACCCTTGGGACAGTGACATGGTAGGCAGGCTATTAATTTTAACCTCATCCTCCAAAGTTTCCAAGTTGACAGAAAGGAAAAAACAAAACAAAACAAAACCTGTCCTAGCTTTTCTGATGAGGATAATCTACAAATCCATCAGCAACATGCTCAAAAGCATGTTTAAAGAAAAACAGAAACTTACAGAGGGTCAATATAGCCCTACAAATTGACCTATTTTGTTTGACTGAAAAAAATAAAGGAAGGAAGGAAAAGTTACCTCTCGAAGTGCTTCAGCATAGGAACTCATATCTGTCAGGATGACCAGGACATGTTTCTCACACTGGTAAGCCAGAAACTCAGCTGTAGTCAGAGCCAGGCGAGGAGTGATGATTCTCTCGATGCTGAAAGGGAACATAAGTCGTAGGTCACTCAAAAGCCATAACCAAAACAATTATGGGATCAATAGCAATTTCCCTTTGACATTCTTAATAAATAGGAGAGGAAAACAACTATTACTTTGAAGATCCTCTGTAGGCAATTACTCTGCAGGAGTAATTGCAGGATAGTAAGTGCCACAGGTTAAATTACTTTACAAACGCTTGTCATTTCTCAGAGCTGCCGTTCTCAAAACTGAGAAGGGGTGGTGAGAAAAAGGGCAGGAAGGAAATAGGTGAGAAAAGTCATTTGCTGATGACCTATTGTGTCCCAATAACTCTTGTGCATCTTGTCATCTGCCACGTGCAACAACCCAGTCAAGTCACTTTCCTGAGCTTCTGTGTCTGCGTGACTATAGAATCTGCACAAAGCTAAACAGCTCCCGAGAAGCAGAACGCCATTTAAATACAGGGCTACACCACGAAGAGGCTTTCACTGCAACATCACCTTCTTCAACAACTCTGATCCCCAGTCTTCTCAAAGAGAAAGAAGTGACCATATTTACTTACGTAGGGTCATTAGCCAAGTTCAAAAAAAGGCAGACATTGTCCATTGAGCCATTTTCTTCAAAGTCAGATTTGAAGAACCGGGCTGTTTCCATGTTTACCTAAATATCAATGACTTCATAAGTGCCAGGAGAAAAAAAATTCTCAACATCTACTTCTGATGAAGGCCAAGCTACGAATACAAACTGTTCCATCTTTTAAAAATCCAAACATCTAATTTTTTGGTCAGAGTAAAGCACTTTGGCATACAGAGTATATTAGGTTGTGGCTACATGCTAACTTTGCCTCCTTGGTTTTGCTAAAATGTCAAGATGCAACGCCTCCATCTAGGAACGAAGTCGACTATGTATGCCTAGTTTATTTGCCTCTTTCCAGTAACAGTTAGTTTTATGTTATTCCCAAACATAACACCACACTTACCCCCATAGCAGCAAACACAATGGCAAAATTTTCTTCACTGTAGTCCACTACATCTTTGGATTTCTTTACCAAACCAGCCTGGCGACAGATCTGAGCTGCAATCTGTTGAGGATGAAAAAGAAACAAGCTATAAACTAAAAATCATATTCTAAGAACAAAATATCTTATTCTTAATGTTAAATACTTTAATTACTAAACTTAGTTGACAAAACTCTATGATTTTCACAAAGATCTAGAAATAGAATCAAGAGGGCAGACATGCATGCCTGAATTGCGCGAGTGGAAGATACCAACTACATGCTAGGTGAGCTGATGCACACAGAGATTCTCCCGTGACAAGCCTCGGCTGAGCACCCTAGCTCTCACCTCATTGTGTGGTAGTCCAGCAGCAGAAAAAATGGGAATTTTCTGTCCCCTAGCAATACTGTTCATGCCGTCGATGGCAGAAATGCCTGTCTGGATCATCTCCTCCGGGTAGATCCGACACTGAGGGTTGATTGGCTGACCTGCCGTGTTCCAGAAAGAAAATGTTACTATGTCTGCAGACTGTTCATGATAGAAAGAGAAATACTTAAAAAGTCAGAACTACAAAAGAATTTCTCGGTACTTAAACTACCTACTTTAAGTGCTACCGTAACTATTCTCTATCTGGCAAGGCTCCCAGTAGACAGCAGTTACTTTCCCCAATATCAAACCCATCTACTGCCCCTACCCATGATGTCAAGGAAGTCTTCAGCCAGCACCACAGGACCTCGGTCAATGGGTTTTCCTGATCCGTTGAATACCCGACCTATAAAACAGCAACAAGATAGAGGAGAGCAGAGCTAGACGTCCAAGTGTGTGTTTGTGTGTTTCTAGATTTTATACAGGTTTGTTCCCTCTTAAGGGAGCGGACCTGTGTTAACAACGGAGAGTGAAGTCGACTTACCAAGCATATCCTCAGACACTGGTGTTCGGAGAATATCCCCAGTAAACTCACAGGATGTTTTCTTGGCGTCTATACCTGATGTCCCTTCAAATACCTACCAAGAAAGAAAATCAGCCAGAAGGGTAATAGAGGTTTAGGTCAGGGACACTTGCAAGGGTACTGCTTGCAGGGGCAAATACCACAGTATTACATGTCAAAAGAATGGATGAAAGAAAGAACAATGAAAAAGAAAGAAAATTTAAGAATTTTTGGTTATCTTATACAAACCACTTGGCTACTTTTAAAAATTTTACTTCCTCATGCTCTAGACTATTTTTTACAGTACATGTTAAGAAACTTCTCTATCTCTCTAATAAAATAGCATTAAAAACAAAGAATTGTAAGGAAGAAATAAACTCAAAGGAACCGAGTTGGGAATCATTCTGATAGCATCCAACCATCAGCACACGCGGCTTGTCGGCACCATGCTGTCAGGGGACTCGCTGTGTGGTCAACAGCTGAGTGGTGCTCACCTGAACCACTGCCTTGGAGCCGCTGACTTCTAGAACTTGTCCACTTCTTCTTGTGCCATCCGGCAATGTCAAGTGCACAATCTCCGCATATCTGGGGAACTAAGCAGGAGCACAGGGAAGGGTTAATATCAACACCCCAGAGCTACCCAAGCTACTCCAGGCCTCTCTACTGAGGTCTTGTTGTCTATGTACTTTCCCACCTGGAACAAATACCTGGGGAGTGGAATCTTGGTCCCTATAACTTACACTCACTGGCATTCAAAGTGGCAGACTGTACAAGATGCAGAGTATTATCCTGCAAAAACACTGAATCACATTATTCTCCTGTGTGTGTAACTGAAGGTTCTGAGACCGCAGAAAGATATAAAATTACCAACAATGTCTCTACCACTCAGAGTGCTGTTCACTTTCTGGGCTATGTGCACCTGTAATCACCCAGGCCTCACATGAGAGATGGAAGATGAAACATTACTATAAAACGTAAATATCAGGCTACGATAATATGCAGTCTTCCTCAATGTGGTTTAAACACTAAGGATAATATACCTTTCTATGTAACGATGTATATTTCTGAAATTCCCTCCTACCTCACATTCCCATCTGGCCTTAGATTGTTCATTTTCGAAATAGGATGCAATTGAACCCAAGCTGGCCCCCAACTCACTCTGTGTGTGTGTGTGTGTGTGTGTGTGTGTGTGTGTGTGTGTGATCATAAAAATTGAGGGTGACCTCCAACTCCCAGGCCTCCTGTCTGTATGTCCTTAGGGCTGGATGACAAGCTCCTGAGCTACCATACCCAGCTAAGATGTTGTTTAATGTACTTAACTGACAAAGTACTTGATGTATTATTATTGGGGAACGTCCTTTACTGTATTGATCCATGTTTGACATAATATATTATCAGCTGAAAGATGTATCATTCTATGTGATTTAAGGGGGAAATCCCTTCAGTCAAATTACTGTACCAAATGGGTACAATGTATTTTGGGTACAGTTGAAAGATGTATCATTCTATGTGATTTGAGGGGGAAAATCCCTTCAGTCAAGTTACTGTATATTAGGGCTTCTAAGACTTTTGGATTTTGGAGATGTTAAATTGTTAATGAGGATTTTAAAATTAATGTTTATACAACTGACACAGTTAAAGTCTAGTACCAAGCTGGATATGGTGGCACATGTCTTTAAATCCCAGCACTTGGGAGGCAGAGACAGCCCTGGTCTATATAGTTTAGTTATAGGTCAACCACGGTACACAGTAAAACCCTATCTCAAAAAAATTAAAAAAGAAAAAAATATTATCTAATGACCATATCATATTTAATTCAGCTGCTCACCTGATGAAACACAGTTGAAACTTACTATACTTAATAATGACATAATAAACCCTCATTTTTGCAAGCAACTCCACAAAAGTTAGCAAGCTACATACTAGCAGTGAATTTCATTTTCTACCCAATTATTCTGCAAAGGTAATAGATTAATTCAGTCTCCAAAACCAAACCAAACCAAACCAAACCAAAAAACCCCAACCAACCAACCAACCAAACAAACAAAAAACCCTCCTCTATTTTCGCTAATCTTTCAGTTTCTTACTCATTTGTGGTTTTATAGAATATGGATGGACATTAGTCCTCTTATAAACAATGTTTTTTAATCTTCCAATTGTGCTTATGACATTTTCTATCCCACAAAAGTATTTAAGGTTTTACAGAATAAAAGTATTGTTGTTCTTTATGATTTTTATCTTTTACCTAGGAAAAGCTTCAACCTGAAAGTCATAAACAGGTTTTCAGTGTTTTCTAATAGGCTTCTAATAAGTTGATGTTTCACTTACATGGATTTATTTTCCTATTTTGATTTGGGAAATGAATGCTATAGCAACAATTGACTAGCACAAAAATGTTCCCTGTGGCCTCACAATGGCAAATTCACCATGTCAAAAACTCAGGTGTGCCACATGTAATCCCAGCATTCAGAGGGCCAGGACAGGAGAATTGCAAGTTCCACTGGCTACAAGAGACTATGTCTTGGATGATGGTGGTGCACGCCTTTAATGCCAGCACTCAGGAAGCAGGGGCAGGTGGATCTCCCTGGTCTACAAAGCGAGTTTCAGGACAGCCAGGTCTACATCGAGAAACCCTGTCTTGAAAAACAATAAAACGCGTATGAGACTATGTCTTGTGAAAGAAAGAAAACCAAAGATCATCCATATGCAGAGCTGTTTGGGCTCCATAACCTCGTGACATGGATGGGTTTATCCCTTCACTAAAACTGCATGCTTCCTCGCCCCATCTGACTGTACTAGCTGGTAATAAACATTTAAAAAAAAAAATCAAATCTCATCCAGTCAAAGTTAAGTGGAATCACTCAAAACAAATGGAATTTCCATGTACTTTCAGTAAGCCTCACAATTTTCTCTATACAAGTTGTACCTAGCACAGAAACTGAAATAGTTTCTGTAAACTGACTGTGTTGTCCTGAGACCCTGCTTTACATCACTGTCTCTAATGGTACTGATGACTTAAGCTTTTGTGTAATCACATATAGGAACAATGACAGCTGCTGTTTTTCCAATCCTGTTACACGCTTACTCTTTTCCTGCTGCTTGTTAATGTCAAACACAAGGATGGACAAAAAATGGCTACAACAACCATTCTCGTCTAACTGGTCATTTTAGCTTTAGTTCAGTTCTTGGTCAGAGCTCCTAAAACCCTTGTATTTTTCTAGGCATCAGGAGCAATCAAGATGAAAGAAGTCTTTTATTATTCACAGCAAGTTCTTTCACTCATACTTGTACCTGAGTATGGTGACTTTTAGGAAGCTGCAGAGACCATAGTGGGTGTCTACTGTCCAGGGGAACCACGCACCCAATTAGAAGACTAGATCTCTGAGGAGGGCACAGAGACTGGAGATTGACTTAGTCAGTCCTCGCCAATCATGTAATCAACAACAGGATACGTGAGGAATTATCCATAAAACTCCAGAGAAGAGCTGGGAGCTTTATTGTCTGGAAAGAATGCAACCGGATGCAGACAGAGAGCACACTCAGCTCCTCAGGACAGAAGCAGGAGCTAGTACCCAGGACTCCTTGGGGCTCTATCTATTTACATTTATACTTTTTAAATAGGTCAGTGATGGGAAATGATGTGTTCCTGCTTAAGGTGGGCTATTCCAGCAAGTTATGGGAGATGAGGAGATACCCTCTGATTTATAGCCAAGTTGGCCAGTAGCTGTGTCTCCTACACAGCGTATGAGTGAAACAGATACCGTGTGTGTATGTGGCGGAGTCAATGGAGTCTGGAAGAAATGAATCAAATTTCAGGTCTACTAAGAAACTGAGCTCAATTGTCATGGAGGGAGAACCTGTCCACCTGGCATTAGAATCGCTGAGAGTAAAAACTACGAGGAAATGGTGCAGCTTTTACTAACTTCAAAAAAGAATGTTCCTAGCCAGGCCTGGAGCTTAAGCCTTTAATCCCAGTACTCAGGGAGGTAGAGGCAGGCAGACTGAAGTGTGTGAGTTGGAGGCCAGTTTGCTCCACAAAGCAAGTCCAGGACAGCCAAAGCTACAGAGAGAAAACTAAGAAAGGAATGTTACTAGGGCAGTGGTTCTCAACCTTCCAATGCTGCAACCCTTCAATACAGTTCTTCATGTTGTGGTGACCTCCGACCATCAAATTCTTTCATTGCTACTTGATAACATTTTGCTAATGTTATGAATCATAATGTAAATATCTGATATGCAGAAAGTGTGGTATGTAAGCCCTGTGAATGGCTCATTCCACCCCCAAAGGAGTCATAACCCACATATTGAGAACCTGAGTCCTAGGGTTTCCTAAGTATTCTGATTGTCTGCTTTCTAGATAAAGAGGAGTGGAGCCAGGAGGATGGATGGGGTTGAGGGCTTCCAGTCTAGAAACACCAAGTATTAGTTCTGGGAAAGACCCTGAATCACAGAACAAGACAGAGTGAGAGAGAACACCAATGCCTTCTGAGCCAGAGGAAAGTGTGCTAGGCTTACTAGCACATAATTACTTTGTAAGAATCCCTTGTCATAGCTGGTGTGGTGGAGTATGCCTTTAATACCAGCAGTTGGGAGGCAGAGGCAGATGGATCTCTGAGTTCAAGGCGAGCCTGGTCTACAAAGTGAGTCCCAGGACAGCCAGGGCTACACAGAGAAACCCTGTCTCGAGGAAAAAAAAAATCCCTTGCCATAAATAAAAACATTACTGTAGTGATAAAGTTAAAGGGAATATGCACTTGCCCTTTGAAAAAAATGTTTCTCAACTTATTTTCTGCTTCCAGAGGGTCACATGTTAAAAACACACATGATCATTATTAGCACGTCAATAAACTAATAACTGTGTGCCTGCTACAACAGAACTCTAGAAGGCACACTAATTTAAATTGCTTTCTCTGGTACTTTTTCTTTTTGTCTATTGTACTTTGTATTATTTTTTTTTCTGATATTTTGATTGTAAAATCAGGTAGAAAGCTTAGTCCAGAATAACCAATTAGAAACTAGATTCTATGCCTCCTTTTCTAAAATTAACAGTAAGTTCATAATAGACAGAGACAAAAGAACAACATGCTCACTAATGATCCTTAGAGCTAATTTAGGACACACCACTCTGTTGAGGGTTCTAAGCCACTATTGAGATAATCTGCTCTTGTATATCCATTACTTGCATGTCCATGTCAGGCTCTCAAAGTACATTTAGTTACTCAAGAGTTTAACATTCGGTAAAGAAAAACACTACTTTTCAGAAGCCTGTAACATAGAAGATGCCAGATCTCTGTATAATATTCTGCAGGTGTAAGACACACTTGTTATCGCTGTTTTACCTCCTATAAGCCCACCAAGTAAAATTTTTCCCTCAACTTGGAAGTCAAGGGACTTGAGGTCATAGGAAAGAATCCACACTAAATCTAGTACTAGAATCCAGTTTTCTGACTTTAGATCTTTCTTTCCTACAAATAATACTTACAGTCCTACTGAAGAATGGTTTAAAATTCGTAACACAAATTTAAAGAGTACTGATGAAATCTGAAGTACAACAGTCAGACCATAATGGACATGGTGTTACCTTCACATGATCTAAGATTACCAGTGGACCATTCACTCCAGAGACAGTCTTGTAGGCTGGAAAGAAAGAGTCTTGGTTAGTAAAGCAGCACAAGCTGATGACAACAACAAGCCCCTCCCCTTCATCTCCCTGTTAGAACACTCAAAAAGCCACACACATTTTCCATGAATTTTAAAATATGGCTATTTCCTGTGTAACTTTTACTCTAAGTAAGCCACTGTCCTTAGGACCCAGGATACAACATGAGACTGATGCTGCTTCCCTTTCCAAGTTCAGATTTTTCAGTTTTCATGTGGGACAGGGAGAATGCCAATGGGATGGATGGCAGATGTGTGCAGGCCTCCTGGCAGCATCCCGCTGAGGAGGTGGCACTTAGCTGGACGGACAGGAGGAAAAGGAAAGAGTTAGTGACAAAACTCACAAAGGAATTCTGAGAGAAATGTGGCTTGAAGGTAAAGCCACTATGAAATAGATTATAACTAACAGAGGCTATGTGGGAACTGTGAAAGAGGTCTCACTCTGTAGCCCAGGCTGGTCTTGACCTTGCAGTACCAGTCCTTCCTCAGGTTCTCAAGTGCTGGGGATGGCAGGCTTAAGTGACCAACCAACCAGCCAAGAAACATGTTCTTCATTTTTTTTTTTCTTTTAATCTTCATTTTTATTTTATGTGTATGGATGTTTTGCCTGCACGTATGTCTGTGCACCACATATGTGCAGTGCCCATGAAGGCCAGAACTCCTGGAACTGAAATTAAGGTCAGTGAGAGCTGCCATGTGGGAATCTTCTGGAAGAGCAACCAGTGCTCTTAACCACTGAGCTATCTCTCCATCCCAACAAAAATATTCTTAAAAACAAAACAAAACAAAACAAAACAGCTAGGTGTGGTGGCACATACCTGTAACCCCAGCACCCAGGGAGGCAGAGGCCGGTGGACCACTCTGAGTATGAGGCCAACCTGGTCTACAAAGTCCAGGACAGCCAAGGCTACATAGAAAAACCCTATCTAACAACAACAGCAAACCAACAAAACAAAACAAAGCATAAACAGATATGCAAGTGGGGTGGGAGGGAGACAGAGAGATTGTTGAGATGGCTCAGAGGACTTTAGCTCAATCTGTAGGACTCATACGGTAGAGAGAAAACAGAGCCCAAAGTTGCCCTCTGACCTCCATACCCAGGCCTACACACCTACAAGCATATACACACTCAATAAATAAATAAATGAACATACAGATTTAAACATATATAAAACTAAAAATATTTAAAAGTCAGCAGGCACAGTAACCCCTGCCTACAAACCAGGAAAGAATGCTGTCAGCCTTATCTCAAAAAGAAACAAAAGAGTTAAAGATTACTACCAGGTAAGGAGATTCCCATTATTTATTGCAAAGTGTACTTAGAAGAAATATCTAATCTACTTCCCCATTCTAAGGTTATATTAAATGCTTATTTATATTTTCCTTATACATGATGTAAGGCTGCCTAAATTTCATGTTTCCATGGGCTGTAAGGTGCTGCTAAAGCAGACTGGATCTGCTGGACCTGGAGCTGGAGGTGCTGGTGAAGTGCTGGGAATGGAGCCCAAGTCCTCTGCAAGAGCAGTAAGCGCTCATAACCTCCAAGCTGTATCTGCAGCTCCTCACTCATTTTACACAAAATACTTAGGAAACAGCAACTTTAGCAGACAAATTCAAAATTTACTATATTTCAAAATTAGAACAGCTAAAAAATACATTTCTTAAGAAAATTCACCTAAAATAATTTATGTGAAATCATTAACTGATCAGGAATGTTTCTCTTGTCTAATCTGAGGTCTTCTAATAAACTTGGACAAAGATTCCTGGAATGAGAATCATCTTCCAAAGAACAAGGAAATCATTTACTAGCCAGTGTATCCACTTAAGGGGCTTCCAATCCCTTTTGCCCAAGGCCAGGAAGCAAGTCTTGGTATAGACTCTTCATACAGAACAGACAAGCCTCATTCCATACTGAGACACCCAAACACAGACAGCAAAGATTTGCTTGAGTATGTCAGAACTGTCATGTCAACAGAGGCTCCTAAAGGGAGAATGTCCTTTAGTAACTTAAATAAGGGTGTTAAGATCTGCGGCATTTTGGGCCAATTTTAGGAAAGCACTCTCACAGCTTTAAGATAATCTAATACTGTTTTTAAAAACATGTAATTCCAACCTTTTGAGAATATCTTCCTTGTTTCTGTTTTAAAAACTCCAAGTACTGTTTCTCAAAGACCTTTTAGAGCTGCTGTACGGAGACAGAAAGTGAGCTACAGTACTTCTTGAAACCAACTTTTAAAAATACAGAAACCCAGACTTTCCCAAAACTTTCCCTAAGCCTTAAGGCAAAGGGGGTGGGGGCCACTTGGGCTGATAAGAAACTCTTCATTAAAATGCCTCTAATTCTTAAAATTCTCTACTTTTAAAGAGACAGCACTTTCTTTGGATTTCTAGTACTGACACAGAACTATGTCTCAGAGTCTCATGGTTAAAATTCAAACTCATTACACAGTTTTGCCAGTCACAAGCAAAACCCATGACCAAGAAAAAAGCAGCATTAGTCACGGCTTTTCATGGAAACAGCAGAGTTGCCATCCACTAACTAAATAAAGACAGGGCTTAGAGTCCCTGAGTTCAATCCCAGGGACAGCAAACAAGTAAAATAAATAAATAAATAAATAAATATAATAAAAAAATAAAAAAAAATAAAATTCTAAAAAGAATTCTAAATGTGCAAGAATAAATATAAAGCCTTTGGAAAGCCAATTAAGCAAACACTATAAATTTACTAATTAACAGCAACAGCACCATTATTCCTGGTTTTAGAAGAGAAAAATAATTTCTAGACAGCCCATGCACCAGCACCTGAAGCCTGTCTCCAGCCACTTGAGCCAATCCTAAGACAAACTAGCAACGTGTGTGAAAGCTTTTGTCCAGCAGCACCCTCTATGTTTACAGTGTGGTGGGCCAGGCAGTTTCCCTGGTGTCTACATCTGTCACGGCTGCAAGGCTACCTTTTCTAGCACTTACAGCTGCTAGAACAGTGGCCCTAAACTAGAGAGTGGCTACTGGGCTACTGAATGCATTGCAGTGGCTGATAAATCAAGCAGACACAAGCTCTGTAAGCCAAGAATGAAATATCTGACAGAGAAGGTGCAGTTTTCCCTCACTGGCAGTCTAAAGAGCACAGAAGACCTAATATGGTTCAGAGGAGAGACATAAATTTAACTGAAACACAGGTACAAGGACTGAGCCAACGGACCTTATAACCTGAACTTCGTGAAAAAGCTACCAAACCATTTTGGAGAGTGAGACACATTTTTACTGAGCATTTTCAAATTATCTGATCTTCTCTTTACAAAATACTGTAAGGTAAGCAAGGCAGGTACAATCTTACTACTTACTTTCAGATGCCCTGAGAGCCTCTGGGGTCTACCTTACTAAAAGTTTTGTGCTGCTTTCCTTTAATGATGGAATTTCTACTCTATGGAACACTTCTAACTGGCATAACTTAGACCGTATATGTCACTATAACTTAAAATATGGAGATCACACAGTTCCTGGCATTTGTATTAAAAACTGATGCAAAAAGACAGTTTACATGATAAGGTCAGCCCTTTCCATGCCAGCAAAAATATTAAAAAAGAAAAGTGAGCAGGAAAAACATCAAGTACCATCTTTTATCCTCAATACTATCCATCGAGTCTTCCTCACGATAACCGCTAAGTAGCTGGAAACAGATACTAGCTCAGAGTACAGCATCCAAGAACATCACACAGCAAAGCCACTGACAATTATTCTCCATATGGCAACAGCAGACACATGCTTACACTGCACAAAACATTTATGAAGTAGCATTTAGAAACCATGATTTATTGGGAAGCTGAAGCAGGACAGTTAATTCATGGCATAGAGAGTTTCAGTCTTGCCAGGGTAAAACAAACCAGCTGGGCATGGCTGTGAATGACTTAAAACCCAGTACTTGGGAGGCAGAGGTAAGCAGATATTTTTGAGCTCAAGGCCAACATGGTCTGCATAGTGAATTCCAGGATAGTCAGGACTACATAACACAAAACAAAACAAAACAAACAACTTGCTCAACACCCAACCAATAAAAAATAAAACCCTATGAACTACAAAGATTTTAAAGACAGCCAGCTCTCAGGAGGCAGAGGCAGGTGGATCTCGAGACCAGCATGGAGTTCCAGGACAGCCAAGGCTATCCAGAGGAACCCTGTCTCAAAAAAACCCCAAGATTTTAAAAAGCACATCTCTGTCAGATGAAAGAGATGGTTCAACACTAACACTCTTAAGGATTGTGACATACTTAAAGTAAAACACATTGCACAATAAGCCCTAGCTCATTAGGCACCACCTTAAGAGCAAAACAAAAGCCGTTCCTTTTATTGTGCAAGAACAGAGAACTGACCTGAGCAATGAACACCCGAAAGAGAAGGTCTAAGAAAAAAAAAAAAAAAAAAAACCAAGCAGAGTTCCTTATTTTCATTTCTTGCTGAGGCTCTGCTTTGTGATATAAGAAACTTAAGGATAGCTGACACATGCATGGGTCAAGAAAAGTGGAAATATTTTGCTCTAATAACTCTGTGGATATTGTTGATCTTTCTTAAGGTTTAAAAGAAGGGCAAAGTTTTCTTACCTTTTGACGTCAGAAAGTCAAACGATGTGTTCAAGATTAGTTATTAATTTCAAGCCTGAATATTTTACTTTGTTTCTTTATAACAGCCCTATAAACCTGAAGTTGTTTAAAAACAGGACCTAATTTTCACAGGGCAACTGCCAAAACCATTCCATTCCTTCATTCAAAGAGTGTGTATCAACTAACTATAATTATTTATCATTTTAGACAGTATTATCAAACCTTTATAATAAAAATTGAGATGTTAATATTTACCTTGAAGCATTTAAAATTGACTAAAATAAAAATGTGGCAAAAATAGTAAAAGATGACATTTAAGTGTAGTTAGTTGTTCACTTAAGTACAGTATTCCAACTCCATGAAAGCTCTAGCCACACGGAAAACCTACCCATTGAAGTACTAGGACAAGCTGCACGGCAAGTTACAGACCGCAGGGTGCTTCCTAAGTCAGGCACTGAGAGCTCAGGGATGCACAGAGGGCAAGAGAAGAACGTGCAGCCACTGCTTGGTCAGCAGACCTTTCCTGTGGACACACTCTTCAGCCACGGGCCTAGCACACGAAGATGGTGGGGAAACACTCCTCATATCCCTGAAGGGCTTACCACCTTAACCAGAAAGTATTCTACACTTTATGAATTGATACTGAATGATTACATCAAAATAGACTACTGTAACCTTTAACATTTTTTTTTCTAGAAACCACACCAGTGTCTATGTGTTTTGCCCAGAGCAAAGCACACACACTAAATGCAATTTATGAGAATCTGTACTTCTCAGGTATCAATCTGTCAGTTTTCTCAACGTTTCCTCATATGGGCCCCAAACAGGCATTTGCTATTTCTAACAATTATTAAAAAAAAAAAAAAAAAAAGCCTTAAAGGCATTTAGCAATCTCGTCTCCAATGTGTTTTCTTCCTTCCTAACACTGCAGTGTTATCACATGACCCATGGACAGCTCCGGACAGGATTAGTCAGGCTGGAGGGCGCCTAGCTAAAACCCTTCATCTGAAATTGTTTCTAACCAATGAGCCACCCACAGGGACAGGCTGGCAATTAACCAGTGCAAATGCAAGCTTATTACCTGAAAAACAACAGACTCCCTCTCATTTTTTTAAAGTCTTTTTCCAAAGCTCTCTCCCTGGCTTCAAGATATCTGTGAAGGTTTAATGCTACACAACCGAAATCTTCAATCAACAACAGCCATTTCTTTGGGAATGATTGACTTGTCTACCTAACCCCGGCCTATTGAGGTCTTTTACAATCACCACACTTACGGGGGGTGGGGGGAGAAGCTTCTTAGCTTTGCAAAGCAACTCTCCACTCAACTGAGTTTGGTTAGCTATTCAGTTAACGAAGAAACGAAAGAAAACCAAGCAAGGATTAAGAAACCTCGAGTTTTGGTTCCTCCTTTCCCAATAATTAGATGTCTGGAGCCTGGCATGGCCTCTCCTTTCGAGAACCTTAGGCGTCTCGCTTGTAAAATGAGAGAGTGGGACTACACGACTAGGGTACTTTTCAGCTCTAAGGTTCTCCGGTATCTAAGAGTCCTGTGAAGCGGTCCCTACAGGATAAGCCACATCTAGCTCTCTCCGCGGGCCTGCCCACGTCAGCGATGACACTACATCTTCTGCTCTGTCCACCTGCCCAGAGGTCCTCGGCGCGGAGGGGACGGGAGTGGGCGTTCCCTCCGGGAGACATTTAAATGAGGCCAGGAGCAGAAGGTCCGAGTGACAAGAAGTGGCCTCAGAGACAGACTGAGAACACACCAGTCCAGGGAGCTCGGAGAGGGTGGGGCAATGTCATGAGCCCACTGAGCCCACGAAAAGGTTCCAGTCGGCGCTCTCGCCCGCGGCCCTCCTAAGTCACCGAAATGCTCACGCAAAGCGGGAAAGGTGCTCGTGAACTGCGCGGTGGGGGACACGATCCCATTCCCTCCCTGCTGGCTGAACAGGTGAGCACGAGCCGAGGCGGACGCGCTCACTTTCCCGTACTCACTGAGACGAGGCTGGGAGAGGTAGTTCCGGCTCACCGCCAGCGCCTGCTCACGAGCTCCGGCCATCGGCCCACCGCTGGGCACGGGCAGCTCGGGCGCGGCACCGTTCACGATTCCCCGCATCGCTCGCAGCGCCATCTTGTCTCCTCCGTCCCGACTGGCCCCGCAGCAGCGCGGCGCAGGCGCAGATATAGCAGGGAGGCCCGTGCGGCCGGCTCCGCCCATGCGCGCTGCGAAGCTGCAGCAGAGGCCCCGCCCAGTCGGCGGCGCCCCGCCCCCAGACTCGTGACTGGAGCTCTGCGGGGGCGGAGCAGCGTGCGCGCGCGCTCGCGTGCTAGCGGGCGATGGGGAGCTGACCAGAGTGCTGGGAGCGCGGCCCCGCGACCGGGAACACGGAAAAGAGGAGCCTTTGGGGCTAGGAAAGAAAGATGGAACCAAGAGAGAGAACCCACAAGAAAAAAAAAAAAAAAGATTCATTGGAAAGCAGGGAAAGAGGAGTTAGGAAATCATGCATAAGAAGATGCATACAGCTGATGTCCATTGTCAAACTGTGAAAACCACCTTGGAAAGCAGAAGGTAGAAAACCTACCCCCATGATTGCTACCATGGAGTGCTTTGTGACATAATTTATTTCAGCTTATCTACTCGGTTCATTCTCTCCTGGATCTATTCAACCGACGTGGCTTGCATATTTGGGTGCAAGACCACCTTATGAACAGACTTAAAAAAAAACAGTTAAGGGGTGGAACGCACATAGTTTGTTTTCTGTTGCAGTGATAAAATGAGCTAGCTGTTAGCCCCTGTGCTGTCTCATGCTTTTAATCCCAGCACTGAAACAGAGGAAGGAAGGTCTCTTTGAGTTCCAGGGCGGCCAGGGCTGCATAGTGAGTCTATGTTTTGAAATAAAAAAATAAACAAAGAGAAAAAACAGCTGGCTGTGGGAAAGGAACAACCTAGTGGATTGATTGTAGTTCTGCTTACAGTGTAAGAACAGAAAAGGAAGACAGGAACTTTGCTGTGATAGGTAGGGCAAGGCAATGGAAAATTGCTTTGTTTGGGTAACTGTTATTTCTCCATAGATTGTTGATAAATACACAAGAAGACATCTAGACTGGCCTTAGGTAAGATTTGTAACTTATCAGTTGGGGAATGTGGAGATTAAAAGAATGGAGCCTGAAATGTGTGTAGAGTGGGGAGATACTGAAGGAATCTTTAGGATTAGGGGATTAGACACTCAGTTCCAAAAGCTAAAAGAAGGGGAAATTTTGGCAACTTTGAGACTATTACCAGACACATAAGAGAAAGCTAGTAATGGGAGGACAACAGAGTCCAATTCCCGTGGCCATTAGAAGACCACTATGAATAGCACACATAATGGTACACACCAGTAACCCCAGCACTTGGGAGGCAGAGGCAGGAGAATCAGCAGTTTAAGCTCATTCTTGGCATCTTCAAGTACATGGGAGTTTTAGAAGTCTTGCACTAAATGAGATCTTGTCTCAAACAACTGTAAAGAGGCACTTGATCATGAAATGAATCTCTCTGTCTCTGTTTTAACCTGGAAGAGAGGGTTGAGAACTGAACTGTATACCATGGTGGTGTATAGGTTAGTCATCCCTAATCTGAAAGTCCAAACTCTGAAATGCTAGAAAAATCCAAAAACTTTGAGGGCCAACATGATGCCACAGATGGAAAATTCCATAACGTGGAACTTTGCCTGTCTCATTCATAAAATTACTATACTATTATAAAATTCTCTTTGGGCTATATATGTGAGATATGTATGGAATATAAATGAATTTTGTCTCTAGACTTAGAGCCTATATACATTATATAAATGCAAATATTACAAAATAAAAAAAAAAGAAATTTAGAGGTTTAAAGCACTCCCTGTCCCAAACATTATAGCTAAGAGTTGGACGACCGGTGTTACAAATGAAGTAAATGCTCCTTTGGGTGCACCTCATTTCCCTATGTAATGATCCTTCTTTAATCTTTCTCTATGAAACTGTTGGGAGTATTAAAAGAAGTAAAGAATGCAAACAGTAAGTTCTATACGTTTCTTTTAAACTTTCTATTATTTGACAATCCCATGCATGTGTGTGATATATTTTGATCAAGTTTACACGTCCCCCCAATTCCCTCTCTTCTAGTTCCTACTCCATCTCCTGCCATTCTAGCCCTCCCAAGCACGTGTGTTTATGGTTCTTTAAGTCTACCGAGTCAACTCTGTGCTGCCCGCATGTGCCCGAGTGCAGGACATCTGCATTGGTGCTCTCTCAAGGACCACATCTCTGAACAAAATGGACTCTCCCCTCCCCTTTCTTCCCTTCCCCTCCCCTCAGAGTAGTCATCAGGAGCCGCCCCTCCATCTGTGCTGGGATTTTAGCCAGCCTGAGCTTTACGCATGCAGCTCTATATATTTTCTTAGCTAAGATTACTCATATACTTTTATTGATTGATAAACCTTTATACATTAATTACTATGTGTTAGACCAGTGGTTCACAACCTTCGTAATCCTGAGACCTCACATTGCGGTGACCACCAAACATAAAATTATTTCACTGCTACTTCATCCTGCAGTTTTACTACAGTTATAAATAGTAAAGAAAATATCTGCTATGCAGATACCTGGTGTCATGACCCACAGGTTGAGAACTGCTGTATTAGATTCTTTTTTAAGAGCTAAATGATGGCTCACTCTAACCAATATGTATTAAACAGCAGTTTTCTTGTGTCTTTTACCTGAAGCACCTGAGGAGCTAATTTGCAGCCAGTACTTGATACATAGCCATCAGATGAGGGAAACGTGCCACATCTTCGTTCTTCTACTTGGAATGTCTTTAATGTGCCTTCCTTTACTCCTAAGGACTGCAAGAGTAGCTGGCCCATCCATAGAGAAGGTGGTAAGAGCATGACACTTGGAGTCATCAATCCTGGTTTCAAGTACTCTTTAAGTACACAATGTGACCTTGGGGTGACCCTGAGTTCCTTCGACCCAGCTGACCTCAACCTTGCTGTGAAGCTATGTAGTGAGCCTGGCCTTGAACTCTTTATCCTCTGGTCTCCATGTTCCAAAGCGGGTATTATGAGCATGGTCCCGTAGGCCTGGTTTTCTTAAGGGTTTAAAATTAGGCTTAGAGCACCCAGCAACTCTGGCAAGAATGTGAAATTGTATTCTATTACAAATACTTATTGAGGAAGAAGAATAAGGAAGGAAAGGCAAGAAGATCTCATGCCAGTGACTTCATTTTCCCCATATAATGTGAATCTTTCTTTATTTGCTGGAAAATACTACTCACATGTAAAATAATGAGTTTCCTTGTGTGGTTGCCCTTTTTGTAGGACTAGTTTATAATTGTTAGATTTTAGAACGGTGCGATGCTAGATGTTTCTTCTCAATTTACAGGTGAGGAAACAGAAGTTTGGGAAAGTAAGGTGATTTCCTGCAATTTGAGCTCCTTAGACTTAGACTGTATGCTTCGGACTCCATAAATTCATACGTGTCTTGCCTGTCTTTTCTGTGTATATCTACAGAATAAATCTAGATTCAGATCAATCTACAAATACCCCAGATATAAATCATGAGTGGGGAATTTTGGAAGATGAAATTACGGCTGAGATGAGTGGGTGCTTCCGATCTGAAGTGTGACGACAAGCCCCAGGCTCTCACCTAGATCTGCTGAAAGCCCTTTCTGTGATAGCAGAAACGAACCAGGGATTTAATGGTCTTACAGCACTGGGGTTTTCAGGCAAAGCTCCAGGGACATACGTTCATCTCAGCCTTTCTATCATGGCCATGCCCTGTACTGTCCTTAAGTCTGAATCTCAGAGCCATGAAAGTTCTTATTCTTTATAATACACTCAGAGAATCAAAAGCACCCAATTGAAGCCTTGTTCAAGCAAGTGCCTAACTGGTAATGACCTGAACATAGTATGGTCATTGGAGAAAGTCCAATGGAAGACACATTCTTGCTCTGAGCCACGAGCAAGCCGCTAGCATTACACCAAGCTAGATGGAGCAGGCCAGACTCAGTGGTAGATCCCTTGCTTAGCAGGTAGAAGACCTTAGATTTTATCCTGAGCATGGCAAAACACAAAATAAACAAACAAAAAATAATTTGGAGAAGATGTAAATGGGAAGAACAGTGCTGGATGTTTTGCATTAATTCTTGAGCGACCTGTAAATTCTTGTGGCAAGCAAGAAGTAACAGTTCTAAAGTGGTCAGGGTAGATGATGCACTTCAAGGGGAAATTAACTTGGGGAACTTAGTGTTTGAAAATTCTCCCCACAAATAGAGGGGCTCTGCAGAGCAGAATCCATGTCCTTATGCTTTTTTCTGATAACTAAGGTCTTGAGACATAGTCCTGTATGCCTATTATGTCCAGGTGCTGTGAGGGGACTCAGCAGAGAAGACCATTCAGGCACAGGTTCAAGCCAATAGAAAAGCTTCATTATGTCCCAGGTGCTGTGAGGGAGTTCACCAGAGAAGACCATTCAGACACAGGTTCAAGCCAATAGAAAAGCTTCATTAGCCCACTATCTACTATACTGGGTGCTCAGGATCCATGTGCTGTCAAGACCCAAGTGTTGGTTACAACAAAACAAACAAACAAACAAACAAACAAACAAAAAACACCTGCTGGGATGACACACCTCAGTTAGCAAGAATAGGTAGCCAGAAGCAGAACTACAGAAGCCAAAGAGCAAGGTTAGTGCATTTAGGGACTTTCCCTGAACTATGGACTTCGGTGGTCTTTTGTTTTGGCAGGTGTTGTTGCCTACATGCTGGTTTCCAAGGCCTGAATAGTACTTCCATCATGGCACCAGTTGTGCTAAGCTCTGGGGGCCATAACACAGATACTATTCTAAATGATTGTTGCTTTTAGAGATAGGGTCTCACTATGTAGCCATGGCTCACCTAAATCACATTATGTAGATCAGGTTGCCCTTGAATTCAGAGATCCTCCTGCCTCTGCCCCCCAAAAGGCATGATTCACCATGGCTCGCTAAATTGCTTGCTGTTAATTTAGTTCATTGACCTTCCACAAAGACTCTACAAGTTAGCAGTTAGTGACACAGAGACTCAAGTAGCTGTCCATAGTCCCGCAGTTGCTTGATGGATAATAAGGACCCAAGCTGATGGTTAAAGAGATTATCACCCTTATTTACTAGTAAGGATAGAAAGGTGTACTTGCCAGGAATGAGTCTGATGAGAACTGAGTTTAGATAATACATGTCCATTGACCATAAGTCTTTCCTCCTCACAATTATTTCCACCAGTTCTCTTATCTACTGGTATGAGGGCGGTCCATTCCCCTGAGCTACTGTATGACTAAACTTTTTAAGGAGCCATTGCTGAGGCTGAGAGTCCAGCAGTTAGAGGTAGAGTTCTGCCTACACTGCCCAGGTATGTGGGTTTCAGAACGGAAATCCATATGGAAGGAAGGTGGTGTGTCTTCACTCTCATTCTTCAGCAAAGACACTTTAGGAATATGTGAGTATCTTTCAGGGCCTTTGGTATCTCAGCCCAGCTTCTGTGACCCCCAGAGAGTCAAGAATGGTTAGAAATCAGTAATGTGACACTAGTGGGAGGTGAAATCAGCCTGTGACACTAGTGGGAGGTGGGGGAAGATAGGCCATTGAGGTAGTGCCCTCAGAGAGCATACGGATCCTAGCTTTCTCTGCTGCCACAAATCTCTACCGTGATTTCTCATGCTCTGACAATAGGAAGAATTGGAGGCTTTGAGAATTCTAAGGCTTGGGACTTAGAGAGATGTCTCAGTGGTGAAGTCATTTTGCAGCCTTGAGCACCAGAATTCAGATGCTCATGTAACAATGTAGGCATCCCCTGCATACTTCTAACCCCAGTGTTTTAGATAGTTTTATGTCATCTCAAAAAAAGTGAAAGTCGGGGCCAGAGAGGTGGCTCAGAGGTTAAGAGCACTACCTGTTTTTCCAAAGGTCCTGAGTTCAATTCCCAATAACCACATGGTGGTTCACAACCGTCTATAATGATATATGGTGGCCTCTTCTGGCGTGCAGGCATACATGCAGGCAGAAGTTTGTATACATAATAAATAAATAAAATCTAAAAAAAAAAGTCATATGAGAGGAGTGTTGGTATAACATTATTGTGGAATGTATACACTTTGCCCTTGTTCATTCAAATGCTGATTTCTCTCCTCCACTCTCTGGTTTCAATCCAGACATTACATTGTGATACTTATTCTTAGCATCACCTGTTTCAAGTTTGTGTAAACATGCTGCCATTTGTTCTCTAAACTGTCAGTTAAAACAACCAGCCACAATGTTGAGCAGTGGAGAGGATAGGGTGGACATCCTGATTCAGAGTGGGAGGAGGGGAAGGAAGAAGGAGGAGAGGAAAGCATAGGAGGGAGAGGGGGAGCAAAAGCTGGGAGAGCAGAAGCTGGAGGAGAGGTCTTGGAACGATGTGGAGAAATGAACTGGACCTAAGATATCACTAAAAGCAAGTATAAGGGGTGAATCTGAATGGTAGGAACTATGCAGGCTTGGAGGTTTAGGATGGAGTAACTATTGCCCAGCATTGTGTTCTAGGTTAACTAAATAAATCCTAGTCTCTGTGTAGTGATTTGGTTACACAGCTGTTTAGGATTAACTGCAGCTTTACTAAAAGATATATCAATAGTAAATATTAATGACCTAATACAACAGAGGAGGGACCCTCAATTAAGAAAATGCCTCCGTAACATCTGGCAAGCCTGTAGAGCATTTTCATTATTACTGATTGACGTGGGGAGGGCACAGCCATTGTGGATGGTGTCATCCCTGGGCTTGTGGTTCTATAAGAAAGCAGGCTAAGTGAGCCACAGAGAACAAGCCAGTCAACTCCTGCCCTCAGGTTCCTGCCTGCTTTAAGTTCTTGTACTGACTTCCTTGGATGATAAAGAGCGATGTGGAAATGTAAGCTAATTTGCTTTTGGTCAGAGCATTTCATCACAGCAATAGAAACTCCAACTAAGACACCCATCTTGGAGGAGACCAGAGACTAGAGCCTGTCTGAGAAAACAGGAGCTTCGGTTCAGGGAGAGACTCTGCCTCAAAAAAAAAAAAAAAAAAAGTTACTTTGTAACTGCCTGTAACTCCAGTTCAGGAGATCCAAAGCTCTTTTCTGGCTTCCATCCTCCGGCACAGTGCATATATCCTATTTCCATGTACAAATACTCACAAATGCACACACAAATAAACACAAAATTTAATCTGGTACTTAAAGTAAAAGAGGGACTTTCAAAAGCATGCTGAGATGCAGGGAGCCCATAGACAGAAGGGAAGGTCCTCCTTCACCATGCAAAGCAGATAAAGGGTAGTTGACAGCAAGGAGAAAAGGTGCTTGAGGCTTAGTCTCTAGCAAAGAAGTAAAGGCCATGGCTGAGGTTGCAGGTGAGAGCCAACAGCCAGGAAAATCCTCAAATTCAAATCCTGCCAGAGCAGCCTGCGTTTGGGTTCTACACTGTTGACACCTGCTGCTTCTGTCACAATGGAAGGACATCTGGACTGAGCTTGAAGGGACTTGGCACCGGCACGGAAGCTTGGTTTCACTGGCATGGTGTGTATGTTCTTTAACTTTAAACTTTCCTGCCTCTTCAAGAGCACCGTGAAGCTCTTTGGTCTCCTTATAAACTACTGAATTTGCTACTGGTGTCTCAAAATGGAAAGATTATGTGAAGTCCCAGTTTGTGTTAATTCGATGTGTGTGTGTCCATCCTGTACATTGAATCTGAGGCTTCTTTGTACATGCTGGCTAGTAACTCTATGACTGAGCTATCTTCCTGGTTCTTGGTTATGTTTTGTATTTATTTATGTGTATGAGGTTTTATTTTATTTAATTTGTGAGTGCTTTGCCTGCATTGATGTATGCATGGCAAGTGTGCACTGGTGTCCTCAGAATCCAGAAGAGACTGTTGGATCCCCTGGGGCTGCCTCATCTCCCCAAGTGCTGTATGCTACAATGGATGTATGCTACAATGCCTGGCTTTGATTTTTTCCATTTTTGAAGTGTCTTGTTCTCCTGGGTCTGAATCCAGCACTTATTTTCTCTCACATATAGTGGCTCCTTATCCTTTTGGCACATCTCTATTCCATAGGTTCTTCAATGTCATGAAGATCATGGCTATACAAAGTTATAATCCCTCCCCACACCCGCTCCCACCAAATACACCTGTTTTGTTTTGTTTTGTTTTTTGTTGTTGTTGTTTTTGTTTTTTCAGAAACCTGCATATAACTTCTGAACTAAAGTCATATATTTTGGAACCAAGCCTCTGCAACCCTGACATCTGCTAAACCTGAGGAATCATGAAGTGATTGTTAAATATTAAACAGCTAAGGGAAACAGGACGTGATGGGAAGCAAACCCTCATATCCAGTTGTGAGTCACAGGGTACCCCTTGGGGCAGGCCATGTCAGCCTCAGCTCCAGTCATTGTTTTATGTGTATATAGGCCTAGAGAAAACAGTCTGCCGGAAGGTCCCGGCTGCCAGCCATTCAAACTGGAAAGAACAGAACCACAGTGGGAGTACCGCACACTTCCACTTTACCCTGATCGGAAGTTGTTCTTTGCAAGGACTTAAAGGCCACTGGCTTATCTGCATCTAGACTGAACTATTGCTTTTTACTGGTTGCTCTTTAGTTTTTAGCTTTTCCATTATTACATGGAAGATACGCAAAGTTAAGATGTATAATTGTGTTCCCTGGAGGAGGCGGCAGGAGGGTTGTGATTCTAGACTAGCTGTAATAGGTAGTTTCCAGCTTGTTGTTTGTTGAGACATGAGCTCACACTGTAGCCTAGGTTTTCTTAGAATTCACTGTGTAGTCCAGGCCACTTTGAATGTATAGATATCATCTTGCATTAGCTTCCAGAGTGCTGAGATTATAGATGCAAGCCATTATGCTCTATTGAGAAATATGTATAAATATACATTCATATACTCAATATATAATACATAATCATGATGTGCATACATTTTTAAAAAAGTTTAGTTATATCAAAAGAGACATTAAGATCTATTTAAATGTTAACCATTTTAATATACAGTTTAGTATTTAACACTTAAATACTTGACATTGGTTCAATCAACCAATTCCTAGAAGCTTTTCATCTTGTGAAACAGAAACTGTGTACCCACTGAAGAACCACTTCCCATTTCCCATCTCCCAGACCCTAAAAAAGATGTTGTTTTTGTTTCTGCACATTCTGCTATTCTGGGAACCTCATATAGATGAAATTATAGAGAGCTTTTCCTGTGGTGAATGACAAACTTTTAGCATAATAATGAATCCATGTTAGGTAAGTATTTATTACATTTGCTTATTTATTTGTCCTTTGTAGGAGGGGGGCATCTGGCTTGCTTTCAGCTTTTGAAAAGTGTGTGCATGCCTGAAAACACACACACAAGTTTATGCTTTGGAGAACATGAGGTGGCTCAGTGGAAGGGCACCTGCTGCCATGGCTGATGGCTTGAGTTGGACTCACTGGACCTACTCTGACTAGCCAGCCTGCCAAGTGCAGGGACAAATCGGAAACTTGGATTCCACAAGGTAGAAGGTGATGACTGCCACCTAGGTTGTCTGCTACGTGTCATGGCATACATGTACCTGCACACACTGGTACACACACACACACACACACACACACACACACACACACACACACACTCTACCCCCAAACAGAGGTGAAAACATTAACTAGAGGACAATGAGCACTCACTCCTGTGATTATCGCCAGTATCTGTGAAGGCTTCCTTGTCTTGCCTGTGAACACAAGCACTATATATAAATGTATACACATGTTTTAAATAAAATGTTACATGTTAGCAATAAGCTGAATGTGGAGTAGGCAGTTCATAGTGGTCGTCACTGTTGCTGTTATTTCTGTTAATGGACAGTGTGGTCATTCTTTAACCATACCTGCCCTCTTAAGCCCTCAGGGCCCCAGATCATCATTTTCATATCATTTTTTTTGGGGGGGACTCTGAGTTTGGTTGGTGTCTCCAGTTTTCTCCAGTTAGGATTGTGTTCCCCTCCCCATGTTGTCTGTTGGACAGTTGCACTCTGCTGGAGCTTCCTTAGCCCTTAGAGAACCTTAATCGCACTTAGCGGGAAATGTGGTGGCAGAAGTGCCAACTGCATCCCAAAAGGCCTTTTGCCCAGAGTAGGAAATATATTTACTGATATATCTCCTCTAACTGTTGACCATGACCCCTTTTTTCCTACAGACACAGGCACAGGGGAATGTTGGGGGACTCACGTGCTCCCTTTCATGGTGAAAGCGGGGCAATGGCACTGGACAGACCCACTGGAGCTGAGTCTGTTCATGGCTCAAATCCTAGCCATGAACCTGTGACTGTTTCTCTGTGTGCTGAAAGGTACAGGTGTTCCAGCTGTGATTATTTTAAGGGCCTGGGGACAGGAGACGATTGTGAAACATTCGGGTGTACTCAGAATAGCCACTTGTCAGTGCTTTAAGTGAAGGAGGGGAAGAGTTAGACGTGCTGCTGGCTTTGAAGGGGAAAGCTGGGAGCCAAAATCTGTAGGTGGTCTCTCAGAGATGAAAGAATTGGGTGGTCCGCAGAGTGCCAGAGGAACACAGCCCTGTGGATGCCTTCATTTTAGGCCAGGCACAGCTGTGTGGACTTCCGACCTCCACAAGTGTACCACAGCAAACGTGTGCTGTTTTGTGCTGCTAAATTCACAGTACGTACAGGAACAAGACACTTCCTTAATGGTCTTGTCCTCTCTCTCCAGGTTGACATTTTAAAGCTCTTTCCTTCTTTCTTTTTTAGCCCTAAATCAAGCCTCTGAGTTATTCATTTAATTAGGATGGCTCACCGTAGGATTAGGAGCCATTTAATTAGGACGCTCTGTTGCTCTTGTTCATCTGTTTTTTGGTTTTTATTTTTTTATTTTTTGTAAACTTTACATTCAAGGCCCCACTGAAGATGCCTCATGTTAGAATATTACAGAGCCACGGTGCCTTTGAATATCTCTCAGTGAGTTGCTATCTGTCCTGTAGCCATCCATCCAGTCATCCAGTCATCCGGTCACGTGATAGAGATTTACCAGTGGATACCATGTGCTCTGCACTGAGGTAGGGTTGGGATGAAAAATCTGTGTCTGTACCTAGACCAGAGATGTTTGATTTGTCTATGTTTACATGTGTTTATAGATGTTCGTGTGCCTATGCAAATGCGGGTACAGATGCAAACACATGTGTGTGCACATACATGTCGAGGCCAGAAGTCAATGCTGGGTGTCTTCCTCAATTTGTTTCCATATTTGTCTCTTGCTGAACCTAGAGCTTGCTGCTTCAGCCATATTGCCCAGAAAGCCCTGAAGGAAGCAAACTCGGGTCTTTCTGTGTGTCTCACAGACATCTATTAATTGAATCATCTTCTCAGCCCCATATATTAGATTTTATGGCTAGAGAACAGTAAGCACTTATTTCTTTTCTTCACATAAATGTTTCAAGATTTATTACTTTCAAGGAAAGAATGCACAAGAGGCATCTTTAAGTACTAAAGGACAGGCAATGTGCCTGGTTCAACCTTGCATTCTAGTTTGTATCCAGATCCAGGCAAGAGTTAAAAGAGTAATGTGACAGATAAGCACAGATGAGAACCAGCACAGCCCAGAGCCTCTTTGCTTAGGAAAAATCCACTTCCTCTGTGCTCTCCAGCCCTGACCCTGTCTGCCTGCCTTTGACGCAGAGAGCTAAGAGTCTAAATGAAACCTGTTGGAAGTTCCAATTAAGTCTTTGTGGACAAAGTACACTTGCAGACACACACACACACACACACACACACACATACACACACACACTACCATCAGATAGCAGGCGGCAATAAATCCATCAGCACACGCTCTTTCAGAGAGCAGATTCTCTGCTGTCTTGCCAACAGCTGCCAGTTCCTCTTTGAGTGCCTCACGTTCAGATGAGCTGTAAGGTAAGATTCTCTTTTTCTTTCTGGACAAGTTAAATTCTTCCTTAAAATTTATGTTTCTTGTCAGAGAGTTTTGACTGCTAAGTTTACTATTGATGGATTAACAGATTTCTTGTTTTGTTTTTGTTGTTTTATTGTATTGTTAATCTCTCCCTACTTAATTCACTCTAACAACTTTTCATTTTTGTTGCTTTCTTTTGATCTTTTCATTCTTATGTGTCTTAAGTAAGTTTGTAGTTTGAAATTTCTTATTATACAAAGAAATGAAGGGTTCCAGTTCTCTGTATGTGGTTCCTGGTTTGGAGTTATCTAGAGATTTGTTTCACTTGGGAGCTTGCTCCTTGAACTGCCAAGAGGAGGATATTTTTCTAGCCCTGGGCTTAGAAGACACTAGCTCAGTGCCTGGGGTACTTCTACCACTTGAGGCTGATGTTTAATCCTAGATATAACCACCCAAAATTATTTACTGCTTGTATTATGAACCTGGTTCATTATAGAATTATTTTTAAATGACAAGCAAGGAAAAGAGTAAGCCACTGATCATAAGTAACTAGCACTTGAATGCGCATCTTTCTAATCTTAAAAATAAGCACATCTTTTTTTTACATTCACATGCCAAGCATGAATACAATGTCTTATATGTATCGTACATTTTGTGATAGCAATCCATTTTAAAGTGTTAAATGATTGGTATTGTTGGCGCTGTAACAGAAGCATCATAAAAAGCAGATGATATCCTCTCAGACATTGTGGTTCCCTGAGGTTGAATAAGCAGATGTGACATGATGGTAAGATATCATACATGTTCCTAAGTAGGAAACTACTGATTTAGAAGTGCACTTAGGAAACTCATCATGAGAGTTAGCATCTTATTTACACAGAACAGAGTCCTGTAGCTTAAATAAACAACAACAAACAAGCCCTTCTAACATTGTATATCCACAGAAAAAGAACAAATATACAATACAATATACAAGTTAAGATGCTTTGGATTTTAGCTCCATTTGGCACCAATTGTGTGACCCAGGGCAAATCTCTTCAGCTCCTGAGTCTTTGAAATTTTTTTGGTTCTGGTTAATACCTATCAGTGGACAGATAGCCTGGGTGACACATACTTTTGCATGTTAAATGCAGCCTCCTACACCATAATTTTTAAGCGGTGACAAACTTAAGAGGTTTATTTTGGTGTAGTCATAAAATTGCTTGTATTTGTATTTTCTTTATTTTTGAGACAAGGTCTTTCTGTGTAGCTGTGACCTGGATCTCTAGGTAGTCCAGGCTGGCCCCAAACTTATTAACCTCCTGGTCTCACCTCCTAAGAGCTGGATTACAGGTGTGCACCACCCTGCCTGACTTATGCAGTTGCCCTTAAAAACTGTTTCAAAATTAAAACTGTTTTAAAAATTACAAGAAAAGAGAGTAATGGCTCAGGTGATGCTTACACCATCCAGATGAGAGTCTGATGTCTTGACAGTTGAGAAACAAGGAGGCTGATCATCTGTATAGTCTGTTTACTGAAGCAGGTGTGATTTCAGATATAAATCTCTGGAAGCAAAACTTCTCTGGAAGGTGTTGTGGGAAATGTGGAATTATTGAGATTATGTAAGAAATGCGTAAATATGCTTGAAAAATTCAAACTCTTTTGCTGCTTGAACGCTTTCCCACTTTTCGTTTAGACAGTGAGCTTTAGTGGAGCAGACAGGCTTCCCTTTCTTGTGTGAAGGTGACAGAAGAGCCGAGTCTGTCAAGGGACCTCCCTAAGCACCTGGAGGAGAAGGCCTCTGCTCTCCCACTCCCCACCCAGCCCAGCCTCCTGCAGCCGGGGCCATGCTCCACTTCGCTCTAAGTGCTCCTCAGCGGCTGCTGAAGGAAGGGAGACAGTCCCGGAAGCTGGTGCTGGCAGTGGTATTTGTGGCGCTGCTCCTGGACAACATGCTTCTCACCGTGGTGGGTATGTTTGGGGCTTTTTGTGCTAAGGGTGTATCTGCTTTGGGTCACAGCGGGCAGCATGTACCCTGCTTGATTTCACCAAGGAGCAGAAAACTTGTCAAGTTTCTTAAAAGATGTGGCGGTTGTTGAGGGTTGGAGGGAACTGTAGGCAGCAGGATCTGAAGGTTGTTAGACGTAGGACTAAAAAAAAAAAAAAAAAAAAAAAATCACGTTCGTATGTGCCTGGCAGGAAAAGAAGTCTTAAGACAGGATTTTTTTTCACCGTTCTGTCTTCCCACGGTTGCTGATGACTCTGGAGTTCTGGAGTCAGCTGGGGCAGTGGGCGTCATTTTCCCGTGATGCCTTTCCAGCTCTGTAACAGATCATCCAAGTCCTTACCAAGCCCTTGTTTGCAGCTAATTGCCTGACAGCCCTACATTTTCCAGCTGATACTTAATTTTACACGATGTTTCAGAAGTGGATGACTGAGCTCTAGATGTTGTCCCTCCTGGGTGAAATTTGTGCTTTAAGGAAAAGGCTTCTTGTGACAAGTAGATAACCCAATATGGTCAATACTGATATTTTGTGGTTTGATAGTCAGAGTATATTCATAAACTCTCACAAACATTAACATAGCAAATACAGAATCTTTGCATCAAAGGGACATTCCACGCCATCATAGAGATTGTTAAATCTTAATATCAATGCATCCTGCAGGTTCTGTCTCTTTTACAAAAAGAAAATTAGGCTCAATGATATTAAATAACATGTCCAAGATTCCTACTAGTGCTGGGGCTGGAATTCAACAGCTGTCAACTTTCTCAGAGTCTGAGCAACTCACACCACACTGCCTAGGCCCTCATTTTCCAGTCATCTGGGAGCTGAAACAAAGAGACAGACCCAGCTTTGATCTCCTTCAGCTGGGTTACATGTATTGGGGCAACTCTTTTTTCCCCCATTTTGCACCAATCTGTGAAAAATCGTTATAGATTATCATCAGCTGTTGATTCTCAGGTTGTACATGATTCTTTACCAGTAGATGAACTAACCAGTAAGTATGCCACAAATTCATGAAGACTAACTGCATGATGGATAGAATTTGTTCCTTAGCTAACAGGATGACTTGAGCAGGTGTGATCTTTAGTAGGCTTTAAATGTCACTTAGGTGTTTTCCTTTTGTATAAAACTGTACCTCATAGCAATGCCTTTGAACTTAGTAGTGGTAAATGTATGTCTGTTCCTGACTCTCCTCACATACCTCCCTCATTGATTTTCAGTGCCCATTGTGCCCACCTTCCTGTATGCGACAGAGTTCAAAGACATCAACTCTTCTATAAGCTCCCATCAAGCTTTCACCTCTCCTGCCTTCTCTACCATATTATCCTTCTTTGACAACACCACCATGACCGTAGAAGAGCATGTACCCTTCCGTGTAGCATGGACAAATGGCACTCCTCCTCCTCTAGTCACTGAAGCTGGCCCAGTACCTAAAAACAACTGCTTGCAAGGGATAGAGTTCTTGGAAGAAGAAAATATCCGGGTTGGGATTCTTTTTGCTTCAAAGGCTTTAATGCAACTTCTGGTCAACCCATTTGTAGGACCTCTTACCAACAGGTAATTCAGTAGCCACAGTGTCTGTCTTGGTCACTGATCTGTTGTGAAGAATGACCGAGGCAACTATTGTAAAGAAAGCATTTGAATTCCAGGCTGGCTTACAGTTTCAGAAGTTTAGTCCATTGTCATCATGGCAGGAAGCATGGTGGCATGCAGGTAGTGGAGCAGTAGCAGTGAGCTACCTCCTGATGCATAAGCAGAGGGGGAGAAACTGGAGTTGAGATGGGCTTTTGAAACCTCAAAACCCACTCCCCAGTGACATACTTGTTTCAACAAGGCCACTCCTCTTAATCCTTCTAATCCTTTCAAAGTGCTACTCCTTGGTGACAAAGTGTTCAAACATATGAGCCTATGGAGGCCACTCTTATTCAAACATCACAGTGTCCCATCCACAAAGTACAGGCTCAGGCTTAGCATAGAGGCTTAGGTTTTATGTAGGTCAGTGGTTCTCAACTTCCCTAATGCTGTGACCTTTTATATTTAGTTCCTCATGTTGTAGTAATCCACAACCATAAAATTATTTTCACTGCTACTTCACAACTATAATTTTGCTACTGTTATGAATCATAATGTAAATATCTAAGATGGAGGATATCTGATATGTGATCCCTGTGAAGGGTCCTTGACCCCCAAAGGGTTTGTGACCCATAGGTTGAGAATCACTGGTTAAGGTGGTTAGAAGAGAAAAAAATGCTCTGAGCTCCTGCCCCATGGTTGGTGGGTGGGACTGCAGTTCGGATAACCTTTTATCTCAAAGGGTAACAGATTATTGATGAAATGTTACAAGCGTCACATTTTCTTAAGGATGTGATATTGAATGCTGAGAACAGAAGCAGTGAAGAGCTGGCAGTTGGTGAGCATGGAGTGAGTGGGATGATGGAGAGAATAGGACAGTCTGAATACAGTCTGAATGATGCTCTGGCTTCCTGCAAATATCACTTGGGACGATCCTGAGGTTTTGAGAGATACCTTTCCTGGAAAGGATAATTAGGGCCTTGTTTATGGGTAGATTTGCTTGTTTGTTTATTTGTAAGCATGCATTCGATATTAAAAGCATGCTCTCAAATTAACCCCATCTCTGTTAAAAAATACTGTCCGAGTATATGAATGCCTGCTGCAATGCTCTCTGTCTTTGTTCACTTCCATTTTAGGATTGGCTATCACATCCCCATGTTTGCTGGCTTTATGATCATGTTTCTCTCCACACTAAGTAAGTCTTCGCTTCTCTTCACTAAGTCTCTTTGATTCCGTCATGTAAATGTAGTGTAAGAGAGCAGGACTGCATTCTTGAGAGAAAAAAGGGACATCTGAACAAGTCAACTGGGACACTGACGGAAATGTTTGCAGTCATTGGGACAGGGCTGGGATAGTGCAAGTAACCACCTTTCCTAGTGAGAATCATTCTCAACTCCTATAGGCGAACAGGTTTTTAATGTACTTCAGTGAAATTCAGGAGAGCTGTTTGAATGTACAAGCCATGGTACCTATGCATTCCCTTGTTCAGGTGTGTGTGTTTGTGTGTGTGTGTGTGTGTGTGTGTGTAACCTCTGAACAAGCTTACTACAAGACTCCATCTTTTAAAAGAGATAGTATTATATTGATATGCTATGGTAAAGGGTGACTAACAGCAGCAACAAAAAAGGATGTTGGACCACAGAAACTAGAAAACTCCCAAAGGTCTGTTGTTTCCCAGCTAAGGGTGGTAAAGGTTATATCTCAGGAAAGTAAATTTGCTAAGGAAACAAGAAAGTAATGACAAATCTCATCCAGCGTCAGCTTGATCTTACTAATAAAGTAGAGGTGAAATCGAGAAGGTGAGAATAAGCCTGATGTTTGAGCCTGAGATAAAGGGAGAAAGCACGGGGTTAGAGTGTCCACTTTTAAAGGACCAATGCAGGGAAGGTGCCTATGGACCTATCATTTTCTGCTGCCTCTGCTGACCCCTCGCTCCAAATTATATAGCTTCTCCCTCTGTTTTTTTTTTTTTTTTAAGGTTTTCTAGCACATATCCTTTCTGTATTCCTTCTTCTCAAGTTTTCCTCCTTCCCAGAGTAAGAACTGACTAATCCGAAGTTCAACAAGCATCAGATGCATTTGGGGATGGAAGGAAGGCTGACATGCAGAGCTTGAGGTGGGCGTTCTTGCTGAGACCTGGAAATACACCTGTGTAATTATAAGCTAATGAAAGAAAATGAGGTCACCACGCTGCGCTGCCTAGATCTAAACTCAGGGTCCCAGAGAAGGCCCTCATCAAACTCAGTGGGACACCAAACAAAACAAAAACCAGCTAATGCAAGCAGGAGATTTACAGGGTGGAAGCCTGGTTGAATTGGGAGGGAAAGGAGAGAAGGTGCTGGGGTGGGAAAGCAGAGTGTACAAGTATGAAACTGAAAGAACAAAATTTACTGTAAGAAAAAAACCCAGGAAGTTCAAATTAGCAGGGTTCATTAGTCTTCGGTAAGTGTCAGGGAGCAAAAAAAAGAAAAAAAAAAAGGAACACAGTCATCCAATGTGACCTAGAAATTCATTAAATTTTTTTCTGGACCACATACAAAGAATAAAATATGTTCCAGATATGTAGAGGAAGGTTTGGTGTTGCCTTGGGATTCATGTCCATACCATGCAAAATAAGATCACAAAGTATATCTGTGACCCAAGCTATTTAGCATAAAATCCTTACCTGCTCCTCTGTGATATAGTAGATTAAAAGCTTTTCCTATGTACCAAACTGTGTTAGGTAACAATTATAGTGTTGCTCTACTGAGTTAGCCTAATTCTATACAAAAGAAAATATATTTGGCTGTTTGGAGAGCCCATGTAAATCTTCCTTAAGGTTTGAATAAAATAGTAAGCAAGAGCTGGGTGTGCTCGCACAGGCCTAGTACTTGGGAGCTAGAAGCAGAAGGCTTAGAAGGCCAGAGTCATCCTTGGCTATAGTGAGTTCAAGGCCAGTCCACTATACATGAGACCCTGTCTCAAAAAGACAAAATTACTAAGAAGAGGTTTCTGATGCCCATCACGCCTCTTTGGAGCTCCTATCTGGGAGTTCTTAAGATGACTGGGAGATAAATAATGGCCCATATTAATTTAGAAAAATAAAAGGAAAATGATTGCTTTTTCTGAAGAGTGTGACCAACTGTCCTGATTTTCCTGGGATTGAGGTTTTCCAAAATGTGACTTTTGGTTCTGAAATTAAGAACGTCTCAGTACCAAATTAGCTACTCCATTTTTTAAGGACATAAAAATAGTGGGGTTTGAGCATAGTAGAAATTAGAAAGTCTGAGAATGGGCATTAGAGGTCAAAAAAGGAGGGACCAAGAGTGTGTGCTTTGGGGAGAAAATAAGTAGTTGGGTGTGGTCATGTTGGGCTGTACCTGAAGATCATAAAACACAACCAAAGACACCTATAATGAGTGGTCAGGAGGATTAAAGTTTTTCTGGCTCAGAAAAATTCCTTGGGAGGAATTCCCTTTTTTTTGGAGACATTGTTTGGGAGTTGAGGATGAGCTATGTCTGGGTCTACCAACTCAACTCCACAACCTGTAATTTAGTTTGAGACAGCACTCTCCAGTTTGCTTTTCAGTTTCGCCTGTGTTAATTTCTAATAAACAGTCCGTGTTCAAGGGCATGAGCTGGACGCGCTCTTTCTTCTTCACGTCTGCCACCAGTCCAGCGGAGCAGCACGCCCAGCACCATTTAGTAAATCACAGTTTTTATATTAAAATGCTAATTCTTTTTTTCTAAATCAAAATTTATTTTTTATGTGAATTGGTATTTTACTTATATGTATTTCTATGTGAAGGTGCTAGGTCCCCTGGAACTAGAGGTATAGACAGTTGTGAGCTGCCATGAGAGTTCTGGGAATTGAACCCAGGGCATCTGGAAGAGCAGCCAGTGCTCTTGACTGCCGAGCCATCTCTCCAGCCTCTAAGTCTGTTAATTCTCTGAGATAATGGGTCTCATCTCGTCATGATGCTCAAGATCTGTGTAGGAGTGACTCACCCTCGTGGAAGTCCAGAACATCCTTTGCGGAATTTGAGCCAGCTTGCTAACAGAGCACCCTTCTTTTGTATTTATTGTGTTATTATATGTTTATTATTACACATGTGTATGTTTGCCACTGAGTGCATTGAGGTCAGAGGGAAACCTGCAGGGGTTCATACTCCCCTACCATGTGGATTCCAGGGATTGAACTCATGTCACAGGCTTGGCAACAAGCCTGGTCTGAAAATCATTCTTAAAAAAATGTTGTTTCATTAATGTCCTATTTTAGTTTCTGCTGTTGTGATAAAATGTTCTCACCAAAAACAACTTTGTGGAAAAAAAAAAAAAGGGTTTATTTGGCTTACAAAGTACAGTCCATGGTTAGGAAAAACCAAAGCAGGAATCCAGAGCAGAAACTGATGCAGAGATTAAAAAAAAAAAAAAAAAAAAAAAAGCTTTCTGGCTTGTTCCTAATAGCTTGCTCAGCTACCTTTCTTGCCAGTTACCTTTTTGTTTGTTTGTTTGTTTTGTTTTGTTTTTTCTCTGTTATTTTGTCTTTTTTTTTTTTTTTTCCCCAGAGTTGAGGACGGAACTCAGGGCTGCCACTGAGCTAAATCCCCAACCCCTCACCTACTTTTCTTATACTGTCCAGGACCACGTGTGTTGGCAGAGCCTCCTATATCGTTAGCAATGAAGAAGAAAATACCACACAGACACGCCCAGAGGCCAGTCTGATTTAGGCAGCTCCTCAACTGCGTTACCTGTTCCAGGATGACTCTGGGCTGTGTCAAGTTGATGGCCAAATCTAACTGCGACAATTAACCTAATTAACTCAATGTCTAACAATGGACTTAATTATGCGTTTCATGCATTACATTATGTGTTTTTTATCATGTTCATCCCCCTCCCCGATTACCCTTTTTTATCCCTGCTCACTCTCACTGATGCTCTCCCTCTTTCCAATGAGTCCCCCTTCTACAAGTTTAGTTGGGGTTACTTACTGAGGAAAATGTTTCTGCTCCCCCAACCTGGACCATGCTGACTCTTCTCTTTTTTCCCAGTGTTTGCTTTCTCTGGCACCTACGCCCTGCTGTTTGTAGCCCGAGCCCTCCAAGGCATCGGATCTTCATTTTCATCTGTTGCAGGTAATGCTGCCACACACACACACACACACACACACACACACACACACACACACACACGCAGCTTCTTACCACTACTTTAGGAGCTTCATAAAATTTATACAAGGAAGTTAAGGAAAATGCCATCCAGGGAGGTAGCAGTTGTGATTCAGGAATGAAAGGATTGTAGATCTGTGGGCAGGGCGAATAGATTATTGGCCTGGATTAACTTCCAATGTTATGTAGATTTAGTTAGCTCAAGTAAACATAAGCCTAAGGTCAGGCTTTTAACTACTGCCGCCTCATGGCTCTTCCTTTGCATTACTTTCAGTTATTAATTGTTATTTCAGTAATATCATCATATTTTTTAAAGTAGTGACAAGCAAAGATGTCACAGTACCCCACGAGGCTGCTGTGTTCTGCTGCGTGCACAACTGAATGGCTGGCGGCACACTTGCCAGAGGTTGGCAGCCCACGCTCTCTCCCAGTGCCTAGTGTTCCCATGTTCCTCCTGGGGCGAGCATCACACTGAGTACCATAGTCCACTCTTCCGTCGCCTCTCCCTGGCCGCCTGGTCTGTGACCGCCTCATGCAGCGAGGTGTGTTAGGAAATGATAAAACCCCACGAAACATGAACTAAATTAGACAATAGTCTTATTATATTACCCTTTCTCCAAGGCTTCTCATTTTAACAATCTTAACAATATTGTCACTGAAATCATAAGCTGTGTGTAGAGGAGGCGGGAGAAGCAGCTATGGAGGACAGTATTTACAATATACTGTGAGTTCATTTATAAAGCCCCTCAGATGAAACATCCAGCAGGACTGTCACTCAGGGTATCACAGGCCCGGGATCAAGGGCTGGCAGACGCAATCATCAGCCTCCCTATGCCGACTCTAACTGTCATTTTCTGTTCAGGGCTTGGGATGCTGGCCAGTGTCTACACTGACAACGACGAGAGAGGGAAAGCCATGGGAATTGCTTTGGGGGGCCTAGCTTTGGGGCTCCTGGGTAAGTAGCACCTAGACAGAGATCTTAGTTCAAGAGACAAGGTTGTTGCAAATGCCACAAAGATGGCTGCAGGAGGCAGGTACTTCCTGTCATGGAAGACAAGTAAGTATTTTCCTTGCCTCCCTGGCGCAATTGTGCTGACTGCTTGAGAAAGACAACTAGGGAAAGGTGACATTTCTTTCTCCTTAAGAAGCTGCAAAATGCATAAGGACCTGGGGAAGTCCTGAAGGCCAACCTGTCCAAGGAAGTGAATGTCCCCACATGAGTGACCACTGCCTATCTCACCTCTGCTTCCATGCATAGCTGGAGCTTTCCACAGGACAGCCCAGCTTCTGCCAGAGTCACTGCTGATTTCATAGAAATAAGCTCCTTTGATCCTCACCACCAACATGTGAAAGACGAATGGTTGTCTCCGGAGTAGAGATAAGAATAAGAGCAATTTCATCCAAAGTAATGCCAGGGCCAGAGATGAGGACTCAGATTTTCTATACTCAGAAGCCTCAGCTCCAAACAAAGTGTTTATGTTTTCCTTGATGTATAGACTTCACACTGACTACTTCAATAAGCTGCTCTTTTGCTGAGCACTCTCTTCATGCTAAGCACAGTGCTGGCACAGATTGCATAGACTTTATAGCTTCTAACAATGTTCTGCTGCCCTCAGAGAGTTTACAAGGTTGCTGAGGCAAAGACCCAAGTCTCTTTCTTCCCTGGCTTATGTCCTACCGGCCACCATGGTTGAGAACACAGGGAAGAAAGTCTTATTCTTTTTCAGTAGCCATATAGACACCTCCTTGGACTGTGGTCATATTAGACACCTTTTTCACAGGAACTCTCAGAAGAACGAGCATACTACATCCTTAGAGCTCCTTCAAAGTCAGCTTTCTCCTCT
Organism: Meriones unguiculatus; assembly: GCF_030254825.1. NCBI lineage: Eukaryota > Metazoa > Chordata > Mammalia > Rodentia > Muridae > Meriones > Meriones unguiculatus. The sequence continues at coordinate 62,125,688 of NC_083352.1, read as the reverse complement.
TTCTTGGTTGGAACGTGGCACGAGCCTTCTACTGGTTCTCTTTCACACCCCTCCTTCATTCATGGTACATACTACCAAAGAATATTTTGGAGCCAGTGGTGTTTCTTCTCTGCTAAAAAGTACCATGTTTCTCAATAACCAACAAGGCCCAGTAGATACCTCTTCTGGATTATCTGGAGTCCTTGATTAATGTTGTGTCAACCACCTTCATCTTAACATTTCCTCTCCAAATATTCATGTTGCATTAATATCAACCTTCACCCTCGCTTGTGTCCTCTTTTAGACCCTTCAGTGTTGCTCCTACACATGACTTCAGGTGCAATAGACTTGGCAAAGCATTTATGATTCCCCTGGTCTTTCTGACTCATTCTGCTAGACTTAAATAGTATTCTGTGCACAAGACCACCTACTGTTAAGCATTTTGCCACATTTCAGCTATTTGTCTTATTGCCTCCTGACCCCTGCCTTGATAAATTTGATTTACTAGAAAGGAATTTCATGAGGAGAGAGACTAAATCTTCACCTCTGAACCCCCTGCCTCAGTGGAGCTTAGCCCCTAAAGGTCTTCGGTAAAGGCTGAACAGGTGCTGTGGAAGTCTCACTGCAGGGTCTGTGCTGCCTTTCCTTGTAGTGGGAGCACCTTTCGGAAGTGTGATGTATGAATTTGTGGGCAAGTCCTCACCATTCCTCATCTTGGCCTTCCTGGCACTTCTGGATGGAGGTAGGTCAATGCTGGTGCTTCCAGAAAGATAATAGCTCAGCTCAGATTGGAAGTACATTATGCTATGGTATCTGCCTTGACATGTTTGGATGGAAGCAAGGATTGCCCCATTCAAGGAAAAAAGGAAAAAAAAAAAAACTGAGGGAGTCAAGGCAGTAGCTACATAGCCATGAGAGCCCCAGATAATCAGTGAATAAACAGCTCTCTCCATGCCTCCCTTTTTTCTCAGCTCTCCAGCTGTGCATCCTGTGGCCTTCCAAAGTGTCTCCTGAGGTAAGTGAAAACTCTATCACCCAGGGATAAATAGCATGGCTGAATACAAGAGAAATGGGAAGTAAGGAAAAGTGCACCCAGATTTGGATTCCAGGCAGGCCTACACTTAGGATAGCAAAGGAGTCTGGCTTGATATTAGACAAAGATGAAAGTGAGGCTATGGAAAGAATCAAGTGTTTTCTAAGGAATGAAAATGGTGACAGAGACCTCCAGACAGCCTTCTCCGAGAGCATCCTCAGTTGACCATCATAGTCATAATTAAGAAACACCAGAGTTGATGCTTATCTGACCCCAAGCCAAATATGGCTCTGAGAAATCCAGACCAAGCTGTATTAGGAGGAGAGTGGACACAGCATAGAGTGAGGAGTTGCCCAGGGTGTGAGTATTGATAGAGAAGATCCTAGGGTGCAAGCATTTTTCCTGTGCAGAAGCAGTGGTGTCAGTTGGAGAAAGAACGAATGTGTCCTACAGTACCGGGTCAGGTTCCTCAGTATAGGTGAACTGCCTGAAGTCAAAGAAGAAGGGACTGGAACAACAGAAGAAGAGAAGTACTGGACACCATTGGGAGGGCAAAGATGTGTTTGAGCTGGAGAAGAACAAGGCAGTGATATCCTCTACAAAGCTTGATAGAAAGAACATACTGCAGATGATGGTACTGGTGTCTGAGTGTCAGTGGGAAGACTACAAAAAAGTTTTCCTTGAATGTAGGAAGAAAATTGCAGAGAACAAAACTAGAGCAGTGAAGAAAGACATGCAGAGACTGTCTTTACTTCACTAACTGTTTGGCTCTAAGAATGATCAGTAAAGTAAGGAAAAAGAAGTTATTTTTTTTCAAGGACTAGGAAACTGACCAAACCAGAGCCAGAGACCCAGTCTCATGTAGCCCAGGCTGGCCTGTTGCCCACTATGCAGCAGAGGATGAGCCTGACCTCCTGGCCTTCCATCTCCTGAGCTCTAGGGCCAGAACAATGCCTGATTATGAAATTTTCCCTTTTAACCCAAGGACAAAGAACTCAAGGAAAACAAAAAGGTCCCCAGAAGATGAAATTTAAAAATCCTGCAATTCATAGAAACAGAAAGATGGATCAATGAAATTGAATAGAAGACCTAGAAATAAACCCACATACATACAGATATTTGACTTTTGGCAAAGAAGCCAAAACCATACAATGGAAAATAGATAGCATATTCAACAAATATGCTGGTCTAACTAGATGTCTATCAACAAATATGCTGGTCTAACTGCATGTCTACATGTAGTAAAATGCAGATAGATCCATACTTATCACCCTGCACAAAACTAAAGTCCAAGTGGATCAAAGACCTCAACATAAAACCAGACACACTAAACCTGTTAGAAGAGAAAGTGGGGAAGAGCCTTGAACTCATTGGCACAGGAGACAACTTCCTGAACAGAACACCAACAGCATAGGCTCTAAGATCAACAATCAATAAATGGGACCTCGTGAAACTGAAAAGTTTCTGTAAAGCAAGTATACTGTCATCAGAACAAAACGACAGCCTACAGACTGGGAAAAGATCTTCACCAACCCTATATCTGACAGAGAGCTAGTACTCAGAATATATAAAGAACTCAAGAAGTTAAAAAAGCAACAAATCAAGTAACCCAATTAAAAAATGGAGTACAGAGCTACACAGAGAATTCTCAGTTGAGGAATACCAAATTGCAGAGAAACAAAGAAATGCTCATCAGGGAAATGCAAGTCAAAATGACCCTGAGATTTCACCTTACACCCATCAGAATGGCTAAGATCAAAAACTCAAGTGACAGCACATGCTAGAGAGGATATGGACAACCACTTTGGAAATCAATCTGGTGCTTTTTCAGAAAATTAGGAATAGTGCTACCTCAAGATCCAGTGATACCACTCCTAGGCATACATCCAAAGTATGCTCAGCTATACAACAGGACATTTGCTCAACCATGTTTGCTGATTAGTAATAGCCAGAAGCTGGAAGCAACCTAGATATCCCTCAAAAAATAGGAATGGATACAGAAATTGTGGTACATTAAAAACAAGGAAATCATGAAATTTGCAGGCAAATGGTGGGAACTAGAAAAGATCATCTTGAGTGAGGTATCCTGGAAGCAGACAGATTCACATGGTATATACTCACGTATAAGTGGATATTAGCCATATAATAGAGGATAAACATACTAAAATCAATAGTCCTAAAGAAACTAAACAACCAGGAAGACCCTAGGGAAGATACTCAATCTTCATTCAGAAGGACAAACGTGATAGACATCAGAAGCAGGAGAAGACAGGGAACAGGACAGGAGCCTACCACAGTGGACCTCTGAAAGACTCTACTGATGGTATTGAAGCAGAGACTGAGACTTATAGCCAAACTTTGGGCAGAGGGCATGGAATTTTATGAAAGAAGGGGAAGATAGAAAGACCTGGAGGGGACAGGGGCTCCAAAAGAAGACCAACAGAACCAAAAAACTGAGTGTTGGGAGCCCTGCAGAGAATGATACTCCAACCAAGGACAGTGCATGGAAAGGACCTCACATTCAAGCTCAGATGTGGCCCATAGACTCAGTCTCCCTAATAAGGGGAACAGGGGCTTTCTCTGGCATGAATTCAGTGACAGGTTCTCTGATCACCTCCCTCTGGGGGGTGTAGCCTTGCCAGGTCACAGAGGAAGACAATGCAACAAGTCCTGATGAGACCTGATAGGTTAGGGTCAAATAGAAGGGGAGGAGGCCATCAGTGGACTAGGAGAGGGACATAGGGGGAAAAGAAGGAGGGAGAGTGGGATTGGGAGGAGACAGGGAGAGGGCCAGAGCCTGGATACAAATTGAATAAATTGTAATAATTGATAATAAAAAATAATTTAAAATAGAAAAAAAATCCCAGAATTAATGAAAGTTAGAGGGCTGAAATAAGAATTATAGACAAAAATGAGAGCAATTCCCCTAAACAACCAAAAGCAATGCAAAGAGCCAGAAAAGAAGTGTACTTCATGGCTCCTTTTCCAGGGTGATAATGGAGAGTTGCATCCTAACAACTGAATAAGTATGGTCGGTCACACCTGTCATCTCAACACTAAAAAAGCTGGGGCAGGAGCATCATGGGTTTGAGGTTAGTTTGGGCTACACAGTGAAACTGCCCAACAAAACAAAGGTGTTTATGGCAGAAATATACTGAGGAATGAATGCTGGTTTAAAAAAACCTTTCTATCCATGGGCACAATGGTTAAGCAACTTTTAGTGTATCAGCCTCAGGGCTATGATAGTCAATTTAAACACTAATTATGAAATTTATTAGCAAATACAGGAAAACTTTAGGAAATGTGAGGGAGAAGAAAGTCATCCATATATGTGCACATGGTCATGTGACAATATCTATGTCGTGTAAATAAAAATGAATTACCCAAGTAAATTTACAAGAATGAAAGAAAACACTATGAAGAAATAAAGAAAACGTTATGAAGAAAAAAAAGCAGCAAACAGAAGGAAAAACGAGAACATGGGTAGGGTGGGAAGTCTGATTACCTTGACTTAGTAGGTCAAGGTGTTTGAAAAGTAATTGTAATCATATAAAAGTTGTTGGCTTAGGAGCTCTGTCTAGTGCACCATCTCTGGCTTGTCTTACAAATTCCAGGAAATGACTGTTTTCAGCTTCATTTTACAGATACAGAGCGCTCCTGAAAGAATTTGACACTGACCTGCTTGCTGCTCTGGGAGTGCCATTTCCCTTCAGTAACAGACGCCTCTTGCGGTCTGCTGCTAAGGTGTCCAGGAGCAGGAGTAACCACCCTGTCCAAACTCCTCAGAGAAAAGCACCAAAAGCCTGCTTGCAGCCTGGAGGGTGCTGGGTCCTGCACCATTTGGGTACCTACCTGCCCAGGCCTGGGAATACTCATGCAGACAGTCCTACCTCCGTTTAATTGAGCATCTTTGTAGCAGTCCTGATGGATACTCAACAGGGACTAGCTTGGGACAATTGGAAAGTGGAGTATTCACAGATAATTTTTAAAACTTGAAAGCTGCATATGGCTCAGTTGGTGGATGCTTGGTTAGCAAGCATGAGGCCTGAGAGCTCACAGCTCCTGGTCTTCCGCTGCAGTGTGCCCGCTGGCTGTTTCCATGATAGAGATAATAGTGTACACACGGTAGTTGGCAGCAATGCCTCCACTTTCAGCTCACTCCACAGCATTTGCAATTGGTTTCCACACTCCATCTCCTCTGGATAATTTTTTGAGACTATTCTAAAATTGCACTTACTCATTTGTACAACCCTACAATGTGTATAATCTGTATGCCTATACCTCCCCCTCCCCCCGGTACATGCTCAGATATGTGCCCATGTACAAACACACCGGCGACTACTGGGGAGCATTTTAGATTTTTGCAGTTCCTATTAGACTTATGGCCTGTGGCCTGCATGCTTGGAAATTACTTGCATTCATTTTTTTATTTCATCTTTACTGTGGCTATTATGTGCAATGCATTTAAAATCTAGTTATGCTCCTTTGTTGACCTTGATGTTAGTTTTAGTATTTTTTTCCTCCACTCTTTCCTAGTGCACTAGTGTACTGGGCTGCAAATACAGACTTGTGACTTAACCCCTATCCCTAGAGACTGGTTGTCCAAGGCTGTCAGCATTGGCTCCTGTGAACCACTCTTCCTGGTGTGTGATTGGCCACCTTGTCCCAATGGTCTCCCACCTGTTGTCTTCCTGTTCCAGGGTTTGTTTTTTTTTTTTCTTTTTTCTGTTGTTGTGATAAAATACATTGACAACCAAAAAACTAGGGGAGAAAGGGTTTATTTGACTTACAGTTTCAGGTTATAGTCCACCATGGTGGGGAAGCCCAGGCTGGGACATGGAGCAGATAGTCACGTCACTTCTACTGTCAAGAGCAGAGAGAATAAACACGCCCATGCCAAGTTCTCTGCTTTGTGATTCAGGAATCAAAACCAGGGGATGGTGCCACCAACTTACAGGCTGGGGCTTCCCTTCCATTAGGGCAAGCAAGACACTCCCCACAGATGTGCCTACAGGCTCACCTACCTGGGCAATCCATCACTGAGCATCTCTTCTAGAGGTAGGGTGCCAACTACCGTGTCATGGAAACAGCCAGCGGGCACACTGCAGTGGAAGACCAGGAGCTCTTCCAGATTGTGGCAAAGTAACAGCTGTGACTGGTCATCATACTTTCCTTGATGGGTGTGGCACTTCCACACCCACCTTGAGGTTTAAGCGCTCTGCCTCTTGTCAGATGCTGCCCGTGGGACAACTGATGTTTCCAGAGAGATGCAGTGGGAAGGCCCGGACAGCTCCTCACAGTCCTGGCTTTGCTCCCATTCACTGGAGGTGGGACTCAGATCCAATACATGGTATGCTGCTCTGATTGCCTCAGGACTTGTACACAAGTTGGGCCCTGTCCCCAGCTGTGACACCGGACAGGTCACTTCCTTTCTCTAGACCTGAGTTTCCTGGTCTCTACAGCAAAGGAGCCAATGGTGTCTAAAGTCCTATCTCAGATCTTGTGAAACAGGCTTCTTGTTAATTGTTTCCTCAGAGTGCCATGGGGACTCCACTCCTCACACTTCTCCAAGACCCTTACATCCTGGTAGCAGCAGGTAAGCTGGCCATGACCCCCTCTCCCATAGCAAGAGTGTGGCTTAAGACAGCCACATTGGCTCACACAACTGTCTCTCAGGTTCCATCTGTCTGGCCAACATGGGCGTCGCTATACTAGAGCCCACGCTGCCCATCTGGATGATGCAGACCATGTGTTCCCCCGAGTGGCAGCTAGGTAAGTGACATGAGTCCCCACCAAGCTCAGGCCCCAGGCAGCTAGGTAAGTGACATGAGTCCCCACCAAGCTCAGGCCCCAGGCAGCTAGGTAAGTGACATGAGTCCCCACCAAGCTCAGGCCCCAGGCAGCTAGGTAAGTGACATGAGTCCCCACCAAGCTCAGGCCCCAGGCAGCTAGGTAAGTGACATGAGTCCCCACCAAGCTCAGGCCCCAGGCAGCTAGGTAAGTGACATGAGTCCCCACCAAGCTCAGGCCCCAGGCAGCTAGGTAAGTGACATGAGTCCCCACCAAGCTCAGGCCCCAGGTAGGTGCTGTGAGCCTCTTTGAAGGTAATCAACAGCCATCAAGTCCAGGTCAGCAGCTACTCAGAAGGACAATACACAGCCTCCATAGCCTCATCATAGACCCATCCGCATGAACGGAGACCAAATGCACGGGTGGAGAATCACCTTGTAAAAGATGGTGGGCAATGGAGAGGCCATAGGGCTAGTACTATGGTAAAACTGTTCAGTATTTCCACGACTGGTGTTACAAGTGTCTTCAAACAACATGATATTTCTGTATTACTTTTCTCATTGTTGTGACACAATAGTTAGCAAAGCAACATAAGCAAAGGAAGTATTTCTTTTAGCTCATGGCTTGAGAGGACATCGTCTCTCTTGGTGGGGAAGGGTTGCAGAACTAAATACCACTGGAGTGCCTCAGTTCTGGAGAGACGGTGAAGCCGAGAGCAGGGGATGCCTGCACTCATCTTGCATTCTCTTTTTAAATTCCTTTTGATGTTGTCTAAGGCCTCAGCCAAGGGACAGTGCTGCCCCACTCAGTGTGGGTCTTCTCTTTTTATTTAACTTCTCTTCAAATGCCCTCACAGACGGCCCTCGGGTGTGTCTCCTAAGTGACTCTCGATGCAATCATTGGTCAGATTAACTAAGCATCACACTTAAGGAACAGTAGTCTCTTATTTATATAAAATGAGAGAAGAAAATTTTGCTTTGTTGTTCCAGGCAGTGAGAGAGATGGGTGTGGGAATATCAGCTCCATCACAGGCAGCTGTGCACATGCTGTTTGCTCTTTTTTTGTTTTTGACCATTTCTGGGGATAAGTCTCAGGGGCCTCATGCAAACTGGGCAAACATTCTAGCACTGAGCTGCAGGTCCAGACTTGTTCTCTTCCTTAGTAAGGCCTGAGATATAAGCCTCAGCCTTGCCCATGCAAGTTTCCCCATGACTCTGTGCCTCGTCATTTTAAAGTGATTTGGTTTCATAGTTGAGTGCCACTTGACCGCGGTCTGAAATGAACATGTTACCTGCCTCAGAGCGCCGTGGCAGGAATGAATGGCCTACGGTGTGCTCTGTGCCTGCACGCTGCGCAGGGTAAGAACGAACCCCACTGCCGCTACACCTCCTCTTGTTGCCTTCTGTACTTTTATAAAGAGTGCTGCTCAGCCTCCATCCAGTCCAGAGTAGAGGCCTCCTGCCTCTTCTGCTCCGTGGAGGCTGGGGGCCTCCACAAGTGAGTTGGAATGAGCTTAGAGAGAAGGTCTGGGCCTCTTCCAAGAAACCTGAGGACAAGGGGGCAGGAGAGGCTACGTGCAAACAGGAGAGGCTAGGGGTGCCAGAGGGGAAGCTGATAAGAACTGGATATAGCTCAATGTACCATAAAAAAGCCAGAATCTAATTTTAAGGGACCGATCCTGAGCAGGGCTCCAGCTGTACACTTAACTTCAAATTGAATTTCTTGAGCTGGAACTGCCTCTGACCAAGGCAATTAATTGAGTTAGGCAGCGCTCAGTGCAGATAATGTCTCTTCCGTCTCTTCCGAGGAGGCCCCTCTGGCTCCTGGTACCAGTGACTACCTGCTAGCCTGGAGCAGCCCTCCCCCAGCAATCCAGACAGCAGCCTCACTTACCAATTACACGTCACCTGGCTGCCATGTCCTAGCATCCTCTACAGTTTCCTGAATGCTGTTTGCACTATGAGCTCTGCATATTCTAATATAATTCTTCAATGATGATGCCATACTGTCTGGAGAATGTGTGACAGAGGTCAAATCCATCCCACTCTTTCCCTCCCTCCCTCCCTCCCTCCCTCCCTCCCTCCCTCCCTCCTTTCCTCCCTTTCTTCCTCTCTCCTCCCTCCCTCCCTTCCTAATTTACTTTTTGTTCAGTACATCCCAAGTGCAGTTTCCCCTTCGTCCACTCCTCCCAGGCACCCCCTCTCATACCTCTCCTCTCTCCCACATCCACTCCTCCTCCACGTCCCTTCAGAAAAGAGCAGGCCTCCCAGGGATGTCCACTGAGCACTGCATAACAAGTTACAGTAAGACACACTCCCTTCCCACCCCCCTTATCAAGGCAGGGTGAGGCAACCCGGTAGAAGGAAAGGGGTCCCAAGAGCAGAAGAAACAGACAATCCCACTCCTGGTTGTGGCGGCTTTAATGAAAGAGGCAGAGGCAGGTGTATCGTGAATTCAAGGCCAGCCTGGGCTACACTTTTTTCTTTTTTTAATCTTGTTTTTGTTTTGAATCTGGGTTTCACATAGCCTGGTCTGGCCTTGGCCTGGATATGTAGGTGTGCCTAGCCTTGAACTCCTCATCCTCTTGCTTCCATTTCTTAAGTGCTAGGACCATACGCTTCAAGGCATGTGCCCCACACTCCATGGGACAAGTGATGTTTCTAATGAATTTCCAGGGGACACCTGACACCAATCACCCTCAGAAAAACACTGCCCATAAGGAACACTTCTCCAGGTTGCAGGGAGGAGCACAGGTGAAAAACCAACCAACCACCACTAAAACTGTTGAGAGTGATGTGTGGTCTGAATTAGACCAATTCAGACCTGGCCGATGGGCCCTGGGTACTGCTACCAAATGCAGAAAGCAGCACTGGCTTTGGGAACGGGTGCAGCCTGGTTTATGCTCAGTCATTTACTGGTTATCCTGTTAGAAATCCCTACTTTTTTATTTGCTTACATTCATTTGTTTAGACAAGATCGGCATTGCATAGCGCAGACTGGTCTTGACTTCCCAATCCTTTTGTCTCAGCTTCCTTGGTGCTGGGATTATAGGTGTGCACACCTGGCTTTCGCTTTTCACTTGTTAAACTGAAGATGCTTTTCAGAGTCGTTTTCATCTTTGTACTTACTTCTGGGAGGTTAGTGCAGCGTGTGGACTATGAGATTTATTAAGCTGGTGATTCATTCGTCTTGACAGCCTTTGAAGAAAGGCTGTGAACAGTAGCCTAGAACGCCAAGTACTGCTGAAACACCAGCTAGGGTCAGGTGCTATGGAGCAAGTGCATGTTTGAGGAAAGCAGCATTTAGGACATTTCACACAGTTTACAGGGATGTCAAGAAGACAGGTAGCCAGGCCCATGAGCTTCCTCTTTCTGTGCATCATCCAAACCATTCAGTAGTTATTACGTCTGAACTTTCAAAGGCAGTTACACACAAATGAACAGGAGGCCACCCTGCACAGATAAAGTAGGCAAACACAGGAGGGCATGCTTCACTTCTGCTGCATAGGAGACAATATTAAAAGCAAACAAGCCAGGCATTGGCTGGCTGTTTGCATCGGGCCTAGGATCAGAGTAATAATACTTTTTATTAGGTTACATTGTTTCCTCAGGATCCAGGTGGTACAGGGAAGGGCTGGTGCGAGCAAAGAGACTCGCACTGTTGGTCCCAAGCAGGCCCTCAGGACACAGCCAGCCACGAGCCACTCTGGAGGCCTTGTGTAGGGGAAGTACCTGGCCTTGGGGGGAGATGCCTGGGTCCAGGTAATAACCAGCGTGAGGGTCCCAGGGCACTTCCTCTGTGCCAAGCCAGCGTAAAACGCTCAGCGTGCTCCTGTTGTTTATGTTTTACTTTTGTTTCCTACAAACATCTTTAATTTTAATACTTTCATAAGTACAATGCATTGTTATTATAACTATCTCCCTCCCTCTCCAACTCTTCCTGTGTTGTTCTGTCCTCACTGACTTGATGGCCTTATCTACTTATTATTGTGTTCGGACATGCATGTGAGTGTGTGTGTCTGTCTGTCCTACTGATTCCAATAGTGTTGTCCACATGCTCACGGGTGTAGGGCTGACTGCTTGGGCACAAACAACTTTTCTCACGCCTGAAGAAAACTGATTCTCCTTCCTTCTGATGCCTGCAGCTCTTCAGCAGGGGTGGAGCCTGTGAGCCACTCCCACGCGCTGGAATGCTGACTGCTGTGGTCTAGTGCAGACAACCCTATCACTGTGATTTCACGGCTGCAGCTTCCCCGCACGCCCAGAGCACACTTTAGCAAGGCTTCTTGTCCCTTACAGTCTTCCACAGTGCCCCTGAGCTTTGGCTGTAGGGTTGTGTCACTCTGTCCAGGTGGGGATAGGTGCTGCGAGGTCACTCATTCTCTGTGCTTTAATCAGTTGTGGTTCTTCGTAATAGCCTCCATCTGCTAGAAAAAGAAGCTTTTGTAATGATGGCTGAGGAGCCGGTGCTGTATTTTCTTGGTGACTCACACCATCCTGTCTCTGCGTTAGCCGATTTTACTTTTCTAACAAAATACCCGAGGTGGGCTGACTTTATAAACAGGCAGTTTTGGAGATAAATGGTCCAAATAACACAGTGCTAATTCCAGCAAGGAACCTGTGGCTGGTGGCAGCCTGTAGGATTCAGGGTTCAGTCCCATCCTTATAGCATCTCATGGTCAGAATAGCCTAGGGGCCCATGGGAACCATCTTAGTATGTTCCCAGGCAAACCCCTCTGATGGTCAAAGGACCTTCCCCCTCCTCCAGCAGGGCCTCCCACAGCCCAGGCTGGCTTCAAATTCACTGCGTCGCTGAGGTTGAGAGTGAACTTCTGACCATGCTGCTGCTGCCTTCAGAATGCTGGGATTGCAGGCATGTGTGACCACGCCCAGACTGTACATCGCTGGGACAGAACCCAGGGCCTCTTGGGCATCTGTACCATAGGCCTTTCTCTTAAAGGTCTCTTTTCCACCCACAGCATCATGCTGGGGACCAAGCCCCCAGCACATGAATCTTTGGGGGTGGGGGTCACAGCCAAAACATTTATAAACCTTTTTTAAAAGCTTTTTTTTTTTTTAAACCTGGCCTGTATGCCATGGCTTTGTAAAATCCTGGCCTCTGTGAGACGCTCTGACCTTGGCACAGATCAGCCACCTTTATTCTCTTGGCTGCCCATCTTGCCCTGGCGGAGAGCAGCGTTCTTCTGCAGCCCTCTTGGCAGCGCCGCCTCCAGGCCTTGCTCGCTTTCGCTTCTTCCAGTCCCTTCCCTCTTCTCCTTCACAGACCCCACCCGCGTCCTTCCAAGTCCACCCAGCTGGATTACTGCCGGATCTCTTCAGCCACCCGGTGACCTCTTTGTTACTTGTGCTTTCCAGTGCTATTCCTGTCCTGACTTTAGTGATCTTACTGTCCCGTGGATGAGGCTATCCCCACGTAAGCCTCCCACTCTCTCAGTGTGCTCCCACGCACTGATCGTCTCTCCTCGGTTTAACCACTGAATCCTACCTATGGCCTTGCCACTAACACCACCGCTAATCCTGTCACTTCCGGACTCCCAGTTCCAGGCAGGCTAGTTTGCATCACTATTCATTTCCCAGAACCCCTTAAAAAAAATCTTATCTTGGATTTTAGAGCCTAGCATGTACGCCACTTCCTTTGAAAGCCTGCTTTGCTTCTGAGATTCTCTTCCAGCAAACTCCTAGCCCTCGTTAGACCTTCTAGTCCTGACTGTGGCAGGAATGGGAGCAGTGTAACACATGGCCAGGCTCGTCTTATTATTTTTCTGCAGTGCTGGGACTTGAACTCAGGACCTTAAGAATGCTAAGCAAGTATTCTACCATTGAGACCATCTCTATTTTTTTTTTTAAATTTTTTTTCAGTAGTAGAGACTTAAGATTTCACATGTGCTAGATAAACACCCTTCCAAGGAGCTAAATTTCAGCCTTTTACATTTTATTTTGAGATAGGTACCAACTTTCCCAGGCTGGCTTTGAACTTGCAATCTGCCTGCCTCTGCTTCCTGAGTGGCTGGGATTACAAGCATATGCTACCATGCTCAGCTCTTACATGATATTTACAGCCGCAAATCTAAAGGAATTTTTCTGCTAATGGTCCTTTTATATACCACTACTTGTATACTCCCTTTCACGTCTAAAATGACTTTTGCTTTTCTACTTCTCTAGACAGACTTCTGTATACCCCATATCTTCACCTTCACATCCTCAGCTACTGACTTTTCCGAGAAGGGAGGGCGAATTTTCCTATGTTTCTGTCACCATTTGACCACTTTCCTGCATTGCTGCTCTTAGATGCTACCTTCTGAGAAAGGTTGAAGCATTCCCGTGCCTTTCTTTGCCTTCTTACCTGCACCCTTCACTTCATCAGCTACTTTACTACCTTTCAAAGATAAGAACCCCATCCTTGGGTTGGAAAGATGGCTCAGTGGTTAAGAGTACTTCCTGCTTTTCCAGAGGACCAGGGTCCCATCACCAACACACAGTGTCTCACAATCGTCTGTAACTCCGGTTCCAGGGGACCTGATGCCCTCTTACGGCCTTTGCTGGCACTTCATGGGCATGGTGAGTGGATAAGCAGGCACACACTGATACACAGAACTAGAAATAAATATAAATTTTAACCCGAGTGTGGTGGCACACACCTTTGATCCCGGGACTGAGCAGAGGCAGGCAGATCTAGCTTAGTCCACATAGTGAGTTCCAGGACGATCAGGGTTATTTAAAATAAATAAATAAACAAACAAACAAATAAATAAATAAATAAAAGGACTCCTTTGCTCTGGTATGCAGACTCGGATATCTATTTTTTATCTGAGCTTGCAGGTAATCCCCAACCGTACCCAAGATTAACGCATAAAGAGTGTGAGCCCTTTATAATCGTGAGTGTCTGTGTGTGGCAGAGCTCTGAGCATGTGCACGCAGGTGCTTCAGAGGCCAGAGCTGTCAATGTGGTTGTGAGGAACAGAACTTTGATATTTTGCAAGAGCAGTAAGTGCTCCCCACCACTGAGCTACCTCTTCAGTCCCCATTTCCATGGTTTTAAAAACCAAGTATAACCAGTATGTCCTGAGCATCTGTGCTTATGACCTCCCCTTAGAGCTCTGCTTCTGTGTATAGGCCTGTCTGACCTCTTCACGTGCTTGTTTCAAGCTCTTCATGGCCTCTCTGACTTTTCCTTCCCCCCCATCTTCCCCGTCTCCAGTCTCCATCACAGGTTGATTGAAACAAAAGCCTTACTTCTCAATAAGTTCTAATTACTTCTCTCTTCTCACTCCCACTGTGACCCCACATGGCATGGGAGACAGTTCTACAACTCTACCTTAAAAATACCTTCAATTTTGTTCACTCCTATCTGTTATGGCTTCCAAGCCGAGGCTCTGACTTCTCTCCTGTGCTTGCAACAGTCTCTGGCTTCACTCTTATCCTGCAAACCTGTTCTAAGAGACTTCAGAAAACACAGGTGGGCTGTGTCATTCACCTCCAAAGCTTCTCACGTCCTCTCTGCTCACATGTTCCGTTCCGCAGGCATTCTTTCTGCACCCTGCTAAGTGCTTTCTTCTCTAAGTCTTAAAGCTGTGTTAGGTGCTGCACATATTTTGTTCTCTTCTCTCTTGCTCTCTCTTTTTTTTTGTAAATAAGGTCTCAGCTTCTGCCCTCAGCCTTCCCCTGGCCTCTGAAATATGCAGTAGTCTTTCTTCTAGTCACTCTGACATTTGGATACATGAAAGTTCTTTCACAGTTTTCAAATTTATTTTCTTCACTAAATTGTTTAGCCTTATTTATTTATTTATTTATTTATTCATTTATTCATTTAAGCCCTGGCTGTCCTGGAACTCACTTTGTAGACCAGGCTGGCCTCAGACTTACAGAGCTCCTCCTGCCTCTGCCTCTCAAGTGCTGGGATTAAAGGCGTGTGCCACTATGCCTGGCCTACCACTAATTTTTATTTTCTGTCTCTCCGTGATTGCGAGCTCCCTTTGAGTTATGATCATCTTTTGTGTTTATTTGCTTGTACCTGTTTTGTTTTAAGATAGTGTCTTGGTATGCAGGTCTTGAATTTATAATCCTTTCCACTCAGCCTAGTAGAAAAGCCATGGGGGGGGGGGGTTGTCTCAGGAACTTGGCCTCACAGTCCAAAGAACTGCAAGGCAAAAAGGTTTATCTGCTAACTGTGCTGAACCAAGCAAGCACCTCCAACAGGGCTCTGTGCCTTACTCTGCCAGCTTAGAACTTGGCTGTGCTCTTGCCAGCGGGCACTGGTGTGGTTGATAAGAATAATAAAACATTTGAGCATATATTTTTTATTTATTTTTTAACTTTTATTAATTATACTTTATTCACTTTGTATCTCCCCATAAACTCCTCCCTCCTCCCCTCCTAATCCCACCTTCCCTCCCCACTTCTTCACGCATGCCCCTCCCCAAGTCCACTGATAGGGGAGGTCCCCCTCTCCTTCCTTCTGCTCTCAGTCTATCATATCTCATCAGGAGTGGCTGCATTGTCATCTTCTGTGGCCTGGTAAGGCTGCTTCCCTATCAGGAGGAGGTGACTAAAGAGCAGGCCAATCAGTTTATGTCAGAGGCAGTCCATCTTCCCATTACTATGGAACCCACTTGGACACTGAACTGCCATGGGCTACATCTGTGTGGAGGGTCTAGCATTGAGCATATATTTTGATTTTGGAAAAAATGCAAAGTTTTGCATTTTTTTCTATTTCTTTTTTACAATTTTCTATTAAAATAGTTCTTCCTTATCTTGTTTAATGCTTTGATAGAGAAGACAGTTACATTCTCCTTGTGCTTTTCACAGCCTCCCTAGTACCAGGATTACATACCTGCACTGTATTTGCTTCTATGTTTATTGTTTTTAAACTATTTTACTTTATGTATTTGAGTGTTTTGCCTATACATGTATATGTATATGTATATGTATATGTATATGTATATGTTTTATGCATTACATGCATTCCTGGTATCTGAGACACTGGGATTACAGACAGTTGTGAGCTATCATGTAAACGCTGGGAATCAAACCTGGGTCTTCTGGAATAACAGCTCGTGCTCAGTCTCTCTAGCCCTTCTGTGTTTATCTTATTTACTGCTCACTTACTGGCCTTAAGAATACTTAGCA
Source organism: Meriones unguiculatus (assembly GCF_030254825.1). Classification (NCBI taxonomy): domain Eukaryota; kingdom Metazoa; phylum Chordata; class Mammalia; order Rodentia; family Muridae; genus Meriones; species Meriones unguiculatus. The sequence continues at coordinate 62,109,740 of NC_083352.1, read as the reverse complement.
GATGGTAAAAGCTGATTAGAAAGAAAGCAACAAAGAAGGAAAGAGATGGGAGAAGGAGGAAAGAAAAACTCAGAAATAACAAGTAAAATTTCCAAGGTCACATAGTTCACAAGTGGCCAAGCCACATGCTGAACCCCAAATTGTATGATCCCAAATCAATGTTCCAGATCATCTTACTTTGTTATCACAAAGGTATGTGGCTTGGACAGTAGATAGTGAAAGGCTTTCACAAACATTATCCAATTTACTCTTCACTGTTCCCTTGTTTTTAACAAAATTTCAATCTTTGATTTTACCAATAAAGACTTACTTAGATGCTTGGGTGAAAGCCTGCTAGCTCAGAGAGGCAGAGAAGGCACCTAGACCTTCCTCCCCAGAAGGACTTCTTTTCTCAAACAACCTTCAAAATGAATGTCTTTCCCTTCTACTTGCTGTGTATCTCTCTATCTGTCCTCTTCACACTCTCTTACTTTCTATGTTTTTTTCTTAATGATCCTGTGTTCACTTCCTGTCAACTGGTTGCTTACCTCATTTCTTGACTTAGGTTGACTTCATTTAATCTGATTTACAATATTCAAGCAGAAAGCCTGGATTAAAGGTGTATGGTAAAGTTGAGCAACACTACAACTAAAAACATTTTTTTCCAGTAAATAAAACAATCTCAGAGTTCACAATGTGATCAAATATCCTGCAACATTACCTGGCACAATATAGTAACAGCTTTGCTCTGTCCACATGTGGGAGCCAAAGTTCAGAAAGGCTTACCTACTTGGCGAAGGCCGTGGGCAAAGCAACAAGAGGACAGTCCATAAGCAAGTCAGGAATTTGAGTTTCCAGGAAGCTCTGTGCTCATAACCAAGTGAATCTTATATGTGCCAATGGCTTACTGAATCACTTTCCAGAAAGTTCATGTGGGAGCTGAGAGCATATTAAATATATTGAGGCCAAAGAAAGCCTTGTTCCTGAGGAAAGCAGGGATGTGGGGTCCCGACACCCCTGCTCTTGAGTTGCACAGAGATCTCCAAAACATACAACAAAGTAGTTGGGGACCTGGACATATCAGGGGTACTTTGCTGAACTGTACGAAATAAGGTGCTTTACATTAAGTTGAGCATGTTATAACGTGAGCTTCTCTCTCTTTCTACAGGTCTGGCTTTCTTGCCTGCCAGTGTGGCCTACCTCATTGGCACAAACCTTTTTGGTGTGTTGGCCAACAAAATGGGTCGGTATGTAGCCTGGGAAACTGGAAGAAGGACGGAATCATCACCAAAAAGTGCCCTGGGAGCTTGTCCCTGTACTTGGGATAGTTTAGAACACAGTGATAAAAATTGCCATGTAGAAAGAAGGCTGATGGGTAGGTGAAGGACAGTATAGAAAATGGACTATCCTTAACAGGCTTCTTTTGCAGAGACAGTGGTTACATAGAGATAGCCCTTCCTTTTCAGCTAAAGAGGTAAAGTCACCCAATAGCCAGCAGAAATCAGGAAAGCCAAAAAAATCAGTGTATACTTTGGGGCAGCAGTTGCGTGAAGCCCTAGGGAATTCTAGGTAGGAGCATCAGAAGTGCACGAGGGATTTGGGTTTGAAGGGGCAACAAGTATGAATCTAGACTCTCTTCCCCTACAACAATGATGAAATGGAGTTGGTTCTAATGTTATTACTGTAGTTCAGCACAAGTTTTTTTTTTTTTTTTTTTTTTTGAAAATACATTTGAAAACACTGCTATAGGAAATTGGGTATGAGGAGAAATAGCATATTTTCATGAGGTTTTTGAGATGAATTTGTAAGATTACATAGGTTATAAGTATGCAGAGTTTGAACTGGGCTAGAGAGAGATGCTCAATGGGTAAATCCACTTGCCATAAAAGCCTAGTGACCCGAGTTCAATTCCCAGAACCCACAAAGAGGCAGAAGGAGAGAAATGACTCCATGAAGTTTTTCTCTTGACCTCCACATGCATGCTGTAGTGTGTCACCCCCTTTTCACACACACTAATAATAATCAAGAAATAATCAAGAAAAACTATTAAAAAAAAAAAAAAACAAAACAGCCTGACCTGGCAAACACCAATAATCAAAGCCCAAGAGCGTCTCAGTTCTCAGGGAAACCAGCCACCGTGATACTCCCAACACTGCTATGAAAAGAACTATGACCTCAGGGTAGAGATGAGGCCAAGAGAAGGACAGGGACATAAAGAGGTTCCATCTGGTCCTGTAGAGATACAGTTCCTTCCCAGAATCTAGGGGCTAACTTGAACTAGGGTATGAAGGACTGGACAAGTAGTGGCCCTCTTCCTGCAGGCAGCGTGTGACAATGGCAGCCCTCTCCCTGCAGGCAGTGTGTGACAATGGCAGCCCTCTCCCTGCAGGCAGCGTGTGACAATGGCTCTGTTTTTCCAGGTGGCTGTGTTCCCTTGTTGGAATGGTGGCAGTAGGTGTAAGCTTGCTCTGTGTAAGTACAACACCCAGTTGATAAAGGAAGAACACTAGACGTTTGAAGATAATTTTCCTTCAAATGAACAGCGGGCTACTTGGTAGGAATGCCTAGAAAACGGTTTCTACACGATCAGAAATTGATGTTGGAGGAGATGCTGACAACTGAAATGGCATGTCATCAAAAGGAGGTGGAAATGGAAAGAAATAGGGCAGTGGGTGGGGACCAGAGGTGCGAGGCTGTGCACATGGATATGTGAAGTGAAACGTGTTAGTTTCTATTTCTGGAGCCAGCCAGCCAATGGTGTTTTACAAATCCATTCATTCAATCTACTGAGACAATTCCCATAAGCCACCAGGGCAGGTACCATCTATGGCTCAGTCTCTAGAACCAAAAAATCTAGTGGAGAAAAGCAAACAGGCATCTCCATCTTGGAGAGCCCTTTGCACTCCCGGATGATGTGGTCTCATGTCCTCAGCGGAGACCGTCAGTCCATTTGGCGCCAGGCTGAAAGGGATGTGAAAACAGAGCCGGAAAGCTCTGAGCACTGCGCCACCTGGGGTGAGCTCAAGCCCCTCGTGATGGGTGTGAGCTCAGAGCTCCAGGCCAGCTTTGTCACTTGCCGTTTGTGTGGTCTGCTCAGTATATCGTCATACAAGGATTCTGCTTTCCTCTCACAGGGTGCCTGAGGTAATCCACACGGACTGTAGGATGAAGAGGGCACATAAAAAGCCCTCAGAAAGTCCGCCCTGTCACTGATAAATATGAACACCACATGGGGTGTTGCTCCATAAGTGTACCGAGCTGCTAATGCTCAATGGGATGAAGAACCTGCAAGGGCTGTGTGACGGGATGGTGGGGTTGGCTACCAAGGAAAGGATAGGAGCGCTGCCTAAATGGGAAGGATAGGATTTCAGTGGGGGCAGGGTGTAAATGTTTGTCATCACTTGCCCCCGTGGCACCCAAATGATGCCACCAATCTCTCCAGCTGTTGAGCTGTTAACTGTTGGGTTCAATTTTTGTCTTTTTGCTACAATGGTTACCAAGTTGAGGTTTCAAATAAACCATTGGCATCAAATTCGGTGGTGCAGGTCTTCAATTCCAGATACTCCAGGAGACTAGGATGCTCCAGGGTCAGAGGTGCAGAGCTTGCCTAGAACGCTACAGTGTGAGTTCAAGTCTAGTTTGGGAAATTCAGTGAGACTCCATCTCAAAAAGAAATAAAAGAAGGGCGTGTGTGTGTGTGGGTTGTCTCCCCTGCACAAGGCCCTAGGTTCAATTCCCAGTACTGTACAATAAGTAACAAGCAAATTTGACGGTGCAGTGGTGGCCACATACAGTGATGAATGAGGACAGCAGTGTGTTGGGTAGAGAGTGGCAGATGACGAGGAAGAATAGTTCACGAACAGAAAAGGACCCTGGCTGCGATACAATGCAGTTGAGTCTGAGGTTCAGACTTGATCTTGCTGCTTATTGGCTTCATGACTTTGGGTGGTACCAGTCCAGTTTTCATGTGGTCCAAGTGGAGAGGAAGATTATTCTTAGGTGTGAGAAATCCAAGCTAATGCACGTGGCACATGTCATGTGAAGACTTGGCACGGCACCCTGCCCCTCCTAGCCCAGTGGAGCTCTGAGGAACTCTTCTTCCTTCCCTTTCCAGGTACCTCTGGCTCACAATATTTTTGGTCTCATTGGCCCCAATGCAGGCCTTGGCTTTGCCATAGGTAAGTAGTTCCCTCAAGGTCAAAATGAAGCCTTTGAAAGTCCCTTTAGGCCAGATTCCATTCCTCCCCATCTTCCCATCAGAAGAGGGAGGTGGAAAGGCGGGGATGGGAGGAAAGCTGGCAGATGTGCAGAGTGGGCTTATGGTTCTTACCTGGACCTGTGTTGGTGTTTAGTGTGGGACAGCAGGCCAAGGGAGTAGACTAAACGGTGGCAGAGTGGAGGGAGCAGCTATAGGAAAGCTGGCTGATGGCATCCTTCTTGTTCTGCTCACAGGCATGGTGGATTCCTCTTTGATGCCCATCATGGGCTATCTGGTGGACTTGCGCCACACCTCTGTGTACGGGAGTGTCTACGCCATCGCTGATGTGGCTTTTTGCATGGGCTTTGCTATTGGTATGTTGGTTGGGGCAGCTGGCTCCCGGGCCTGAGTGACCCAGTCTCCCCTCTCCATTGTAGCTTATCTAGATGTGGAAGCAGTGGCCTTACTCTTGTAGCTATCTGAAGATAGTGGAATCTGCCGCATCCTCTGTCCCAGCATGGTGTATCACAGGTGACTGACTCAACAAACACTTGGAACTTGGTTTATTTTCCACAGGTCCGTCTACTGGGGGTGCCGTGGTACAGGTCATTGGCTTCCCTTGGCTCATGGTCATCATTGGTGTCATCAACATCGTTTACGCCCCTCTCTGCTGCTTCCTGCAGAATCCCCCAGCCAACGAGGAGAAACTTGTAAGGCACCCTGAGTACTGACTAAAACACATGTCTGTTTCCTCCTGAGTTCCCCTGACCCTTCACCTCGAGCTCATTTCCACTCTGCTGCTCATTTCTCTGCTTTGTAGCATTTCTGTTTTTCCTAAATTGCTTATTCTTCCCTTGAACCCTTGGCTTTCACCTCTTTCTCTAAGCAACCAGCTCCCCTATTATCTGGATTTTAAGTAAAGAAGGGGAGCAGGCATGGTGACACACATCTGAAATCCCAGCATTTGGGAGACAGGGGTAGTATAGCAGTTCAAGGTAATCTTCAGCTACATATTGAAGGTCAGCCTGGCCTTCATAATCCCTACTCATTAAAAAAAAAAATCTGAACTAAACTAAACTAAAAAACAAAACAAAACAAAAAAACAAAACAAAACAAAACAAAACAAAAAATAAAAGGAAAAATGGGAATCTTACTAAAAGTTAGGGATGTTGCCTGTAAAAGGCATCCTGTGGTTACTATAGCCAATAGCAAGGCTCGATTTACTAAGTCGTCTCTTTTGTAGCTAGTAACATTCCATTGAGTGCGTTCCTTCATTTACTCAAGAGCTCATTCACTTGAATCTTCCCTTACCTTTATCAGGTGATGTCTCTTTACAAAATGTATTTCATTTCTTTATTTTTTGTCTGTGTGTGGTACATGCAAGTTAGTGTGTGAGAGGAGGATGTCGTCTTCTTTTATTATTCTCTGCCTTACTGCCTTGAGACAGAGTCTATCAGTGAACTAGATGTGTGCCCTCTTGTCTGGGCTGTCTGTCTCCATCCACCAGTACTCAGATTACAGCATATGACCAGAATAGTCTTTTATATGGGTGCTGGGGACTCAAGCTCAGTCCTTATGCTTACAGGGTAAGTGTTTGTACCGACTGGGTCATCTCTCGGCTCAGGCCATGTCTTTTAAAGTTAAAAGGCAGTCTCCAGGTGAACGGTCCTCCATACTGTATGATACTTTGCTCTTGCTGCAGCATGGACGTCCCAGCAGCCCTAGGGTCTTCGGGTATTCAGAATGGATGTAGCAGCTGCACAAAGGAACAGAAGTAGGCAGGAAGGTCTAGAGAGAGGAGTGCCCAGTTCAGCCAGCTTCTTGCTATGCCTTGTACCTGCTAATGCTAGGATTCAAGCACCAGCATATCGGATGTTTGTCCTGACTGGGCTTGATATGCCCAAGTATCTCGGAAGGCCTGAGTCTATACATGAGGCAGAAAGAGGATGCTGTATTTATCTCTTGAGTTTTTCTAAGTAACACTAAGCTTGGATATACTAGTGTGAACAAGAAACAGGATGGTCAAAGACATGCAGTAATCTCTGTACTTGCCTTTTGCTGCAGGCAATTCTGAGCCAAGAATGCCCCATGGAGACCCGGATGTATGTATCACAGAAGCCCACAAAGGAGTTTCCACTAGGAGAGAACAGTGATGATCCTGACAGTGAGGAGTAGCCACAGATGGCGATACCTTAGCCCAATCCCAACTGACTCCATAAGGCTTGGATTTCAGTGACCACCTGTTCCCCAGGGACTGCATCACCACGGACTAGTCAACTTGGCTTTCCTCTGCTCTGGGTGTCACCTCCCTCCTCCCTTCTCCCTTCTCCTCAATGGCTTGCCCTTGCTCACCTGTGCAGCCCACTGTGCTCTGTCTGTGCTTTCTCACCACAGGTGGCCCACTTTTTGTGGGAGGACAGTGCTACTTCCTGCCAGACCCGAACGAGGCTGCTTAAAGTTGAGTTGTGACAGGTTCTACAAGGCATGACTCACTTCCTGCAGGCGGTACTGAACACTGTGCCTGTGGAACCAGAGGAACAAACAGCCAGGCTTGCTTTGTTCTGTGATTTTCTTTGACATATTCCCAACAGGTCATGGGATTTGATCGCTGTCCTGTGATGTTTTTTCCTTACTTTATTTTTTGCAGTGGAGCTTCAATATATAGCTTTTTCCTTATTAAAAAAAATATGTATCTTTATCTGTGGGTGTATGTGCTAAAATTACTTCACCTTCGTTAAATGAGGCCTTCCTACTTTCTTCATCACCCAGTCAAAAGGAAATAGGCAGCTTTCTTAGGCTTGCGTCATGTCTGTTCTTGTGATTTTCATATATGTTTCTATGTTTCCCAAACCTCTGAAACCCTTACAAATAAAAGTGGTTGAAGGACAGAAAACAACAACAAAAACCAAACCAACACAATTGCATTAGACTCAAGAGTGCTCTGCATGAAGCAAAAGGAAACGTGAGATTTCTCTCAGTGTGAGTTTCTTAACACTCGGCATAGAATAAGGCATTCATTGTTCACATGTGTCAATGAGTAAGTCATTATCCAATTCACACGTGATAAGCCAGACGCTGCTTTGTGGCTGGAGAGAGTTTGTGGGAAAATACAGTGGGTGTTATAAGTCATATGACATTGTGCTACATTTTTGAAATGGTTATTGGGTGATGGAGTCTCAAAGATACGGGAGACATGACACTCATCCTAAGTGGCTTCTCATTTGTTTGAGCAGACAGAATAAAATTTATAAACAAGCCAAGTTAGCATGTACATGGAGGCACGGGTGCTCAGGGCTGGGTGGGGGATAATGGCAGAAGTGGAGAGGGGAGGCTGTGGAAGGGACTCTGATCTCAGACAGGCCTGTTCAGGCTTGACCTGGACCTCCGTGCTCTTCCCTGGAAGCTGGATAGGCTCTGGACCAACCCCGATTCACTAGAACACAGTTTGGGTAGTGCTCACTGAATCTGTGTACTTGGACAATGAATATCTGATTAGTGGTTTATTTTTTGTGGGGTTGTTTGGCTTTAAACTAGACTTCCTTAACTTTCAGAACCAGATGGATTTCATTTAGTGCAAATGACATGTTTCTCACATTTTAAAGGCGCATAAAGGTAAAATTAGCAAATGATTTACCTCCTTTCTAAGCCATAGCTCCCAATGAAGGCAGGGGGGAGGGAGAGAGAGAGAGAGAGAGTATGAATGCAGACCACCAGAGCTTTAAAGTGGGAAGGGATGGAGCACATCCATGAGGGTGGGGTTTGTAATAAAAGTTGAGCTTGGGGGCTGGAGAGAGAGATGGCTCAGAGGTTAAGAGCACTGACTGTTCTTCCAAAGGTCCTGAGTTCAATTCCCAGCAACCACATGGTAGCTTACAACTATCCAATGAAAGTGAAATCTGGTGCCCTCTTCTGGTGTGCAGGCACACATGCAGGCAGAATACTGTATAAGTATTAAATAAGTAATAAGTAAATAATAATAACTAATAAGTAATAAATATCTTTGAAAAACATTTTTAAAAAGTTGAGCTTGTTACAGAAACTATTAATGTGTGTTACAAAGAAGGGAAGAATTTAACAAAAATCATCAAGGATGAACTTGGTCTCTATTAGTGCCCTTGTCAGCAACACGGAAAGAATACGTGGGAAGCATCAAACATTAGGAAGGTCATGCCGACCTTCAAGACGCGACGATGTCAGTCCAGTGAGAATGGGACTGAAGGATCTTTCTGTAAAAGCAGCAGATGATCTGCACTACACAACAACTGAGGTGTACTTTCCTCGGGTAGTGCATGGAGCTCCCAACGATAGCTGCACAAAGAAGGCAGGAGAACTTCAAAATGCTAGAAAAATGTCGGACATTCTCAGACTGGAGACAAACCAAGTGCGGCACTTGCACTTTTAAGAGGCAGACAGGATGGGAGGTTGTGGAGAAATACTGTCTTAGCCACTGTTCTATTGCTGTGAAGAGCTACCATAACCATGGCAGCTCTTATAAAGAAAAACATTTAATTGAGGCTGGCTTACAGTTTCAGAGGTTTAGTCGTTATCGGCATGGCAGGACGGGAAGCATGGCAGCATGCAGGCAGACGTGGTGCTGGGGAAAGAGCTGAGAGGTCTACACCTGGATCCACACTTCCTCCACCAATGCCACACCTCCTAATAGTGCCACTCCCTATGGGCCGCTATTCAATCACATGAGTCTCCCCCCCCTTAGGTTTTCTGAGACAGAGTTTCTCTGTGAAGCCTTGGCTGTCCTGGACTTGCTTTGTAGACTAGGCTGGCCTCAGACTTACAGAGATCTGCCTGCCTCTGCCTCCCATCACTTCAGAAACACAGTTGGGACTTCCCTCTGCCTGCATTCTTCTCTCCCCTCCTTGCTTCATACTTTTCCTTTTCCTCCTCCCTCTCCTCTTCCTTGCCCTCCTTCTCCTTTGGCTCCTCCTGCTCTCCTTTCCTTTCCTCTCCTTTCATTCTTGTTCTAGAGGAGGAAGGTCAGGGTTATCAGAGGCAGGAGAATGAGCAAGTTCTGTTTACATTTGTCCTTCAGATTGAGTCATCATATAATTTCCTGCATAAAGATGTTTTAGTCAATGATGGACTGAATGTATGACTGTGGCCCCATTGATGATAATAAAGCTCAAATATTCCCAGTGATATTGATCTGACTTAATGCCAAATCACAGTCCACACCTCAGCTGTCTATGGAGATACTGGTATATATAAACCTGCCATGCCAGTCATGCCAAAATTGAGCAGTTAATGTGTGTGACATGTAGTAATGACAAACAATAACCATGATAGTGAGCCTATGTATATACACACTGGACTTTTTAAAGATTTGGTTTTTTGCATGAAAGTTTTGCCTGCATGTATATCTGTGCACCGTGTGTGTATGATGATCTAGTTTCAGATCCCCTGAAACTAGAGTTACAGAAGGCTGGAGAACCATCTTGTGGGTACGGGGAATAGAACTTAGGTCCTCTGGAAGAAGAACCAGTGCTCCTAAACACTGAGCCATCTTTCCAGCCCCTGTGGTATACTTTTTATAATGCTTATGTGCACACACACACACACACACACACACTTAAGACAGTCTTGTGTAGCCAGGCTAGCCTTGAACCTGCTGTATAAAAGAGGATAACCTTGAATTTCTGATCCTCCAGAGAGTGCTGGGATTACAGGCATGTGCCATCATACTCTTTATATTGATGCTAGGGACTGGACCACTGGCTTTGCGCATGCTAGACAGGCACTCTAACAATTGAATCCATCTGCAGACCCTTTTTAATGCACCGAAAACAGCTCTAGGTAGGTCCTGTAGGATGCATTCAGAAAATCTCAGGCATTGGCTGCCCTTTAATTACTTACCCCTGAGGGGGAAGCAGCATTATCAGGCCACAGAAGAAGACAATGTAGCCACTCCTGATGAGACCTAATTGACTAGGATCAGAAGGAAGGAAAAGAAGTCCTCCCCTATCAGTGGACTTGGGGAGAGGCATGCATGCAGATCGTGGAGAAAGGGAGGGATTGGGACAGGAGATGGGAGGGAACCACAGGGGGGATACAAAGTGAATAAAGTGTAATTAATAAAGAATTTTTTAAAAATAAAAATAAAATAAAAAAGAATAATAAAATAAAAATGATAAAACAACAAAAAAACCAACCAACCAACCAACCAACGGAACAAACAAACAAACAAAAACTCAGGCATTGGTATTATCTGGGTGATGACAGCTCCATACAAGCTGGTATCTCCAAAGACCTTCCAGTGAGAGGAAGGTAGAAGACAGTGATCCTGACCTTGTATAGTCCTGGCTATTTGTGTCTTAGTTTTCAAGTTGAGGTATCCCAGAACTAGAAAGACACACATAGTATATACTCACTCATAAGTGGATATTAGACATATAGGATAAAAATGCTAAAATCCATAAACCTAAAGAAACTAAATACTAAGGAGGACCCTAGAAGGATGCTTAAATCTCATTCAGAATGGCAAACAGGATAGATACCAGAAGCAGTAGAAGAGAGGAAACAGGATGGGAGCCTACTATAGAGGGTCCTCTGAAAGGCTCCACCCAAAAGGGTGCTGAGACTCACAGCCAAACTTTGGGCATGGCTCCCAAGTCTCAGAACCTTCCTTGTTAAGCCAATATTCTTGCCAGGTGTGGTGGCACACACCTGTAATCCCAGCATTCAGGGAGGCAGAGGCAGAGGCAGGTGGATCTTAGTGAGTTTGAGGCCAGCCTGGTCTACAAATCAAGTCCACAGGCCACACAGAGACACTCGGTCTCAAAAAACAAAACAAAACAAAAAACCAGTTCACTTGAGTGACTGAACCTGGCGCGTACTGATTGGGTAGACTGTCCACCCAGCTAAGCCCCAGGAGTCCACCTGTTTGTGCCTGTCCAGCACAGTGATTAGAGGCATGATGCCACACCAGCTTTTGTGTGGGTTCTGGGTATCTGAACTCATGTCCTCACGCTTGTACTCATCTAGTACTTTATGGACCACACTATCAGCCAGTTCCATGTCTTAAATGAATTACTTTTCAAGTTTAAAAGGGTCATAAGAATTGTTCTTCAGATTTTAAGAAGTTTGCCACAGAGCTGCACCCTTTCTCTGCTTCCATCTTGCTTCCCCTTCTTCCGGAGCCACCTGCCCGTTCTGCCTGGATCTCACCATGAAATTGGCCTCAGACATCCATGGGCACAACCACAAGTAAGGTTCCATTGCCATTCTTTTCAGAAGAGGGCAGTAGACTCCACAGTGAATTGAAAAAGGCGTTCAACAAGGAAGCCAAACAAATCCCTCTGATTAACTTGATATAGCTCATTACTGAATGTGTATTACTTATTAATTATTGTGGAGTTTATACATGCTGAATTGTTTTATACTTAAAAGTTTCAAGTAAAAAGTATTTTTTTTTTTGGAGGGGAGTATTTTGTCATGTAGAACAAGCTGGCCAGGAGCTCAGGAGCTCAGGAGCTCAGGAGCTCAGGAGCTCAGGAGCTCAGGAGGATGGCCTCAACATTTCAGACTCCTTGCTTCTGCTCCTGAATGCTGGGATTCCAGGCAGAAGCCAGATCCTGGCTGTAGAGCCAAGTCTTCTGTAGGCATTTGTTGCCTCTGCCTTGTTCAGATCTTTTTCTGCTAAAGCCACAGCAGCAGTCGCTGCCATGCCTCCCTCCCAGCTCTCAGAGAAAATGGGTGGGACATTGTTTTCTTCAGATTCTGTCTTCTCCCTAGCATAGTTCTCAAAAGGAGCTGACTGGGTATTTGATAGCTATAGCTCAGTATGACCACTGGCTCATGATGTCAGTGCACCAAGTATTGCTTCCCCCACTCATTGCTGGTCAGATGGGTTGCTTTGTGTAGCTCTGGCTGTCCTGGAGCTCAATCTGTAGACCTGGCTGACCTCGAACTCAGAGATCTGCCTGATGCTGTCTTAAAGGCATGTGCCACCACCACCCTGCCATATTGAAAGGAGTTTTTAAAGAGACATAGTAAAGCAGAAAATAGTAACAGCAAACATTTTTTTCACTGGGCTCTTCTCAAGCAGATGTCCACTGAATGTCACTTAGTATGCAAATTAGATTATAATGAAGTCTTAGGTTGTTTGTTGGCTGCTCTGGCAATGATCTTGGATCCAGGTGAATTGGGTTAACCTAACTCTGGGCTTTCAGAAATTCTGTTTCCAGGGAAGGGTTACAGATTCGACTGGGTCACATAGTTGGGTAGCACCTCCCTTTAAGAGGTGACTAAGATATACATAATGGACAGGAGCCTAGAAACTAGACTTGACCTGGGAGATCTCTGGCCCGGAAGCGCCAGAGCAGAGACCTTTATGTGTAAATCTTGGTAGCCAAACCTCTGGCTGCCCTGAGTTGCTACAAGGAGCAGATAAGGGAGTGTACGCACTGGGCAAAACCAGAACAAAGGGTTAGTCTCCCCTAAAGGATCTAATGGCTACAGACCCATGATTCTCCAGCTACAGAGAAGAAAGGAGGCTTGGAATCGCCTGGAGGGTATTGTCAGCAAGTTGTGGGAGAGGCTGGGAAAGGAATGCGAAGAGCAACAAAGGTTGGCCTGGTGGTAGATAAAGCTCTTAAGCAATCTGCAGGAGTTGTCCTCAGAAGAACAGATGGAAAGTCAAGGAGGAGGGGAGGCTGGAGGCGCAGCTCCGCGGTGGAGTGCCTCCTTGTGCTGCCAGAGGAAAAACCGGAAAAGCTGTCCTGGCGGGAGGTGTGGAGATGGCTGGCCTCTTACCTCGGTAGTTCATCTTCCCTGGTTATTTGATGAGATTTGTAGGGAGGGGATTTAAGACACTGCACTTCTCCCCTTAGTCAGATAAGTGAGTTCCAGGGTGAGCCTGTTCCTGTGCTCAGGAGAGAAACCAGACACATCAGAGGAACCTGGGTACTGAGCAACTTCTCAGCCTGACAGTGAATCGAAGCACCGTCCCACGGTATCTTTGCCTGAGCTCCAACAACACTGAAATCCCTGGAACCCGAGAATATAATACATGTTTTTGTGGTAAAGGAGATTTTGCAGGTGTGTTGTGAGTTTTGGGATGGGACTATCGTTGTGGATTTTTTGGGGTGGACTCTATTTAATCAATGGAATCTTTAATGGAAGAGAACCTATCCCAGCTGAGGTGGGAGTCTGCTGTATGGCCAGAGAAAGCTAGAAGGATTCTGAAGGTGAAAGAGGATGTGAGCTGTGGAGCATGAAGGTCCCAAGAAGCTGGAAAAAGTTCAGACGCGGATTCGCCAGAACTCGCATCACGCAGAAGAATGCCTCCTACCATCTCTTGGATTTTAGCCCAGTGACATTTATTTTGAATTTCCATTCTACAGAACAGTAAGAATTTCTTTTTTAAAAAAGGTATTGTTTTACCATTAAGTTTGTAGAATTTGTTATAGTAGCAACAGAAAAACTAACACAGATGCATGCACACACACACACACACACACACACACACACGTGCACATATGTAGAGGATGAAAGCTTAAGAAAAGCCAGAGAATTATGAACTTTTACTTTTAGTTTTAATTAATTTTTGGCATTTTTTCTTCTATTGAAAATAGATGATTTTTTCACACAATATATCCTGATTATGGTTTTCTCTCCCTCCTCTACTCCCACTTCTTCCCAACCCCCCTCCCAGCTGGATCTACTCCCTTTCTGTTGCTCATTAGAAAACAAAGAAGCTTTTGAGGGATTATAATAAAATATAATAAGATAGAAGAAAAAGTAACACACGCGATAGGACAAAACAAACAAACAAGGAAGAGAGTCCAAGAAAAAGCAGAAGAGACAGATCCCCTGCTTGTTTACACACTCAGGGACTTCATAAAAGCACTAACCTGGCCAGGCGCAGTGGTGCCCGCCTTCAGTCCTAGCACTCTCTTATGTTGTGCAGGCAATTCAGCTCGCCTGCCCTCAGGGGCCTTCAGGGTTCTGACAACTACAGTGTCTCGGCCTGGGCCAGGTGCTTCAGGTGTATCCCATCTGCCACTCCCACCTGCTGTCTCTCTGCTTTGGTTTCTTCCCTCTCCCCTCCCCTCCCCTCCGACTTTCCTAGGGGTGGGGGCTGTCACCATGCTCCTCTTTTTCTTCTCCTCTAATTTCTCCCACACCCCCCATCTCCTTCATATCCAGATCTGTTGACTGCATGGCATTTTAAAATATATCCTAACACTTGGGAGGCACAGGGTGGCAGATCTCTGAGTTCAAGGCCAGCCCGGCCTGAGTTCCAAGACAGCCAGGGCTACACAGAGAGACCCTGCCTCAAAAAAACCAAACAAATTAACAAACCCCATTAAACTGGAATCCATAATATATATGCAAAGGACAGAAAACAAAAGAGAAAATCTCTAAACAGGACATCATGAGACAAGAAATCTCCCAAGATGCCTTTGAGTTGTTTTGTATCAGCTATCTACTGCTGGCCATGTGGCCTGCTTTTAAGAGAGGTTCACTGAGGGAGCTAAATTTTCATTTTTATTTGTAAATGGTTATCAATTAGAGATAGCTTCTGGGTTTGGGATGGGGTCATGTGTCCATTTCTCTCAGCTCTGGGACCCCCTCTGTGTGTATCGTGCATGCTACTGCAGGGTCTGTGCAGTCATGTGTGTAAATCCTTGATTTAGAGGCCCTGTTTTCTCATTCTCCTTCATCCTCTCTGGCTCTTACGTTCTTTCTGCCCACTCCTCTGAGGGTTCCCTGAGCCCTAAGGAGAAGGATTTGATAGAGACATCCCTTTTAGGGCTGAGTGTTCTGAGGTCACTTACTCTCCTCTAATGTCTGGCTGTGGGTCTCTCTTTTTCTCTGTCTGCTGTAGGAGGGAGCGTCTCTGATGATGGCTGAGCAGTACAGCAGAATGTCAGGAGCAGTCATTTTACTGCTATTTTGGTTTTTTTCTTGTAACAATAGTAGTATTTGGGCTTACCCTAGGTCTCTGGGCTCTCTGCTCTCTGGTTCTTGATCACCCAAGCAGTGTTGGGTCTGGCTTCCATGTCATGGAGCAGGCATTAAGTCAAATCCGGTATTTGCTGGTTGCTCCCACGCCTTGTGCCACCATTGCCCTAGCATACATTTCAGGCAGGACACTAGCACAGACGAAAGGGTCTGTGGCTTGGTGCTTGTTTCTTTTCTGGTAGTGTGCAGAGTACCTTTTTGTATAAAAGGTGCTAGAATGTAGGGTGAAGGCTCTATGTAGGCATCAGCCTGACTTCTCATGTTCAGTGGGCCTTGTGGTGTTTGTTGCCTTCAGTTTGTGGAGAGCAACCTATAGTTTTGACAGCAGCCTGTTTTTGGGGGGATTCCCATGGGACCCCTTTGGCCAACAACTCAATTAGATGTAACTCAATCCTGGTACTGGAAGTGTCATTTGATAGGAAGAAATGGCCAGTTCAGACTCTGTCTCCCCAGTACTTGGTGATCTCATCCAGAGTGCCTTCATATATGTATATATTTTAGGAAGTGTTTACTGTATTAGGTTTCCATACTTTGCCATAAAATGGACCTTAATTTAGCTGTCTCTCCTCCTAGTCCCTCCCTCATGCTCCTCTTTATCTTCCCATTCCATAACCCCATCCGCCTATATCTATGCTGTTTCCCATCTAATCTCCGTGGTTCTTTGGATTGTAGCTTGGTTCTCATTGACCTCATAGCTAATAGCCACATATAAGTGAATACAAATCACATTTGTCTTTCTGGGTCAGGGGTGCCTCACTCAGGGTGATTTTTTTATAGTACCATCCATTTACCTGAAAATTTCACGATGTCTTTAAATACACAACAGCTAAGCAATACTCCATCATGTAAATGTACCCCAGTTTCTTTATCCATTCTTATTGAGGGGCATCTAGGTTGCTTCCAATTCTGGCTACCATGAACAGAGCAACAATGAACACTGAACGTGGTTGAGCAAGTGTAGGTATGGTAGGATGAAGCATCTTATAGGCGTACGCCCAAGAGCGGCGGGGCTGGATCTTGAGGTGGATTGGTTTTCATCTTCCTGCGGAACTGCCGCATTGATTTCCGTAGGGCTGTGCGAGCTCGCGCGTCTACCAGCAATGGGTGAATGCTCTCCTCACATCCTTGCCAGCATGAACTGTTACTTGTTTGGTTGATCTAGCGGCTCTGACAGGAACAAGTTGAAATCTCAAAGTAGTTTTGATTTGAATTTCCTGGTGGCTAAGGATGTTGAGCATTTCTTTTTCTTTTCTTTTTTTTTTTTTTTTTTTTAAATTTTGGGTCATGTATTTGACATTGTTGTTAAATATTGAATAATTCTGCAGTTATTTCAGTGAGCACTAACAATAATGTTTGTGTAAGATTTTGCAAGATTTTAGAAATTTATCACTAATCTAAAGGTAAAGGAGTAAATGCATATTAAAACAATTAATTTTTTAAATATAAAAAATAAGAACAGAAAAAATATAGGAGCCTCCAAATTTTTTTCTTTTAATTTGAATGTTGATTAACCTTAACTTGAAATTTCTCAGCCTTTTGAGTTTCCTCTTTTTAGAATTCTCTGTCTAGGTCTGTGCCCCATTTAAAAATTGGATTATTTGTTTTCTTGATATCTAGTTTTTTGAGTTCTTTATATATTTTGGATATTAGTCCTCTATCAGATGTGTAGTTCGTAGAAAAATCTCTCCCCAACCTATAGGCTACCACTTTATCCAAATGATGACGTGCTCTCTCATGCAGAAGCTTCTCAATTTCATGAGGTCCCATTTCATTAACTGTCGATCTTAGTGTCTGCATGATCAGTGTTCTGTTCAAAATTTCCCATGAAAATGAGTTCAAGGCTATTCCCTGCTTTCTCTTCTCTCAGATCCAGTGTACCTGCTTTTATCTTAAGGTCTTTGATTCATTTGGAGTTGAGTTTTTGTACAGGGTGATAAACATGGATCTATTTGCATTCTTCTACATGCAGCCATACAGTTTGACCAGCACCATTTGTTAAAGATGCTGGGTTTTTTCCCGGTGTGTAGGTGTGGATTTATGGTTGGGTCTTAAATTTGATTCCATGGATCGGCATGTCTGTTTTTGTGTCTACACATGATACTTTTATGACTATAGCTTTGTAGTACAGCTTGAAACTGGAGAGAGGAAACTCCGCCTTAGTTCCTTTATTATTCAGGATTGTTTTAGATATACTTGGGCTTTGTTTTTGTTTTCTCAGCTGTTAAGGGCGGCCTGGAACTCGGCTTTGGAGGGAGGCTGGGCCGACATTCGTTTTGAGTCCTTGCTCATTCTGTGTAAATCCATCAGATGGCGCCCTCGCCACACTGTGGAATCTGATGTGGAAAAAGCTCTCCCTAACAGAGAGTTTTGCTCCTCTTTTCACACCACCAAATCCACCAAACCTGTGAAACTGTTCCTTGACAAAGGCTCTGAGGGGAATATATGAAGCGGCTGTAGTTCTGACCACTCATCTGTTACCTTTTAGTTCAGAACACGGTAGCCATGGTCGCCACAGGCTCTATTGTTTGCTTGCAGTAACTTCGACCTCTCTGGGATACACAAGGCTGCTGGCCATCAGCCAGTGTTTTGCCAGATCCTGCCATTTAAATTCAGTGGATGAGTCCCTAAACTAAGTATGCTATTGTGTTCTCTACTTTGGCCTTCTCCCATCTCTCTCCTTCTTTCCTTCCTTCCTTCCTACCTTCCTTCCAGAAAGTCCTGGAAACAGAATATATATTTAGTAACTCACACATCATTTCCATGGTCATCTTTATCACTTGTGGAGCTCTTGTGGTTTATCAGTTACCAGGCTAGAAAAACAAGACTGGGGCTGAGGAGATAGCCTTGTCGAAAAAGTGCTTGTGGGCTTGAGTTTGAGTCTCAGAAGCCATTTAAGAATGCCAGGCATGTTGACATGTTTGTGTTTATAATTCCATCCCTGGAGAGGTAGAGATAGGCAGGATCCCTGGGACTTGCTGGTCAGCTAGCTGAGCCTACTTGGCCAGTGAGAGACCCTGTCTCAAGAAACAGGGTGGAGAGTATCAAGGCTGTCTTCTGGCGTCCACACATAGTGAACACATATCAGCCCCTGACATTAAAACATAACACCAGTGGTTGATCAGGGAGAAACATGCTGTTGGTGGTAAGACCCCTGGCTAGAGGGAGTATTTGGCCATGAAGTGTAGATAACTTCTCTATGAGCCTAATAAAAGAGAGTTGAAAAGCAAAGACGGTGGGGGAGAGGCGGGGTGTCAGGTCATTGCATGGATCTAAAGTGGCCTTAGATGTTGGAAGCAGCAAGTTTCCTTTCTAAAGAGGCTTGAATCTGACCCAGGTGGTTGGGGCCTAAATTCACAGTTGGGACTGTAGTTGGCCCTGTGTGCCTGTAGTCTGTGTATCCCATCCACCAACTCAACTGGCAGCAGACAGTGCTGTGGAGGTAAAGCTTGTGAGGTTTGTATCTGCACTGGGTATGTAGATTTTTTTCTTGTCATTTTTCCTCTAAGCAATACAGTATAGCAACTATTTTTACAATGTTTACATTGTACTCGTGTATATAATTATGGCTACTTGTCTGTTTCTCTGATAGAACACTGTCAAAAGGAAAGTAAAGAAGGGAGGGTTTACGTTGTCTCAGTGTGAGGGTTCAGTCCTCACAGCGGCAGGAGCTGGATGAATGCTGCAGCTCAGCTGGCTTGCTCCTTTGTATGCCGCCCGGGGTCACAGCCCACGGGGTCACAGCCCACGGGGTGGTGCTGTGAACCTTTAGGGTGGGTCTTCCCCCCTCAGTTAACCCAGTCTAGAAACCCTCTCACTGATATGCCCAGAGGCTCTTCTCAGCAACTCCAGATTGTGCTGAGCTGATGCTCCGCATTAATCATCACAGTGATCTAGACACAGTTTAGAGAATACAGGAGGGTATGTGTGGGTTATACGGAAATACTACCTGATCGGAGAAACAAGCCCGGGAGGAGGACGGCGCCCCAGGAGGGCCCTGGAACCGCCTTCTCAGGATGACGTAAATGTTTTACTTTTGTCTTAATGTGGCTACATTTGTACTTCTATTTTATTTTTGGTTTTTAAAAGACAGGGCCTAGAATTCACTGTTCAATAGCTTAGAATTCACTGTTTGGTCCAGGCTGATCTTGAATTCACAGTAGTTCTCCTGCCTCAGCTTCCTTAGCACTGGGATTATAGGCATGGCTTTGTACTTTTATAAAGATCTCTCAGTGTGTGATCAGGAAGACCGATTAGGTGTCTTAACGTAAATAAAGGGAAGGGACACTGAAGGGTAAGGGCGGAAGCTAGCAAAGACTTTGTAAACTGCTGTAAACTGAGTGTGGAGGGAAGAACAGAAAGGCATGTTAGAATGTGCAGTTTCCTTCCTCCATCCAAGTGGTGGAGGGAAGAACAGAAAGGCATGTTAGAATGTGCAGTTTCCTTCCTCCATCCAAGTGGTGGGTACTGTGGTGATGCCTTTGGTCCAGGAAGGGATAGATTTTAAGTTAGAGACCAGAGTGCTGCACAGGCCACAAAGCGGAATGAATCAGAGCAGCATAGACAAATCAGGGGGGGAAAAAGAGGCTGCTGGAAACAGAGAGAAGACAGTTCAGTAAAGTAGAGGCCAGTAACACAACAAAGGGCAGAGAAGGAAGAAGAGTGACAAGATCCATGACCGGTGATATTTAGCACTGCCTCGAAAGTCTGTTTCAGCAATGATGAGGATAACAGAAGATTAAAAATGTGCAATGGTCGTCCCATCCGCTTTCCAAAGAGTGTGGTAACAAACAAAAGGCTGGTGATAGGGTGGGTGGAGATGTGGGAACTTGCATTTATTCTTTTTATATGGTGAAGATTAAATGCTTTTTTTGACTGAAGAGACAGAACAAAGCCAAACATATTTACAAATTAAAGAGACAGAGGAGAAATGATGCGATGCACTCCAGGCACTGCTCATGAAACTGGGGAAACTTGAGTTGATTGCAATTCTCAAATCCTGTACAGCAGGCCATGGGCTTGTCCTTACCTGAATGACCCTTGCTTGGGTTTTTGGGTAGCCCTGGACAAGGCATTGTATGAAGGCTTTGAGTCCCAGGAAGGAGGTAAACAGACGTGGGCACAAGTTCCAGGCCTGCCAGTAGTCTCACCCATTAGGTGAGGTCATGGCCGAGTCTCAGCTTCCCTCTAGGGAAAATGAAGGTGTGCCTGCATGAACTCTTCCCCACCTCCATCCTACCCCTACCCCAGATGTGGGGCTTAAACTCATGCTTTTTAATATTCACACTCACTCCTGAGAAGGGGTTTCCTATGGTGAGGTCTCTTTGGCTTGAGGAGATGCCTTCTGTTTTCATGTTCATGTAGCTCTGCCTGGGTTCACTGATGTCAAGTCCCTTCATTGTGGCTAGCTTGGTCTCTCTTTAGTGTAGTGCTAAGAGGCCTGAGCTCCCCAAACCCCAGCTCTCATTTTATAGACTTGATAAGAGGAAAATCAGGGAACATCAGGCCTAGCCAAGTCACACATTTCCTGTTAGGAGTGCTGGGCCTGCCACTGTTCTTAGAAAGCCCTCCCTGTGGTTCACTGATGTCCTAACAAGAACCTGTCAATGGATGACTCTGGCCTAGGCCCCTGCAGACAACTGGCCAGCTGGTACACAGCTCCTGCTGCAAAGCAACATTTCACTGAGCATTTATGCTCGTAAACACCATATTGCTAGTTTTAGAAACCATGATTTAATCTTTCTTCACAGATGATGTCTCCAAAGCTTTTCCTAGTAAAGAGACCAGTATAAGTTCTTCCTGGATGGAGCAAGGGGAGGGTCCTAGTTTGCTTTTTATTGCTGTGGTAAACACCATGACCAAAAGCAATTTGGGGAGAAAAGGGTTTGTTTCATTTTACAGTCTATCATGAAGGGATGTCAGGGCAGGAACTTGAGGAGGGGACTTAGAAGCCATGGAGTAAGCTGCTTACTGGCTTGGTCTGCTTGCATTCTTATACCACCCAGGACCACCTGGCCAGCGGTGGACACTCGCAGCATATTTATCTTAATTAAGAATTAATGTATTTTCTTTTTCATTTTGGTTTTTCTTGAGAGAGTTTTTATGTGTAGCCCTGGCTGTCCTGGACTTGCTTTGTAGATAAGGTTGGCCTCGAACTCACAGCAATCCCCCAGCCTCTGCCTCCCTGAGTGCTGGGATCACAGGTGTGTGCCACCATGCCTGGCTTAATGTGGGAATAATGGTGAAGTCTGATGTCTCCAGATAGCCATTTATTTGAGAAAACTCCCTTTATTTATATGAGAAAACTCCCTTTTCTCACTGGGATTCTAAAAGTCTCCAATGATCTGCATGACCCCAGCATCACATAGCCTCCAGGGAAGATTGCAGGCCAGACCTTTCCTGATAAGAAAACCAGTTCAGC